>NC_134457.1:220993502-222193502 GCF_047948215.1 Lycorma delicatula | reverse complement strand
GAACAACAATAAAACTGAAAGATGAGATTTTTCATGAAGTAGAAGAAATTAAATATTTAGGAAGTAAAATAACAGGTGATGAAAGAAGCAACAAAAATATAGTGAGTAGAGTGCACCAGGCAAAGAACGCCGTTAACATAAAGAAAAGCCTTTTTACAGCAAATAATATAATAAGCCTTGTGTTGAGAAAACAATTACTGAGAACATTTATGTGGAGTATTGCATTGTATGAAAGCGAGTCATAGACAATTGGAGGAGAGGAAAAGAGGACACAATTGAAAGTGGAGGGTTTTGAAGTATGGTGTTACAGAAGGATGATGAAGATAAGTTGGATGGAAGACGTGTCAAACAAGTAAGTATTTAACTGAAGCTTTTTGAAACAATTAAAAAGAAGAAGAGCTCAGCTAACAGGACACATTCTTAGGCACCATGGTCTGGTTAAGAAGGTGATAGAAGAACAGATGGAAGGAGAAATTATAGGAGAAGGCTTGGGTTGGAGTCGTAAAACAGATAATGGACGATATGAACTGTGATTCTTACTAGGAGCTAAAGAGAAAGGCAGATAAGTGAGAAGAGTGGAGAGCTGCTGCCAACCAGTCTAAGGGCTGTTAACCAAAGAAGAATGTAGTGTTAGACATTATTTGTTTTTCTGTGATTGTTGTTGCAGTTTATTTAAAGAAAAATTATAGGAATTAAGATAAATTATACAAAAAAAACCTTTTTCCTGGTGGTGCATTTCAGTGTTCCGTAATTTCATTAGAAGATTACACTGATAAACATAATTTTTGTTTCCTAACATGCGATACATGATTTTAATCTGTTTTTTTATGCTGAAAACGAATATGAACTCAGAATATTTCTATCACTCACCGTTTTTGAAAAAGTTTAGAATTTTAATTAAAGGGTTTTTTTATTTTTCAGTTTATAGTTAGCATTTTAAGCTCCTATATTTTATTTTTTTAGTTCATTTTTTATTGTTTAACTTTGTTAACATAATTTATAAGCTGTAAATAAGCAATACTAGACATAGAATTAAATCATATCATAGTCACATATTTTGACATCATATCTTAATACTGAAGAGTGAGTCTTTATGGACAAGATTAATCAAAATGTGCAGGTCAAAGCATGTAGCTGAAAACACAGCTGTGTTGTTTGCATTAAGCACTGGATTTAGGAATGAATTAATTTTGTTCAATCTTATTGCTGTTTTAAGTTTGTTAACACTGCAGTGTCTTAATGCCCCAAAATTGTCTAAATGATGTAGATGCCTTTTGTTATGTATGTGGTTAGCTTACCGTAAAATCAAATAGAAAAAATATTATACCTTTTAATAAAAAATCATATCATTTGTATTTTCAGTGTAAAATTGATGATCAGGATAAGATGTGTGCTCCTCATATAGTATCCACTAATTGTTCTGTATATTTAAGAGGAGGTTGAAAGGTACACGGAAGGCTTTGCCATTTGGTGTACCTATGGTTTGGCATGAACCAAATTATCAGTAACCGATTGTTACTTTTGTTTAGCTAGTGTGTCTGGAATTTCTAAAAAATCTTAACGTACCGTAAAATATCCTTCATTGTAATCTGCAATCAGGCATATACCTTACAGTGAAATTATTCTAGTTACTGAGTCATCTGTGATTGTAGGTTTCGAAAGCAATGATGAAGAATCAGGCAGTACTGAAGAAAACAATATATCATTGTTTTCTTCAGTACTGCCTGAATCTTCCAATTCAGTGTTTTTGAATTTTCCAATAAGCCACTTCTTATATCAGCAGGTGAATTAAATGACTTGGTTAATGATTTAAATTTATCAAAAAATCAAACTGAACTGTTAGGCTCAAGACTGCAAGGTTAGAATTTACTTCAAAAAATACAAAACTTTCGGGCTCTCTAAGCCGACAAGAAGAACGTCTCAGTATTTTATTAATGAAAATAATTTGGTTTATTGCAAAAATATTGATGAGCTTACATTGCACTTAGGACAAGTTCATAAACCTGAGGACTAACACCTTTTCATAGATTTGTCCAAGTGTAATTTAAAAGTTATTCTACTACACAACGGTAACAAATATCCTTCGATACCAAACACTTATGGTATTAATTTGAAAGAGACATACGATGTGATGAAAGACATTCTTGAAAAAATAAATTATAAAAAACATAGCTGGAACATATGTGGTGATTTGAAAGTTATAGTTCTTTTGTTAGGCATGCAGTTAGGCTTTACTAAGTACATGTGTTTTCTTTGTGAATGGGACAGCTGAGCTAGTGATAAATATTATGTTTTCAAAAAGTGGAACAATTGAGAAAACTCAATTCCAAATGAGAAAAATATTATTCATGAGCCCTTTGTTAAACCCAAAAAAATATTTTTACGCCCTCTCCATATCAAGCTAGGACTAATGAAAAATGTTGTAAAAGCAATGAAGGATGGTTCTGAATTTTTGTACATCAGCAAAAATTTCCGAATGTAAGTGAAGGAAAAATTAAAGAAGGAATATTTGTTGATCCTCAAATAAGAGAGTTGATCAAAGTTGATGTATTTAACACAATGTTAAATAACGTAGAAAGTGCAGCTTGGGCTTCATTTAAAGACATTTGAAAAAATTTTCTTGTCAAACAAAAATCCAACAATTACCACGATATTGTTAATCAACTTCTTACTTCATACAGAGCTGTGGGATCTAATATGTCTGAAAATGCATTTCCTCCACTCACATCAGGATTTTTTCCCGGACAACCTTGGAGACGTAAGTGACACACTGTGAACATTTCTACCAAGACATTTCGGTGATGGAAAGCCGCTATAAAGCCGCTATAAAGGAAAAAGAAATACTAACATGCTAGCCAATTACTGCTGGACATTAATTTGGGATGTGCCTGAGGCTATTTATAAAAGAAAAGCATCAGTGTAATCATTCTAACACAGGTATGGGCATGCAAAATTATAAATTGTATAGATTTTAAGTATATTTTCCCTTAATTTTTTTTTAAGTGCACTTTATTTAAAACTAAGGGTGATAGAAAAATTATATTTACAGATCTGTAATGTACGCAAAAAGCAATTCAAGAAATGTTATCACACTTAGAGAAACATTAAAAGATCTTTTTTTTTGTTTATCAGTGTTACTCAATAATTACTACAAAGTATATTAAGTACCACAGTTTTATCTGTTTTTTATTTTATATCCCCAATGATCTTGTTTGTATACCATCCATTTTCAAAATATTGCTTCAACTCACAGTAAAGGTAGAAAAAAGGGGTTGTAAAGATAGAAAAATCAGAACTATGTAATTTTCATAATTAATTTCTTACACTTTGTGTTCGTACTAAATTTTTTTCTTAATTATGGATATCAAATTTGAAATAATTTTCAATTACTGTCACATAGGGGTTAATTTTTTTGATAAAAGAAGATAGATGTGGCCATAAGGAGTTGAAAATGATTTGAATTTTATCATGGAGAGGGGTTAAATTGTTGCTGTAAGCAGATTCTGGGAAAGCGTATCATTCCAGGTTTTTTATTTATTTTTCATACAAAGGACACTAGGGAGGTTTTGCAATATAACATTTTTTTATAAATTTTCAAATTATAAAACCACCTCACATTATAAACTTTAACATCCTTAGAAACCAGTCTTCAAAGAAACCCTGCCATGTTTCATCTCAAGCCTCTAGGAGATCATCATCTCTGGTAAAATGCTTTCCTTTTAGTCTGTTTTTCTCCTAGGTGAACAGCGCAAAGTCACATGGAGTGAGATCAGAGCTGTAGGGAGGATGCTGTAACAGTTTTATTCCAGTGCTGGCCAAATACTCGGCGCAAACTTTGGAGTTGTGCACTGGAGCATCATCATGGTGAAGAAACCATGACCAGCTGTTTTTTAGCAACTTCTTGAGAACTTCAATTTTAGGCAGGCATCCCTTTGTATACCATTTCCCTCTAACTATCTTCTGAGTTTCCAACACAATTTGCTCTAAAACTACTCTCACACCATAAGACAACAATACTACAGCCAAGTTTTTTCCGCATTTTATGTTACCCCAAAATATGATAAGCCCTCTGATCTTTGGTTAATTTATGTGGCACCCAAAGGGTACAAAGCTTTCTAATTTGAAGATGATCTCGCAGCATAGCATGAACTGCTGGTGCATTAATTCCCAAGGATATTCTATTTGGTGATACAGGCATTTTTTGTTCTGCAGCAATCTTTCAGTCACAGATGAAGACGGTTGACCTGACAGTGAAACATCCTTAAGGCAAAAATTTTCTCACTCAAACTCTCAGTATTACCTAAATATTGCACAATGAGGACAATCCTCTCCAACCACAGGAGAATTTCCTGTGAACATTGATCAACATTTATCTCACATGCAAAATTGCCCAGTATTCAGTTTTCAACCATGGTGACATCACTATCTACCTTTTTTTTTTTACTAACTCAGTAAAAAGCTAATGACACAAAGACAGTGATCAAAGCGGCTACAGTGCAGGTTGGGCATATAACAACTTTGAATGTTTCTCTTTCATTTAACATATAGTTCATCTGTCTGCAGTGCTTTGTTCCAAAGTTATAACCATTTAAAACCTCACTAATATTTTACAGACACACTGTATTAGAAAGTTATTGACTTATGTGTAAAGACAATGTATAAAGACATGTAGGATCTGCCTGTACACTCGCTAACTTGTAACTGCCTGTTTCTATCTGTTTCATCACAATGCAAAACTTTCGTAGCACCCTTTGTATAATAATGCAGTTGTATTTAGTTGCAGCTGATATTCTGATGATTTATATAATTTTTTAATGTCTTATCTACTAATTGTACTCATCATATCAGTTGTATTATGTTTGTTAGTTATATTCTGATTTTTTTTTCAGACTGTTGAAAAGTCATCTGTGCTTGCTGAAAAGAATTTTTCACAGCTTAGAGAAGAATCTGAAAGGTTACAGGAACATAGTAAAAGAGTGTGGAAATGTTGGTTATGGGTCATGCTTATACTTGTTTTTGCTATATTTATTTGTAAGTATTCCACTTAACCTAGTCCACATAATATTTCAGTTTTTCTACTAATTAAAACTTATGCTGTCTGTGAACAGAAAATAATGTTCATAAAACCCATAAACTTTTGAAAATGTTCATATATACCATTCTAGGACAGATGGCGTAGCTTGTTCTCCTTTGATGATACATGTAAAGGCCTACATAACTGTAGCATTTAGAAGTAGTACTTTATTTCAAGGCCATAATTATGTTTATACCATAAAATCAATCAAATAATACAGTGTCCATAAAAAAATAGTGGGGTTTTATTTGGTTTTAGCTTCGGAACAAATCATTTTAAAGAGATAAACTGTACATTAAATGAATAATAGACCTCTTAAGTTTATGTGGGCAAAAGCTAGCACATGTGTGTTGTGTTTCTATACATGCAACCAGTATGTGTGTGTTAGTCATCATATTTGCAGTGTAGAGGAAGGTTCAGTGTGTGTTGCGACTTGCTATGTTTGAGTCAGTTACACATGTTAGCCGGAATTACCGTCATGTGTACAATGAAGACACCCCGCATAATAATAACATTCAGTGATGGAACAAACAACTAAAAGAAACAGGGAGCCTACTGAAGCAAACATGTCCAAAATGACCATCAGTGTCTGATGAAACAGTTGAAGAAGTGCAAACCAGTTTCTTGCATAGCCTGATGAAATCCATGTGAAAATGTTGTAGTCAGTTAGGCATTCCTAAAACAATTGTTCACAATGTGTTAAAAAGACAAGTTACATTTCACTGTGTACAAAATCCAGGAGTTACAACTTTATCCACAGGACAAAATGAAATGATTTGTTTTTACTGTAGACATTCTGAATAGGTTAGAGTTCATTTTCGATGATGAAGCAATGTTTCATTTTTCTGGATGAGACATCAGCATAATGTTCATATATGGGGTACTGCACCTCCACATTCTGTTATTGAACATAAGCGTGACAGTGAAAAAGTGAAAGGTGGTGCGTTATTGTACGAAACCGAGTTATTGGCTCCTTTTTTGCTGAAAAAACAATAATGGGAACACTCTCCTGGATATGTTAGAAGGGTATGCAGTCCCCTAAATACTGAAGAATTCCATTTTCCAGTTAGACAGAGCTTCTTCACATTTTGTCCTCACTGAGGGAGCACACAACAAAATCTACTGAACAAATAAGAAACTTGGAGTGTTTCTCTTTCATTTAACTCTTTACAATGTTCATCTCTCTACAATGCTTTGTTCCAAAGTTACAACGATTTAAAACCTCACTATTATTTTACACACATACTGTATTAGAAAGTTAAATTCTTTTTTTCATAACTGAAAAAAAGAATTTAAAAACATGTCATATATTATTACAGCAATGGTATGTTAATGAAAAAAAAAATACTCATCTATAATCTATTCTAGCATTAATTTAATTCTGTTTAATTTAACAGTGTAAAATGTTTTGAAATCATGTTTTCATAAATATGAGGTGTGGCTAAAAAAACCTTATTAATGCTTTAATAACCTTTATTTTTAACATTACTTTCAGTATACTCCCCTCCATCGTTCAACACAAATTTTTCATTGGTCAAAGCAGTGTTGGAAGTCATTTTCAGAAAGCATGTTCATGGTTTCCATCACTTTGTCTTTCACAGTTTACAGAAAAAAGTTACACGGAGCAAGGTCCGGTGAATAGGCCAACACAAGTATCCCATGCTTGGGCAAAAACATTTTGACCGACAATATAGTATGGGTCAGGGCATTTTCCTGATGAAGAATCCATGATTTGCTTTTCCACAATTCAGATCGCTTTCTTCTTATTCCTTCATAGAGCGTAGGTAGGACCTCAAGGTAGTATTGCTGACTCACAGTTTGACCTTCAGGTATCCAGTTTACATACATAACCCATGGGTAGCGAAAAACATGGTCATCCTGGATATGGGTCATCCTCAATCTCTTCTCATCCCTCATCAAATCATTTAAACCTATCAAAAAGCTGAATGCATAATAAACATTCATTACTATATACTTCGTTTAACAAAGAATGAGTTTCTGTGGTGGATTTTCACAAAAAATAAAAATTATTAGTTCAGAGATTTTTAACAAATAATATTTGAATATTATTGTAACATTTAATATTAGCAGTCAAGCATGTATTGATGAGTTGATCTGCAAGACTGCAGTCAGCCAGCTGTACAAAGAATTTTACCCAACTGTTCATTAATGTTAGCTGACACTATCTCTGTAACTATATTTGCATATTCCAGCCATCAAATTACATTATTAATCTTCTTCTGAATGTGTTAAGAGATTTACTGGATAAAAATATTATTTAAATTTTATAGCATTTCTTGTGTGATATCTCCAATTTTCCCTCTAATTAACATTCAGTTATTCAATCATAGAGCACCTAAAGACATTCTTTTTAAATTTATATTAATAAGAAGACATCTGCGTTTGATAGATTTGGGAATCTTGAAGGCCATTATACTTAGCCAAACTAACAGATCAAACAAACTACTCTCAAATCTTTCACCGAACTTCATGCATATCTTGATGAAACCGGTGTTGCAGAAACAAAGGCTGGATCAGATCATCTTGACATATTGGTTTCTGTGTAAAATTGATAACATCCACCATATAACTTGCTCTGAATGCAGTGGTCTTTGTTAGATATCTCTTGGTATTTGACAAAAAATGAAAATTCTCAGATTTGCCCAAAACTCAGATTTTTGGACAAAATAACATTATTTATCAGAACCAGTCAATTTTTGAATAAATTCTTTTTTGATGAAGTGAAAACTTAAATCTAAATGGAAGAGCGGGTAAGGTGTAGTTAGACATATACAATAGTGGTAAGGGAATGTCTTTTTACTATAAATGAGTTGGACTTCACAATACACTATGGCAGTTTTTACCTATTCATTGTTGTCAGGAGTAAAAACAATTTTCAAACCCCAATCCTCTTTATATGTTTTAATCATTTCCACTTTCTTACTCTTAAAAGAATAGTTTTTGTAATTGGAAGTGGTCATCTGTTTTGGTAACCAAAATTTATTAAAATTATTACTGAACTTGCACTGTTACAACTAATTGCTACTATTACTGCTTGTGTTTTATGAACAAACTTTTTAATAAAAGATTCACTGCAAACTAACAGTGTTGAATACTGCAGTCCACTTTTTCAGTTACAAGATCTAAAACATACGAACACAATGATAAGAAAACCTCATCTCACTCCTTGCATATAAACAGTGCTGTTTGGCAACTTAAAATTATGTATTTCCATGTTTCAGTATCATTTAATGTATGAATATATTTTTTTAAGATTGTGTTATCTATATCATGTAGCAAAATATACTATAATAAACATTTTTCTGTTATTTTACAGGTATGGTGCTTTTTATGAGAGTAATGAAAAAAAGACAGTGATAAAGATTTTAAAGAATAAAATTGACTGTGAATTTTATTATTGTTATTATTTGTGTAGTTTGTTAATCAGTTTTGTATGCACATATGTGAATGAAATGTAAAAAATATAGTATTGCATGACACATGATATAAGAAGGGAAAGTAATACATTCTTATCTTAGGTTTTTTATTGGTAAAAAAAATTACATTTTTTTATTTAATGGGTGGTTAATAACATATGAATTTAATAATCTGTTGAGTATACAAAGATAAATTAATTCTTATATTATATGTTTTTTTTTTTTGTATTCAGTCATTTGACTGGTTTGATGCAGCTCTCCAAGATTCCCTATCTAATGCTAGTTGTTTCATTTCAGTATACCCCCTACAACCTACATCCCTAACAATTTGTTTTACATATTCCAAACGTTGCCTGCCTGCACAATTTTTTCCTTCTACCTGTCCCTCCAATATTAAAGCAACTATTCCAGGATGCCTTAGTATGTGGCCTATAAGTCTGTCTCTTCTTTTAGCTATATTTTTCCAAATGCTTCTTTCTTCATCTATTTGCCGCAACACCTCTTCATTTCTCACTGTATCCACCCATCTCATTTTTAACATTCTCCTATAGCACCACATTTCAAAAGCTTCTAATCGTTTCTTCTCAGGTACTCCGATCGTCCAAGTTTCACTTCCATATAAAGCGACGTTCCAAACATACACTTTCAAAAATCTTTTACTGACATTTAAATTAATTTTTGATGTAAACAAATTATATTTCTGACCGAAGGCTCGTTTTGCCTGTGCTATTCGGCATTTTATATCACTCCTGCTTCATCCATCTTTAGTAATTCGACTTCCCAAGTAACAAAATTCTTCTACCTCCATAATCTTTTCTCCTCCTATTTTCATATTCAGTGGCCCAGCTTTGTTATTTCTATATATTAAATTACTTTTGTTTTGTTCTTGTTTATTTTCATGCGGTAGTTCTTGTGTAGGACATCATCCATGCCATTCATTGTTTCTTCTAAATCCTTTTTACTCTCAGCTAGAATTACTATATCATCAGCAAATCGTAGCATCTTTAACTATTCACCTTGTACTGTTACTGTTGGGTAAAGTTAACAAAAAACACAGCTCGTATTTGCCAAAAAAAATTGGACTTTAATGAGAAAGAAAACAACTGAACTTATGTTAAATCATAACCTTAAAAACTAAAAAGAAATTATGAAAATAACATAATTTAATGATACATAAGAATATCAACTGAAATCAGCATATGAACAATGATATTAAATGAGAAAATACATGAATATACATTTTTAAATACACATTTTGACAATATACAATTTTAACAAAGCCTGAAAACAAGAGAACATAAAATACCTTATTTTTAATTATAAATTTAGAAAAACATAACATCAATAAACATAGTATGTCTGAAAAACTATTACAGTTTGCATTTGCTGACAAATTCAGTAATATTGAAAATTAGGAATGAGCAAATGTCATTAACTTAGAAAAACAAATTACAATAATTTCAGTATAAAAAAGAGTTAATTACAATAATCAAATTGAAATAAGTAAAAATATGTAATTAGAGTTCATTTTGGTAAATAAGCATTCTTGAAAATATAAAATTGCTAAGTCCTAAAACATAATTGCACATCAGGAATAAATTGTTTTAGGTTAATTTTAGAGCAGTACTATGAACACAGTTCATGAGTAGAAAAAGATTAATCTCGAGGATTAACAAGATACAAGATTAAATTGTAAAGTTAATTATCATAACTACAAAATTGAAATTAATAAAGCACGTAAAATAGGTTGCAGCTGAACAATGACACAACCTTATGTAAGTAACCTGTCGTGATTGTACTTAAGTGAGTAAATGGTTTTGTGATCTACACTTGAAAGTGAAAATGCATAAAGTATGATGAACTGAATGTTCCACAAATTTTTACTAATAAAGTAACTGTTTAAACGTAATAAATAATGAAAATTAAACTTGCCTGTAGCACACAAATATTAGTAAACGACGAACTCGTGAATGAAGGTAATTGAATACATACAGTAATTCCTGGGTGTAGTCCGCCGTGGTGTATCAGGAATGTAGGGGTGAGACGTGGTGTAGAGTTAGGCTAATACGTAGTATCTCAGATATGTAGCAATGAATTTAGAGATTCTGCATCGGTGAAAATGTAATCAGCAGTTTGAGAAGATTCGGCGTCGACAGAATTGTCAGTTTGTAGTAATTGAAGCACTTTCAACATAGACGTAATAGTGAATTTGAAGAATAACTTAACAAAGAAACGAGGCTGGACGAAGTAAAGAAGTGACTGAGTCCATAGGTCTGCTCACCAAGAAAGTCTGTCCTGTACTGAAGAAATGATGGCGTGAAGAGTAGAGGGGGAAACAAAGAAGGCAATAAACCGACGAGAGTGTGTGTGTTGACAACAAGAGCTAGTGTGCTGGTATTGGTAAGACAAAGAAATTAGCATAGACGGGAAGTTTGGGTAAGAAACAACATATCGAAAATTAATATTATAAGCAAACAGACCATTAAAAGAGTTACGTAAAACTGATAAAAATGCTGAAATACGAACAATGAGGAAATGACGTGATCCCAGACAAAGAAATGTATATTTCTAGGAACTTGACGACATTAAAAATGAGCTAACAAAAAACAGTTAAAAATTAATGTGGTTAAATAGAAATTGCTTTTATGAAACATTGCGACCACAGCAGATAAGATAAAGACAAAAAACATTATTGAAATAAAACAACTTTACGCAAAACGGCATAAACAGTTACTCCAAATCTAAATTGTTCTTTAATATCATTAACTGCTAGTTCCATGTAAATATTAAAAAGTAACGGGAATAGGGAACATCCTTGTTGGACTCCCTTTCTTATTACGGCTTCTTTCTTATGTTCTTCAATTATTACTGTTGCTGTTTGGTTCCTGTAAATGTTAGCAATTGTTCTTAAAACCCTAATTTTTTTTAAATGCTGAACATTTTATTCCAGCCTACGTTATCAAATGCCTTTTCTATGTCTATAAATGCCAAATATGCCGGTTTGTTTTTCTTTAATCTTCCTTCTACTATTAATCTGAGGCCTAAAATTGCTTCCCTTGTCCCTATACTTTTCCTGAAACCAAATTGGTCTTCTCCTAACACTTCTTCCACTCTCCTCTCAATTCTTCTGTACAGAATTCTAGTTAAGATTTTTGATGCATGTCTAGTTAAACTAATTGTTCTGTATTCTTCACATTTATCTGCTCCTGCTTTCTTTGGTATCATGACTATAACACTTTTTTTGAAGTCTGACGGAACTTCCCCTTTTTCATAAATATTACATACCAGTTTGTATAATCTATCAATCGCTTCCCGACCTGCACTAAGCAGTAATTCTACAGGTATTCCGTCTATTCCAGGAGCCTTTCTGCCGTTCAAATCTTTTAATGCTCTCTTAAATTCAGATCTCAGTATTGTTTCTCCCATTTCATCCTCCTCAACTTCCTCTTCTTCCTTTATAACACCATTTTCCAATTCATTTCCTACGTATAACTCTTCAATATATTCCACCCATCTATCGACTTTACCTTTCGTATTATAAATCAGTGTACCATCTTTGTTCAACACATTATTGGATTTTAATTTATGTACCCCAAAATTTTCCTTAACTTTCGTATATGATGCTCAGTCTATTTTACCAATGTTCATTTCTCTTTCCACTTCTGAACACATTTCTTTAATCCACTCTTCCTTCACTAGTTTGCACTAACTGTTTATAGTATTTCTTAATTGTCGATAGTTCCTTTTACTTTCTTCATCACTAACATTCTTATATTTTCTACGTTTATCCATCAGCTGCAATATATCGTCTGAAACCCAAGGTTTTCTACCAGTTCTCTTTATTCCACCTAAGTTTGCTTCTGCTGATTTAAGAATTTCCTTTTTAACATTCTCCCATTCTTCTTCTACATTTTCTACCTTATCTTTTTTACTCAGACCTGTTGCGATGTCCTCCTCAAAAATCTTCTTTACCTCCTCTTCCTCAAGCTTCTCTAAATTCCACCGATTCATCTGACACCTTTTCTTCAGGTTTTTAAACCCCAATCTACATTTCATCATCACCAAATTATGGTCGCTATCAATGTCTGCTCCAGGGTAAGTTTTGCAGTCAACGAGTTGATTTCTAAATCTTTGCTTAACCATGATATAATCTATTTGATAACTTGTAGTTTCGCCTGGATTTTACAAGTGTATATTCTTCTATTATGATTTTTAAACTGGGCATTGGCAATTACTAAATTATACTTCATGCAAAACTATCTAAGTCGGTCCCCTCTTTCATTCCTTTTGCCTGGCCTGTATTCACCCACTACATTTCCTTCCTTGCCTTTTCCAATGCTTGCATTCCAATCTCCAACTATTATTAAATTTTCATCTCCTTTTATGTGTTTAATTGCTTCATCAATTTCTTCGTATACACACTCTACGTCATCATCATGGGCGCTTGTAGGCATATAGACACTAACAATCGTCAGTTTAGGTTTTGATTTTATCCTTATTACAATGATTCTATTGCTATGCATTTTGAAATACTCTACTCTCTTCCCTATCTTCTTGTTCATTACGAAACCTACTCCTGCCTGCCCACTATTTGAAGCTGAGTTAATTATTCTAAAATCACCTGACCAAAAGTCGTTTTCCTCTTCCCACGGAAACTCGCTAATTCCTACTACATCTACATTTATCCAACCATTTCCCTCTTTAAATTTTCTAACCTACCAACCTTTTTTAAACTTCTAACATTCCATGCTCTGACTCGTAGACTGTTATTTTTTTAATTTTCTGGTGACCCCTTCCTTAGGTAGTCCCCACCTGGAGATCCAAACGGGGGACTATTTTACCTCCGGAATATTTTACCAAGGAAGGCCATCATTGCTGTATGAAAATGCAGAGCTACATTTTCTTGGAAAAAAAGCAGCTGTAGTTTTCCATTGCTTTCAGCTGCACAGTACTCAGAGGACTGAGTGATGTTGATATGATTGTTTAAGTCATCCTGACTTATGCCCTTAGCAACTACTGAAAGAGCTGCTGCCCTCTTTCAGGAATCATTCCTTAGTCTAGCTCTCAACAGATACCTCTCTGATATGGTTGCACCTTCAGTCCAGCTACTCTGCATTACTGAGCATTCAAGCCCCCTCACCAACGGCAAGGTCTTATCATTCATAGAGGGAGATATTATATGTAAATGTATATAAAAAATAACATCAGTGATTATTAACTGTTGTATAAATTATTGATAAGCTGTAAATTTGTGTCTTGTCTAAATATATGTATTGATTAGGTAAATTCATTATATAGTATTACATTCCTTGGATCATTTGTTTTTTGTACATTTTTAATTTTAAGTAACATTTTTGGTTACCATCCAGTACAACTATTCTACACTCAGCATTGGTTAGATTATAGAATTTCTTTAATTCACATCCTTCAATTTTTAATATGTACCCTGAGGTTCTCCAAGTAAAATGTAATTTTAAATATATTAAAATTATATGTAAAATATATTAATTTGTTTATTAAATATTTTTTTTTAATATTTTAATTTGTTTAATAGTGTTTATATTATATCTGTTATTGATAGTTATATATTTAATTAAATTTAATTAGTTTCATAATATTGAATTATCATTTATATATTTTAATGCTCTACTAAGCATGGTGTTACTACATATAGAAGTTTTTTGATGGAATGGGTATGTGGAAATATTGTTAATAGTTGTTATAGGTTACATTGGTTTCTAAAATTCCTAACTTTAATTTATTATTATCTTTTTATATATTTATGTCAAGTAAGTTTGTAATGTTATTTTCAATGTCAGCTGTGTGAGTTGACATTGAACTGTGTTAGTTGAAGTTTATGAAATAGTACTATTATAGGATATAAATGAGTTTATTGAAAATGGCCAAAAAGTTGTTTCTGCAGGACTGGTTTCATCAAGATATATTATGGTTCATACTATAAGACAGCATAAGAGTTTGTGATAGATTTGAGGGTAGTTAGTTTGATCTATTAGTTTAGTTAAGTATAATGGCATTCAAGAACCCCAGATCTATCAAACGCTGACTTTCTTATGAATACAAATTAAAGAAAAGCTGAAGGTTAGGTAGAGAGAAAATTGGAGATATCACACAAGAGATGCTACAAAATGTAAAAAATATTTTTATCCAGTAAATTGGATGAATCTGCTACCACTAGAGGAACTTTCTCTGCAAAATATAAACAAATCATCAAAATCAGCACTTTAAGGACAGGGTAGTATTTAATTAAAAAAATGAAAAATGGAGAACCTCTTTTAAAAATTACTTTAAACATTTTGATTCTCTAATAAAGATTTATTGTGTAAATGTGAAAAGTTACTTTTTTTATTAAAAAGAAATATTGTTGCGTGTTCACAACTTGATTAAGGATATTGAGAGATTGACAGTTTAGAATGTTTATATAATTACAGTTTATTGGTTTAAAAACATAAAATAATAACAGTGGTAATAATAATAATAATAATAAGCGACAATAATCAAACAATTAATACATAACATTATCAAAACCGAAAAAATCATAATAATACACATCAACTTATCAAAACTTATCAATTATAAATGTCAATAGTAATAATAAAATAAAGATAAATAATAAATAATAAAGATAAAGATAAATAATAAATAAAGAGATGACACACAAGTCAGAGTTTAAAATAATAGTCAGGATTTATTCCAGGTAGATAAATAGAAAACCAGAATCTGACTCGTTAACAAAAGATATAGCATAACTGCTAATCTTAACACTTTTAACCACTAGTCTTCTATTAACAAACAATAGTACACTAGATAAGACAAGTATAAAGTTCACACTGCAATTACCTTTGCTGTTCACAAATAAAACTACCCTAACAGTTTATGAATGAAATTTAGTACATTATTTCTTTCACTTATAGTTTTACAATAACTAGTCGATAGTATTTATGGTTTACTGGAATTACTTGTGGCGTCACCTTAATTGTATTGAACTTAATTTACAATGGAATTTTATTCCTTCACTGTCCTCCCTGCAGAATGCTCTCACTGACTGATGTCTCATAGACTCACACCACAGACTCTTCTCGGGGGACTGACATAACATCTCACTAGACTGGTTCGCAGAACTCTTTTCTAAATGGTTTACCTGTTTTATTTCTACTTCTTCTTTACCTGCTGAACCAGACCCAACTTGAAGCGTGAGAACAATTGACCAAGTTCATTCGTTCTCATGCATTCCTTAACCTGGTCTGGTGACTTCTCATGGTACAAACATCTGTTCATTTTGTGTCAGTGGACAGTATAACAAAAGACAATTGTTAAGCGGACCTGTTACCGTTACTAAAAGGGTTTCTTTTAGTCCGTTTCTGGAGTCTCCCGTTTTATTTTCTACTACTTTCATAATAATTGGTAGGAATACATTACTCAGGCCCACTATACCAGTCTTGTTACAATACTAATAAAAGAATGTATCAAATATATCAATATTGTATTAGAATAATGCAGTCATCAATCCATGCTGTTAAAGTCTGCCTGCCGAAATTTGAAGAAACTGGTTCAGAGTTGAAGAACATGCCTCCAGGTAACTAAAAGAATGTACAGGTAAAAAGAATTTCTGAAAACATAGACACTGTAAAATCTATAATGTTACAAAGCTGCTGCAAACCATCTGCCCATCATTTTTCTTTTTACTTGGCTTGTCAAACATCACTGTTTGAAGGATTCTTCATAATCATTTACAAATATGAACTTTTTGCCATGAAATTTTGAAAACTAATAATTCTACAGATATTTACAATCAACAAATTAGATATATACAATGAGATGAATCAAGTTTCCACTTTAGTAGATATATAATGAAACAAAACTTGTAGTACTGAGCAACAAATAACTCGCATCAAGAACCACAATACTCAGTACTAGAGTACTTTAGTACTGTGTATTATATACTAAATTTCAGTATACAATCGCATCCTCTGAAATAATCTATCCATATTTCTTTACATTTTTGTCTCCTCAAATAGCCAAAAAAACTGAATAGATGTATAGTTTCAGTATGATAAGGCAACTGTTCACAAAGCTAAGACAGTTACTTTATATCTTATCATGTTTTCTCCAGAAAATGCAGTATTCCTTGCTTCACAAGATCACAAAATGATTTTTTTCTAGTGAAACTAAAAGTAATATATTCAGTAATTCATCTCTCTGGTACGTTGAGTAATTCAGAGTCAGTTTATCATAAAGTTATTGGAATTCTTGTGGTTATTTTACATGGGTTGATAGCCACCTTAAGAATGTAATGTTCAGAGATCTTAGAAATATTAAGTTCACGATCTATAGTATAGAAAAAAGATGTTAATGTTTTCAAGTTATTATCAATTAACTTTGGCTTACAGTAATGAATCACAAAATTAAGAATAATAGTTTTTTCCTACAAGTGTTCAATGTCTTGCAGCACACATCCAACTCTACTTTAACCAGCTTACCTGGAAGAATAACAGAAACAACAGTGCTTCAGTTTGTGCCTAAAATTGGGTAGATCAGTAGATAGTGGAGGCATACACAAATGATGCTTTAAAAAAAACCCCAAAGGAAAAAATTACAAGGTCATATTAGGTGACATTGTAGGCCATTGCAAACTAGTTTTGTCATCAGGTCTCCTGACAAATCCAGCAGTCTGGTAGATCATCATTTAACCAATCTTGTACAGAATTATGTTAATGAGAGGTGCTCAATCTTGTAGCTAAATAAATTTTTTTGAGTAAAGAACCACGTATGCTGCTTATCCAAATAAGGAGCTCATGTTATTTATGCATTAGCGAAAAAGAACAGCCCATAAACTTGCTGTCGAGAAATTGAACAAAACATTATTTTGGGTAGTCCCTTTTTCATTGTATATGTTCATGGGAATTTTCTGACAAGTTTTGAGCATTATCTTTTCCACTAAGATTAAATGTTGACTCCTATCACCAAGAACAATATGATCAAGAAAGTCATCATTTTGATTGAGATGTCATTGGCTTGCATGCCATAGTCTGTAGGCTTCAAAGCTTATGGCAGCTTTAATCGGTATGAACGCATATATAAGCATTGTCTACATTGAACATGACTTTTCAGTCATGTTCAATGTAGACAACGTCACTGTGATGTCCCTTGTTTATTTTTTTTTTTAAGTGCTAGGAAATCAAACAGTAATACTGAGCTGCAACAGGTCATTCACTAACACCCCAAGGAAGGATTGAATTACGTTCTCACAGTTCTTCACCTACTGTAATTTTTTTCAGAATTTTTACGTTTTTTCTAACTACTTTTATTAAGAGTTTTTATTTTAGTTCACTGTAATTCAATAAAAATTCTTCATTGAAAACTCAACCCAGCAGTGACAACATAAAGGGTAAAAGGTCATCTTTTGATTGTATATTTCCGATGATTATTTTAGTATTAATGGCAAAATCTTTGTTAGATTACTTGTTTTAATACAAAACAATTTTATTACATAAGATTTTTTTAGTACATAATTACTAGTTATGTACAGCTTTATAAAAATAAATTATCACCTAACATAGATCTTATTTTATGTCGCATATTAAAGTATATGATTTCAATTTTGTTGAAAATATTGCTTTACCTTTATTGATTTACCTCTTTATATATTCTTTGAATTCATAAAATGCATTTCACTTTTTTATAAAATCATTTATATAATTATTTCTTATAAAAATCTGTAAGATTATTTTAATCACAAATTACTGTTTATTCCAACTTCTCTTTTTAGAAACATGAAGACAGTTCTGAGCTGCCAGGCCCTTCAGGAATAAATAAAAGAATCCTTTCTTCTTTCTTTCAGGAAGAAAAAAGTTATTCCAGAAGAAAGAATCTTGTCATTGGAAGAAGCGTTTAATTTCCTGATGAATTCAGATATCAAAGATTCTGTAGACAAATATAAGCTTCTTCTGACAGTTAAGTAGAGGAAGAAGAGAATCAATTTTATTTGATAATATAATTAATAATTATCAATTCTGATGTGTTTATTTTATGTCTCGCTCAGTATAATAATTTACACTGTATTTTGTCTATAAAATTCATAATATCTAAAACACTTCTATTGCTGTAGATTGTACAGTATGAATAAAACTAATGAAAAGGGATAACACAATAATTATTTTGTTTGCTACTTGTCATGTTCTACATAATAACCCATAACACAAAAATGTATATTTAAATTTTGATAAAAAATATAACTTACTTTGAAGAGATAAATATTTCCTTATTTACAAATAATAGTTGACTGTATGACAGAAAAACAGATGATATTTAGTCAGAAGATGTCTGTATTCTGTGGTGGGTGATCCATTCTGTGGTATAAAGATCCATTCTTTATGGAATTGTTATTGAGGACAAGACAAGGATTGAGTTGCATGCACACTTGCCAAACAAACCCAAAAAATTAAAACAAAAGAATGATGACTACTGTGTTTTGGAACCTTAAATGAATCGATAGAATTTGAAAAGACATTACAATACCCACAAGACCTTACATTGTGAAACATTGACAAACCTTGGGAGAGTGATACAGAAAAACAGCAAGGGATGCTAACAGCGGGGATCATTTTTTAGCAAGAAAATGCATGGGATCATGCTGCTGCTAGCACTAAAGGTGTATTAAACAAGTTCAAGCAGCATATTTTTTACCATCCCTTTTACAGCTCTGATTTAAAAATGTCTCGGTTTCCTCTGTTCACAAAAGTAATGATCTCATTGATGGGCACTGTTCTTTGAAGAGGAAATAGAAAACTAGTGTAAGTGCTTAAATTTGGGTGGAGACTATGCTGAGAAGTAAAATTATGTATATAATATACTTTTTTCGGTGTATTTTGTTATTTTTATTACCCGACAAGAGGTTAATTTATAAATAGCTCTCATAAATGGTAGATAATAATGAGCGATTTAATTTCAGTAATAATCAAACTTGAGGTCTTTAAAACTGTACACTTGTACAAAAGGAACAATATAGATTTCCAAGTAACAGACTTGTTACTGTATTTGTTAAAGTACTTGGCTTCATGACTACAAATACCAGTAGTATTTTATCATTTACTCCACTAATATCTAATTAACACTATTTCTTGACAAATTAACAAAGGTTCATTTATACAATATCACAGAACAAAATATTTTATTTATCAACACAATTTTCCATATGTTTTTTTATTACAAAATAATAAAAATTAATTTACTTTCTGTACCACATCTGTAAAGTATTGTGGCGTTTTATTTTCTTCTGCAATTGTAAAACACCATATAATAAAGCTTCTGCAGTTGGGGGACAACCTAAAACAAAAAAAAAAAATGTCGCCAGTTACTAACAAAAAAAATTTGCACTTAAAATCGCCAAACAACAAAATTAACTATGGTTGATAACTTTTAACACTCTTAAAATTTATTACTTAAGATTTATTATCTCTATTAAAATTTATTTTTCTATAATTTAACACATTATCAGATTTCAAATGACAAGAATGAAATAATGCATTTACAACATGTCTAATATTCCATTAATGAACATATAAGATCTCATTAAAATCTAGGGTACAACCATTTATCAATCAATAGATTCATTTAGTTAGCAGAATCATTTAAGTTGCGCAAAACCTGTTTTTTTAGGGAGGTTATAAGATCCAGTTTCCTTTGAATAGGACTTTTGGGAACAGGGCTTTTCAGGTCCCAGTGTCCTCAGCGAGAAGAATTTATAAGATTATACCTGCATGCACAAAACTGACAATGAGGAAAAGGAAATGGATGAGTAATAAGAAAGAATGAACCATCAGAAAATTATGTTAATTTACCATCTCATTGAGGACTCACACAATCTGTGTCCAAGGACTGTATAGTTGGTGGATGTTAGACTTCATTTAAATGCTGAAAACTGAAACAGAATAAAGTTATATGAAATATATTGGGGAAAGTAAACAAATGACTGCTGTACTCGAAAGAATTAAGATTTCTTTCCCTTAACGGTATAAAAATACCAAATGGTGTTCTGCCCTGTCTCAAACATTGAAGTAGACACGACAATTAAAATTGATGGGTCATTTGAAACTACTAAAAATTTATAAAATAATTCACAATCAGTAAATATGTGTTCTTGAGATATGAGAGACTCTTCAATAGTAGAGATAAATTATTTATGCAAGACTTCTCTCCCAAGTTAGAATTTGATTTGGTGAGCCAGTTTTTGCATGTTGCTGAAATCGAAGTGGGATAGAAGAATGTGAAAGTTAATTAGAAGTGTAAGTTACTCTCATTTTCTATCTTTTAAATTGATCTAATGTATAATTATAAGTAATATCTGATTGAATCGCTAAATCATTCAACCAATTTGCAAATTAACTGTTCTTGAAGTGGGATAGAATTTTCTGTTTGATGCTTTGACTAAATTGAATCTTATTGAGCTTTGATGCTTATCCAACTATAAAATTGGTTTCTTTTAGTACTGCTTTTGTGTTATGGTAAATTTATTATCTAAATTACATGTCATTTCTTTTTAGTTAATTTTTAATACTGAATTTTTTTTTTAAATTTATTTTGGAAAAATGGCTGTAAATGATATTGAAATGACTTTAATATTGCTTTAATTTGACTTTAATATGGCTTTGATATTGATATTGACTTTTCAATTGTCATGTACTTATAACAAAGATGTAAATGAAATGTTGATAAAATTGTAATATAAATTTTATACGGGTATGATAAATAATAGTTTTAAAAACCATTAACAGGAGCATTTACAAGCACATAAAAAGGTCTACCAAAAATTAAATGGATATTTATTTAAAAAAACAAATACTTTTTCTTATATAGAAGATATTATATATCAATGTTGAAAGTTAGTACTGGTAACAAATTTAATGTCACAGGTATTATTTTAATAAACAGAAATTCTTAAAAAATTGTCAAATTTTATACTTATTTAATCATTAATTTCATATTTAAATAAACTTCCAAAAAACAATTCTAATCTCTTCCAGCAGTTTGCAGTGCTAAAAATAATTAACTAAAGAGGAGTAACCCAAAAATAGTAAAAAGGAAATGATTTACAAACAAATGCTCAGATATAGAAGGTTTAGAAATAAAAAGTACAGTATAAACTAAAGACTAAAAAGGTGATGATGTATAAGGGAATACAGATGGAGATAAAAAAATATGTACACGCTTATTTTTTACTCTTTTTATATACCCTCATCAACAGTTATCACCATAATTTTAATTCTCATCCACAGTCTTGTCTTGAATCCATACTGCTCTTCTGCAAAATTTTCCTGGATTTCTTGTGCTCAGAATCATTGTCTATTGTGAATACTTTAAGAAAGTGTTATAAACACATCCAGTATTGTAGTCTATTACATAATTTAATAATCTCTTGTGATCCTTCTTCATTAAACTTGTGTTGACAGATCATCTCTTCCTATATTTTTTTATTTTTATGTTTTTTGCTTGAATATTTCCAATTTTGAGACTGCTGTTCTTACTTCTTTTTCCATCTCAACCTGATCTTCTGTTGGAAGATCGTATGATTTTGTTAAGTTGATAATGTTCCTTCATACATTCCTTCCATCTTTTAAATGCATCTTCACCCTTATATAATATTAGCCATTTCTACTTGAACATTTTTGAGTGCATTTAATCTTCCTCCACCTATCCCTGGTTCCTGTTTTTACCCTTTTTTATAAATAAAGAAAAATCATTTGACCATGCCAAGTGGGATAAATGGTAGAAAATGTAAAGAAGCCAAAGAGTAGATTGAAATGAATATGCTTTTTAAATCTTAATTTTGTAAGAAATATTGTTTGTTTTAAGTAGATTTTTTACAAAACACGCACATAAATAATAAAATAAGTAAATTAGGAAAAGAAATTCAGCCAATATTAACGAATATTACTTATACATTTTTGAAAAATGTTGTCTATTAATAATTTGTACTTACATTATACAAAATTTTTACTAACAATGAAAGAGAGTGAAACTTTTTTGTGATGCAAAAAATGTAAATACACATATTAAAGAAAAACATATATACCTGGAACATATATATCAACAGGTATAATGCGATCACACCCTCTAACGACTGAGTAAGCGTAATGATAATATCCACCCCCATTGGCACAGCTTCCCATTGAGATGACCCAGCGAGGCTCTGGCATCTGTAGCATAATATATTTATGATTATAATATTTATATTTACTAATTTAAATAATTTCACTATTAATAAACTGACTAGCTGCTGGCAAACAAGCATTCTTCCTGTTCTTTTTATAAGTTTTTGTGGATTATCAGTAAAAATAGTATAACAGTATATTCACACTAGTATTAATTTTAGGATAATAGATAAAAATAATAATTTGATGAGAGAGAAATGGACCCAATTTACAATTCTATGTAAAATTTTATCCCTAAAATTGATATATATTGTATTTCTAGATTGGTTACTCATAGTAACCGATTAATTATTCAAGTAAATTATATGCAGTAATTGGAGATTTATTTATCAACTTTCAACTGCATAAAGTAACGAGCCCCTACTCGTTACTGAAATGGACTCTTCCAACATCGCGGCGACGCAGTAGAACACTACCGTTAGTAACAACAATGCGATCATAACGTTCAGTGTATTGCTAGAGACAAGATGGTGTTTTCGCTAGATGAACGTGTTTTCATTGTCAAGTCGTACTTCAGTTCGAAATCAGTGGTTGCAATGCAAGATTTGTTTCGCCATAAGTACCCAGATAAACCGGCTCCTAACAAAACATCAGTATTAAGGTTAGTTGCAAAATTTAGAGAGACTGGTTCTGTTAATAACAAGGAACACAAAAGATCTGCGTCAGTGTTGAATACAGATACAGTCACTGAAATCAAAGACCGATTGCTCGCCTCGATAAATAAATCGATCAGACGTTTGTCTGCTGAAATTAATTTGTCTAAATCGACTGTTCATCGAGCGACCAAAAAATTACAATTACGACCTTATCTCATTCAAACGGTTCAACTTCTTGAGCCCGACAAAGAAAAACGGCTACAATATTGTCAACGGTTCCGTCGATTTCTGCGTGAGGGAATTAATGTTATGGATTCGTTATTTTTCACAGATGAAGCACGGTTTCATTTGGACGGCTACGTAAACAGCCAAAACAGTAGAATTTGGAGCGCTGAAAATCCCCACATTTATCACGAAAAACAATTACACCCGCAGAAGTTGGGCGTGTGGTGCGCGATATCGGGGAAGAAAATAATCGGTCCTATTTTTTTCGAGTACACCATTAATGCAGAACGATATCAGGATATTTTATTTCAGTTCATTACACTCTTGGAAGAGGAAGACAGACACTGCTAGCTACAACATGACGGTGCGACATCGCACGCACTACGCAGGTTCAACTTCTAATTTTGTTAAGGAATTCTTTGGTAATTGTGTTATCGGTCAAGGCTTGTGGCCACCAAGATCTCCAGATTTGACTGCGGCGGATTTTTTTCTATGGGGGTTACCTCGAAGAAAAAGCCTACAGCAACAAACCACGAACACTTGAACGATTTTAAGTCAATATTGAACAAGCTGTTTTAAATATCCAGCCACAAACTTTGAAAAAAGTTGCAAGAAACGCTGTAAAAAGAATCGAAGCTTGTATTCAAGAAGATGGCGGCCACTTCCAACATTTACTCTAAAAATAAGGTAATGGATGGTAATAATAAAAATTACATTTACACATGCCTTTTTATTATTTCAATACCTACCAATATAAGGTTGGGTTGCGTTTTATATGGGACATCCTGTATTTTATAATTAAATTTTGATAATTTGATTTGGAAAAAAATTCTTATTTTACTGTAAAATAGTTACATATTTTATAACCAAACATTTTCCAAAAAAATGTTTGTTTGACTGCAACATGAAAACACTTATCTTTTACAGCCTGTAATATACTTACAGAAGAAAAGTTCTTTAAAATAAAAAAAAATAAATTATTTATTTAGGAGTAAAATTAAATTATGATTAAGCAATAACATTATATTTAATGATGAACAATGTAACAATTTTCACATATAAAACATACAAATTGACTGCAAGAAGATTCTGTCACATTTGTAATGCTGCTACCCGATTCTGAAACAACTTTTCACTAGCGTGTGGTTCACTCATCCGCATCATCCTCAAAGTTCAATAAATTTGAAATTCACTTTTTTTTTAAACTTCTTACTTTTTTTATTGTGCAGAGCCTTTCATTCTCCAAGTGCACAAAGGTTTTTATCAACTGATAATTTTATCACTTGGATCAACTGAAGATCAATACTCGGCAGAATATATAAGATAGCATAAATTATCTTATAATGTTATATTCAGACACGTATCTATAGGAAGATATCTGTAAAAATTAATCCATCCATCCCTTTAGCTGTGTTTAGAGAATCCTTGATGGCAATTTATTTTAAATTTTCCATCACAGCCAGCATTACTATTTATCTCATTTTTTCATTACCAGATTAGATGGATGCAATTAATATAACAATTAATATAATTATTAATTTTATATTAAGTAGCAATTCAAAACTTAGGCTTTGATCCACATTATCTATTTACAATAATGTTGCTGTTTGCGCACAACAAATGATCTTAAATAGTTCATTCTACTTAAGTTGCAAAAATTTTCTCAAACTGAAGTTTTCCTTTTCAAGAATAAGTTGTGCTGCTACATAAAGCTAAGCGATTAACCACACCTTCCTTGGAAATGTTCTTCAGAGATGTTTTTATTTCTTGCAATTTAGTGTTATGCATGCAACCATATGTTATGCAGAAACATGTTTACCATATTTTTTGGGTCCAATCCAGGACATATTTTTGAAATTTTAACTTTAAACAGTTTACTGAAACATTAAACTTTATTTATTCGGTTGTATTTTTCACTAGATATGACTTTTTTTCAGAAATGGTTTGTTTGTTTTAATTGCATCATAAAATTTACAAGAAAGTTTTGAATTAATTTTAACATTTAACAGATGTTTAACAGCAGATACTGAAAGTCTACCCCTTTCTGTAGACCAATTGTCCCCATAATTGAAAGAGCTATTTCAACTGGAGCAGATGTCCCAGGTTAAGACATCACAAATTCAGCCACTGTAGAATTATTGCAACATGAAATATCAGTCTTTTGAAACATCTTAAAAATTGCTTACCACTTATCTTCAATAGTACACGGTACTTTTCAGAACATGAGCCATACATACCCTTTAGTATTGAATTACCAGGTTCAACAATGTACGTTCATCAAATAGGTCAATAATAATTATGAAATCTTTTATAATTTCATTAACAACTCTCTTCTAAATCAGACCACGCAATTTCAGTTTGTAAATTTATCCACTTACTAACTTTATCAAAATTGGTACTCCACAATCCACAAGTATTGTTGGATACTAGAATTATAAAAATTGTTATGCTTGAGAATAATTTTTGTTCCTGAACATCATTATTTTCTTTTAGAGTGCACAGCAATTCTTTGGCAGATTGTATAAATTTGTAAGTTTTTCTTTCAAGTTGACAAATTAATGCAGAATATATCTGAAATGCTTCTATTGCTGTGATAGAATTAGCTTCCAATTTCAGAACTACTTTATTAAATAACTTAGAGTACCATACAAAAATTTCAAAAACGGTTCACTTTTTAGATTTTCAAAAAATCAAATAATTTTGGGCATTTGTCACAAGCTAAGAAATATGATTTTACGCCATCGAAAATGGGAAGAATTCTTTCTATTGCAGGTAAAAAACTAAGTAACCTTGTGCTACTATGAGATAATACTTTTTTGTAATCTGTTTCCACAAATTCACAGAACTCTAAGTTTCATTACTCTTACTGTGTATATGTGAAAATATTTATAAATTTTTATAACAATAACTTCCATGACTAGGGGGTAGAGAATCACACTGTTTGTACTGAATTATGTACAATGTGGGCTGAACAACCAATTCCTAGAATAGGTCTATCTAAATCACTTTGAACTTTTCTGAACACATTTTCATTCCACTTTCTCTTCACACCATCAAAATTACTGTTAGTGTTATAAGTAGTATAACAAACCAGCTTTTCTTCAAGTTTGTATTTTTTCACACACTGCAAAAGATACAGAATCAAAATTTGAGCAGTTTCACCTGACAGTTCATCGAAATTTAAAAGTTTAACTTGAATTCTCTCCTCCATACTGAAATATCTTACAACAATCGGAACGAGTTTTACTTCACTTCTGTATGGAGCTATCCATCATTACTGTTACATAATTAATGTTTTCCAAAGAACACAACAAATTATCAAATATAAATGCCAAAATAACATTAACAATAACTGCCTGGGTTTTGATTCTTGCAGATGAAAATTTTGGGTCATATAACTTTTTAACCTGTTTAGATGTGCAGTCTGATGTTTTGAAACTAAGTTCGTGACTAGCAGTGTGATATTAAAATGTAGCTTCTTTAGCACACACTCCAGATCACTGTTATTGTTATTCCCATCTTTGGCTTTAAAAAAATCCTATGTTTTCTGAAGCAGTACCATTAATAACAAAAAATTCTCCAGTACATAGTGTGCAATAAACACGTTCATTGTTACTTTCTGGAATGCAAGGTTGGCGGGAGTTTATTTTTCCCTACATATCGCAGAACCTGGACAGAGTCCCTTGCCAACCGCCAGAGTTGGCGGTTATTAAAAAAACAGGTTATTAAAAACAGGTAATTAAAAAAAATCCTCGCATCATAAAATTCTCAAGGGGCAGCATGAAAAAACCAGGACTGTCCAAACCTAAGGTAAGCCTATGCAGAAACCATTTTTTCTTAATTCTACTGTATAATTAAAAATAGAACCTCCATCTCTGGAAATCTGCCAGATCTGTATATATCATAAGTAATAAACAAAAATATATACAGACGATATTAATAGCCAAAACAGAAAATCTTATTCAGTTGATTGAGTTAATGATTAAATAAATATTCAAGTACTTTTTGTCTTCCTAGAGACATTTTCAAAATACTCAAAACAAAAATCTGATGTGGACACCACATAACTCCCTGTATGCCTATTAAATTACGTACACACTTTTTTAAATTTTATTTTACTAATAAATTCTGATTTTTTTTTCTTTTTTATTATTGTTATTATTTATTGTAAAGATTTTTTTACAATCATAGTTTAATAATTATAACAAATCAATATATTTAAATTAAAAAAAAGAAATCAAGTCTAATTCGAACCAATGTGCCTTCTCCTTGTAAAATCAAAATATTATATTAATTAAAATTCTTTAGACTAAGCATTTGACACCGTTGGTATTAATACAATTATGTAACCAAACAATTTAAAAAGTGTAAAACGTAGTACTTTGGGAGCTGTTACTCCATCTACAGGGATTTTCTAAAAATTCAAATCTATAATAGTTTTTAAATTAAACTGTTATGTTCATAATAGTCAATTGTGTTCTTAATTTGTAAGATGTTTGCGACTTAGTCGCAAACATCTTGCTTAATTTTATTCTTGACGACCGACTATTATAAACATAACAGTTTAATTAAAAAACGATTATTGATTTGAATTTAAAATAACTTCTTTTAGAAAATCCCTTAAGATGGAGTAACAACTCTGAAAGTACTACATTTTACGCTTTTTAAATTGTTGGCAAGTGCTAACTTAATTTATACAATTAAAATTCTATTTGGCTATAACTCTGGAACCGATGAAACTAAGTACACCACTTATGATGCATCGTTGAAAAACTCTCAATGAGGGCTGCAATTACGAAAAAATAGTTTTTGCACATTTTTGGTCAACTTGATTGCAATCAAAAGGGGAGGTGCGTAACTAGATGTTAGTACTAAATCAAAAATTTCAACGTCCTACGGCTAATCGCTTTTGAGATACATACGTACGTACAAAAGTCAACCAAAACTAGTCAAAATGGATTCACGGATGGTTAAAATGGATATTTCTGTTGAAATCTGAAAACGATAATGTTTCGCGATCACAATACTTCCTTCAGTTCGCACAAGGAAGTAAAAATCACTGAAAATAAAGTAATGTTGTGGCTACTTATATTCAGCCAGTAAAAACAAAATACTATTTTACTAGACCATGGTTATGAAACAATGCTGTTAGTTGGTTTTCTTCAAAAACATCCTGGCTGTTGATGAGATTAACTTTATAAATATGCATGTAAATGCATTCCTACATCAACCTTGTATTTTTCACGAGTAATTGTTTATAGTATTAAACTATTTGAATAAATGAAGATAAGTTTTTTGTTCTGTCTTTTATTTTAGCTGGTGAATAAAATATATTAAAATACCTAGTGAATAAGGGATATTAAAATAAATAAATATCAATCATTACATTACTGTATTATCAATGAAAGTAAAAGTTTACTTCATTTAATTAAAAAACAAAGTATTTTGAAACTCAATAAATTTCTACAGTACATCTTTGTTTTAAAATAAATAACAAAGCTTATGAAATAAATTAGAATCTGTAAAAAAAAAACATGGTACTTCATTCCAATTAATTCCTTAAATAATTATTTTGAGGTTTATCCACTTCATTCATACCATATAAGTTTGTACTGCTGCAATTATAGAATTTGGAGAGCACAACACAGCACATACCTACATTTTCTTTTACAACAGAAAATTGGTGCCTTCTTTTTTTCTTATAATAAAATAAAAATTAAATTAAAATAATGGATATTTTGAGAGAGAGAGAGTGAGTGAAAGTGTATGTGTGTGTGTGTGTGTGTGTGTGTGTGCGCGCGCGCGTGTGCACGCGCATTTCTATTAATTGTTAGAAATAATTTTGTGAACTGTTGGTGGAAATCTTATCTCTGAGAAACAAAACGTTGATCAGATTATTTTAGTGTTAATAAATAATACATCAACAAAAAATACCTGTAAATTGAAGGACATAAGTTACTATCATAAAGGAATTGAGTAAAATAGTATTAGCCCAGTACTTAATACAATATCTAATAGTTAAGTTTCTTATGCTATAATTTTATCAAGTATTAAAATTTTAAATATTACACTTTAAAAAAATACTTTACTTACAGAATACTTTATTTTGTTTATTTATTCAAGAATTTATTTTAATAAACAAATAATCTCCATGGTGGAGGGCTAAATTAATGGCATTTGAGCCTTTAATCTGAAAAGTTATGATCTGAAATCTGGTCAGCCTTGTATTTTTCAAATGCTACAGAATTCACCTTTCTTTAGTCATTGTAATTGGATCATTTTCCTGTTGCTAAATAAATAAATAATAAGGTAAACAATTCATTGTCTGTTTTTATTGATTGTAATTTCAATTTTTTTTAATATTATTATTAAATCATCTGATTCACCTTTCTTATTAAAATAAGAGTGTAAATCCTGGTCTGAAGTCACAAAAAAGAAACAAATTAGTTTTTACAGGAAAATGAGGTGGTTTAGAAAGGGCCACAATATCATGTCGGCAATGTTATTTAACATATAAATTTAAAAAAATTATTTACATCGCATCAAAGGTTTCCTCTGCTAGGTTGATGCAATGTATAAAATCCATTGCTTCACAACAGAAAGGAGTAAACTAATTTGATGTTTTACATTATCTACCCAAATTTTTCCTATAAATGTGTTTCTTATAATCATCTGAATTACAAGTGATGCTGGTTACTTTCTGTATTACTCTCAGGAGTAATAATGTTTATTACACAGCCAGTTCCTGTGATGAATGTAATGGAGTTCTTCAGCTGAATAACAACCACATTTTGGTAAATGTGACTTATATGCAATAATATAATCGACTCTACAAAAAGGTAATTTGAAACCACTTCATTCTTCACATAAACCTGGCGCAGTATGCTGATAATTTTTCCAAAATACCTTTATCACTTTTGGCTCCTGAGTATAAAATTCATAAAGATAAAGGACAATTTGTACTTGAATTATCCTGAATTTTTTAAAACACTTTTCATTTTCTTGAATTTTTGCATTCACAAATTTATCCTTTTAACACAACAGTTTACATCCCTCTTTTCATTACAAATATGTCATGTCTGATACACTCACAATGACACAAACTTACCTAATTCTTATAGGACAATAAATTTCACACAACTTAAAAAGTTAATTTGAATCGAGAAATTATAACTAAGACTGGACACTTTATGACCCCTAAGAAATAATTTACTTTTAGGAATGCTGATTGTTACAGGCATTACTCACTAAAATGAGGTCACACACAGATTGTGAAAAGAATGGTCAATAACTGATAAAGGAGCTAATACAGATGTACAATCTGATGCACTATTTTAAATCATATTTTCTTAGCAACCAATCCTTACTCTCAGCACAAGCCTCTTAAATTAATTTCTTCATTTTAATTTTCTTTAACAGGTAACAAGACAAACCTACCTGATCGTACACTCTTCTTAGAGCAGGAGCCATCTTATTGGTAAGGGTTCCTGCAACAATCATACAATCAGATTGTCTAGGAGATGCTCTAAATACTACTCCAAATCTATCCATATCATATCGTGGAGCTGCCATATGCATCATTTCAACAGCGCAGCATGCTAAACCAAATGTCATTGGCCACATGGAACTCTATAAAAAAAGTACAATAAAATAAAACTACTCATCAACTAATAAACATCTTTGCCACCATAGAGTTAATTTATCATTCAATTAAAAATTATTATTGGCATGCTTTCAAATTAATGAAATCTATTCTTCTAGAGGACCTTTCAGAACTAATTATTCAGCTCCTTCACTGGAGTTACCTGTAGCACCATTAATGGCCAAAAGGTTATAAAACTTCTTTAGAACATAGTTTATAATGTATTTTTTTTATTTACGTTGTTTTTTAATATGTTACTTCTGTTAAATTTTCTGTAGTTGCAATTTCCTATTGTAAAAGTGTATTGATATTTTATTTCTGTATGTCTGAGTATAAAATTTACACGTTACGGTTATTCTGTGTGTGCCTTGTTTCTATGAGTTAATTGAAGAATATTGAGTCTGTTGTTACAAGTAGAGCTGGTATGATTTCTATATATCTGTCAGTGAATGCATATTTTATAGATTTACAAACGTATTACATTTTACAAAAACAGCAATTCAGATTAAAAAAAATACAACAGATTAAAGTTATTTCATAGAGGTTTGACGGAAAAATATTTTAGTTTTACTCAAAATATCTTTATTTACTCATCAATATTGATTTTATCACCTTCAAAGTACTCCCCTTTAGATATAATACTTTTGAGCCAGCGCTTTTCCCAATCTTGGAACACCTCTGGAATGGAAGAACAGTGATTAGAACCTTCACAATCGATCAAACTTGACGAGATTTTTTCAATCTTGGCTATTCAGGAAGCTCCCGTTAGAACAACTGGATCTTAGTTTTGATGTCATACCCTTACACTCATGTTTCATCACCAGTTATGTGATCCATTTAAGCAGCTCTGAATTGTCATTTACTTCATTCACCAATTACTGAGCAACGTTCATTCAGCAATGCTTTTGGTCAAAATTTAGTAATTTTTCAACAGATTTTTTGTCACATGTTTCCCAAAACATCTGAAAAAATTTGGCAAACTATCCTCTCTGATAGTAATTCGGCAATTATCTGTAATCATTTTCTTTACTTTTTTGGCACTGACATTGGTTTTTGATATGTTGACACAGCTTGTCATCTGTATGGCCCTATTAGAAACATCTGTACCACTTGTAAACACTTGATTTATGCATAGAAAAATCACCAAAGCACATTCAACATTTCCAATGTAGTTCTGCGCTTCATTCCATTCTTAAAGCAAAATTTAATGCAAATTCTTTGTTCCATTTTTTCCTCAAGTTAAAAATCACCATACCAAAACAAGTGTAAGCATCCAACATGGATACTAATGTATGTAAATATACAGCCTGTGAAATCTAAAAATTCTGCATTTTCTTATCAAGCCTTGTACTAACATGGATTCCAAAAAAAATTTTTAATGCAGATGCAATCAACAAAGTGACTGATGATAACTCCACTGAAGAAACTGCTGCATAATTAGTTTTGAAAGGTTGTCTGGAAGAACAAGTTCTATGTAATCTAAAGAGAGTAATTTTTAGTAATTTTCAAGTATTATATATTGTTTTAAGACATTCCATTAAATTTTAATTTAAAATGTCAACGCTATGAAATTATTATATATTATAGGTAAATATGTGCAAATAATAATATCAGCAATGGCATGATAACATCCAGAAATTTCAATGAAGAGGTTTTTTTTAATACAAAGGACAAATTATCATACTGTCCACTTTCAGAAAGTAACTGATCTATTTGCACTTAAATGAAAAGGATATTTTATTAAATACACTAAATGCAATACAAGTAATGTTCAGCCAAGAACCCACACGTTAATCAACAACATTTCAATAGTCATTAATATGAAGATATTAAGGCTGGACCTTAAGAACTGACAATCTTTTTTCATTTGTATTTAAAGAAAGTTGAATTGCTGAATTTAATTCTGCTCTAATTGTAGGTAAAAAGTAATTATATTTATAGCTGTACACTGTCCTTCATTCCTTAAACTACCCATCGGCAAACCAACACAAACATACATGAGCAGAGGCTTGTCGTTAAGTACAATATAAAAACGTCAACTTAAGTAATTCATCTTTCTACTAGTCAATTTTGCCAGTGTTAATTATAAGAAAAACATTTAGTTTTGAGAAAAATTAGCTTTTGTTACAAAATGTAAAAATTAAAATCATAATCAAGTCAATTAATACTTCTTTGAAATATTGAAATTGAATAAAAAAGGCTTAATTGTTAACATATTATTAATTTTGGAAAGATCATTTAATAAATTAATTAAATGAATGAGTAGTTAACATGACAAAATTATACAGTAATAACAGTATATAACAACATAACATTATATAACAGTATATAATAACAGTACATAATAACAGTAATTATGAACATATATAAATGAAACTTGAGAGTGAAGTTGCAACTAGTAAACCAAAACTGATAAAACATTAACAAAAAAGGTCTCAAAAATATTAATTTTTACTGGTGTACCAATATGTACCCAAGTAATGATGAATAGGGATAATTAAAAACTAATCTTCACTTCCTAGCCATTTTAAATTTTTTTGTAGCATTAAATTTTAATTATTTAAGTGTTCTTCTTGTATGTAAAAAGTACACACACACACACTTATGAATTTTAAAATAGTTTTTTTAATTTAGCAAATTTTCATCTATTACTAATACCTTGATAATAAAACAGAATAAAATTCTTTTTAGAACAATATGAGATGATTAAAAGAGTAATTTCTCTTGACTTTGTATCAATAATTATTATTAATGAATCATTAATTCAATAATTTTGGATATCATATTATTTTCAATTACGGGAAAAAAGCTCTGGAGAAATTATCTTTTACATCCATTTTCATAATTCTCATGTGAAAGTCTTGCTTCGCTGAATAGTAGCGCTTTAGCCTGTGGTTAGACCACAATAGATTTTATGCAAAAATTATTTCTATAAAAACATGTGATGAAATCAAACAATTTTTTTTTAAATTTTTATGGTTTCACTGTTTGCGTAATTTTATATTGTATATTTTGTTTTTTGATCATATTAGTATAATTTTGTGTAAAGGTAGTTGGAAAAAATTAATAAGGCTGAGAATGAAAGCCATTGTCTAATTCAAGTTTCAATGAAAAGGGAGATGAGGTAAAACCTAAAAGGACAAGAAATGATGCAGTTAAAAAATGAATGTACTTGGAACAATAGAAATTTAGCCATTACAAAAACACCTTAGATTTTTGTAATGATGATTACCTCTTTGCTGTTAGTCTTGTACCTTATGTAAGGAAACTACCAACATACAAAAAAAGTGTATTAGAAATGGTCCTAGAAATACCTACTCAACATTCTTGCACAATAGGTCTTTGTCATCTTTTGCTTCAAACAGAGTTTGCACTCAGAAACTGCGCTATCATCACCATTTATGGTTCAACCATATTAATATGCAAATTTTAAGGGCAATCCTAATAATTTAACATTTGAAGGAAATTCATTTTTAATGCAAACTTTCCTCTTTAGTTTTGGAAATAGCTTACCAAGTGATACATGGCTGGCAAAAACAATTACTAAAAATTTGACTCAATTCTATTTAATTTGAATAAACTCTGAGAATTAATTTAATAAAATGTTTATAAGAAACATTTGAACAATATTTTGATCAATAATCATGTATATTTAACAAAATTTTAATTGATTCACTTACAATAATGTGATCAGCAATTGCTGAAACTCATTCCTGAAAATTATTGTTTTTTATGTATAATTCTTTTTTACATTTTAGAATTTTTTCATAACAGTGCATACATTCTAACAGATTCACCGCCTACGCTGCTCAGAAAATAATAATTATTCACCCATTAAAAACTACTATTTAAAACTGATAAATATTTTAACTATATATATAAAACTATAAAAGTAAAATTCTGCATCCACAAACATTTTTATCAACAATCAGTGACTAATGATTGATTCAAAATAAATATGATTTTATAGTATAGTATCTACACAATTTTATGCAAACAATTCTTTCAACATTTGATGCAGTCAAACCACCTTAACTTTTATTCATTACGAACAAACAGTTTTTTGTACGAAATCTAATACAATTTAAGTGCAGCCTTATACGTATGATTATTGTGTCACGATAGCTTTATAATTTAACTCCATCTTTATTCATCCTGAAAGTTTAACTATTACTTATATGTTTTATTTTGTTTAATTTTATTAATAGCTTAGCAATTAAAATTTATACAATCTGCTTTCATTTAAAATATTGATATTTGAAATAAAATTACATTAATCTCAGATGTGTATTAGTAACTGTTAATAAGATTAAACAAAATCTTAGATTATAAATGTTTTAACAATCTTAAATGTTATAAAACAAACATTTAAAAGATTATAATGTTTTCACAAGGGCAAATGTGGAAGGACAAATGTGGATATAGTAGGAATTAGTGAGGTTCGATGGGAAGAGGAAGGCGACTTTTGGTCAGGTGATTTTAGAGTAATTAACTCAGCGTCAAATAATGGGCAGGCAGGAGTAGGTTTCGTGATGAACAAGAAGATAGGGAGGAGAGTGGAGTATTTAAAAACGCATAGCGATAGAATCATTGTAATAAGGATAAAATCAAAACCTAAACCGACAACGATTGTTAACGTCTATATGCCTACAAGCGCCCATGATGATGATGAGGTAGAGTGTGTATACGAAGAGATTGATGAAGCAATTAAACACGTAAAAGGAGATGAAAATTTAATAATAGTTGGAGATTGGAATGCAAGCATTGGAAAAGGCAAGGAAGGAAATATAGTGGGTGAATACGGGCTGGGCAAAAGGAATGAAAGACGGGACCGACTTATAGAATTTTGCACAAAGTATAATTTAGTAATTGCCAACACCCAATTTAAAAATCATAATAGAAGAATATACACTTGGAAAAAGCCAGGCGATACAGCAAGGTATCAGATAGATTATATCATGGTTAAGCAAAGATTTAGAAATCAACTCGTTGACTGCAAAACTTACCCTGGAGCAGACATTGATAGCGACCATAATTTGGTGATAATGAAATGTAGATTGGGGTTTAAAAACCTGAAGAAAAGGTGTCAGATGAATCGGTTGAATTTAGAGAAGCTTGAGGAAGAGGAGGTAAAGAAGATTTTTGAGGAGGACATCGCAAGAGGTCTGAGTAAAAAAGATAAGGTAAAAAATGTAGAAGAAGAATGGGAGAATGTTAAAAAGGAAATTCTTAAATCAGCAGAAGCAAACTTAGGCGGAATAAAGAGAACCGGTAGAAAACCTTGGGTTTCAGACGATATATTGCAGCTGATGGATGAACGTAGAAAATATAAGAATGCTAGTGATGAAGAAAGTAAAAGGAACTATCGGAAATTAAGAAATGCTATAAACAGGAAGTGCAAACTGGTGAAAGAAGAGTGGATTAAAGAAAAATGTTCAGAAGTGGAAAGAGAAATGAACATTGGTAAAATAGACGGAGCATACAGGAAAGTTAAGGAAAAATTTTGGGGTACATAAATTAAAATGTAATAATGTGTTAAACAAAGATGGTACACCAATATATAATACGAAAGGTAAAGTCGATAGATGGGTGGAATATATTGAAGAGTTATACGGAGGAAATGAATTAGAAAATGGTGTTAAGAAACGATACTGAGATCTGAATTTAAGAGAGCATTAAAAGATTTAAATGGCAGAAAGGCTCCTGGAATAGACGGAATACCTGTAGAATTACTGCGCAGTGCAGGTGAGGAAGCGGTTGATAGATTATACAAACTGGTGTGTAATATTTATGAAAATGGGGAATTTCCATCAGACTTCAAAAAAAGTGTTATAGTTATGATACCAAAGAAAGCAGGGGCAGATAAATGTGAAGAATACAGAACAATTAGTTTAACTAGTCATGCATCAAAAATCTTAACTAGAATTTTATACAGAAGAATTGAGAGGAGAGTGGAAGAAGTGTTAGGAGAAGACCAATTTGGTTTCAGGAAAAGTATAGGGACAAGGGAAGCAATTTTAGGCCTCAGATTAATAGTAGAAGGAAGATTAAAGAAAAACAAACCAACATACTTGGCGTTTATAGACCTAGAAAAGGCATTCGATAACGTAGACTGGAATAAAATGTTCAGCATTTTAAAAAAATTAGGGTTCAAATACAGAGATAGAAGAACAATTGCTAACATGTACAGGAACCAAACAGCAACAATAACAATTGAAGAACATTAGAAAGAAGCCCTAATAAGAAAGGGAGTCCGACAAGGATGTTCCCTATCTCCGTTACTTTTTAATCTTTACATGGAACTAGCAGTTAATGATGTTAAAGAACAATTTAGATTCGGAGTAAAAGTACAAGGTGAAAAGATAAAGATGCTACGATTTGCTGATGATATAGTAATTCTAGCCGAGAGTAAAAAGGATTTAGAAGAAACAATGAACGGCATAGATGAAGTCCTACGCAAGAACTATCGCATGAAAATAAACAAGAACAAAACAAAAGTAATGAAATGTAGTAGAAATAACAAAGATGGACCGCTGAATGTGAAAATAGGAGGAGAAAAGATTATGGAGGTAGAAGAATTTTGTTATTTGGGAAGTAAAATTACTAAAGATGGACGAAGCAGGAGCGATATAAAATGCCGAATAGCACAAGCTAAACGTGCCTTCAGTAAGAAATATAATTTGTTTACATCAAAAATTAATTTAAATGTCAGGAAAAGATTTTTGAAAGTGTATGTTTGGAGTGTCGCTTTATATGGAAGTGAAACTTGGACGATCGGAGTATCTGAGAAGAAAAGATTAGAAGCTTTTGAAATGCGGTGCTATAGGAGAATGTTAAAAATCAGATGGGTGGATAAAGTGACAAATGAAGAGGTATTGCGGCAAATAGATGAAGAAAGAAGCATGAGAATGTTAAAAATCAGATGGGTGGATAAAGTGACAAATGAAGAGGTATTGCGGCAAATAGATGAAGAAAGAAGCATTTGGAAAAATATAGTTAAAAGAAGAGACAGACTTATAGGCCACATGCTAAGGCATCCTGGAATAGTCGCTTTAATATTGGAAGGACAGGTAGAAGGGAAAAATTGTGTAGGCAGGCCACGTTTGGAATATGTAAAATAAATTGTTAGGGATGTAGGATGTAGAGGGTATACTGAAATGAAACAACTAGCCCTAGATAGGGAATCTTGGAGAGCTGCATCAAACCAGTCAAATGACTGAAGACAAAAATAAACTCAAAGGCATTTTTTAATTATCATTTTTTTTTTTTTTTTATTTTAATCAAAAAGTACTATCTTGCATTAATAAAAAAAAAGTTGGTTTAAAACTTTAGTAAAAAATAACATATGTATGTATTATACATACACATATTATTTTATTCAGAATAGCCATTCTCGTAATGACATTACTTGTTAATTTTTTTTTAATTTATAATATTATTCTGGTTAGTTTAGTTAAAAATTTTTTTTCATAAAAATAAAATTGATTTTTTCCACAAAAAAATCTGCTTCTAAATATTATTAAAAAAAATCATAAAATCTGAATCATTAGTTATTGATACTTACTTCAAAGTAACAAATCAAGCTGAATAGAATCAAAATCAAAACAATATGAGAAAAAGATAAAATATTACTTTCATTTTAAAGTATAAATCAAATACTACTCTTAAAGCATAAGACCATAAACAGGATTAGATAATTTTAATTTATACCTTCCTGCCCCAATTAAGTAAATCATCTACTCTTGCCAAGGCATAATCTACTGTATTGACTGGTTTCTTGAATGGTGTGTAGCCACGTACCTTATCTATAGGTGTACCAGCTGAAAAATAACAGTCACAGTTAACAAATAATAAAAATTTAAAAAAGTATTCACAATTCTACTAAAAAGTTGCAAACTGCAGTAATTACTTTTAATTAACATGTGCATAGTCATGTTTCATATTGCAATCAACTACTACAGAATTAACCTTCAACTATTACAGGGCATCAACTATGACCAACTGAGGCATCAACTATTACAGGATTTATCTTCAATTGACTATAAAATATTCCCAGAATACATCTCACAAAAACTCGACATTAAAAAGTTTCATATGACATTTCCTTCAGACTAGTTACATTTGACATCATATATCACAAAGTGAACTAAATGGCATAAATAACATTTAAATACAAAAGATAATCTTAAAGCTTTGATTGCATGACTTCACTTGCAGAAAAGATAACGTCACATAATAGTTTACAACAAAAAAATATAGTATTCATACAATAATGTGGTATTCATGTACAATAATAACTTTCCTACAAACAAAAAGTCACTTATTCCCTCCCAAAAAAAAAATAATTTAATAACAAATAATAATAATAACAATATACACCTCTATTAAGCTAGACAAGGTGACTTGTTTTATTAATTTAACACAATACTCGTGTTTGTATATTTTAGTATACTAAACTGGGCTTTCAATGCATTTTTAAGAATTAACTTGTTCAATTACAAATTATTTCCTCAGACTTACTTAAAATTAAATTTAAAAATTTTTTATTAAAAAAACCAATACCAAACATATTATTAATTCTGTTATGAACTATTAAATAACGCTAATGATAAATGTTAACTTTTAAGCACAAATGTGGAGACTCTCAATATCCAGTAATCCACAATAATCTTTTTTAAATCCATTTATTTTTTATTTAGTTTTACTGTCATACATTTACTTTATTTTTATTGAAATATTAATATTTTTACTTAAACCACTTCTTTTTTTGTTATAGTTAATTGTAAATCTTGTATGATGCTATTTTGATTATAGAATTACCACATTTTCATTCTCCTATCCAATCACACACTGGGAGAATTAGTTTTTTTATTAAGGAAACAGTACAGCATTCATGTCATAATGTAGAAAGTAAGAGCTGAAAAGAATATTTTCAAAATTCATTTTACATGTCCCCTTGTCAAAAACTTATAAAATCTTATCTGTGTAGCCACAATGGAATGGTTTCTGTATATTTACAGTAATGTGTTTCTCCTTGGCTATGATATGATGCATTTTAGGGAATATATAAGTGGGAAGGGCAGGTGCAGGGTTTATGAAATAAATGAACTCATAGCCTTCTCTCGCGACATAGCAGTTAAATAAATACATATAGTCACCTAGAAACTATCCTCATTGGTTATTATAAGAAATGATAATTTTAAAATAGTAATTATGTTTCCAATTGTTTTAAATTAATTATATTAATTTAATTAATATTAATTTGTTTTTTAATAAAATAATTTCTAGAACCACCTGACTGATTTTAGCAATAGGCTTACTGGAAAATAAGATCAAACTGATGTCACTATCAACACTGGTCACCATGGAACAACTTTTAACTTGCAACATAACTTTCGTGAAGCCAATCTAATTTCATGCTGGGCGCATAATAATTTCTATAATAAAAATAATGATTTGTAACAGGACTGTTTCAGAATAATTCAAAATAAGTAATGGTAATAATTTTACTTAACATTCTTTCTTTTTTTTAATTTTAAGATCTAAGAAAATAGTTCTTTTATTGGCTATACACAAACTAAAAATTAATTTTAAACTTTGCCAAAAAGAGATCTTTACAAGTGCCAAGAGAGATTGAGAATCGGGCAGTCTTCTACTTAGCTATTGAAGGAACTACACTTCATTCTGCTTAAACTAAACTTGTTCTCTCTGTTGAGTACTTCTTAAATTTCTGGGTTATTCTTGAATGTAACAAATTAAATAATAGTAAATAAAAATATGTAAGCCTCAGGAACTAAGCCCACGCAACCTGCTACATAACATCTTAAACGATTTACACACATGAGTATTAGGTACATATACACTATTGATAAATACAAACAAAATGATTACTCACCAGAACCAGGAATGACAACAGGATCAGAGAGTTTTGGAGCAGTCGATTTCTCTTTTTTATGATTTAAAATAGCAGCAGCAGCAACTCGTAGCAAAGTTGTTGGGTTCTGAAGCAGCAGATGTTGGAATGGAACATCTATTACCAAAAATCAGTAAAAAAAGAATGTATTCCAAATAATGTAAGACTCTCAATAAACTTACTTGGTTTATGAATTGTGCAACTGTTAATAAGTAAAATATGAATCATTTTACAAATTAAACGGTTGAACATGGATTAAAGAAATAAATTATTAGTAATTTCTTAACAAAATTTATATTAACCTTTTTGCATTCTAATTTCATAATAATTCAACAATGAAAATATTGAAATAACATTCCTTAAGTTGTACTGAAGTTGTAAAATCTCAGTAAACAATTTTCAACTAAACATTTAAGTTACCAATTATTTAAATATTAAATTTTACCTTGGATCAAAGTCCACATCATTATAAAAACAAAATTACTAGCCAAGTGGCTCTGAAATAGTATTTTCTATTAAAACGCCATAAAAATAAACGATAACCAACTATGACCCGTAAACTTAAGCCGAACAGCTGATTCTTCAGTGAAAGTTTCTAACATGATTCTCTTTTTCTAATTATAAATTCATTTTCAAAGAAACATTTAGTTTTAAAGGAACCGAAACCTTAACAATAAAGAAAAGTTCATTACGTACTGATAAGTCATAATTGCGGTTAGCGCATAATGATTTATACTCAAATTACTGGACTGTAAAGTATATAATTATTTTTTACCAACAGGTTAAGATTGGCATTCACTGAAAATCTTGATTCTGAAAGCACTAATCTTTTAGCCATTTAAAAAACAACGCGAGTAGAACATTGCAATTGTGTCTAATAGGATCAAAGAATCAAACGATTTATCCTCCATAACCAGTAGTGTAATCGCATTAGAGTAGTTAAGAAAATTATTATAATCTTTTAACACGATGTACACAATTAATCTTAACTAGAGGAGAGTGACGTAATCCACCGGGTTGGTCTAGTGGTGAACGCGTCTTCGCAAATCAGCTGATTTGGAAGTCGAGAGTTTCAGGTTTAAGCCCTAGTAATGTCAGTTATTTTTATACAGATTTTAACACTAGATCGTGGATACCCGTGTTCTTTGATAGTTGGGTTTCAATTAACCACACATCTCAGGAATGGTCGAACTGAGACTATACAAGACTACAGTTCATTTACATTCATACATATCCTCTGAAGAAATATCTGAACGGTAATTCCCGGAGGCTAAACAGGAGAAGAAAGAGCAGAGTGACGTAAATTTTATCGAAGTAAAAATACGTGTATGTTCAGTATGCTACTGACAAAAAAAAGAGAGAGTACGGTTAGACTGTATTTAAGATATTTATTGTCAACAACGTAATTCTAAAAAGAGTAAATACAATACCAATTATCTAAATGTAGTAATATGTTTTTGAACATTAGCAAAAATAGAAAATAGTGTAAATTTGTAATGAATTGAAATCTTTGTCTGAACAATGTGATAGTCACTCTTACTACCAAGGTCTTAAACTGTGAACATGATCCCTAAAATCAGTATATTTTTTTTAAACTTATGTCGAAATATCAATTTGAAATATACATGTAGTTATTTATAAAATATAGTTATAAAATTAGTTCTATTAAATTAATAAATCATGTCCATGTATTTTAGACTATTAGTATACAACAAATTGAAAAATAGCGTCTCGGCCTTTTATCCGGAGGTTCCGGGTTCGAATCCTGGTCAGGCATGGCATTTTCACCCACACTACAAATCATTCATCTCATCCTCTGAAGCAATACCTAACAGTGGTTCCGGAGGTAAAAGAAAAAGTGTAGGTCGCACAGCATATCTTGCGATTCCAGCCTACTATGCTAGCAGCAGTAGACTGTACATTCTACAACTATCGTTCCACATCTTCATAAGTGCGACATATATCACGGTTATAAATGCATACGAAACTAAATTGCAAACATTTATGTTATAAATTACAATTCATGATACACTGAAGCTGTAAGAGGTAATTTTACTACTGAAAGAGAATCAAAATAAATTAATTAAAATGTAATTGTAATTTGTTAAACTTTACAAAAAATTATGAAATATAAAAAATCCATGGAAAACAAAAACACAAATTATTGTAAATTTAAATAATGGCGAATGGTGATATTTAATTAATATATTTTTTTTTAATTCAAATAATCTAATTTAGATATCCGTAAAGATTATATATTTCAGTAATATTTGAATTAAGTTAAATCAAACTTACCGATTTGTGTTTTGTATTCAAACTTTATTAATCCACTTCTTCAACGCTAGATAGAACCTCATCTTCAGTCAGAATCGCTCGCTGTTTCATCATTTCAAGTTCCACCATTTAGATTGGTTCGTCTGTCAACTTCAATATCCACGGCACATTATTTACGCCGGTAGTTTTCAATTTCAATAACTTACTCGCAAAATTTTAACCACATATAGAATCAATAAAAGAAATCTTTTGTTCAACGAGGGAAATAATATCTGCTGCTGTAAAAGCTAAGTTTCGATCTGCCACCCACTCTTTTATTATTCCCCAAATTAGTTTTTTTGGCTTTAAATCCGGATGATACGGGGGCAGTCTAAGAACCGTATAACCCTCCAATCAAAATGCTATCGAGAGAATAATTTACAACTGGATTTGATGCTTATATTAACTGAAATAACTCTCTTTATTTCAATTTATCGGAGGAAATATTCCGTTTCTTTAGCCACTTCTGCATTTTTGCTTTAAGAATTTACATATTTGGTTTTTTTCAATTTCTAATAACGGTGTAGCGCGTTATCGAGAATTTGGTTTTCATTTTCTCAAAAGTTTTTCGGAAACCCATGGTTCGAAATTCCTGTGGTTCATATTATCGTGGTAATCGCCTGTTTTTGTGCTAGCGGTGTATGTCAGTAAGGAATTTGGAATAAACCTGTCTTTTCCTCCTGCATGAATTATGACCCATTCCTTTTGAAATCGGTTGAAGTCCCTCCATGCTGTCGTCTTCCCAATTTTGCGGATAAGTGGGAAGTTACGAATAAAACGTAGCATTCATCTATGATTGTCTATTTTCTTCCCGAAATTCTTAAATAAAAAATTTTCTTCATAGAAATATCATGTTTCTGTATACCAACAATTTTCGGTTATTTCTTGTTTTCACCCACTTAAATCCTAAATCGTGTAATATAGTTCTTAAACATTTCTCCTCCTTGCCAACACAGATCATTTTGAAGTCTATTTTTTAATTTTTTTGACAGTGGGTACTGTTTTATCTCTCAAGTAAAAATTCTTGAATGACTCTTCTGACAGCTGAGGAATCATAATTAATTGAGGAGTCTATAAGTAAACACCAATCATGAATAACATATTCAATGTCCAGTTCAGACATTAGTCCCCTAACATTAGGGCAGGAAAAAATTAAATCATCTCTTCTAAAGTATTTCAGTAAATTTTCGTTTCGATTTCGATATACTGAAATTTTAGTATCCCACAAATTTCATTCATTAAGACCTGAACCTAACAGTTCTGTATGTTGTTTTGACAAATACAGTGTCACAAATTAGGTCGCTCAGTTCTGTTTGTGTGATGAGGTGATATTCAGTATTTAATTCTTCTGGAATGTAATTAATATCTACTGAAGTTAAGGATTCATTGATTGAGTCTTCTGGGGAATCAGAAATTCTTTTCAAGAGGTTGGACCAATCAGAATCAGTAAATCAACACCATGAAGTACCAGTCCCATAACTGAACAAACATTTGGGTATGTGATACTGCTTTTACTGTTTGAATTGAAATCTGTAACATTTGTTAAGTAAAAATAGCAGTCATCATAATGGTTAGTAAGCTCTTGCCAAACCATAGGTACGCCAAAAGGCAAACACTCTTTTTTCCTTTTAACCATTGGGTTAGTTTAATGTAGCATTTGATATATGCTACATGAAGCCCAGGAATTATCTTGGTCTCCTGAGGGACAGTCAAAATAATGTTTGTAAGCAATTTTCAGCAGATTCGATAGTGGTTTTTGTTAACTTACTGAAATATTACAGAAATACTTAAATATAAAAATAATTAAGTTTTAATCTATAAATACTTAATTATTTAAAATACTTCATAAATTGTTTCACCATGGAGTGCAGTAACACACACACACACACACACACACACACACACACACACACACACACACACACACACACACACACACACACACACACACACACACACACACACACACACACACACACACGCACGCACACGCACACACACACACACACGCACGCACACACACACACACACACACACACACACACACACACACACACACACACACACAAACTAACAAAATAAACGTTAAAAAATCTTGATGTTCAATAAAATATTACCAAAAGTTGTTCTGTCATAAAAATCTTTCTCTAAATTTATGGCATCACTTATGAAATAATCTTTATAATGTGTATAATAAAACCACTAACACAACTAAAGAGGACAGCAACTTATACTGAAGAAAATTTCACCACAATGAATTACTCATTACTTAACTCGCTGACATGTCTATGCATGTTTGGTTTGACATGAAATTTACATCATTCGACTGTTCTGTATCAAATACGGGTTGCAACATGCATCACAATATAAATCTAATATGAATAAGCAAACATATTGACATACTAACTTATTTGTATTGTTTGTTCCATGAATGATGGAGCAAATAAATCTAAGGGATGTAACTTAAGGGATGAAACATCCATCACATTATGTGATGGATGTTTCAGAATACATACTCAAATTCAGCTTATAAAATACTATATAGAACACGTTTTATCTTTTCAGTTCTAAATTTTATGTTGACCAGTGTAATTATTATTTATTGTCATACGTTACAGTTTATAAATCCAAGGGTCTATACATCTACTATAATATGTGCTGGATATCATGAATCGTAGTTAAAACATAACTTTAAATGTAGACGTAAATACAGTAATTAGATGATGATGTTTTTGTAAATATGATTTCATAATATTATTTTTGTAATAACAATGTTTGTGGAATGCACACATAGCAGCTTTTCAACCCTCTGCACAATCCACTCACCATCACAGCACTAATCGTCAACTTACAGCACGGATACAATAAGTGAGTGATTGAATAGAAAAACATAACTAAATGAATAAAAAATATCCCTTTTGGCATGCCGTAAGGCTGAGGTGGATTTCACCACTGCTAAGTAGGAGATAAAAAAGATTTCCACCTTACAGTTAAGAAAAACTTCAAATTTACTCAATAACACAATGGTTGCATGTGACAAAAAGTTTCACATGTTTAGCATATGACACGTCTTACAGGTACAGCAACATCTAGGTCATTCCTTGTCATAAGGGTTGGTCATATCAAGAATTGTTTTAGACAAAAGTTTTAGGTAATGTTTAGAGAACTAATGACCACTTTAAACCGATTCGATACTGTGTTTATTAAGACGCGTATGATTTTTTTTTTGTCTTCAAAACCCCATTTTTTCCACCCCCTGGGCTAATGGTTGGTGATATCAAAAACCTTTACCTAGATAAGTAAAGGCTTATTTTTTTGGAGGCCCTTATCCAAAAAAAATAGTAGTAAATTCAAATGAATTCAATATTTTACTTAATAATAGCGATATTTCGTTTTTTCGAAAAAGCCCGCTCTACCACCCCATGGTCCGATTTTGCCCATTAACAAACTCGACCGAGATTTTGGGTCATTATATTATATGTATCAATTTGAAAGTGATTGGCGCAAAATTCGTGTCCACAAAAAAGTGAAATATACATTATATATATATATACTATCAGACCCGGAAATGCTTCACTATTGCTAAATTTGAGTATATGTATAGATTAGATGAACACAATTGAAGGTTTGATAAAACATTAACAAAATGAACATTATGGAACTTCAAAAAATGTAACCTTTCCCTTTTACCCTTTCACCCTTTACCCAATTTCCCCTTTCCTTTCCTCCTTTTCCCATTTTCATTTTTACCATATTCCCTTTCCTTTCCTTTTCCAAAACACTGAAATGGAATCGTTAAATATTTAGTATAGCGTGTGTTGCTTTTACATCCAACAGATATATATAAATGTTTGGTGGTTTTGGGGTGTGGGGGGTGTGAAATGCAAAGGTATTTGAAAAGTTTTCCAGAAGTCGAATCATGGTACCCATTACAACAGGTAGCTTTCTTATGAAATTTACGTAAAACAAACATAATTTTTTGAAAATATGTTATTTCATTTCTCAAAATTTGATTAGAATAAGTTAAATGAAGTAAATAATTAAAGTGTTCAATAATGTATTTATAACAATTTTGAAGAATAAATGCTTGTAGAGACTGTAAAACGGATTTTAAGGTTTTTATTGCACACCTTGCACTGACAGACAAAATAGAAAAGATTACTTTACAACAGTTGTGGCTTGACATGAGTCATAAGAAAATCAAAAATTATATTATCAAGAGTAACTTGCATTCCATGTCAGATTTGTTATGGAAAATGAGCAGTTAAGTTGATTCCTACTGACCTATTAACTGAACTAAATGTACTGTTTTACACAATTATACCAAATCCAGTGAAATGTTCATTTTCAGTTATTTACATACTTTTAAATACTTAAATGTTTAGCTGGAAATAGTTTCTGAAATTCTTTAATAATTTCAGTACTTACATTATGACTTTTATTTCAATATTTTCATTGTTGAATATTATGAAATTAGTATGCAAAAAGATAGATATAAATTTCATTAAGAAATAACTAATAACTTCTATTTTTAATTCATGTTTAATAGTTTAATTTGTAAAAGATAAATTTTTATTTATTGACAGTTACACAGTTCTAAATCAAGTAAGTTTATTGAAAGTTTTTACAGTATTTGATATATGCGAATATTTTTTGATTGATTCTTGTGTATAGTTATTTCATTCCAAAATTATTTTTATTTTTTTTTCCTTCAGGACCAGCATTGGGTATTGCTTCAGAGGATGAGATGAAATGGCAATTTTGTAGTGTCTATTGCTTAAGAACACACATAAAAGTAAAATAAATGTGAAACAAAGTAAATATGTGAAGATAAAATTAAATAAAAAATAAATATATTTTTTTTTAAATATTAGGGATTGTTGTTGTTGTTGTTGTCATCCGTTCAGTCGTGATCAACCCTCAGCGATTCTATGGACAAGTTTTCTCCATCTGTTTCTGTCATTGACTGCTTCTTTCAGTTATTTTGTAGCCATGTCTGTGCCAGCTTTGATTGTATCAAGCCAGCAGGTCCTTGGGGCCAAGTTTCCTTTTGCTGCTGATCATACCAAGCATCATTGACTTTTCTAATAAACTTGACCACATGATATGTTTGAAGTATGAGAGCTTGAGCCAAAGTACTTTGCCTTTAAGGGATATGGCTGGTTTGACCTGCTCCAAAACTGCCCTGTTGGTAATTTTAGCTGTCCATGGTATTCACAGCATTCTTCTCCAGCACCATAGTTTGAAAGCATCAATTCTTCTTCCATCTTCCCTCTTCAAGGTCCAACTTCCACATCCATAGATTGTTATTGGGAATATGATGGCAAGTATTTTTACTAGTCAAGGCTAGTAAAGATACTAGCCTTTACTAGTGCCAAGGCTAGTATCTATTTTTGCAGATTCAGTTCATGCTTAACATTGCCTTCTGGCCCAATGTCTGACCTCTGAGCTGTACCCACCATTTTGAGTGATCATGGATCCCAGAAAGATGAAACCATCAATGCACTGGATTTCCTCATCGATTGTAACTTTGACATTTTTACCAGTAGTTGTCATGATTTTGGCCTTTTTGACATTGAGGTGTAGGCCTGATATTATTTGAGCACACATTTGTATTCAAATTACATTTATCATAGGTATATTTAAAAGTTCATAACAGAATTAATAATATGTTTGGTATTGGTTTTTTTAATAGAAAAACTTTTAATTTTATTTTAAGTCTGAGGAAGTAATTTGTAAATAGATAAGTTAATTCTTAAAAATGCATTGAAAGCCCAGTTTAGTACACTAAAATACAAGTACTGTGTTAAATTAATAAAACAAGTCACATTATCTGGCTTAATAGGGGTGGATATTGTTATTGTTATTTGTTTTTAAATTAATTTATTTTTTTTTGGGGTGAAGGAATAAATGACTATTTTTGTTTGTAGAAAAGTTAGTATGTTTGTAAATATGAACAGATTTGTTATGGATGATGTATTGAATTGATGTGTGATTAACATATTGAAAACAGATAATAAAAATTTATCAGTCAGAAAATGTATAGCACATAATGTGGTGTAAAAAGCTTATGATGTTATAAAGAACTATGTTTGAGAGAAATCGAGAGTCTGGCCTGGGCTAGTGATTTGAAAAGAAATTAAAAAACCCTTGAACTCAATTATTTTTTACGTAACACAAGTACAAATGCAAACACAAAGAAAAATAATTTAATATATACGTTAGATAACATTATGAATTCAATGATAGCAATTACTAAAAAAATGTATACTTGAAAACAGCTAAAGTCATTTTGAAACACACAAAATAAAAGAAATGTAATGTAACCAACCATGAACACATTCTGTTTGTTTATTTTGTTATACGTAAAAAGAACATACTTAATTCAAGACTTATTTTTTTTTTGTGCATTTCAAAATGACTTTAGCTGTTTTCAAGTATATATATATATTTTTTTTGTAATTGTTATCATTGAATTCATGTTATCTAACATACACATATATTAAGTATTTTTCTTTTGTATATTAAATTATTTTTCTTTGTGTTTACATTTGTACTTGTGTTATGTAAACTAATAACTGAGTTCAAGTGTTTTTTAATTTCTTTTCAAATCACTACCCCAGGCCAGACCCTCGATTTCTCTCAAACATTTTTGGTCTTCCAGGCCAGATATGGGTAGTGAATTTTGTGGATAGTGATCGTGAAATTGGAAATAGAACACAGTTACCTGACAGCTTGTGTATTCGCGTCAGCGCTAACGTACTTACTATGTCATTCGCTGGACGGGTTTTGCTCCAACGGAGTTGAGCATCATTTATTCAGTCTGTGGCCAGTGAAACCAAGTCGGTCACCTTTCTTACAATGGAAGCGTCGGAATACCAATCCAAATTATTAGATCTGCTGTAATCCACGTGGTCTCGATTCGACGACCTCCACGAGACGTTGCTCCGCTCAACTGATCCAGCTATCACCGAAGATGCGTATGTCAAGGACAAGGTCTATGAGACCTGTATGCTTAATTATTCACTCGTTCGAGCCTCGCTCATTCAAGCTGTCACACAAAAGGGTGAGAATGTTGACCTCTCATAGTTGTTTCGGCGAGATAACATTACAGCTGGATGAAAGTTCAACAATCCGACGATTACAGGCACTCTTCCGGACATCGTTCTACCTCAGTTCTCAGGGGAGTTTTAGAATGGCTCTGTTTTACGGACCTTTTATGTTCATTAGTGGGCTGCAACGCGGAACCGCCCAGCTCAGCCCAGCATGGGAATTCATCGGGTATTGAACGAAGGGTGCCCTCCTGCTACTTCTGCCAGGGTGATCATTACATCACATACTGCCGCTTTTTTCAGCAGATCCCGGCATCAGAGAGCCGACAGTTCATTACACAGCAATGCCTTTGCTACAATTGTCTGGGTTGATATGTTGTGCAGGCACGCCGCTCATCTAGACGGTGCCTAATCTACCGAGATCGCCACCATACGTTGTTGCACCCGGAGACCAGCTCAACCGTGCCTGCCATCCAGCAGGCTCAGGCTCTTACACCGGCTTCACCAGCTCCAGTTTCAACATCAGTCAACGTGTTTGGCTGTCAGCTCGCCGGATTCATCACGAGGACAGTTCAACCTCGAACGACAATTCACCTCCCACGAGAAGCACAAAAAAGATACAAAAATCGTTATACAAAACTGTGTGTTTGACAGTTCCAGCGGCGTTGTGTTTGGCTGTTGTGCGCATGCGCACATAGGAAGTTTCACGCGAAGCTGCGAGGGAGAGAGAGCTCTGTCGCTCCCATAGTGCCGACCCTGGTGTGCTGGTGGAAGATAGTTTTTTTTTTACTCCGCTTGTGTATGGAACTTTCCTTGTTCGTTTCCTTTTTGATTTGTCGGTGGAAGAATTATGAAAGTGGTTTAGTTGTTTTTTCAGTAGTGATCAGAAGATGACGAAAAGCAAGGGCTCTTTGATTTCCAAATCTGTCCAAAAAAACTCTGGAAGGGCGAAAGAGAAGGTAATTAGTAAAACATAATTATATATTTGTTTCTGTGCAAATAGAAGTTTAAATTAAGCACCACTGGACTATAGTGTTTTTAAGTGAGCATTTTATTAAGTTATTATCTAATAATACTAAAAAATATTATCTGTATTGTTGCATGACAAGGTCCATCACAATCTTAATATTTCGGGTCATACTTTGCAATAATATTTGGAAAAATCCTAATTTTCTTAATAAAAATTTTAATAGAAAAATTCTTGTTATAAACAATGTTAATAAGAGAGGAAGGTTTTTCATTTATTTAAATTTTTTTAAAAATTCATTTGCTGTTATTAATAATTATTATTTTATTTTATTGTCATTTTGCTTACTTTTCATCCTTATCTGGCTGAGGATAACCTTACATTTTAACCTGTTAATTTTTCAACAACCTTTCGATTAACATCATGTTTCACGTGAGAAAAAATTAACGGAAATGACTTGCCTCTTCAGCTAATTTTCCCCGCCAGATTGACCCAACCAAATCGACCGATCTGACATCAACCGGGAACCAATTAGAAGTAAGAATGGGTTACCACCATTCACCGGGTAGGCGGTACCATTTTTGTGAAAGCTTGCTTTCGCTGGTTCTACTTGTACGAACTTTGGCTGAGCCTTTTGTTTCGAACTTCTGACGAGGGTGGTCGACAAGACGGACCGGAGTAACCCTGGTTACGGAATAAAAATGTAAGTTATTAAAATTCTTTTCTTTATACATAAATAGAAAATAAGTTTAGAGCTAAGGTTATTGTCGCAATGTAATCCGAATAATGAGTTTTTAAATTTCTTTTTATTTTTTAACATTTTGTGGCATACCCTCCTAAAGAATATTTTGATTCAGATCAATTGAAATGTAATTTAATTTTGACTAAGTTTAAGAAAAATGAATTATTCACTTATAGCTAAAGGTTTATTTTTAATTTAGTTCTTTCTTTATTTTTTTTCCTTTTTCTGTAATTTGAGTTTGGAATAATAAATTCTAAAGATAGAGAGTTAAATTCTATTTTATTTTTGTTTTTCTATTAATTTCAGTGTCGCATGAGAGTTTTAGTCAAGTGTAATTCGTTATTAACCATAAGAATAGTTGGAGTTTGGGACTAATGAAATTACAAAACAAAAATAAACAACAAGGGATATTTTAATCATGTTTTAATTTTCAGGAAAATGTTTCAATGTGTTTAAGTTAATAAATTTTATTTGTTTTGGAATATTTATTTTAATTTTTTTAATTGTTGTTTTAGAGTGTAAGTTTGTCAATAAATGGGAATTGACATTATTATTATAATCAGAGTTGTTTTCATTTAAATCATCCTCTTTCATTTTTTTTTTTTTGAGTTTACTGAATGATTATTTAGTATTCTAGGAATGAGTTGTATTTTATTCACTTACAGGTACTAATTCTATAAGGACCAATTAGCGATGTCTAGTTGTAGCAACATATCCATGGCATTCAGAGTGTCTTCTAACTACTTCCAGTTGTTACATTGTAAGAACAATGTCACTGGTGAATATAACATTTATATTCATTGGATAGTTGTTCTGTTTTCAAATTTCTCTTTCAATTCCTATATCTTCTATTATATAAAAGTCTTTTTTTATATCCCCTACTCCCCTGGGCTGGATCAACAATTAAGTGTAGACTCGGCCCAGGAGGTGTCCATTACTCAAACGGACCTTCCCGTCTACCGGCTGTAAATCCAGCAAGACAGGTCTATCTGCCGGTCAGATCTTTTATTTAACACCCACCTCCTCCTGACCAGGGCTGCCCTCCCTATTCACAATGTCACTTGCTCCGCTGCATGTTTATCAAAACTTTGCAACCTTGGTTTTAATAACGCAGGTGACAAACTTAGAAATCACCTTAAAATACCGTTTGCTTTCCAACATTTTTGATATAATATTATCTACCGTAAGTGGACCAATTTGTAGTTGGCATACATGACGCTCTTGGTTCCACCTGTTACAATCAAAAATAACATGTTCTGTTTAATCAATGGGCACAATAAGGGCCACAATAAGGGCACATTTCATCTTCAGCCATCCTTCTACTATATAAATACATCCTAAATGCACCGTGATTGGACAGGAACTGGGTGAGCCAATAATTTAACTCATTGAATCCCCTCTCGAACCACAGTTGCACCTCCTAATTAACCTATAGGTCCAGCTTCCTTTATGAGTTGTGTCCCATTGGACTTGCCACTCCACCATCGTTTTGTTAAAGGTAGCTTCTTTATCACTTCCGTCAAATATATTCACTCGATGCTTCACAAGTTGATGTAAAGGAATCACTCCCAATACAACCACGATGGCATCCATAGATACCAGACTGTATCCCACCGCTATCCAAAGTGCAATACATGTCCTGAATTCCCTCCATCATCCTTCTATTCTGAGCTACTGTCAGTGCTCTATGCCATATGGGTACCCCATACAACATGACTAAGTTTATTTTGTGTGCATACAGGCACCATTATATAAAAGTTAAAAACAACAAAAGGAAAGTAGATACAGGCTACATATTTTTCTCGCTTCTTCCTGAATTAATGTTTACCTTTCTTCATCTTCTAGATTTTCTGCACTGTACTTGACTTTTTGCACAAATTGTATACATGTATGTATAATCAGTCTTCTTTCCCAATAAACCAGTCCATTTTATTAAAAAAATTAAACAATTTTGTTCCATTCTATATTATAAAATGCCTTCTCCAGAATTACAAATGTCATGTAGGCAGCCTTATTCTTTTTAAGCCTACATTGTAAATTAAATCTCAGTCACAGAGTAGCTAACTTTGCACCCATTCTCTTTCTGAAACTGAGCTAATTAACTAATTTACCTACTACACACTTAAATTATATCTAATATACCTTTTACAAGTTATATTCATCTTTAAACTATTCTAGTAAGTATTTTCAATGTATGAGTTGTTCAACTGGGTGCAATAGTTGTTACATTTATTTGCCCCTGCTTGGTTTGGAATGGTAAAAATGACCACATTTTAAAATCTGGGACCATTTTCCAGCCTTAAAAATTTTATATATAAAGTATAAAGATCATTCTACTATAAAGTTCTTTATAAAGTAGTTCATCTTTTATAAAGTATAAAGTTCTATTTCTACCAGACAACATAATAATTCAGATGGTGTACATTAATTCATATGACTCTATACTTGTTTCAGTCTCACAGAGCTTTATCAACTTTAGTTGCTTTGTAATACAGATTCTTCTCTGGTAATTTATTCTTTTCTCTTCCTGTAATTTTTCTCTTCTATGTATTTCTGGTGTTTCTTAGTGCTTTATTTTCTCCTTAACAATGGTTTTCCATTTGCACTTCTGATACTAATACATTTAATACTAATTATTCGTGCCAGCCACCTTCCATCCACTTATTATAACAAATCAATATTAGAATATTTTTTGGTAAGTAGTCTACTGAGATGTTTATTACATGGTTTTATTTAACTTGCTATGTATGTACTTACCATACATTTACATAAGCATAGCTCTTGCTTTAAAAGCATGTAATTCTTCATTTTTTTGTTAACTTTCTTTACTTGCAAGAGTTATGCCACTAGGGATTTTTTTTTGATCTTTCAACATAAAATAGAGTTTCATATTTAAATTTATAATTTTTGTAATAATTTAACTTCTGATACTAATACATTTTAGCTTCATTTTCCCAAAGATTTGTGATGTTTTTCTCTATTTCACATCTACCTTTCCAGTAATTATATCTTATCAGTAATTATTATCTCTCCTCATTTTTCCTCTATATATATTTATTTTTTACTTTACTTCCTCCAGTATATATAAATTAAATTTAAATCTATTTATCAAGTACATAAGAGCACACACATTTTTGTTACAGTCAGCGCAGCTGTTACTTTCATACACATGTGTAAGTAGTGTATGCAAATTTTTACAACCAAAGTTTGTTTTTTCATGCCAGCCACCTGCCATCCACTTATAATGAATCGATATTAGAACTTTTATTGGAAAGTAGCCTACGGGTGATGTTTACATGCTTTTATTTAAATTGCAATGTATTTACCTACGATAAATTTATATAAGCTCTTGCTTTAAAAGCATGTAATATAAAATTTGTAATTCTTATATTTTTTGATTAACTTTCTATGCTTGCAAGTGTTATTACACTAGGGATTCTTTTGGATCTTTTAACATAAAATAGAGTTTCATATTTAACTTTATAATTTTTGTTAAGTTCTTCTAAATAATCAATAATTCTGATGTACAATTAAAAATAATTCTAAAGATGGCTTACTTACCAGTATTACTTTTGGTAATTGCTCAGCTTTTATATCAGTAAAATTGGCTTGTTTCTAGTTTATCTTGAATTTGTTACTAAAGAAAGAAAAACATTTAACTACCTAATGACAGATTTATGATCATATGGATATGTGGAAATATCCGATTTGGGGTCACTTAGTCCAAAAAAATTTGTTTTAAAAAAATGTCTGTATGAAACTTTCTACTGATGATTCTTCCATAAGTTTTTAATGTTTTAATGATAAGGATCATATTTTTGAATTAAAATCAACTAGTATAACCATATACTGAATAAAACTCAATTTTGACAAAAATGTCAGTTATAACCTTCCTTGTTAAACCAATGCAGCAAGATGCCATGTCCACATACACATCGACATTTGGTCAAATTAAATTATTTTTCATTTATTCCATGATATCATGTTTAGAAGTCGAATTTTCTGCAGACAAATCACCTGCATTTTCATTGATAAATTTCCATTCGAGTAACATGAGAGGTATTTGATTAGAGGAATGGAGTAAAAGTACTTCATCTTGTGCAACTTTCTACAATTTAGAAGGCATTGAAGGAGAATGGGAATTGTGGTTCAACGTGTGGAATGAGGTATAGGAAGCACCAGTCTTAGATGAGGTTTTAAAAAAGAGCGGATGTTTTTTCCTGACTGTTAGAAAGATTCCTTTCATTGAATTAAAACATGTCTAAGAAGCACCATTGATGAAAACTGGTGAAATGGGTTAGCTATGTTAAGCATTTACTGACAGTGGGTTTTGTTAACAAGGAGCAATTAGTTGAAACTGTAGTTAGACAATTTGCATCTAATCCTCACAAACTATTGTTACAATATTAGTTTTTTTTAAAAATAAATATTATTCTTCCTTTTGTTATTGTGTATTGTTATATAGTACACCCCTCGCATGGCCACAATGAAAGAAGTTAAAATCAGAAAGTTGTCCCCTTTCTGTTTTGAGCTGAATATGCCCCTGAAGTTTTTATTGATTTATTTATTTAAGTGACAAACTGATATGGGTGTTAGTCAGACAAAAAATACCAAAAGCAGACATCATTTTGTTAAATTCTACTTATATTGTTTAACTTGATGAAATACAGGAGCAATTATGTTTTATTAAACATAATTTAACTGTTTGCATTTTATCCTTACTTCATACCTTTCAGTTTGCAGGCTGTTACTCCCTGAAACATTTCAGGTATTGTGAATCCAACAGTTTTAAGGAGAAATATATTTTACCATATTAGTCAGATTGCAGCATTAACCAGACTGGTAAGAATATCCTTTTCATATTATTAGTATAGAAATAGTGAAGATGGTCAAGAACTACAGGTAACATTGTTCTTGTTAGCACTAATTTGGATGTATTGAAGAATCTTTGTTTTTGTCATAATTTGAATTGAGCTATTTTGTTTAATACATTTTTCTCAGTTGTATTTATTGTCAATATCATAAAAATGATTCTAGGTTTCATAACAACAGAAGATCTCAAACAATGAAAGCATGTGCATTTTTTCAGAGTAAATTAAAAAGACTTCCACACAACAAAGATATAAGTAATTTGACTATCAATTTAATTCACAATAAACATAATGCTTGTTTACCATTTATACTTTTTTACAATTTGGGTAATGCGAGTGCATACACACACACACACACACACACATATATATATATATATAGCGAGAGAGAGAAAGCATTCTAGCCAAAATAACATGAAACTAAGAGGCCCTTATGCAAGCACTTAAGTGCTTATTGTATTATAATTGTTGAATGCTGGGTAAGATGACACATACTCTGAACTTCATGAAAAAACTTGTTATACAGTATATTCTAGTCTCAGTATATGACAAAAATGTATTAATTGAACTGAGTTTAAGTTGTAATACATTGAATAAGAATACTTTTTGAGCTGGCTATTATATTACAGTGAGCCGCAAGTAAAGCTAGTAAAGCCAGTAAGCTCAAGAGCTGAAAAATGAATAGAGCTATAAGATACATATATACTTGGTGTTTAACTGTGAACCTATCACGATAGTTTATGTTTTTACTAGAAACTGATAAATTTAAGATTAAATACACAGTAATCAATATAGATTTATTGTATTGTTTGAAATTGCATTTGCGCAGGAGTAAGGTATTGGCAAAAGGAAAAGGAGACAATCTATTTTGTGAGATCAGGTTCATTTTGGTCTTATACTGCCAACAAAACTTTAGAGCTTACACAGACAAAACTTTGAACCTGCCTTTCACGATTAAACAACTAGTCAGGAACACAGTCTTTTCTAACTAAACAATTCCACAAACAGAATTTTGTAGCATATTAGAGTTGTAGGAAACTCTAATATGCTCCTGATTGACTGTTTAATTTCTGAATAAAAATCAGTTACTGGTACTGGTATAATATCGTCATTCATTCTGTGAAACCTCCTGTGTGCCTCAAAAATCGATTTTGAGTTATACTGGAATCAGCTTTTCAAACTCTACAAGTCTATGAAATCCCTTATGTGGTGAAAAAATTGTAGCTAATGCTATAATGAGAAAAGAAATCTCCTATCTAAAAACAGAATATTTTTCAACTTTAGAAAGCTCTTTTGTAACATTAATCCACATGGGAGTTTCCTCAATTTGATGCTGTTATGTAGATGGCTTAGGGTGAACTATGTAATGTGAACCAGATGTTACTTGAGATTTCATACAATCAGCTGTTTGTACTTGTATTATTGTGATTAACACATGTGGTTAACGGTTTTTTTGTTTTTTAGCTAGATTTAACTGTTTTTTGAAAATATGAATAAAAGTAATCCCATTTTTAGTCATGGGGAACTTCTTCTGAGCTTAGCAACAAGAAAGTTTACTGGTAAGTTAATTTTAATTCCTTTTTAATATAACTTGTATAATTTAATTTAAGGTTAGGATGTACTAAATTTAGCTATCATTTGCATTGATTATTTATGAAAACCATTAATGATGATACCATATGAAATTTGTGAAAATTAATTTTTTCGCTAATTATGTTATTTACTTGAGGTATTGACCTATAAGTAAAATTTGTTTTAAGATTCTTTAGAAATAACTTTTAGTACTATGATTAAAAATCTGTTACGGTTACATTTTCCCTTATAACTGAAATTATGTTATAATAGAAAATTCATAACACATTTTTTTTGTTAATGATTTTATTGTATTATGTTGTTTTTCTAGAAACCCAAGAGGCAACAAAGGATGAATTTGTTGATGAAATTGAAACAGAAGCTAACATTGAAGCAGTCCAGAGCTCCTGTCCTTTAGACAAAACTGGTAAGTCTTGATGTTTAAAAGATTTTTTTAATTGCAGTCTTTGCAGCCACTTTTACTTACTAAATTGAATCTATCCTTTAACTTTATTTTAATAAATTTAAAATAGGTAATATGTTCTAGTAAGCTGATAATTTCTTGATAGATTCCTTTTTTTTAGATGTGTGTTTTGCACATCTAATAACATGCTGAATGCCTTGAGTGATGATTCTATGCTATAAAATGAGCACTATAAATCAGTTAAATAATATCTGGTAGCTCTGTCAATAAAATAAAATTCAAACGTTCATATATTTTTGTTCACTACCATATTATTAGCTTTTATGATTTTTTCTTTCAGGTACCCAAGATCATTCCAGATCAATTGAAGGTATATTGAAAGCAGCAGTAGGTGCAAATGCCAGTATCGAATTAGTTTAACAAAATGGATCTTCTTTTGATGAAGCCAATGAAGATAGAATCCTTTTTTGTAATTCATTGATACCAATTCAGGTAACACTGCTGTCTATAAATTTTTAGATTCTAACAATGAATATTCACAAGAAAACAGGAGTTCCTCAGAAAGCATCACTATCAATAATACTGTTGCTGAAGAAAAAAAATACAAAATGAGATACTTGATGAAAAGATTTCAGATCAGGCATTCCAATTTGAAAATACATTTGACGTTCTTTCTGATGATTCTTACATTATAACCAGGTTGTGGAAGACCAGCTGGAGTTTATTGATATAGTTGTCTCAAATAACACACCAAATAATAATTCAAGAGCTATTTTATCATTGATTGACTCTGTTGTAAGTTCTGACAGACCTAGTATTGAATTGACTGTTATTAATGAGGAAGTTGGCTCAAATAGTCCTACTGCAACTAACACCTTTTGTGAAGAAGTAAATAAGGTTAGAAAGCCAAAAAAATTGTTGCTGAAATAAAAAACATGAGAATGGAAAATCAATTGGTGAACTAAATGGACAGACTGATAAAATAACAGAAAAGAAACAAAAGAGAGAAGATTATAAAAAAGAAAGAGAAAAGTTCTTAAATTTAAAATGCCAGGCTATAGTTGAAAAACATAAACTAGAAGCAAATAAAATTAGTGCTCAAACAGAACGTGAAAAAGCAACTAGCAAGAAACACAAGTTTCTTTTTGAAAGGATTGCACTTCTTCCAAAGGTACCAAGCCATTATTGCTGGAATTCTACTAGTAAAACTTATGTTGAACCAATTTTTAAATCATGGAATCACAAAATAAGTGTAAGTTATATATGGCTGCCACTTTGTTCACAAATATTAAAAAAAAAAGAGTTTATTATTGCCATACATAAACCTAGAAAAGATCAGTGTGAAGTATGTTGTGCCCACAGGCTGGAAATCTTTCAGATGAAGAGTTTCTTTCACATTGAAAAGAAGGACAGAAGTGCAAAAGCTAGATTAGATGCTGTAGCAGAGGCTAATGAAAAGAACTTGGTTGTTGCTATGGACCTTCAGAGTGTCCTTCTGGCACCAAAAACTGAAGACTCATCCATATATTATAGACAGATATTACAAATTCATGATTTCACAATATATGAGATAAATTCAAAAGATGTGAATTTGTATGTGTGGAATGAGGCAGATGGAGGGGTTACTAGCAATGAGTTTACAACATGTATTATTGATTACCTTTCATCAAAAGCAGGTTGTGGCTACAAAAAAGTTAATAACATATCTGATGGGTGCAATTATTAAAACCGAAATAAAGTCCTTGCATCAGCTTTAAGAGATTTTGTTATAAGGTATTCAATAAAAATTAATCAATTAATTTTGGAAAAAGGGCATATACATATGGCTGCAGATAATGTGCATGCAACACTTGAAGGGTACTTCTATCCCCCAATTAGTGGACCAAGTGACTATATTTGTCAGATGAGGATGGCTTGCCCTCAACAGCCATACATAATTAAAGTTGTAAATTATGATTTTTTACAAAATTACAGAAATATGAAAACAAATTTGTGTTCTCTGAGACCAGGTAGAAAAACTGGTGACAACTGTGTTACTGACATTCTGCAACTACAGTATCTTGAAACTGGTAAAATTAATTACAAACTGGATTACAATGCATTGGTCTTATTTACAACATCGTCGTAAGTTATATGAAAATCAAAAACTGCTACCATTATATAATTCAAGAATCCCCATAAGTAACACGAAATATCAACATCTGCAGGAGCTTAAAAAAGTTATAGATAAAGATTTTTGGCACTTCTATGATGGTCTTCCATTCAGTTGTGCAGAAAAAAGAGGAGCAACAGATCATGTTAAGGTAAAAAGAAATTTAAAGAAAGGTGTCAGTAGATTAATACTTTTAATGAAATAATATTATACAGTACATTTATTTTGTAAAACTATAGTGTATAGAACTGTTACTTTAATTTTTTAAGAGTGTTTTTATATTTTTACAGTATAGTAATGAAGCAATAGTTATTCATTAGTTTTATTTTTAGTTTGTAAACCTAATGGTAATAATTCAATACCAAGTTTAATTTTTTTTTAAAAAACAAAAATTAGTTATAAACAAAAATGATTAAGTTAATATTAGTAAGTTCTAGGTCAGTAGGATAAGAAACTAATTAAATATCTCTTATAATATATTTATGTACTGTTATCTAAAAAAATAAAAGTGTTTTGTGAGTAATATCTTTACTTTCTATCTCTACAGTTATTTTGTTTCCTAGTAATTTCAATAATTAAGAAAAACATTTTATAATATAAAGAATCTAATAATATCATGAACACTTTACTAGGTTTCAGTTTAAGAAAAAAGCAAATAAAATTAAGTTTATAAGCAGGCAGATGTTTTTCAAAGTATATTTTTCAACTATACCATGTTTAAAACACCCAAGAATAAAGTTCAAAAGGCCCTATGTAACCGATCACCATTGTTTGAAATCACCTATGTGGCAAAATAAACACATACATATTTTTTCAAATTGTAAGAAATCTCCTAAGTGAATAACAGATGAAAAAAACCTTGTTTACAAGCAAAAAGGCAAATCAGACAAAGAATTTATCTTAAAAAGAAAAGATAATTAGACATCTTAGAATAAATTTACAATATAACTGTAATATTACATTGTGTTAATTCAGTTTCAAAGGTTTTTCTGCTCTCCTGAAAAATTTAGGTTTTTGCACATAGGAGGTTACATAGAATGAATGACAATGTATAATTTTGGTTTTCAATGCAGGACTATACATCATTACATGCTTTGCTTGTCATGGGTAAATATGTTCCAATCTCTCAAGAAATGGTGAGCAGGGTGATAGAGGTGGCTTTGAAGCTATCTTGTAAGTAGGGTTGTTTGTTTCAAGTTTGTTTATCCATGTGTCTAATTAATTTTTTCTTATCATTTACTTGTTTTTCTTAACCTTGATTCTGTTAAAATCAATTACGGTTCTTTGAATTTGGGTCAGATTCCACTTTAAGTTAATGCTGAGGATTTCAGGACCTTTAGAACCAAGCATCCTTAGTGTGACCTGGTGGGGAAAGCATCCTGAACGCTTATTATCAAAGAACTTTTTTCCTTTCCACTGACTAAATTAATCACATAGTCTATCTTTTTTGTAATGTAAGTAAAGCACAATTATAAAATAACATTAACCTATTTATATTTCTAATAAGGAAAGGCAGCAGTTTTAATAAGTGAATTGTGACCACTGACATAAATGCAAACATCACGTAATATTCACACTCCATTTTAGTCAAAATTCATATAGATCTGTCAAAGATTACAGGTAAGGTGCAGTGCAGTCAGTTATGCTAGAATTAAGCAGGCAATTGTAACAACATTTTGCAGAAAACGAAAAATCAAGAAGGCTACCCCATCATTCTTATTGAATGTAATATATATTTTTATACGCACAAGGGTATTCAATAAGTAAAGTGGTAAACATCTTTAAGTGCAAGTCAAGTTTACCGTGAAACTTGACTCTATTTACTGGCTTCTTGAGGGTCCAAACATAAAATCTAACTGGAAAATCTAACAAGGTGAATGTAACAGAATCTAGTCTATTTATGAATTATTACACACTAATAATTATGTGATGTGTAGATCAGAATTTCTTGAAGCTCATTTTGTTTACAAGCATATCTGACAGTAGACTACCATTTCAAAAATCTCAGAAAATTAGACTTTTAGTATCAGAAAGATTGCTAGCATCATTTTTCCAACTGATGGCTAGATTAAATATTTCTTAGCTGGACAGCTGGAATGGTTCCCCTCCAAGCTCTACCATTTGAATTTTAGCTTACGGTTGTGTATCTAGTATCATCACATCACTGTTCTTTCAAAAAATTGATCAAATAGTATTGAATTTACTCAATAGTATTTGATCAATAGTTTACTGTATTTACAAAGTTTACTATATAAGCAAAGTCTAGTTTCTTTTTGGCTGTTTGTAAACTGTTTTGAAAGCCATTTTGTACATATAATGATAGTTCAAGTGAATGAATTGTACTAAAAATTACATAGTAATGACAAAACAATTTTTAGCAATTCTTTCTTTTAAAAATATGGATCTCCTTGAATAAGCACATCAGTGAATAATTTCAGAAATGGTGATGAAACAAACCTCAATTTGTTTTCCCTCATGTTGGTAGTAACATACTAACACCATAAGGTACATCTTACATTTTTTATTGGTATACTTATTACTTTTCAACTCAGTAATAAAGTTAACTGAATATCTTTTAAAATTACTGCTTATGCATCTGAGAGTAAATTTCAGATTGATTTGGCCCCCAAACATGAAATCTTACCCCTGAAAACATTTTTCTTCATAATTTATTACTTTTATTTGTGAATTCATTTTTTCTCCAACCAGTTTTCCAGCTACTGCCAGGTCCGGATGTGTGTATATAGCCAAATGCAATAACCTGACTAACCGGTTGTAGTAATAACCGGTTAGTCAGGTCTGATATTGCTGCAGGCATTGAGCAATATACTGGTAATCATGTAGTCTGGAACAGACTCAGGTTGACCACTCCCGAGACATATGGTTAATTGACTCAACCACCAAAGAACACCATTATCCACAGTCTAGCATTCAAATCCAAATAAAAGCAACTGCCTTTACAAGAAATTGAATCTTAGGACCCTCGACTTCAAAAATCACCTGATTTTGTGATGACGAGTTTAACCAGTAGACTAATTTATTTGTGAATTAATTATTTTTATTTTTGTTCAGTTGCATATTGGATGTTATATGAATGAATAACTGGGGATGCTGACTCATGATTTTGAAAGTATCATCTAATTATTTTGAATTTGGTTTTTAACTGTAGATGCTTGTCTCTTTATTTGTTGAATTATTCTTTAATATTTAAAAAAATTCTGAAAAAGTATTTCATAAACTAAAATATTTACCTTTAACAATTAACACCAACTTCAAAACAGAAACCCTGTGCGTGTATTCTTGTTTTAAAAAGTAGACATTTTAGTTTGAAAACATCTTCCATGAGATTTTTTTCAGTTGTGTAGAATTTACAACCAATAATGTAATGAAAATGATATCAGTATTATATCATACTATTTTTTAAAGGTTAGATAATATCTAAAAAAGGTTTTTCATAGAAATTTTATAATATACTCCATAAAATAGAGAAGTGGCTTCATTATAAATAAAGCTGCTGTTAAATAATCCAGTTTATAATGTAAAATAATCTTCAAAGAAACTATTTATTTATATCCTACTAGAACTACATAGATATCTATTTATAAGGCCCAGATCACAGGATTAAGAGAATATGTAATGGATTATTATCATACAAAGAAAGTTTACACAGATTGGTAGAGAAAGACACAGGAAAGGTGGAATGTATTGGTGCATATGCACTGAACAAATAAATCTGCGCTACAATATCCTTCAGAAAAGTTTAAGTAAAAGTCTTTTTGTTTGTGTTCTTGAGGTACTACCATGAGTTAATTACATATATGCTTTTAATTACAAATGCATTTTGTCAGAAAGATGAACTGATTATTTATATCATGCTTCCACCTGTGTTTAACATTTCCTGGTATTTGTATTTAACATTTTTATACTATTTGTATAATATTTAACATTAACATAACATATTTAATGTTTGTATAATATTTGTAACATTTGTGTTTAACATTTCCTGATGACTGGAACAGTTGTAGCATTGTAAATTAAATCAACAGTATTGATTTACTGAATTTTCTATTATCACTTGAATAAATAGATAAAATGACCAACCATTGGATTTTTTTTTTATAAAAGTCAGTAAATTCTAAAAAAATGTTCTCTAGTAAAAGAATTTTAATCATGTTTCACATCTATAATTGAGGGAACTTCCTACGAGGAATATGCTTACATGAATCTACTTATCTTGTATCTCAAAAAAGAAAGTTTGTTATTCAAAGCTGTCTACATAATGTTACATTTAACTATAATCAATAATTAAAAATTATTGTAAATAAACAATAATTTATACACATTTTAATTATAAAATAAAATAATTTAATTGAAGTTTTGATAGTTCATAAATTTAATCACATGGAATAAAATTTATGATTTATGGTGATTTGAAATATAAGGATTGGATGATAATGAGCCTACATTTATGTAAAATTAATGCTACAGATAGAATAAAAAGACTAGTCACATGATTATTGAAATAATGTGATTCCTTCACTTTGTTTTCTTCAGGATTGAATGTAAAGAGAATATTACAACTCTCAAGAGAAGGCAACTCTGACTAGTACCAAATCAGTTGCGTTACAAGTGTTACAACCATAAAAAAAAAAATAGAAACAATAAAGTAACAAATTAATGACTCTTTACTCTTTTTAGCACAGGAATTTCACTTACTTTACATATTACATTTACTTCTTAGACATTTCTTTGCATAACATAAAGATGCTCTGGAATATTAAAAATTAAAAAAGAAGTAGCTGAAATTTTGATCTTTACTCTTCTGTTCAGTTTTGTTGATGGACTTATTTCTGTACTTCCCATGCCATTTCTATTTTATTATTTATTTCATGGATATGGACTTATTTCTGTACTTCCCATGCCATTTCTATTTTATTATTTATTTCATGGATATGATGTGGGTTTATTGGCTGGATTTGAACAAAGGCCATATTTAACTTGAATAGTTAAAAAAATTGCATCCTAGCAGTAGAATATAATAACTTTGTTAAAATTAACTAAAAGATCATTTCACTTGATAAGTTTTATTCTTTTTATGACCTCCATTGAGCACTTTTTCAGAATCAAATCTCTGCTTTTTCAGAATGGATATTTTTTATAATAAATTAATTAAATATTTAAAATTGTGTGGATAAGTTTGTTATTGTACTGAAAAAGTTTGATATCTCAGTCAGTGAAAAAGAATGAATTATTCTGTTGCTGTTACAATCTTTTCTTTCTTTTTTCTGTTTAGCCTCCGGTAACTACCGTTTAGATAATTCTTCAGAGGATGAATGAGGATGATATGTATGAGTGTAAATGAAGTGTAGTCTTGTACATTCTCAGTTTGACCATTCCTGAGATGTGTGGTTAATTGAAACCCAACCACCAAAAAACACCGGTATCCACGATCTAGTATTCAAATCTGTGTAAAAATAACTGGCTTTACTAGGACTTGAACGCTGTAACTCTCGACTTCCAAATCAGCTGATTTGGGAAGACGTGTTAACCACTAGACCAACCCGGTGGGTTTGCTGTTACAATCTACTGGTAGATAATGAAACAACTGATTTGGTAACATAATTAAATTTTTTTTAAATGTAAATAATGAATTTAAATAATTTAATTAAATTTATTGTTTCCTTCAGTTAACAACATGTTCATATTTTATTTTTTTATTGTGTTCTTGCTGTGAGTTACCATGAGTTATGGTATTGAATACCTCATCCAAGTTAAGCATTATTTTGATAATAATGCTGTTCTCTAAGGACCCAGTAACTCTATACAAGTGCTGTCTTTGGGCTTCCCATCTGGAACAGTGGAACATAACATGTGCTGGTGAATCCACCAGTAAGCAATAGGGACACCTGTCGTCTTCTACATGTCTCCTCCGATGCAGGTATGTCCTGAAACAGTCATGGTCTATACGGAACTGCGAGAGCCAAAAGCTAAGCTCTCCAGTCCTCCTCCTGAACCACGGCTTGATGTCCCTTATTAACTCGTAGATCCACCTTCCCTTGTCAGAGGTATTCAATGTACGTTGCCATTCGGTCAGCATTTTATTGTGTGCGATACCTCTATCACAGCCTCCATAAATCGCTGTTCTCATCTCTGCCAGCAATGATGCATAAGGCATCCTAGCAATGAGATGTAATGCATCGGTCGAGACTGATCTGTAGCACATCGCTATCCTCAGCACCATCTTGCGCTTTACATGTTCAAGCAGTCGTCTGCTTCTGGCTACCTGCAATGCTCTTCCCCACACCAGTACAGCATACAACAAACAGGAGTTAGTCACATGACCATATAACTCTCTCTTCTTGAAGTAAGGCCCTCTGACATTACGAAGAAGTTGAGTCAGTTTCTTCACCAGTGTTTCAGTTTTATGGGAAATCTCTTTAACATGACGGGTAAAGGCCTGTCTCCTATCCAATCAGACCCTGAGATATAAGGTCTGGTCCTGTGTTTGTACCTCTGCAACCCCTACCTTAATGCTCACTGGCTGTGTCCATCTTCTTCCAGTCATTAGAATAGCCTGAGTTTTCCGTGATGAAAGTCATAACCCGGCCTTACCCAACCAGATCTCAATCTGAGTGATGATTTCTTCGGCTCTACTAACCATTTCCGCCTCCAATTTCGCCGACACAACCAATGCCTGGTCATCGGCAAAGGCGAACATATTGAACATATGGGAGGGCCATTCTCAGAAGCCCATTAAACGTGATGTTTCATAATAGGGAACCTAATATAGTTCCCTGAGGAACTTCATAGGTCATCCTGAAACGTTAGCTATTCACACCTTGTTGGTATCTGTCACTTAAGTATGCCTGTATCATGCATCTCAAATATGGACTAATGTGCTAGTCATCCACTGATTTAAGTATGAATTCCCATTTGAGGGAATAGAAAACATTCAAGATATCTAAGAGGACCACCAACAGAATCTATCTGGTCCACCATGTCCCCTGGACTGCGATATCCACTCTTTCCATCAAGGTTCTCACAGCATCCACTGTGGATCACCGGTCAAAATCCGTATTGCCGCTAAATCCTCTTGCCTCTTCAACCTCTGACAGCAACCTGGATATAAGCAGCTGCTCAGAGATCTTGTAAAGGTATTGGCCAAACAAATTGGTCTAAGGGCCATTGTGTCCAAATTGTCTGCCTTGCTTACCAAGAACAGGCGGCCCCTTTCGAGTCACTTGGTATATACTCATTCTTCAACATCTGGTTGAAGACACTTAAGAGCTTAGTCAGCGTTTGTTGTACTACAGTTTGTTAAGCATCACCTATGTCAACCAAATTTGATAAGCTTAAAATATGTATGAATACATTTCTCTAAAAAATACTCTTTTTAGAAAGAGTTTTTTTTTTTATTTATTCCCTTTAAAAAATAACATGTATTCTGTTTTTTTAGCTCTAACTCTTTTAATTTTTATTATTAATAGCCAGGAAGCCATGCAATAGTTTGCCTGCATTTTTGGTGGGACTGATTTACACCCACTTTTAATCTATTTTTCTAAGTATCTAAGTATCTAAAAAAATGATATGTGTTACAGTTTTCTGTTTCCAAAGTTTGTATAATATTGTTATGAAAGCTATTCTTTTTAAGTCATACACCAAGCTCTAAATTGACTTATTTATTGTATACTACTCAAACATCAACACATCATATTCATAATTTTATTATCTAGGTGTTTGTAATATTGATACTCATAACTATTTATATCTTGCATTGAAAAAATTCTGCAAACATGCTACTTGAACATGAACTTATTATTAACAAATTAGTTAACTGTTAACAAAAACAAATTTAAGGTAAGTAAAATAAATAACGATTGAATCTGTTAAATACGTATTCTTTAAATACATAAAAGAGTGATTTGGGATGTGCACTGTTCTGATGAGGAATCTTTATATTAGATTTGGGGAAAGAGTACATAATGATTTCAGTGAAAACTGGACATAAAGGTTCATGAGACACATTACTATTTTAACTCAGATGCAATTTAGTGAAAATATTACTGAGATACTTTAAAAACCTATTAAACTAATTATAATTAAAAAAATTTCTCTCATCCCATCTCACCCACTCTAGATAAAAAAATCCCATTCTAAAGTAGATATATACAGAAAGAGATGTAGTTATAGAAACATTTGCAACTCATTGACACCTTTTTTAAATTTAATGAATTCAATGGGCTCATTTTTTCTATTCTTTTTGTTGGTTACTTTTCAATAGCTGAATTGTTGAAATTTTATAAAGAATATAAAAAATTGTTTAATTTTTACTGAATATGTTACGAATTTATTTTAATTATTTTACATAATTGAATAATTGTAATTAATAATTCTTATACATAACTAATTCTGAAGTTTACATATAAAATGCTGGTTTGATGTAAGAACGAATGAACTTATTTAATAAAAGTAACATAATAATGAGAGTTGTACAGTTAGCTTACATACTAAACATATAATACATTTTACAACTGTTAACTTATAAATTGATCATGTACTTGTACTATCTTTAAAAAAATTATTACATTTTAGTTTTATATATATTACAGTCTTATAGCCACAATACAAAGAGTAATATTTTAATAAAACAGAATTAATAAATAAATAACACCAATTATTTGTTTATAAATGCTGAATGATATGAAAAAGTACAGAGAAAACTATTATGATGAACAAGATTCACACATAGGATGTGTAAAGATGAAAAGAGAGAGATAGAGTACGAGAAGAGGAGAAAGATTATAAAAGAAATGGTTCAAGTAATTATTTGCATGTATGAATATCTATAGTCTTCATGCACATTTTACATTCAACATAGCAGCACCAGTGAAATTTACACTCGCATCTTTCTCTAATTGTAACTTTCTGAGTGTTGTACCCTCTGCCACAACACATTAATCTGCAACCATCCATTCCATGTGAAGTTCTGTTACATATACGACCTTGAGTTCCTGTTAACAAATAAAATGTATACTCAAGTATATATATATATTTAAAGAACTTGATCAACCTAAGTATAGAACAATAAATAAAGTAGGATGACACTTATCTTATTTTATCATATATACAAAAACATTTTCACAAATTTCTCGTATCCTCAGTTGTAATCCATTTTTTTAAACTGTTCACATCAAATTGCATATTACACATACACATTATCAAGAATAATAAAAAAGGTTTTTTATAAAATACAATAAAAACTTTGTTAAAATGTCTTATTACATAATTATAAAAATCAATAATTTAAAGTTAAAAATTGAAATTAAAATTAAAACTACATATTTTTTAACATTTAAAATCCAAAATTTAAATAAATAGATTAAAATAGAAAAAATATACGTGTTGTCTGGCTAGCCAATGTTAACAAAGTTATATTACTGTACAGATTTTAAATAGATTGAATTATACATTAACAATGTCTGAAAAAGTGCTGCCATCTACTGCAGTTTTTATAATCATGTCATGTAGGTTGATCAAATTAAATCTACATTTATATATACAAAATCTCTCTAAAATGTCTACACCCCTATTACTTTCATTCATATTATATTTTTTGATTTCTAATATTTCCAAACTTGTTTGAATATCAGATATTGAATGTTCATTATTAATAAGATGGTCAGAAACATTAGAGAAACGCAGTTTTCCGTTTTTATAATATCTAAAACATTCAGAAAATCTAGTTTTGAAAGATCTGGCTGATTTTCCTATATAAATATGGTCACAGTCATTATATTTTTTTTTTTATAAACTCCACCCAAATTGTATAAACCATGTGAATCAGTACGTTTACTGCTTTTTAAATGTTTTATTATATAAATGTTTGTCTGGTACGCAGGCTTAAATTTAGTTTTATGTTATGTTTTCAACAATGTTATCAGTATATACATATTTTAAATACACATTATCAATTTTTTGTGTCATTTACTGGTATTAAATGTGTATTATTGTTAATTTTTTATATTTGTTTTTTGTATATATTATCAACTAAAGATTCACTATAACCATTACGTATAGCAATTTATTTTATAATATCTATTTCTTTGTTTAATTTATTTTTATTTTTATTATACTGAGTATAATTAATCGCTCTATTAATGATGTTTGTATATGTATTAATTTTGTGTGACCACGGATGATTTGAATATCTATGTATCGTGGTTTTATTAGTGTGGGTTTCCTATATACTAAAGTTATAAAATAATTATTTTTATTATTAATTTTGATACTAACATCTAAATAATTTATTGCCCTATTTATATAAATTTCAACCCATTATAATATGAGTTTAATTTGTTCAAAATTATTAGATGTTCATTATATATAATGGGATTATATACAACAAAAATATTAACATACCTAGTCCATAATAAGATATGAGTATGAGTAATGCCATAAATAATTTTATTTTCAAAATCCTGTAGATAAATCTCAGACATGAAGGCTGATAACGGAAAACCTATTGGTAAGTCCTGAGTATTTGTCATCAGATTTAAAATAATTTTGTTGGCATACATTTCTAATAAGAACAATAATATTATCAATAAATAAATAGTCTTTGTGATTGTATATTAATTTATTTTTTATGTTAATTGTTTTATTTTTGGGTATGGTAGGGTACATATTACTAATATCATAGCTAACCATTCTAGTATTATCTCCAACTGTTAACTATTTTAATTTGTTTACAAACTTGAATCCATTTTTTATATTATATTTGTAATCTAAATTCGTTTTCATTCTAAGTATTTTATCTATTATTTTGGAGATGATATAAGATGGAGCAGTTGTAAAATTAATTAAAGGTCACATAGATGTATATACCAGTTTTATGAATTTTTCAAAGTCCAGTTAATATTGGTGCACTTGGTTCAAAAGTGTATAATCTGGAGTGATATGTTAAATTATTATTATAATTTAAAATACTGCGATATTTTGCTGTTAAACTTTTAAGTTATTTTTAAACATTTTTTAGTGGGGTCATTTATTTCTTTGAAATTATTTTCTAATATATATTGTTTCATCAAGTTATATTTTTCAAAATACATGATGACTGGTGTATTGGTTTTATCTGATTTTAAAACAGTACAATTATTATTATTATTTAATTTATTTTTCAGACTGTAAATTAATTTTTTATTATTAAAAATAAGTTTTTTGGTTAAATTCTCACATTTAATTTCATGAATTTTATTACTAATGGTATTACGTAAAAGTTCTTTATCATTAGGATTTACTTCAATAATATTTATTTCAAAATCCAACAAAATATTTTCAATAATATTATTCTTATCACTAATTTTCAAATTAAATTTAAACGCACTAGCCGTAATAAACTGTTCCTCATTATCAAGGACAACATTTGTCAAATTTATCAAATCAAGACAAGTGTCAATAACTGAAACCGAATCTACATCAATGTCCCGGAACTGCAAATCCTTACAGCCACCATTCTCTACCAAATCTCCCCATACTCTATAATAACCCTTTCTTTTCCTGTTTAGCCTCCGGTAACTACCGTTTAGATAATACTTCAGAGGATGAATGAGGATGATATGTATGAGTGTGAATGAAGTGTAGTCTTGTACATTCTCAGTTCGACCATTCCTGAGATGTGTGGTTAATTGAAAACCCAACCACCAAAGAACACCGGTATTCACGATCTAGTATTCAAATCCGTGTAAAAATAACTGGCTTTACTAGGACTTGAATGCTGGAACTCTCGCCTTCCAAATCAGCTGATTTGGGAAGACGCGTTCACCACTAGACCAACTCGGTGGGTCACTCTATAATAACCCAATCCTTTGTAATCATAATGTAATTATGATTATTATTATTATTATTACTAATTTTTGTTCTTATCAAATTACTAATTATATTATGTTTAGAATCATTAAGTTTATTTCTATACATTTCAATATTAGTTTTAATCAAATTAAATATATAATTGAATATAAAATGTCCAAAAAACTTTCACTAACTGGAGATTTGTATTATATATAATTCAATATTTATCAAATTTCTTTTGTAATATGTTTGTTTGATTTCTTGTTTTATCCTAAACCTTTCAGTAAATTTTTTTGTTTTTATTATACATTTATTAAACTTAGAATTTCTTACGTGTTACATTTAAGTCAAATTTTATTAAAATCTATTGAGTGTATTATATTATTAAGTTTAATATGTAACTTGTAGAACTTAAATATTTCGCCTGGTTGGCATTTATACCAACCATTGTTCTTATATATATAATTATGTGTTTATATATATATATATGTAGATATATAAGAACATGTCATGAGTGAATCGTATTAAATGCCCAGCCAAAAAATACTATAGATAAATTGATGAAAAATTGTTTTATGCTAAAATTTGTCTACTTATGAGTAAGAACACACTAAGAAAGGACTTTTGAAAATTTTGAGTTTAAATTGGAGTAATAATGAAATTTTCTATTTTCTGAATTTTTTGGTAACAAATGAAGATATCAGCTTGATTTTTGGTGTATGTAATAATCATGTACTATTTTATGAACTTCTCTGTAAAAAAACAAAACATAGTTTTTTTACATTTTTGCCATTTTATGATACTACTACTGAATCAATCACTGTGATGGTAATCTATGATTGTAATTCTGATTATTTATTTCTTATGAGCAAAGCTACAAAGGGAAATCTGAAAACCAATTAGTGGGTCCTGTACTGACTAACTATTATTCTGAAGAAAATACAATACATTGATAGTTTTAAAAAATTGAATAGGCTTTAATTTTTATTTATCATTCTCACAAGCATGAGTTTATTGAACACATGGGGGTCCTGGCTAGACAGGAAGGGCTCACTTCGCTCATCCTGACTGGCTAAATATTCCCTAATAAGAAATACAAGTAACCATATAACATGGGCGAAGCCGTGACATGGTTGCTAGTATATATATTTATAAGTACAAAATAAAAATATTAATATATAATAAGTACTATGAAGTAGTTTAGAAAAGTTCCTCTCCAACAAAAACAACAGCATATTACTAGAATGAAAAATAGACATTCTAAATTGCATGTCATTTCCTTAAACATTAATTTTTATTTGTCAAGAAGTATTTTATACAGCACAAAATAACACTTCTGGAGTATCAAACATACTCTCATAACTACACACCAGTTATCTTTTTGTTTGTTTCCTTGCTTGAAATGAAAGTAACATAAGGAAGTTAATTATGGTATAGGTGATGTGATGAAACAGCGCAAGGAAATTTCAATGAATGCTTCCAGAAACTTTATTTATAATGGAAACTTTATTTATAAAGCAATTTTGAAGTAAATATAAAACATTTTAAAGTACAAAACTTTTATAAAATAAATTTATTTTGGGAATTTTTTGACTGAACCTTACAGTATATTAAGATATTAACCAATGAATGTGACAAAAGTATGAACTATTGTGGTAAATTTAAAAATTTTGCATTCTTATATAAGTTATGTGTATTATCGATTAGGAAGACTGGTTTTTTCCAATAAGTACATCACTTCAACACTGGTTTTCTGTGGAGCTACTGAATGTGTAACAGAATCTTAGTGAGGTTGATAAGCTGTTACTTTAAGCAAAACAAAACAAATAAATACTAAGGATAAAGTAACTCAAACAGAGTTAAACTCAAACCTTACAAGCAAAGGCTTGTAAGGTTCCCAAAATCTTATGGATCAGGTATGTATCTTGACAAAATCAATAAAACCCTGAGAAAGAAGACTTCCTTCCAGTGATAAGAGAAAGAGGTGTGTCATGAGAGTGGAACAATCTACCCACTAATAGACAAACCCACCTGGAGTGTTCCATCAGGTAGGTGCTTTTACTATTGACAATTCTTTTGGAGATCAGGGTATCTTTAATCAAGAACACTGCATATTGATCTTTAACAAATTGTTAAAAATTCTAGATAAAGAGCACCTGGAAAATGTTTAGAATCCTTTAGAAACATTGCAGTCTATCTTAAGAAAATATTAAAATTAGGAAATATGCAAATGAACTATAACTATTAAGCTAAGCATTCACTGGAGGGCATACATACATAATATTTGAGCATAACAGAATGATCTTATGAAAAGAAAATATATCTATGCATATGTTATTTAGGGAAGTAACACATGATAGCAGGGAAATAGAATTCTCTCACTGTTTCTTCCATCACATAATTGTCTGTATACCTTCAATTAGTCTCATTCCATATCAAACTCATAGCATCATTCAGGTTGGGTTGGAATTTTAATAATCCTTTTTTTTTGTCTTCAGTCATTTGACTGGTTTGATGCAGCTCTCCAAGATTCCTTATCAGTGCTAGTCGTTTCATTTCAGTATACCCCCTACATCCTACATCCCTAACAATTTGTTTTACATATTCCAAACGTGGCCTGCCTACACAATTTTTTCCTTCTACCTGTCCTTCCAATATTAAAGCGACTATTCCAGGATGGCTATAATGACTATTATGTGACCTATTAGTCTGTCTCTTCTTTTAACTATATTTTTCCAAATGCTTCTTTCTTCATCTATTTGCCGCAATATCTCTTCATTTGTCACCTTATCCACCCATCTGATTTTTAACATTCTCCAGTAGCACCACATTTCAAAAGCTTCTAATCTTTTCTTCTCAGATACTCCGATTGTCCAAGCTTCACTTCCATATAAAGTGACACTCCAAACATATACTTTCAAAAATTTTTTCCTGACATTTAAATTAATTTTTGATGTTAACAAATTATATTTCTTACTGAAGGCTCGTTTCGCTTGTGCTATTCGGCATTTTATATCGCTCCTGCTTCGTCCATCTTTAGTAATTCTACTTCCCAAATAAGAAAATTCTTGTACCTCCATAATCTTTTCTCCTCCTATTTTCACATTCATTGGTCCATCTTTGTTATTTCTAATACATTTCATTACTTTTGTTTTGTATTTGTTTATTTTCATGCGATAGTTCTTGCGTAGGACTTCATCTATGCCATTCATTGTTTCTTCTAAATCCTTTTTACTCTCGGCTAGAATTACTATATCATCAGCAAATCGTAGCATCTTTATCTTTTCACCTTGTACTGTTACTCCGAATCTAAATTGTTCTTTAACATCATTAACTGCTAGTTCCATGTAAAGATTAAAAAGTAACGGAGATAGGGAACATCCTTGTCAGACTCCCTTTCTTATTACGGCTTCTTTCTTATGTTCTTCAATTGTTACTGTTGCTGTTTGGTTCCTGTACATGTTACCAATTGTTCTTCTATCTCTGTATTTGAACCCTAATTTTTTTAAAATGCTGAACATTTTATTCCAGTCTACGTTATCGAATGCCTTTTCTAGGTCTATAAACGCCAAGTATTTTGGTTTGTTTTTCTTTAATCTTCTTTCTACTATTAATCTGATGCCTAAAATTGCTTCCCTTGTCCCTATACTTTACCTGAAACCAAATTGGTCATCTCCTAACACTTCTTCCACTCTCCTCTCAATTCTTCTGTATAGAATTCTAGTTAAGATTTTTGATGCATGACTAGTTAAACTAATTGTTCTGTATTCTTCACATTTATCTGCCCCTGCTTTCTTTGGTATCATGACTATAACACTTTTTTTGAAGTCTGACGGAAATTCCCCTTTTTCATAAATATTACACACCAGTTTGTATAATCTATCAATCGCTTCCTCACCTGCACTGCGCAGTAATTCTACAGGTATTCCGTCTATTCCAGGAGCCTTTCTGCCGTTCAAATCTTTTAATGCTCTCTTAAATTCAGATCTCAGTATTGTTTCTCCCATTTCATCCTCCTCAACTTCCTCTTCTTCCTTTATAATACCATTTTCCAATTCATTTCCTACGTATAACTCTTCAATATATTACATCCACCTATCGACTTTACCTTTCGTATTATAAATCGGTGTACCATCTTTGTTCAACACATTATTGGATTTTAATTTATGTACCCCAAAATTTTCCTTAACTTTCATATATGATGCTCAGTCTATTTTACCAATGTTCATTTCTCTTTCCACTTCTGAACACATTTCTTTAATCCACTCTTCCTTCACTAGTTTGCACTAACTGTTTATAGTATTTCTTAATTGTCGATAGTTCCTTTTACTTTCTTCATCACTAACATTCTTATATTTTCTACGTTTATCCATCAGCTGCAATATATCGTCTGAAACCCAAGTTTTTCTACCAGTTCTCTTTATTCCACCTAAGTTTGCTTCTGCTGATTTAAGAATTTCCTTTTTAACATTCTCCCATTCTTCTTCTACATTTTCTACCTTATCTTTTTTACTCAGACCTCTTGCGATGTCCTCCTCAAAAATCTTCTTTACCTCCTCTACTGTCAGCTTCTCTGAATTCCACCGATTCATCTGACACCTTTTCTTCAGGTTTTTAAATCCTAATTTACATTTCATTATCACCAAATTATGGTCGCTATCAATGTCTGCTCCAGGGTAAGTTTTGCAGTCAACGAGTTGATTCCTAAACCTTTGCTTAACCATGATATAATCTATCTGATACCTTGCAGTATCGCCTGGCTTTTTCCAATTGTATATTCTTCTATTATGATTTTTAAATAATAATTTTATGAATTAAATAATAATTTTTAAATAATGTAATAATCCTTACATTATCATAAATATTAAAAAATTTTTATATTAGTGAACTAAAAATTGTTACAACTATGTCAGTGTGCTTGAATCAAACCTCTCCACCTGGTAGTTTTTTGATTTTTCCATTTTTAATAGTTTATAATTTAAAAGTCGTATTGATTATTCCTACTCAGAAAATTTTGTGGTAATTTTATGTTTATATAGTCATTATAAACTTCTATTGTTTTTATTAGAAACAGCTTCAGAACAAAATTCATTACAACTGCTATATACTTGACATTCTTTCTTTGATAGATTTAATGGCTTGCAAGTTCATGATTGACAGCATGATCTAATTTCATTTCATGTAAGTGTATTGGACTCTAACATGTATGAAGTCATAACACAGTTAATTCTATATGGTATTACTAGATCCTTACTTTAGTTTTCCTTTTGGTCTGTACAAGGAACAGTACCAAAAAACTGGTGTTTTTTGAATCTGCTGTTTTTTATTTTTATTTGGGTGCATATACAATGATTATTGCTAAATTCCGTTCTGAAGAAACAAATAAAGGCAATTTCTGAAGCCTTTAAAAGCAATTTAATATAATGACTAAACAAATATAAATTGGCTTACCATCTTTTGGGTACAAAAGGACAGCTTTTACAAGTAATCAATATATCTAAGTAATGAGACAAAATTTTATTCATTGACTGTAATTTTAGTTTGGATCAAAATAAAAATAACTTAAGTTCAAACAAACGGTTACCTTTACAAGAAAAAGAGTAATTGTTTCTTAGATTTTTTGAAAAGTGTAATGTTATAAGGTGAAGAAATATGATCATGCAAAATAAATTGAGGAAAGTTATCTTCAAGTTGGTCTTTTAATTGAACAATGAAAACTATTCAAAAGTCATTGAGAACAATGAATCTCAATTTTGAATCAGATGAGGACAACAACTGTCATTCCATTCTACATCATGATGTGAAAAGAAATGCAGTAACAATCTAAAGTAGTTATAGCTAATTAGAAACTGTTCAAGAGGGGGAGAGTGTTATAGTGGTGAAATCAACAAACATAAATATTTTTCCCTGCCTTCAGTTTTTAAGCAAATTGTTGTATTAAAAATGATAAAAAAAAAAAATCTGCCCTTTTTCTATTTAAATTTAATTGAACCCCAGAGAAAAAAATCCTCAAGTAACCTATTAATATCCAGATATAAAAAAATAAGTAACTAAAAGTAACAAAATATATGTGTATTTTGCATCTTATCTTTAACTTTTCAAGATTTTATTTTCGTTACATGTGTTTTCCTAGACTGTCAGCTAATAAATGCTCTAATATATTTATTCTAATTTAACACAACTTATTCTTTTTCTAAATCAGTTTAAGGATTTTCTTTATCTTTATAAATGGATACCATGAGTTAAACAGTTATATTTTTAAGACAGTTTATTTTTTTATTTTTGCTCATTATTGTAAATTTTAAGCATTTGCGTTATTAAAAATTTAGATTAAATAAATCAGTAATATTTAAAACATGAAAAATTCAAAATTATTAAATGAAATAATTTTTTAAATTACTAAATAGGTTCTGGTTGAAATCTGAATTTCTTACTTATGATGATTCCACAACACCTGAGCCAACTCTGGATGATTTGAATTCAGATGTTAGGAACACAGATATAGTTAATTGGATGCGGTTGGTACTTTTTAGTTTTTAATACCAAAACAATAAATACCACTTTAGAAAAAAAAAACATTTTACCTAAACTCAGATAAAATTAAATTTTTCAAAAACATTGAAATAACAGTAGTTGATGTTTTAAGAATTATCTTTACCAAGAGATCCAAGAGTCAAATTTCTAACACAGTAATTTGGTGATTCATCGATATAAACAAGATCATTTGGAGTTGGAAGGTTAAAACGAGGATCACGAATCTGAAGTTTCCCTCTTCGATTAGCCCTCACTTCAGTAGCTCCATCGTACTTATCTTTGAGATAATCACCTGAAAGAAATGCAAATTTTAAAAACAAACATTATATTATTATAAAATAATAATATTTTTGGGGGGGATGTAGAAGCTGGGCTCCCACTGGTGCCGTATTAAACCACCATCAGTAGACTACCAACTAAAACCACCTCCCTTTCTACCAGGACTCGGCTCAGAACTGTTTTACACATTACTTCAGGCTGAGTCCTCCTATCCTAGCCTGAGAAGGCCACTATCTAGTTTTCTTCTGGCTCAGGACTATCCAGGTCTCTTGGCCCTGAGAATGCACCGATGAATTGGGCCACACTCTCCCAACACAGATCATCATTGTAGCCACATTGTGGGGGCTCAGTGCTCCGAGATCCACCTCTATGTCCCTCGATCTGCTGCCCGCCAATCACATTTGAATAAGGCCTGCTTGATGATGTCCCGTACACCAGGGAATAATATTTTAATAGTAATGCATTTTGCTAATATTAGCATGTCGATATCAACATCGCATCCAGTTTGGAAAAGAAATATGATGGGAAGCCACTATATGTCTCACTTTCTAGATTAAGTAAGCCATTGGATGAATTGTTAGTAAATATAAAAAATATTTCTTTAATTTTTTAAGAGTAACTTAGTATCATGTCAGATCATCTAAAACTGACACAGTTACAGCAAGTATACCTGTAGTATTCTGTACATCAGAAAAATGTTGTCTGAAGAGTTGTCTCTCATGAACCACTATGGAAAAACTTAGTTTTATTTTATATTAATTTTGTTCATTTCAGGTAGCTGTTATGAGATTATATTTATTTGAATAAAATCAGCAGAAATAATGCATAAAAGGACTTCATTTTTCACTTGTTTTTTGGTAGTGTACAATACTGTCAAAAAACAGACGAAAGTTTATTAAAATAATAAAGTTTATTTTAGCTTCATTAATTAAATGTTAAAAAAATATATTTAAATACATTAAGAGTTTTCTCAGGCACTCGAGTTGTTTTTCTATATTTTCAGTGGTTAGATTCAATATGGTGGCCATTTTTTTTTTAAACAGTTATTGAAGTGCTTAGTGAACTCCATAGGAAGTTAATTTTTTTGTACTACTGTACGTTAACATAATCTACGTTAATCCCATTTTTTCTATTATGAACTCAGTTTCTCATCTCAGTTCTACTTTCCAAGATGTGTGTGTGTGTACACACACACACAAATAAGTCATGCGTACGAGTACTGATCTTATATTTAGTATTCCTAATGGAGTCTATTTTTAATTTAATTTCACTGTCGAATTGAGGATAGTTATTTAATATCAGATACTACATAAAACAATTTTATCCTCTCTGATTTGATTAATTTTTAATATATAGGTAAGTTATTTTTTAAAATATTGATTAACCTTGGGCTACATAACCTACTGCCTAGCCCATTGCTATGGAATGGCTTCAAGCTGGTCCAGATAACAACTGTGAAACTGCATTTGTGAATTCTTCTTCACCAATTACAAGTGAACATTTGGATTTATATTATTCCACAAGGGATCCCAGGAAAGTTATCCGAAGCAAACTGACCACAAATTAGATCATTGTCAACACAAGGTGAATTTGAGGGAGTGAAAGTGAGTCAGACGTCATGGATCTTTGTACCTGATCACTTCTGAATGGCAAACAATACCTGTTTAACGCACATCAAAAGTGTCGTGAGATGATGTTAGCGACAAATTATCCCTAACCAAACGTTATGAACATCTACTGATGGAGCTGTCTTCCACAACCATTGAACCGGGGAACATGTTAAACCTCCTCCTATCATGCTGTACAGAATTTCTGACACATCACGAAGTTATATGATTGTTGGAATCCGTAGTGAAAAAGCTGATTTCAATGTGTAAGTTATAAATTGCAAACTGTTACAGATTTTCTCAAACGATACAGAAAAAGTTATAAAAAAAGATTCTGGAGATACGAGAAAGCAATCTTATAGATCATACATTCATGAGGCGAGATGAGAGAACATTCAGAGTATTCAGTCAAGCTATTACTGTTTGTTAGTGTTTAATGCTATTTTCATTCATTCATTTATCCACCCGTGTTTATATTTGATAAAAAACATCATGAGCAAACTGAATGTGTTGAACACATGTGGTCCATAGATTGTACAAGTTATAGAAGTAATTGAGGAATGAGGTGCTTTTGGCATAATAAGTGTTTATTGGATCTTACACATTATAAGTACATTTATTAACATGAACATGTTTCTTTTATTATAATCTTTTACTGTCTATTTTCATGAGGGGATTATCATCATGGCCCTCCTCATGTAATATTTTTAACATACAATTTACTTATGGTTTCATTAGGAGAAACCGATTGTAAATTTTTGGTTTACAGAAAAAAAATCAGCTTAAAAAAAACTTACAAACAATTTTTCTGGAGAAAAAATTAAGTTTCGCAATTTTTGTGAGTTTTAAAAATAAATCAATATGTTTAATTTTAAAAATCAAAAAAAATTATATTAAATTCGCCCATCATCGTGGCGGAGGGGTAGCGTCTCGGTCTTTCATCTGGAGGTCCCGGGTTCGAATGGCGGTCATACATGGAATTTTTTCACGCGCTACAACATTTCCATTTCAAATTCCTATGCACAAGTCTCAAGATTCAACCTATACGGTGAATTAATCATATAAAAAAATATATTTTTCGCAATTAAGTATATTTAAAAAAAGTTAAATTTCAGTAAAATAAAATAAAATTTATTACCAGTCTCTTAAATCGCCCATAGTTTCGAAAAATCATTTTAAATAGCAGTTTATTTAATTTTGTACTGGTGTTTTAACAGATCACTACTACGTATGTACTGATGATTCAAGAGTCGTGGGATTTACAACCTGCAATTACCGCGCTCTGATCGCAAACTCCACCCGCTTGTTCGGTTAGTTGTCAAATTATACTATTCACTCGGTACCGAAAGGAATAAGATACCCAATACGACTAGGTAGTCTGTCGGATGGTCAACAGTTTGTATTTGAGAAACGTTTGTTTATTGAATTCGAATCTAATTTTTTTTAAATTATACATGGATTTGATTACGCAAATGATGCTTCTATGTATTCAAACAATACGTACACATATACTCTTTATTAGTTACAAATAGATGATGGTTACCTAAGTTCGTTGTACTGTCGGTTTAACTTAAAATAGTCGGTTGAAATTTGTTATTATTTAAAAATTACATCTGAAATAACTTTTATTAGTATTTAATAAGCAACTGATTACCAAACACGTACTTTCTGTATAAAATTGGTTTATTTTAGATAGTTTTAAATCAAACTGAATGCCACTCACACACAAAAAAAAATATTATCTTTTAATGATATGATAAAAAAATAATATCATATTAAATTAATTGACCTATTTTGATAAATATCAAAAGCCAAAATCAAAATACATTTTTAAAAAAATATATACATCTGAATGAATATTCACATCAAATTAATTTCAAAGTGTAATTTTTTACAGCTTTAAATTTCCATTTTTTTTTCTCGTGAAATGATGTTTCTGATACTGCAACTCTATAATGAGTAAGTAAACTTTGAAAATTTCAGATATAATAAAATAAATATTGAAAGTTTGTTCATTTGTAACAGCGAATTAATCCGGATGAAGAAGAATAAACTGGAAGAAATGCGACTAAATAACTGTAAATGATTCCTACCTACACTGAAACAGAACCCATACATTTTACCGATTTTCAATACACACTGAATCCTGAACATCGTAGAATTCACAAACTTTCACCGTTCCCAAAACAAAACTTATCCGAAGACTTGCAGTACTGAATCGCTGCGAAAAATCAATATATATCTAATACCAACCGATAACGCAGTTTTTAATGAACAAAGAGATACAATGTAGATACAATGTCTTTAAAAAAATATATACATTGTTTAAACATATTTACATTTACAAATTCAGTTAAGTTATTTTTCTGTTTATTCAAGGTATGAGGAATATTACTGCAAACAGATCCTTTATTGTTATCCGTAAACAACAATTCGTAGGTGTCAGATTTGGGAATCTCAGTGTCTAAATGTCTTTTGAAATCGAGCCTATTCCGTAAACTTCGCGCAGTAAATTCAGCGAAACACTGGAGGTGTACGTCGTTGCTCCATCTTGTTGGAAGTACGCTCCAGCGATCCTCCCTCGTTTAGTTCACCGATGAAAGGATAGACGATTTCATTTGCAATAAATCTATGAGTTTACTGTCTTCTGAAAAACTGAATGATTTTCCTGTTACGTGATATAGCACAGCAAATTGTTTGTAATGAAATGGTTGTTCCAAGATTTCACGAGGATTATTTATAGAGTAAAACCGACTGTTAACATGGCCCGAGTAATGAAACCACGATTCATCTGAAAAATATTTCACCGAGAGTGTTTTTCCTTTTTCATTTATATAATCCAAACATATAGGCAATACTCAATACGTTTAGGAGACTCAGTCTTAACCCATGAACTGCAGTCATTTTGTATCGGTGTGGTTTTAAATACGCATTCTTTGTGCGTACTAAAGATTTATGCTTGTGCCGGTACTCTGATATACTTGTTTTTTTTAGACTTTTGAGCTATGCAATCAGTAATATCCGTCTTTTCCTCAGTCAGGATGGATGGTCTTCCGGACTTGGGCGCGTTTTTTTTTCTTTAGATCCACTATCTCGGAACTTACTGCTCAAGTTTCGCAGAGCGTTGCGATGCGGAACATCAGTGTCTATAAACCTTTGATGAAACATTTCCTTCATGTACTCTATGTATTAATCAGCACGAAAAAATACATTTTCAATCAAAAAGTGCGAGCTTCGAGTGTTAAAACCGTTGTCACACACCGGGAAACAAACGAATGAACTAAAGCTTCAACGGTCATATAAATGAAAATATTGTTAAGAATAAGATATGTAAATTGTGAACAAAGTTAGCTTTCGGTTTCACTACTTACAATATCAAAAAAAAAGTTAAGTCGTATTTTGCTGGCTGAGATCTAGAGGGCTTTTATTTAGGTCCACAGATACATTTGGTAAAACCGGTATGTAATATTATTTCTATAAAATCCAAACAATATAAATACATATGGCAAGAAACGATAAAAATTAAACCGTTTTGTACGTTTAAAAATTAATGGACGACACAGCAAAGATAGAATAATAAAAAGATTAATACAACATCCTAAGATAATTTATAAGGAATACACCTTTATTTTTTACTCGTATTATGATAATAAATTGTACGGACATCAACTAGAAAATAAATATAAGCAAATAAAAAAAAAACAATTTGTTTCTAGTACTGAAGATTCAGACACATTCATAAAAGCAGATATAATTAAATACGACTCCTTAATTCAATGTTTGTATCTCAACGGGTATTCAAGTTTATTTGTTTGATAACGTAAATGATTAATGAAAATAAAAGTGACAGAATGTGGGTGGTATTTTCCATTAGCGTGATACTTTCTTTTTCGGTTGTTAGAAGCATAATCCATTAAAACTGAGATAATATCAGTCGGTAAAATAACGTAATTAGTTAATAACTCTTTATCAGATGCATTCATTACCTGATGCACATCTTACATAATTCTTTAATTTATAAGTACCTATTTATACTCCAAATAAAATCAGTACAAAGCGTATCTTTATAATATATAAATCATAATGTCCGTATGAATTTATAATTATATTTTCGTTAAACTTAAAAACCTCTAGGCTGATCTGAATGATTCTTGTACCGATGTGTTTGTTTTTATATGTATAAATATATACATATATAAACTTCCAGAACGAGTATAAATTTTTCCAGATATTGGGATAGCAGTAAAGCATAAAAGGAATGTATATCGTACTCTTTAACGCTATTTTTCGTGTAGTAAATTTTGAGTCGCTGTCTAAATCACGTTCTACGAGAGCCTGATAACACATTCCACATTAAATGCACGATAACAATTTTTTGCCGTTGCTTTTGATCAATTCAGGCGTTAAAAAAATAACAATTTTTACGAAAGGAACAGGTATTTGAAAAAAAATAGATAAGTTGTACTTAACAGCTGCGGAGAGAAATAACTGTAACTATCACGTTACGCATTGAGTATTATTCTATATTGTGGATGTTGCTCACAGTCTTATAGTTTATCTAGCAATTTTCATACGGGAGTTACTGTTCATCGTTCGTATTATTAATCATATTATTTAATCTGAATTATTGACTTTTTTTACAAATATTTCGTAATAAGTTACTGCAATTTTTCATTTTTATACACGAGGTGTGTGAGAAAAGTGACTGACTTTTTACTTACAAAAATTTTTATTTTTCTCAAACAACAATATTATCCCCTTCAAAGTAGTTCCCTTAAGCAGCTATACCGGCGGAGTAGTTGTTCCCATTCCTGGTAGCAGCGCTGGAAGGCTTCAACTGGTAGTGCTTTTAACTGGTCGGTCACAATCTATTGAATGTTCTCCAGAGTTCCAAAATGACGTCCTTTTAAAACGTGTTTCAATTTCGGGAAAAGGAAAAAGTCACAAGGACAATCAGGTGAATAGGGGGGTTGAGGAACCGTAGGAATGCGTTTTGAAGTCAAAATTTCCCTGATGGAAATGGCTGTGTGACACGGGACATTGTCATGAAGAAGCATCCACTTGTCTGCAATGTCTCCTTTCACGCGAATCACCCTTTTCCTGAGCCTTTCAAGGATACCTTTGTAAAACACTTGGTTGACAGTTTGTCCTGAAGGAAGAAATTCTTTATGCATGAAACCCCTACTGTCAAAAAAGCAAATCAGCACGGTTTTGATCTTTTATTTGCTCATTCGACATTTTTTCGATCGAGGAGATGATGGAGTGTGCCACTCTTCGCTTTGCCGCCTTGTTTCAGGATCGTACTCAAATATTCAGGATTCATCACCTGTGATCACACGATTGAAGAATTCTTGGTCATTGTCAATCCTCTCAAGAAGATCAACGCACACGTTTCTTCGATCGTCCTTCTGTTCCGTTGTGAAGTTTTTCGGCACGGATTTCGCACAAATCTTTCACGTGTCCAAATCGTTTGTCAAAATTTGATGTACGGTAAAAGTGTTTAAATTTAACTGTTCACTCATCATCCTTATTGTTAAACGACGGTCTGATCTCTCAAGAATCCTCACACGGTCGACGTTTTCGTCAGATTTTGAAGTTGAAGGTCTCCCTGAGCGAGATTGATTTTCAACGTGTTCTCGGCCTTCCAAAAATGATTTGTGCCAGCGGAAAACTTGTGGTCTTGATAAGCAATGTTCCCCGTAGGCCTGTTTCAACTTTTCAATGGTCACACTCGCGGATTCCCCAAGTTTAAAGTAAAACTTTATTGCACAACGTCGCTCTAAATTCCGATGCTCCATTTTCGTAATGCACAACAAAAACACAACTTTACCATCGCGCTGTCAAAAATAATGTGTTGGCTGAACGGAGTTGAAACTCGTACTGAGCACGTGGAAGGGATGAACAAACCGGTCTAGCACAGACCGGTAGACACAGCGTTGCCAGATCGCTCGCAGTGTTACCTATCTCATTACTTTTCTCACACACCTCGTAAGTGGAACCCGCGAATAACGAGAGCTCGCGTGTAATGAAACCTCGGTTGTAACGAGCAACATTCCGGGATTTGTTTGGTTTTATATATCATTAATGATAATGATAAATTGATTTGCTTTCAGCGAGATATCGACGCATCATAAAACTTGGTTATTACGACCATTTTAATTTTTTTAAATACTGTAATTCTAAAAAAGTTAAATAACAACCAAATAATTTCAACGCAAGGGAAATTCCATTTCTTCGTTTACGAAATATACATTTACGATTTATACCTAAAGATTGTGACATTTTATCTTAAGGCTTGTTCAGATCAGGTCTGAAGGGTGATCAAATGGTTTGGAGCAGGACGTTATACAGTACGTAGAGTACAAGTTCCACTGCGGTATAATAAAGGCTGGTAGTTAATAGTATTTTAATTACTCGGGTTTTTCTGTTTGAAAAATTTTAGGAAAGACTGGGGCCAAACAATTATCCGTCAAAATCGCCCAAACAGGTTTATCGAACTCTGTAGACATTTTAAACGATTTAAGTAAAAGTTTGAAGAAGAGCGTAGGTTAAAGATAAATTTTACCTGTCCTACCCCCGCTGGTAAATTCAGTAATCATAATTTTCAGTTTTAAAATACAGTACTGCACCGTAAAATCAGTTAAACAAACAGTATTGCGTTAAAGTGATCGATCGGACACCCGGTGCCCAATTCAGTGCAGTAATATTGTAATCAAGTCAGTGAATGCGTTTTCATTTCAGTGTTTGTTGTTAAAAAAAAAATGTACAGTGTATTTTTAAAAAAGTGTACTTTATTAACCCCGGTCATTTGTAATGAACGATGTGGGACGGCGTCAAAAGGAAACAACTGATCGTGAGTGACAAAATCCAAATTATCTAAGAACTGGAACGAGGCCTATCAAATTCAGATTTTTACAAAAAAACATGGACTTTCTTCATCCGCAGTTTCAAAAGTACGGAAGAGTCGCGAGAAACTTACGAGTGCTTTTGGAAAAAATCACACGCAAGCAAAATTATTTAGACTATGTGACAAAGACGACTTAGATACCACCCTCTTATCACTGTTTAAAGTGAAAAGAAGTAAAAATGTACCTAACAGTGGTCCAGTTTTAAAAATGCGGTCTGAATAATTCGCTATAAATCTCGACTACGCAGATTTCGTTTGTAGCAACGGATGATTAGACCGTTTTAAAAACAGACATCAGATGGTTTTTTCAAAAATTACTGGGGAAGCTAACGGCGTAGATAGATCAACTGTGAGCAATCGGGTGAATGATAATGGGCTACTTATTAAATCGGGTTATAATGAAGAGAACATTTTTAATGCCGATGAAACCGGTTTGTTTTATAAATTAGCCCCCGACAAATCTTTTAAATATAAAGGTGAAAAATGTATTGGTGGGAAACAGTCAAAGGTCAGGCTAACGATTTTGTTATGCTCAAATTCGATTGGAACAGAAAAACGGAAACTTTTAGTGATAGGAAAATCAAGAAATCCAAGATTTTTTAAGAATGTAAAAAAACTTTCCGTCGATTACGTGTTTAATTCTGAAGCGTGGATAACTTCAATGATTGTCAAACAAGAAATTTATAAATGGGATTTGTAATTGCAAAAAAATAAAAAATCTATTATTGATAGATAATTACCCCGCTCATTTGTCACTGCACACCTTAAAAAATATAAATCTTGTGTTTTTACCGCGTAATACCACAGAAAAACTGTAGATGGATCAGAGAGTTAGTCGCAGTTTTAAAGTTCATTACAAGCGGTTAATGGTTTTAAAAATTATTGAGAACATGGACGAAAAAAGAATTCAAATGACGGTTTTAGACGCTATCAAATTTATAAAGCGATCTTGGTCTAACGTATCATAAGCTACAATTCGAAACAGTTTTAAGAAATCCGGTCGCATTTCACGGTTTATTTTGACGGAAGATTACCATGGTGAAGACGAAACGAGGTCTGTTTAAGAAATACGTAGACTCATGATGAAAGTAACAAGGTGTCGCACTCCCAGAGTTGCGCAGTGGCTCGTCCCAAAATCCTTTTCCCGCCATGATGTTTAAATTCGTTTATGCGGTTGGCGCACAAACAGAAGCAAAATATCAATGTGATTAAAGGCAGAATTATCAAGGGGGAGGGGACAATTCATCTATTTGTATAAATCATATAATTTTTTAGATTAAATGTAGTAGAATTATGAAATGATTAAATGTAGTAGAATATTGAAAATGTAGTAGAAATAACAAAGATGGACCACTGAATGTGAAAATAGGAGGAGAAAAGATTATGGAGGTAGAAGAATTTTGTTATTTAGGAAGTAAAATTACTAAAGATGGACGAAGCAGGAGCGATATAAAATGCCGAATAGCACAAGCTAAACGAGCCTTCAGTAAGAAATATAATTTGTTTACATCAAAAATTAATTTAAATGTCAGGAAAAGATTTTTGAAAGTGTATGTTTGGAGTGTCGCTTTATATGGAAGTGAAACTTGGACGATCGGAGTATCTGAGAAGAAAAGATTAGAAGCTTTTGAAATGCGGTGCTATAGGAGAATGTTAAAAATCAGATGGGTGGATAAAGTGACAAATGAAGAGGTATTGCGGCAAATAGATGAAGAAAGAAGCATTTGGAAAAATATAGTTAAAAGAAGAGACAGACTTATAGGCCACATACTAAGGCATCCTGGAATAGTCGCTTTAATATTGGAAGGACAGGTAGAAGGGAAAAATTGTGTAGGCAGGCCACGTTTGGAGTATGTAAAACAAATTGTTGGGGATGTAGGATGTAGAGGGTATACTGAAATGAAACGACTAGCACTAGATAGGGAATCTTGGAGAGCTGCATCAAACCAGTCAAATGACTGAAGACAAAAAAAAAAAAAAATTTAGATTAATTAATTTTAGAACTTAAAATTTAATAATAATTGAAGATGAAGTCAATAAGTTCAGAGAAAATTTCATTCCGTTGATCGATTAGCCAGTAATATATTCTTTTCATTTTTCCCATACAGGCATTTTAATTCGAAATTTAATCATATTTATTTCATCAAAATTTAAATTCAGATATAAAACATACTTTTGAACTTACCATGTTCAATTTTTATAGTATCACGTGATTTTCCGCATTTTTGTAGCCACACACTTTGTAATGCTTCATTCTCCGGGAACGGAAAATATTTCACGTTCTTTTTCGCTGGCGAATCAGTTCTGCTCAAACAATTGGGGAAATAACACGACGGCATATTTACATTTGTATCAGAATAAATTTGTATAAAAAAAACACTGCTTAAAAGCGAGTAGTTATAAAATCGAGAAAATTCAGAGACAAACTATCCGTGTAAAAGCTAAAACTGAATTGTGTCTTCAGAGAGAAAATTATTTTCTGCTTTGTCCAGGTAAAAAATGAGTCAGAGTTGTAAAAAAAAAACGGATTAAGATATCAAACCTGAATGCAGAACAATTGTTCTCTTTATTACACGCGGTTTAAAATGGTTTACCTAGAAAATCACTTGCATTTCATTTGACTCATTAGAAAAATATGTTTATTGAATATAAAATTATTTTTCACTAACAACAACTTTTTATTTTATTTTTATTTCAGTATTATAAAGTAATATTCATTTTGGTATCCGTAAAAAAATAAGTAATATCTCATTTTCCCGCGTAAATTAGATTATTAAAAGCAATTTCTTTCAAAAATTGTTTTGTGATAATATTTTTAATTAAACTAAAAAATCATAAATTCCGAAGATTGACCAAAATAAATAATATCAGATCTTTAGTAATAAAATTTTGAAGTTGCACTTCATAAGATGTGTCCCCTGTTTGTTTGTTTAGGTTTTCATTCATTATTTTGAATTTTATCTTAATTAACAATCAATTTCAATACTCTTAAGAATCAGTAGACTTGTATAAAATATTTATTTTTATTAAGGATTATTAAAAATAAAAAATTTATTATATTTTATAAATATTCGATTGTTAGCTCGTTTAATCATTATCATGTATTTAAAATTTTGTAAAATTTTTGTACAACTAAAAACTTTTGTCCCAAAATCCCTTATTTATATGTTCAAAAAACCCGGTAGAAAATGAGATTTTGGTACGAGCGTATACGCATGCGCGCCGAATACTGTGCGCAATGCTACACCTTGTTACTTTCATCATGCGTAGACTGTTTGAATTCCTCGGATCCAGTTGGTTCCAGTCAAATCCGCTTGGCGTCGCCATGTTAGTACAGATCGGCTGATTACAACGCAGTTTTTTGATTGCAAATATCATTATTGGTTGCTTAGCTACACGGTTGTTTGTGAAATGTGTTTTTTCGTTTGGCAGATTATAGAGTGAGTGACTTGAACGAGCAAAGATTTGCTGTGAAATTTTGTGTTAAACTCGGAAAATCTGCGAGTGAAACTTTTGCTATGCTCAAGACGGCTTACGGCGACGTTGCTATGAAGCGTGCGACCTGTTTTAAGTGGCATGAACGTTTTAAAGATTGTCGTCAGTCGATTGAAGACGTTGAGCGTCCTGGACGTCTTTCCACGTCAACTGACGACTCACACGTAGACAAAATCAACACCCTGGTTCGGGCAAATGGACGTCTGACCATCAGAGAGTTTGCTGGAGAGTGTGGGATATCAGTTAGATCATGTTAGGAGATTTCGAGATGATTTTACGCGAGTGGTTACTGGTTTTATCATCTTGACAACGCTCTAGCCCATTCAGCCCTCAGAACTCGTGAGTTTTCGGCCAAGCACTCGATCATTGTTCTTCTTCATCCACCTTACTCATCTTATCTCGCTCCTTGTGACTTCTTCTTGTTCCTCAAACTCAAAAGACCTTTGAAAGAAAAAGAATTTGAGACGATTCCCGAGATCGAGGCAAATGCGACGAAGGAGCTGAAGAACATCACAAAAGAAGCGTTCCAGGACTAATTCAAAAAGTGGAAACACCGTTGGGATAAGTGTGTGCGTCGGGGAGGACAGGACTTTGAAGAGGACCCAGACAAGTAACTTCTAAATAAAGTACATTTTGTTTTATGACGTTAGTCTACGTATTTTTTGAACAGACCTCGTATACCGCTCTCAGAATGAATTCAAACTCTTAACTCGACAAAAAATCAGCCTTTCAAGCCTTTCAATACTCAATAGATGGCTACGCAACAGCCGATGGCGACGTACATACTACAGAAATTCCGACTGATGAAGACATTATTACTAAGGTAACTCGTAGTCGTGTAGGTGATAGCGAAGCTGAAACTGAAAACGAAGATGAATCTACTACTCTCCCAGTCGTATCATGATTGACTCCTAAAACTGTTTTAAAAAATGAATGGAACTTAGTGAGACTAATAATGTAAGTGATGAATTTGCGGAGTACTTGAATAAACTACAAAATTGTTTTGATGATTACAGGTATAAGATTATTAAAAAACGAAAATAAACGATTATTTTAAAGCTAATTAGTTTGTACGCGCAATTAAGTTTTGACGTATTCTGTTAGAAGGAAGAAAAAATAGATTAGAATGATTTTTTAGATTTAATAAATACAGTTTGTACGTAAAAACGTGTGACATAGAAATTTTGTGCTGTGTTCATTTGTTACTTACCTCGATGATTTTAGTAAGTTTTACTGCACACTTATTATCATTTTTTTGCTAATTCATTGAACGCTAACAGTTTTGGATAAAAGCAAAACGAAGCTTCTAAGAATTGTACTACATCTAAATTTTATTTGTTTGTCTAAAATACAAAACAAATCCATATTTTATTTTAAAACAGCTTCTTCTTAGGTATACAGTATATTTTTTTGTATTATAATAGATAATGACTGTGTAAAAATTTACGGTTATGAATTAGCAAGTCGGAAGTACCGAGCACTCGGCTGTAACGAGCATATTTGATCGGCCATTAAATCTCGTTATAACCAAGTTTTACTGTATTTTATTATTTAGTTTATTAGAACGAATATACCAGTTTTGCAGATTACAAAACATAACAATTCCTGACTTAAACAACTGTTACTTGAAATACATTACTTCAAAAAATTAGTCAAAAATTTGTCGAGTTTAATAGGCGGTTAATTATAATTATTAATGTTTTAATAATTTTTACGTACAGACTTTTAAAAAGAGTAGCGTATGTGTATAGGCTAGTGAAAATTGATATTTAAAATTTATATCAATATATGACTGAGCATTAAAACCCTTGCGGAACATGACATTTGAGACAGATTCTTTGTCTAAGGAAGTAGTAAACTTAATGGGTTTCAAAGATGCCTACTCTACCGTATGCAATCATATACATACATTCTTGCGTAATCATGTTTTCTGTGTGTGTGTGTGCGCGCGCGCGCCTAATTATGTAAAACATTTAGTGGCATGATGAAATAAACTAAAATATAAAAATAATTAATTATAACAGACACTTTAATGAAGTATTTTAATTTTTTTTTTTATACAGCCTGAGTTGATATCCGGTGAAATAAAATCTTCTACGAAAAGTATTAAAAGAGCTTAAAGATTATTCGCCTGTCAGATTTTAGTTTATGCTTCAATTGTTAATTAACGTACACGCATCAATGACCTACGCGTAGTTGTGGATCAAGTTTAAACCGATAAAGGATTTCAACCTTTCATAATATATTAATCATGTTCGAAAGAATACAAATTTTGGTCATTAATTCTAATGGTTCTTTTTGTAAAATTCGAAAAATACCACTTCTTTCTTTTAAAAAATATACCTTATACATAATGGAATGTATCATTTCTACAGAAATATTTATTTACAATAATAAAATAAACTTAAAAACCTACATCGATTAAAAAACAATAATATTTCAACTTTTTAAATTTCGAATGTAAATTAAGGTTTAGAGAAACTGTTACAGTTTGATTTTATTGAAAATTTCTGATCAACACAAAAAGGAAGGATATGTGAAAAAATATTTTTTATCAAGAAAGGGTAAGAAAATTGTAATTAAAAATACAACAAAAAAAAAAATTGTGAGACAAAAAGTGCTCTCCACGTTTTCCGGTGAAAATTTCATAGAATTAAAAAATAAACGAAAAAAATGGCCAAGATAAGAGTAAAACCCTGATCGACGTTTAAAAAATTTCGTTTAGTCAAAAGTTATTTTTTGTTATATTCGTAAACACACTATAAATTTCATTCTTAGAAATTTTGTGATAGAATGAAAAATAAGCGACAAAATGGCAGAAAAATATTTTTAGTTAAGAATAAGGCGACATATCTAAGTTATATTTTTGAAAAATTACGGGCCTATAGCATATCATTCTTCTCTACAGCAATTTATATCAAAATTATAGAGATTTTCAACCGTGAAAGTCGTATTAAAATTGGGTCATTACGTCTTATGTTATTAGTAACAAGTTTTAAATGTGACCAAAATTAAAATACACGACTGCCAAAAAAAAAGAAATCGAGTTCGCCATCTAGCGGTCGAAATCGGAAACTTCTGGGCACGGTTTTCGAAATTCGCACTTGATTTTCAAACGAGCGCATTTTGAGCGCTTACGCATCTGGGTGACAAACATTGCTTTATAATATAGGATAATTACTAATATAGAATAATTAAAGAACGTGCGGGTGACGGTAACAATTTTATAAATAGTATTTGTGTATAATACAATTTTTTTTACTTTTTTAAATTTATTTAGACATATATATATATGTATTTATATTAGCCGGCCCGTCTAGTCCGAACCTAGACCCTCAGGGCCCAGGCGAACCCGGAGCCTACTCAGCGGCTCCTCGGGGCCTCCCGGGGCCACGAGGTTTATCCAAAGGCTATAGAGCTCGCTTCGCTCTCCATTATCGTGTCGCAGGGGGATGGCGGATTCGATATCTCGCTCAGGTCGCCATTCCCATCTACCCAGAGAGCTCCACCTCTTGGACCCCTGCACTGTTCGTTATCCTCATGATTGTCAGAATAAAACTGATAACAATTAAGTATTCTTCAGGCTTTATAGAAACCTGAAAAAGAAACTAAATTACAAAAGACAGAATAATAGTAACTACGGTAACTAAAGTACACCCACCTTTGACGACGAAAAATTCATAACTTATTTCTTTGCCAGAAATATAATAATTAATTAAAAAGACTAATCCCTTTTTTCCTTAAGGAATATTTTTAATTTACTTCACCCTCTTTGGAGGTGAGAAATAATGAATATTTTTAACATTTTAACTTTCAAGAGAAATTAGGGCCTCGATCTGTGGCTTAAAACCTTTCATGGTATAATAAGAATGCATCCTGAAAATTTGAAAGCAACCGGTCGGTTGGTTCTTCGAGATGAAATATATCTAAAAACCTTTTCAGTTATACCAAGAAACACGGGGTAAAAATTTGGTAGCGATTATTGATCGAGTAGTTTTTGTTTATCCCGAACAAACAAAAACCCTTTTCTTCTTTATATAATAGTATATATACAGAATGTTTCTAAAACGGTGGGCTGGCTATACTTTTTCGGATTCTACGTATAAAATTAAACAAAAAATAACCTAGGACAAATGGCGATTTCTCCTTCGTTCTCCCCCGTCTGCCATTTTGTTATTTTTATATAAAACTTTATATCTCAAGTTCGGATAGAGAAATCTCATTAATATTTGGTTAGCGTTTTAGTAAAAATTTTAAAATTAGAAAAAATCTGGAATTAATTCCCAAATTACAAATTGGCGACCATGATTATTTCTCAACCCGTTATATCTCCGTAAATATTAGTTTTATCAAAATTTATGTTTTGCTAAAATATTAAGCCCTTTATTTTGAACAAAATGACATTTTATTTTTTAAAATCGGTTAATAAATAGCCGAGTTACGGCAGAAAATTGATGTAATTTTGTGTCTGTTTTCATGTCCTCCACTTTACGTTCAATTCGATTAAATGTTAATTGTTTTTATTTATTGTTAATTCTAGTATTGTAAATTAATATCAAATTAAGTAATAATTTTTTTCACAATAATAGATCTAATAATTAAAAAAAAACAACCTGTAATAATCTTAGGTTAATTATTGTACAACATTAGGTGTACTTAAACAGTTAACAATTGTTAAAAGTTATCAGAGATGTTTAAAGGGGTCCATCATTAGAAATTACACTAGTCTCCAGTTTTTTCTGAGAGAGTGTCTTAACGGTTAAAAAATTCCGGGACAATTCCTACTTTCTTGAAATTCATTTTGGATCCTTTGCTGAAGATCCTCAATGTTGAGTTAAATAAACAATAATATGTTTCAAACGGCCCAACAGGTAGACGTCAAAACGGTTTAAGTCGGCTGATCAAGCAGGCTAGGGCACTGGCCCTCTGTGGCCTATTCATTTTTCATGGATGCCAAGTTTCATGCAGGAAATCTGATACCAACTGACTGCTAGATCTCCATCGTGATGAAACCACATATTTCTTAACTGTAGACAAAAATTGCAAATGGACAAAAATTCTGAAAAAATGATTAAATCTGGAGAAATTATACAAGGAAACCTCTAATAAATAAAAACGTTTCATAATTAAAAATCTATATATTTAAATATTTTTAATATATTAATATCATATTAAAATGTTTCAAAAAGTTAAATAATTTTCATATATGTCCGTTCCTAAATAGTGACACCGAATAATTTTTCTTTAATTACTGATTATTCAAACTATCTAACAGAACCTTTTTTAATTTTTACTTTTCTGTTATCATACGAGTAGTTCTAGAGTTATGCTGCAAGAAGGAAAAGTATGATAAATCAATAAAAAAGTGGAATTTTTTACATTTCTTGATATTTCATGACCCATTGAACTCAAAAAAAAAGTAGGAGTACTACTCGTACGTACGTATGCACGTGTGTTGACGTATTTGAAGCTTAATAACTTTTGATCGAATAACAGATATTGTTGAAATTTGGTATAAAGACTAGTGTATATAGGGCAATTTGATGGTAAAATTCTGCTGGGATTGATATGTCCAAGGGGTGGGAGTAGATAGCTTTTTGGGGTGCAAACATAACCTTAGTTTATTAAGCTCACAGTACAAGTGTGCATGCTTCTTACCATTTTTGAAAAAACGTTTCCTCAAAATTTTTTTATTCCCCAAAAATCGAAAAAGCTATCTTTTTATTTATTTCATATTTTTTAACTGATTTTTTTATGTCTTCCTATAGTAATAGTGCAATTAACCCAGATAAATACTTTGAGGGAAACATTTTGGGTGGCCGAATCGATCAAGGTATAAAAATATCGATTTTTTGAATTTTTGAAAATTAATTTTGGTTTATTTAAACTTTTACTATTATTAACATTTAAATAATAAAGTTTTAATAACAATATTTCAAAATTTCATCATAATTCACTACCACCGCCAAAAAATACATTTTATTTACTTTAATTTTTTCTGTGCAATTTTTTTTTCTATTTAACGTACTAAACATAGAAAAATAAAAAAGATTTTGTTAGAAGATGATTTTGCAAGTGGGAGAGCAGAGAAAAATACAGATTTTTTGAATTTTCCAAATTTGTTTGGTTTATTTTATATGGATAATTTTACAATAAAACATCATAAATTATTCCCACGCCATAAATGAAATCTTAGGAAACCTTTTTCATGTATCATTATTTTTTTCTCTATATAAGAATAAATAACTAATATTACAAAATATTACAAGTTGGTTGTCAGCTCTTTTTTTTCTAAACGAGACTACGTCGGGAAACAGAATAGTTAAAAACGTATATTAAAGCGATGAAGGTAAAGACAAATGTCTTAAATTAATTTTTATAAAAGAAAATAGGTAAGGTAGTAAAATAACATTTCTGAGATTGGCTGAGCTATTTCGGGAATAATTTATGACAGGTCATGACCTACAACCGTTACTTTATGGCACCTAATATACATTCATTCAGTAGTCCATTATCCTTTATTGTATTGCTGTATAACGGTCGGTATTCTATTAAATTTATTCTCGTTGTTAAAATAAATCGTTTGATGACATCTATTTAATATTATATTAAATAATAAATATTTGGTAAAATATTTCGCACCAGTGCGACGACATAGAATTAACAGTCGCAAGAAAACGAATTAGCCGACGTGTGTCTAATGAGCGACTTCCCACAATAGACAGTAGAGATAGTATTATTTTTCCTTTCCGCAGCACTTATTTAGAAGCTATTTAAATGTTGATTTTAAATACTTTATTCTTGTCATATTAATGTTTTATTAGTGTAGGCGTATTAAGTGTTTCAAAACGAACAAAAAAAAATCTGTAAAAGTGTCAAAACTACTTGTGATAACTGAAAATAACTCCGAAATTTCAAATTTTCTAACGAGTAGTTAGTTGTTAGGCAATTAATCGGGTGTGTTAATAAATTTTTATTTATTACCCTCAGCAGCAATATAAAGTTTATTAAAAACAAATTTTAGTTAACAAATAAAATCTATAAGTTAACCTATTAGAAGGTAAAGTAAAAGGACAAGTTAAATTTTTACAGTTATATAAAACGGATTATAAACTAAAATCTCATCAGCAACGATGTAAGCGGCTAGAATATTTCGCGTTATTTATTTATATTTTGTTCTGACATATAAACATTAATACATAAAATAAAATCTGATGCGGTTCAAGCATAAATTTCGTGATTTTAGAGCAACATTATCCTGCTATGCCTGCATATTCATGAAAGGTCAAGTAAAGGTGTAATGCAATTGTGTGACTATAGTATGTAAAATGTAAGGTGAAGCCTGTGTTTAAAGCCAAATCAATATGACGCCATAAGAAAGATTAAATTAACGGATCGTTTTAAAGTTTGTTCTTTAATTCAATTATTAACGTTCAGTAACTGTAATAAAACCTATCGTGCTACTTTGAAAAAGAAGTACTTGATTTTTAGTAGCCTTTTCGTTTTGATTTTGAGAGCACATCGCTCAAGCGACTTAGGAAGAAAAATATTCCTATGGAACAGATATTTTCATATATCCGAGTATTTTCTATTAACTTTCAGTCCTTTCTTTTTCTGTTTAGCCTCCGGGAATTACCGTTCAGGTATTATTTCGGAGGAGGAATGAGGATGATATGTATAAGTGTAAATGAAGTGTAGTCTTGTACTGTCTCGGTTCAACCATTCCTGAGACGTGTGGTTAATTGAAACCCATTCACCAAAGAACACCGGTTTCCACGATCTAGTATTCAAATTCGTATAAAAGTAACTGTCTTTACTAAGACTTGAACGCTAGAACTCTTGACTTCCAAATCAGCTGATTTGGGAACACGCGTTCAACACTAGATCAACCCGATGGATTAAATTTCAGCTCTCTATATTTTATACATTACGTTTTATAAATTCAATTTCAGTCCAGTTTTACGAGGAATTATGAAATTCAAGAGATTTAAAGAAATTATTACTTTTGTTTCGATAGAACAAACCTGTTTCCATAGGCCAGTGAAATGGTTTAAAGAGTGTTATCGTTGAATCAGAAGGGGAAACAAGAAATAGCACGGCCATTTTTAATTCTACTGAAGGTTTTTCTGTCAATGGGTACGAATTATTGAGAGAAGTGTCACGGCTTTAGTGAATAAAATAAAACATAAAAGGGTTCTGTGTGGTTATGGGTACATTAAGACTATAAATGTAAAAATTGTTTTATTGTCTTCAAACATTTGACTGGTTTGATGCAGCTCTCCAAGATTCCATATCTGTGTAAAAATTATATTCAATAAACAAATATAAACAATTTAGACTACTTGGTTAATTACTTGCAAAAAAAAACAAACAATGATTTATTTATAAGCATAATTTTTTTTGTAAATTTAGACTATTTTTGAAGTAATTTAATGTCATTTTTCGGCCATTATTATTAGTATAATCGGTTTCCTTCGCATTTCTCCCGCCATCATCCCATTCGGTCGCCCTAAAGCATTAGACGAATGTCTGTGCCACAAACAGCAACTGAGCCTCGAATCAGTTTAGCGACCATTGTCCTAAATAGCTCCTAGAGCTTACCTAACAGCCTAATTACCAAATTATTATTCCTATTCTAGGATTTGAATTATTTCTCCAAGTACCTTGTAAAAAGTATGACATCTTTTTAAAAAGTTCTCTTAACTTCAAAATTAAAAAATTTATAAAATAATTATAAAAGAATATTTTTTCTAAAAACAATTGTTTTCGTCAATTGTTTTGCAATTATTTTTCGACCGAAGAAAATGAAATTTCTTCATTTGAGAAAACAACTGGATATTAAGTTTCAGGCAATGTACTGGTTGCTAAGTAAGAGATTGCTATCCAACAAACGATTATTGTACACGACGATCCGGAAACCGTTTTGGACCTATGCGATCCAACTTTTGGTGTACAGCAAGCAGCGGCAACGTCGAAATTATACAGCGATTTTAAAACAAATTACTGAGGAGCATCACAGAGAAACCTTGGTTCGTACAAAACAGTGAATGAAATCTTCTATATCGAGGTTTATCGTACGTTCGTGAAGAAACACAGCGGTAATATAAATTGCGGCTAAACAAACACGTGAACTGTTTAGCTATTAACCTTCTAGACAATATTGAAGACAGAAGGATAAAACGACTTCTCGTGTTGGATCTTGGTGACTTTTCGTGATTTGAGATGGAACTGCATCGACTAAGTGTTACCTGTCATACTTATATTTGATTTTTTTTTCAATTTTAGTTATTATTCTTTCATTATTAATTATAGTTTTATTTTAATTTTTTTTCTTGTTTATGAATTCTTATGATCGTTTTTGTTTTATGCTTAACTACTACAATGGCACTGTTTTCTGAGCAACTTTGTATGTGTACTAACATTAAATATTCTGTATAGGAATATTACAAGTAGTATGTAATTTTTGAGGAGCTTCGATGAAATTCTCTCTGAATGTGAGAGTTTGTGATCATATCTACTTCTGGTTTATGTGACGGTGTAACCCAATGTAAATTTTATTTCGAGAAAAAAATTTCTTCATTTCCGTCTTAATATAAGGATAACAATGTCTGAACCATTTCATTTAGCGTCTGGGGAACAGAAGTAAGAAAATTTTTTTTAAACCTTTTAAACTTCTGAACTTCTTGTAAAACAGAGCTGAAATTTAATTTATAAAATGATTTTACAGAACGAAATATACAAAACATACACATCTCGCACTTATAGCCTGTAGAATGCTACAATGAACAACGCCTTCAAATGACTTCTAATTTCATACTCGGGATGTAACATTTATGTCAGTTAAGGCGTCCTATATATATATATATATATATATATATATATATATATATATATATATATATATATATATTATAAATATGATAAGTAAATACATAGAATTACTGTTAGATATATGGCGTATATTATTATTCACAATTCACAACAAATCTGCAATCGATTAATATTTTTAATATTAAAATACAAACTGGGTAAAGAACTCAGGTACAGAAAGCTATAGTGATTGGTAATATAATATTTAGCAATGTACTTTGAATCTGTACACTCCGCTCAGTCTGGGTTCTCATGATATAACCAACCGGGTTGGTCTAGTGGTTAACGCGTCTTCCCAAATCAGCTGATTTGGAAGTCAAGAGCTCCAGCGTTCAAGTCCTAGTAAAGCCAGTTAGTTTTACACGGATTTGAATACTAGATCGTGGATACCGGTGTTCTTTGGTGGTTGGGTTTTCAATTAACCACACATCTCAGGAATGGTCGAAATGAGACTGTACAAGACTACACTTCATTTACACTCATACATATCATCCTCATTCATCCTCTGAAGAATTATCTAAACGGTAGTTACCGGAGGTTAAACAGGAAAAAGAAGAGGTTCTCATGATATAACCCGCCAGGTTGGTCTAGTGATGAACGCGTCTTCCCAAATCAGCTGATTTGGAGGTCAAGAGTTCAAGTCCTAGTAAAGACAGTTATTTAATTCGGATTTGAACACTAGATCGTGAATACCGGTGTTCTTTGGTAGTCGGGTTTGAACTAACCACACATCTCAGGAATGGTTGAACTGAGACTGTACAAGACTACACTGATACATAACATCCTCATTCATCCTCTGAAGTAATACCTGAACGGTAATTCCCGGAAGCTAAACAGAAAAAGAAAGAAAGGTTGTCGTGATTTAAGATTCATTAAAAAAGCCTTTTAAATACACTAAAAATCTCGTTTTGCTTTCTTGAATTATTAATTAGTATACTAGGATCTTAATTATTTCTCCAAGTATCTTGGAAAAAGAATAACAGTTCTTTATAAAAAGTTTGAAACTTCAGAACCGCTGGCACAATAAAATTAAAAATTTGTTAAAATAATTATTAAAGAATGTTTTTCCAAAAACAATAATTTCGTTGTATATTCCACGACCTAATCGGTCTTAAAATCCGTAACGTATGAAAAATATACCAATAATCGAATACTATTTTCTTTCTATCAATAAATACTAAATTAAATGGATAGATTACTATAAATACCAACCAATCGTTTACAAAATAACGTTTACAATAAGTATGCACATTAAATTAACCTATAAAATAAGAATACGTTTTAAACTGATAAAAGAGATTTTGTTTCGATTTTTTACTGGCGATAAAAAATATAAAGTACTGTCGGTTACAAACGAGAATGCGATTTACGGCTGTAGCGGGGCGGAGAGACATTTACTGTCCTGGGTATGATTTCTATAGCAACAGTACTGTTACTAGTTCGAACAAGAACATTGTGTTTGCAGTTTCATGTGCCTTGTTATTTCAGTTTCCGTATTATTACTTCGTTCATTTGCTAGGAAACGTTCTAACTGTTAAGACGTTTTTACTCCGGCAGTTTACTTATTCATTTAGTTCCATGTAGCGTTGTTTAAAAATGTTATTTTTTCTTAAATTGTAAAATTTTACTATATTATTTAATAGCTACAAAAATACATTTTTTCGTAACTAGCAATTCTTTAGTGTTGCTTTTTAAAAAATTGAGTTCTAAACGGAAAGAGGACAAACAGTACTAGTGACGCCCGAGAAATAATCCATATAGTTATAAATAAGTGCGATGAGGGAATAGCGAGAATAAAATTAAGCATCCCATTCAGAGAAGAAATCTGAGAGTATCGACGTACACTGTAGTTCATGAACAGATCATATCTAAGATACGGAAGGAAGATTTAAAAGCAGGAGAAAGTGTTCTTACAACTCCAGGGTAAAAGAGACCAAAACATCAAGAAACTTCGTCATCCGTCGATGAATTCGAAAGAAAGAAATGTAATTCGTAATTTAATAGTAGATTTCTACACAAACAAATAAGTAGTTCTTACAGCACAAAAATTGTGCGGTCGGCTGTTCGTGAAGCGATTAATTTTGCTTGGAGTATGCATACACCCAGAAGATTTCGAAAAAATGGGATTCAAACGGAAAAGGGATCAAAATATGAGAAAGATTTTGATAGAAAGACCAGATATTGTGAACCGACGCGATCGGTATCACCAGTTCATTAAATGTCAAAGAGAATTCAGAAAAACTATTGTTTAAATTGACGAATAGTGGGTGAACAACAATCTTACGTTTGGAAAATGCTGGCAAAGTAATGAAGTCACGGGAAAAACTGCAAATCATAGTTCTGCAAACAAATTGTTGTTTACGCTGGCACAAAAGATGGCTTCATAACCAGAGCGGAACTGATTTTTCAGGCAGGAAAAGCGTCTTGGAGATTATCATGGCCAGATGAATGCTGAAAATTTTGAAAAGTGGCTGCAAGAAAAATTAATTCCTAACCTGCCAACAACCGTGTCATTGTTCTAGACAACGCGCTTTATCATACCGTCCAGCTAAAAAGGCACCCACAAAATACGCGACAAAATATGAAATGAAGAACTGGTTGGCTAACAACAATGTTCCATTCAATGAACACTTGAGGAAGTTCGAAAAAAAATAGACCTATCGTGTAGATGAAAAATTCTGAAATTAAAATGCCACACAACAAATGCGACTTCCGCCGTTTATGTTTGAATTAATTCCAATACAATTTATTTGTGGTAAATAAAACGATTAATAAGAAATGAAAATGTTGGTGGAAATCTGAGTATAACTGCTTTGATAACTAAAACACGTGAAGCAATTTCACCTATTTCGAAAGAAGACGGGGGAATTTTCTGCGTAAAGGTAGAGACATTCTCTAATTCAGAGAAGAAATCAGAGAAATTCAGAGAATGGGATCCCATTCAGAGAAGAAATCTGAGAGCATCGACGTACACTGTAGTTCATGAACAGATCATATCTAAGATACGGAAGGAAGATTTAAAAGCAGGAGAAAGTGTTCTTACAACTCCAGGAAAAAAGAGACCAAAACATCAAGAAACTTCGTCATCCGTCGATGAATTCGAAAGAAATGTAATTCGTAATTTAATAGTAGATTTCTACACAAACAAAAAAGTAGTTCCTACTGCACAAAAATGTGGAAAGAGAATATTGGATAAATGAAGGACTGATTGTGATGTTAATGGAGAATTTTGTTATACAAATTAATGACGAAGGTAGTGATAGCGATGAAGAGCCGTTAACAGACGTTTTAGCGGAAGAACAGTAAAAACAATATATATTTTCAATGTTTTTCCCGACTTTCTCTTCTCCATCCTCTTTTTTACCTTTATTTGTAAAAAAAAAAAATAATTTTACAAATAAATTAAAATAAAAATGATTTTGAAGAAAGTTATAAATAGAAGAGATATTTTATTATAAAAAAAGATTAAAAAAAAAAATAAAACTATGAATTCAAACGTATCATCACACGGTTGTTTGTATGTGTATTTGTAAGGTGTGCGTATGCAAGTGAGTGTGTGTTTTGCGAAAGGGAAGATAGTGAATGAACAAATTAGGGTCAGTGAGGAATGTTTTTAGAAAAGTATTAACAATAACTATCATGACGTCACCGCACACTACTCGTTAAAGGCCGCATTCCTCATCCTCGCAATCTCTTCTGCAATCGACAGTACAGGCTACATCTTTTATTTTACACCCTATAAAAGCAATTTAATGTTGTATTTATTAACGCAAAATCAAAAAATAAATTTTTATCTCAAAGCTAATGTGTCAGTGTCGTTATAACGTAAGTATATTACCTAATTTAAGTAGATATTTATCAAGATAAATAAAATAATTTTAAACTTTGACTGTTTTGAAATAATAACAATAGTAAAATAAAAAATTATTTAAATCTTGTAATATAATTAATTTTATTTTTTTATAATTTTAAATCACGACAGTAAAGAAAGATTAGAATCGTACTAAACAACAAAGCAGCAGTATAGGAGTGGCCGTCAGCCGCTTTAAAAGCTGTAAAACACAACTTCTTTGAATTAATTACCTTTGTCTTGGTTATACAGTACTTATGTTAGTACGTATTCAGAAATATAAAGTTATTACGGGCTAAAGCTTTTGTTACTTTCCTTCCAAGCTTTTATAATTTGTGGTTTTGGAAGGACGTCGGCATCATAAAACCTATAATCTTAACTCACCACATATCCGGCTATGATATTCAATTTAATAAATGTGCTACACACAAGTAACAGATGACGACAACTACAACCCATTTAATCAGGAGACTACTTATTTATTTATATACATACAATAAAAATCTTTCCATTGTGATACTCTCATAACAAAACATTATACATTACAAACTCGCGCGCACGCGCGCACACACACAAATTAGATTTATATTATATATTACATTTAAATGTATTAGATTTTATGATATCTCATAAAGTAGTTAATCATTTTATTGTTAACAAAAACCTTATTTGAATATAAAAAAGATTAAAAAGAATCATAAATGTCTTTTTACAAAAGAAAAAAATTAGGGTAAGATTTAGGGCTTTAAAAGAAAATGAATTATAAATTTCGTTACAAGTATAGTTTTGTAGGTTATATTCATCATTAGAACTGAAAATAAAAAAAATGAATGTTTTTGCGGAAAGGTAAATAGTACAACATGGGATACGTCAAGTATTTAGACAGCGGGAAGGTTCCTTCCCAGTGATTTAGGTAATACGTCAGGCATTTCTGTAAGTAAATGATGATAATGTACAAAAGCTGGAGTGCATTGGCAATAATAAAAAGATAATGGCCCTTTGCTTGAGAAAATTAACATCTAAAAGGAAAGAAATGTCTGATGGAAAAACTATTAGCGGTGTTTAGAAATAAATAAATCCTATTCGGGATTTTCAAAGATACTACGACCAAGACTACGGTTCCATTACAAGAGAATATATGTATCAGATAAAACCAGCACTGATTCTACGCCAGCAAGTACTGCCGGTCTTGTTGATCGTAAAAAAACATTAGTAGATTTATTTTTAGATGTTACCTTTAACTTACTAATCCTCAGGATGAATACGTTCTTTAAAGTTTGTCTTAAATTATTTCCGATAACCTAAACAATAAAATTCGTACTACTAACTGATTTCAGGTTTGAATCCGGTAGACATGTCCTCTGGATCCAAACCTGAAACCGATTAAAGTAGCGAAAATTTTATTCAACAAGATGTGTTCCATTTTCATCAGACCTTCGGAAGCCAACAGAATTACATTTGCGCTGGTCTGGTCTATCCGATTACAATGAAACCGTACCCAAAGCCGCCGTGGTCGAAGGGCACACTAACAGTTGAAGTGCTGCAGTTATGAAAAAAGCTATCTGGGTCATGAAAAAGCTATAATTTCATGTTTTATCAAGAAATACCACACCAACTTATCTGATCCTTACTAAAAATATTATAGAGCAATAAAGACCTCTAAATATTATGATTATGAGAAACATTTCCATTTACCTACTGTGGTTCGTCTAAAAATGAAACCCATTTTCCAAAGTTTCAGTTATTATTAAAATATATTAAGGGCAAAACACAAAATCCAAATAAGATCTGAATATGATCTGTATCTCAACAACTTTGGCAAACTTTTTGGGGAGTTAATGAGATTATATGTAGGTATAATGGTTGTGGATGCAGAGGACGCTTTGGCTCCTTCATATGCAAGAATGAGGGTTAGTCGGGGTGCTCCGATGATGCATTCGGGACCCTCAGGTGTGAGAGGGGGGACGCGTCGGTTTGCCGGCTGCGCGCAAGGCGTAGCCGGCAACCTAGTATAGGGACGGGAAGGGTAGCCTCTCAGCGGAGGGATGTAGTGGTCGTCCAGAAGGGAGGGCTACTACATCTTGATGAAATTGAGAGGACCCCGATGGGACGCCACAGGAAAGGCATGACAGGGGGGCAGTCGACTGCCACGACACTCCGACATTCCTGCGCATAGCCTAACGGCGGTGGCCGGGGATGTTGGGGGTGTTTAACAAGGTTGAAAAAAAATAATAATAAAAACATATTGGTTGACATTTTTTTTCTAAAACTTATTTTGGAAGAGATGGGATAAATTCCTCCGAGAAATACTATTATTACTATGAAAAGTTAGGATTTAAACAGTCAATCATTCTTCAAGTACGATAAATCCGTCTCTGACTTTGAAAAAATGGTTAGGCAAAAAAAGTGATTTTTCAAGTAAGAAACTGCAAAACCATTTTGAAGAGTAAAAGAACTAATACAACCCATCTTATAATTACGATAATAACTAGAATTATGTTAATCTTTGTTCACTTATTTCACGCCCTTTAATGCGATTTTCTCAAATTCTAATTTTGTAACATGTTCCTCTTTTCAGCTTTCACGAAAGTTAGAGCCTTGAAACTTTAATCTGGAACGTAATAAAGAAATGGGGCTCACAAGTCACGTACCAATAGGATTGAAAGATTTTGTTTACGTGACGGCGGCCATTTTGGAATCTCCCCACCCCTTCGCAAGAAGCCCATGAATTGCAGGCTATGCACACCGCTATCTTGGATTTCCCCCATCCCTTCACCCTTGATCACTCAGAGACAAGTGTCCTCTTCCCTGGCTCTGCCCATCTGCTGTCCCAATCTTTGGTCCGCCATCTTTTGTCAGCCATCTTGGATTTCCCTGTAAAAATTTCCTCTTCCTTCGCAGTTCCCTCGCAAAGCTGCCAACTGGATTTTAATTTTTTTTCACACTTCAATTTTTATTATTTTTTCACACTTTAAATAGTATTCGAATATTTCAAAGGTTGGTAGTAGTGAGGGGCCATCAACGTCGTTGTCGTCTACAGTTACACACACGCGCCCGCAGACACACACACACACACACGCAGAGACAGAGAGAGAGAGAGAGTTTGAGTGAAAAAGAGATCGGTGTGGGAAATAAATAAATAATATTTAAATTGTGAGAAAGATAACTGGTCTGGTTAGGTTTCGAACTCGACCACCCGGTTGATTGGTACCTGGTGCGTTAAGCCTCACTGCTACACCAGTCCACCAACTCGTAGATGCAAAATAATTTGTTCTATAAAAGCCGCACCGAGTTTTATTATTATTATCAATTTCAACGTTAAATTAAGTAATTTAATGTTTAGTTTTATTATCATCGATTTCAATCTTAGAATAAGTTAATTTAATTAGTTTTATTTTTATTATTTTATATATAAGAAAAAATAATTAGATAACAAACACAGATATGTAATTTGTCCGCGCGCGCACGGAAAATAAAACAATTATATTTAATAAAATTAAACTAAAAAAATATGTATGTATTCTTTTAAAAGGTTACATCACAAAGATGGAATCATATCTGTGATGTAACCATACATGAGAGCATAGAAGTACGAGAGGTAATGCTCTCGTACTTCTATGCAATTCATAGTAATATGTATAACGTTTTTCTTAAAAATGAAATAAAAAATCTTGATATTGCCATATTTTTGAAAATATCATACAATAAAGTAAAAAACTCATTTACTAAATGCTCTTCATAAAATATATATAACTTAATAATACATACTTAAGTATGTAAGAGTTCTGCAACAGCTAATTCCACTTTAAATTTTTTAGATCAATGATAATGCGAAAGCGTTTTTCGCCCTCCAAAAAAAGAGACATTAAATTTTGAGTCTTTGGAAAAGGTACCGAGAAAAAAAAAACTACCAAAACTGTATTATACTTTAATTTGGACAAAATTTGAAGACATGAAATATTAAAAAGAATTTTTATAACTATATATTTCTTGGATTTCAGAACCTTTTTTTTTTATAAGTAGGTAACTCTAACTTTATATACATTAAAAAACGTTATTAACAATTCGGTTAGGCCAAAAATAATAAAAAAATTATAAAATGTAACCTGCTAGGAAGGTGAAAGATTAGAAATCTCCTTTTTTTAAATATAAGAAAAAATGGATTCAGAGAAACGAAGTCGGGATAACTATTGAACGTGACCTAATGCTACCTAAAATGTGTGTTATACATAGTACTTTTGTAATGTTAAATTTAGACTTGCATATTCATATAAACTCAAAATAAGATTTAACAAACCTTCACTAATTTTTACATTAATAGACATTAAAGCCATATTGGCGGGTAACTAAAAAAACGCATCTAATTATTTCTAGATCTTACCAATTTCACGAAAAGCAGGTAACTGAGTCCAACAAGTAACAAGACTACACGATCCAGACACACCGTGACATTTGCATGTAACTCTCGCCGTTCGAACGACTGCCTGTGAACAAAAATATTCATAAACTAAATTTTACGAACAATAAATCTTTGAAAAATAATTATTTTATAAATAAAACAAAATATAACCAAAAATATAGTTGTTAAATGTAGTAACCAGATCGTGATAAAAAAAAAGACCGATTAATTGATTTTCATGATAATCCAGTAAACATAATATACGTTTTCCTATCCTCATTCAGAACAGTAGGAAAATGAGTATCTCGTTTGTGTAACGGGTAAACTAACTACATCAGTGTAATGCCGTGCCAGAATCCGTTGTTTGATTAGAGCCCATCACTAGAAATGAACCCGGGATACAGTATCGAAGAAACAACAAAATCGGCTTAGCCTCAATTGTCATCTTGTCTCACCTGTTCACCTCTCTTACGGGAACACAAACGCTACCTTTCCGCGCCATCCGACGCACAATGAAAGAATGAAGTTTATTAGAGCAAACGAATAAACAACCTGTTGTGTAGTGTTTTTTTGAGGTAATATTAATATCTAAATAGTTTTCTAATGGAAATGAGTTGTAAATATAATCGATCAGGAAGATGAGGGAAAAATCACATAAATTGAAAGGGATTGGAATAATTGGGGTTAAAATCAAATCGTTCGAGTTTGATTGATTTGACGGAAATCCGTTGAATAATTATCAAAAAATTCAATTTTTGAGATACCTAAATGTAACGGATAATAAAAAGAATCTTCAACGATACAATAATTATCTGATAAGGGTAGATGACTTGTTATTACTACATTAACATACTATACGCTAAGATTAAAATTTATACAAACCAACAGTCAAGGATAATCTAATTTAACCACATAATTGGTGAACAAATAAAATACGATAACCTAATTTAAACAACATAATTAAAAATTACTTAATTTAGTTTAACGTTATTTAAAAATATGTAACTATTTTTATACTGTTTAATTATGCTCTTAAATAATATAACAGAACTGTACATAATTTCTTTCGAATTTTCGAAAATTATAAAATTTAAGTTGAAGTAAAATATTTCTTAAATTTTTTATGATGGTTGGCTATTATAATATATATATATTGTTACCACATGTATGCCTAATTTAATATCGGCAGGCAATAACGGTAGCAACAATGTGAGCAGTATACGGACGCGCTCATACAAGCATCACTCCCACCACGCAGATGACCGTGCTGTTCTCACACCATAGCGGCACTGCAGCCTCACCGCTCTAAGGCACCAATAAAAGAGCATTCACCACGAGAGTGAAAGCAATTCATCGTCGACTACCACCTGAAGAAGAAGTTCCCTGGCCGGCTCAACGTGGGGCCTCCCGGCGAATGCCAACATCCCGCCGGAGGAGCAGGCCTGGCCGGCTCGCCGAGGGAGCCGCTGGACGCGGACGCTAGATTTCCGCTCCAGCTCCAGCTCGCCGGGTTGAGCAGCAAGAGCCGACCCAGCGTGGGATCGCTCCGGGAGAACCGCCTCGGCCGCGCCGGCGAAAGACGACCCGACACTGCGGGGCTCCGGGAGCCACCACTGCCACACTGTAGTGGGGACCCAACTGCCGCTCAGGGAAAGCCCGGTCGGACTTCAATGGACGAGCCGCAACTCCCCGACTTCGCCGGAGATCAGCTTCCGGACCCAACAGTTCTTCTCAGAGCTAACGCATAAAAACGGCCCTTTTCAGGGGGGCCACCGCAAGGTTATGAATTACGTACCTTCAAAGCCATTCAGCGACAATATATATATATTAAAGTTCCTAATCGAAAACCTGTAAATCGACAGAGATAGAAAATTTACATTTTTTAAATGTTTACTGATACAAATAAAAGTTTCAACTACGGAGTAAATTCATTCCTCACTTATTCTTTTTAGAAAAAACTCAATCATTTTAATTGTAAACAGCCTCAATCTACTTTTGTTTTACATATAGAAATAAATTAGCTGAAACCTATTTCCAGTCCGTGTGGGCATTCTACTGGACGATGATTTTTTTCATTCTCCTCGGAATGATTTACAAATATGTCATCAAGCGTCACTGGACCCCAAACTTGAATTTCCTCTGAGAAATCCTTAAAAAACTCTCATTTATTTCTTAATTGAGCAATTTCCGAGGTTATTACTAACAGAAAAATCGCTTTCAAGGTCCTTCGATGCATAACGACATATCTGCGGGCCATTCCGAACAGAATAAAAAAAAATCATCCGTCCAGTAGAACGCCCATACGGACTGGAAATAGATTTTGAGCACGCATTTTGCTTGTGGTAGAAAAGGAAAGAGAAAAACAAGAAGATTGGGGGTGAGAAGTGTTGTAGATAGAGTAGGTTTTCATCCATTTAAAAAAAAATATATATATAGCATTACTTCATAATAATAACGGTGTAGAACAGCAAGGGGCCACTAGTACTTACTTAAGTTTTTTATTTAGAGAAGGAAAACTACTTAAACTAGCGGTTGGTTCTTGCCTCTATATAAAATTGTTGTACATATTTCATTTGTTATTATACTTATAAAGTAATACTTCCGTGTTAAGTATTGGTAATATAAAAATTTCTCCCTCCTGGAAGTCTGCATTTTTCAGCGTTTTGAAATCACCTTAAAGAAAAAAACTAAACTCTTGGTAACAAAATTTGGTACAAACATAGATGTTGGCGAATATCTGAATCTGATTTAAAATATATGTATAAATATTTTTTTTTAAATCTAGCGAAGAGAAGGTTCGATAACAATGTGATGCTACTTCTCAAAAGATGTTTGTTGGACATTATTTCTAGTTGTCAGCATATTTATTTCAAAGAAAAAGTAATAATTCAATTAAAATGTCCTTTAGTAAACGTTCTGGTGAACTGTTTGTAGTTCAGTGTGGTGCTTCTACATTCTACAAAATTTCGTAATCTAGACTGTTCCTTTAGAAACAAAATCCTTTTTCGGATGGCTCTTTAATTTCTCCAGGAAAAAACTTTCATTTTTTTAATATATTTAGCTGGTCACCGTAAAATTTATGGTTGATAATATGCTACTCCTATTCTGGGTAAAAGTGTCTCTATATCCGAAGAATTTGAGGGGAGGTGAGAACTCACTGCCTGGAGGAACCTTGAACAATTTTATGAGATTGTTTGACCTGTGCTGTGATTTTTCTGCAAATAAATTCTCCTTTTTCACTAATCTGCACTTCCGATTTTCCCTTTCTATAATAGAAAGTATTGTAACTGAATGATTGAATACCCGATTTCTTAAATTTTCGATGGTTTTGAGGTCTTGGGGTTTTGGTCCTGAGACCAATATCCTCCCAAAAAATAAGACTTAATCTTTATATAAATATGTATATATGTGAGTATGTAAGGATGTATTCTGGTTAACACCTCTTGAGCAATTGAATATACAATCATGAAATTTAGTACGGTGACGTATCAAATCAATACTATCAAATTTTCTGAAACCGGTAGGGTATTTCTCCTTTAGTCCATGACTACTGTCTTGATATAGGTGCAGTTTGGTAAAAACTTCATCGAAAAAGTGTTATTAGTAGCGTGTAAAAAACTGAATAAATTTCTTTACCCATATCCTTTTCCAAAAAAATAGATGATTAAAAAAAATCTAAACGTTCAGCGGTTTTAACATATTTAATAACAAATACATAAAAAGGGTCTTCTAGGAACCAGACGAAACCGCAGCCCCTCCCTTTAGTCCTTTAGGGGATAATTTAAAATATTTTATTTATTTTCCCATTTTCTTTTTTTAAGTAATAGTTATTTGATGGTTTGCGAAAAAATGTGGAAACGGAATAGGTTAGATTTTTAGAAATCCATAAATATTATTTCAACCCAAATACAATTTGTTGGAAAATTTGTCAACACGTTTTTAGAAACGTTGTTAACAGTGAAATAAAATAATATCTCAAAACTTTTCCACAGCTCCTATTCTCCAAACAAAAGACATCAATTTGATCGACGTTTAAAATGTTAATACAGAAATTTATAATAGAATAGTTGGTGTAGGACATATAAAGATCTGCCTCATAAGATTTGTAAGAGGAAGCGTTAAAAAATCTCCGTTTCATTTTTACACTATAGAAGTATTTATAAAGTTTTAAAGAACATGACATAGTATGGATAAAAATCCGTACTATCTTTTTTGTTACTGTTTATAGTAAAATCTCAAAAATTTAGGTGTAAAGGGCCCTTAATATATCCGGGAAACTATAAAAATGAAGTTTTGGGCAATCTTTTCAAACCCTCAAATAATCGGTTTCAAATCTCTAAATAACCTTTTGCTAAGTAACCTTTAACCCGTTGGACAAACTTTTATACCATTTCATACATCCTTATCATCAAAAGTAAACGTTTTATCAAATTTTCAACTAAATTTTTATTATTTTAAGTAATCAACTTGAAAACCTTTATTTTATTTTTTCCTTAATGTGAAACTATTTTATAAATAAGGAAGTATTAAAATTTCATCCAAGGTTAAGGAATAAAAATGAGGAAAAACATAAAAAATATAATCGCGTAAATATCGCTCAAATAATTCAATGTTCTGTCATATGAGGAACCAATTTTTATAAAATTTTGATAAATCAAACCAAAATTCTATTATTTCTCTTTAAATAAATAAGATCGTAAGAATAAATATAATGTTAAACACTTTATTGAGGAAAGTAATTGTTAAGCTGTATAAATAAATCCGAATCACTGTTTTTATAGCATCATTATTTGTACAAATTTTTAAGTTTATATATAAAATAAGTTATTGACTCAGTATTCTACAATTTTTTTTGCATCAGTCTAGTAAAGAAGAATTTAGTAAACATTCTCACATTCGTGAGAATGTTAACTTCTTGTACGACATATTACGTTACTTATAAAACATATTAAAGTAAAACCTATTGTTGTACATTAAAAAAAGTAATAATTCATACTCCGATAAATAATAAACGAAAAGGAAATGTAATTACTTATTACACGAAGAAAACAAATCAACTTGTAATCCCTTCATATTAACCGTAGCCTGAAGTTTTCCTGTACGATCTTATGTAATTGGAAACGTCAACGGAAAGTTGTATTTTAAACGGGCGTGAACAATTGTAATTAAACTGTCCGATTATAGCGTATTTATTATGATGCTTCTGAAATACTGTCTTTGAGAAAGGGAGAGATAGATATCCCATTCTTCAAGCTACCTAACTTGTTTTCTATTATTTTTTTATTTCACGCATTAAAATACAATTCCCTAAAGCCACTGATTAGTTTATAACGTTTGACTTTTTAGCACAACAAACAGTAAGGCTAAAGATAATTTTACACAAATTTAATTTAAATTATAATACTATAATATGAAAAAACTTTCACAACATAAATTCTTAACAGATTTTTTTCATTTACTATAATTCAAAACGATGTAGCTTTATTTCTCTCGGATTAATATAATTTCTAAAAAAATTCTTATAAAACAAGTATTTACAAAAAAATATGTAGCTGCTCATAGGTCGCTTCGCTGGCTGTTCCAGTCTAGCCAAGGGGCTCCTCTATGTTCGTTATACTCATGGTTGTGAGAATAATACTGATAAATAACATTTAAAGCCTGAAAAGCTTTCTTTCCTCCAACGTTTCCCTCGTTCTTGCAATAAGAACTCTGATATCCCTAATACCCCTTAAGGGAGCTAGGACTTAAAGCCTTCCCTGGGATAACACAAATGTATCCTGAAAATCTGAAAGCAATCGATCGCTTGGTTCTCACATGATGCTCAGATACACCCCTCGATTATTTCGAAGACTATCAAGTTTGGTTCAAAGGTCCGATTGGTGCCATTAGGTCATTTTTGGTTCTCTGTTAGAATATAATGTTCGTTTTGCTCGATTTCGTATTAGCATTACGCGCGCTCACACACACACACACACACACACACACACACACACACACACACACACACACACACACACACACACACACACACACACACACACACACACACACACACACACAATTTTTTTAAGTTTTGAATTTCTTTCCTGTTTGTCATCAATACTTTCGTAAAATATTAATAACGGGAAATTAAATGACAAGAAATGAGGTTAATCAGTTTAATATATTTTTAATTTCATACAGATACTAGCTCCTCGACGCAGCTTCGCCCGCGCTATATGGTTACTTGCGTTTATTATATATGTTTATTATATGTTTATCAGTAAACTAACGAAGGTAGGTATAGCCAGTCACACATACAGTAACAGTTGTTTTGGTGGTTGACCAACAGCGCCATATACCTTCGCATCCCTTAAAAAAATCGGAATAAAAAAACCCGAAAACGGTTTTAAATATTTATCTGAAGAGTATTTGCAAGCCCAGAACTACTGAACATCTCGTTTACTGTAGTCGGGATTGAAAAAATTTATAATCATTGTCCAAAGATTATTTTATCTTTCTTCATTCCCTTTCAAGGTCGAATGCCAAAAAATCTTTATTAACGTGAAGATTACACACCAAAAATCAGGTTAATTTTTTTATTTGAACCCGAAAAATTAAAAAAAAATAACAGGGTTTCAAAAAAAATTCAAAAATTAATTTTAAATTTTGAACCTCGGAATGAAACTCAAAAAATCTAGAAATTGGATTTTAGATGTTCATAGTTCATACCCATCAGTTCAAACCCAGGTTACTCCAGAATATTGCCCCGTTCCGCTAGATTTTTCTTCGCATGCGATGTCAGTAACTTCGCCAGCCCGTGGTAAAAATCCTGCAGTCGAAAAATTTTTTTTACAGTCAGCGGAGAAACATCATTCCATGATCTTTCTAACATAATTATAGCACCCGGAATAGTTATTTGTGTTTTTTTTTTTATCTAAATCCTGTATCATTCGTAAAATTAGGTTTTTTTGTAGTGAACTTTTAACGACTCGATAAAATATGATATATTCTTTATCAGAATACGAGTAGTTGAAAATAAAAGTATAAATGTGTTTAAAATATTATTATTATTATTATTATTATTGTTATAAACATCCACTCAAGGATTTTAAAGGCGATTCCTTGAGTTCCTTTTGGTTTTCCTGGTATTGAATCCGATATCCTGCTGTTGAGTTAAGTATAGATTCAACAGATTCAACCATCTCATGTAAATGGATAAGTTTTTTTCCGGCATTAAAAGAATTTTAAAGCGGCTTGCGGCTTATTAAGCTGGTTGGACGGTTCGTGTAGACATACGCAAGAGTTTTGGTCTCATGACAAATAAGCTCAATGTCATGAAGAGAGATTAGCGATTGCAAATTAAGGTATGTGTAGTGCCTGTGATGGATGCAACTGGTTTCTTGACAATTAAAGAGTGCGGTAAAACCTAATGATACCTTAGTTTCTTGCAGGATGTGGAGCTGGAACCGTGGCCGCATGAGAGAGGCTTCATCATCTGACTTCAAAAATCGAGTTAAGGCTGTCATGAATCCCCGTTTGAACGGTCTTAATAAAGTAAGGACAATAAACACGTTTTCACTTGTTACGTTTAATTTAGGTTTTGTAAACTGATGATTACGAAGTTCCTCGCTCGGTTGAGGGTTTCATTTATCCAGGAACAAAGATGGAACAAAGAGGAATCGTTGATTTCCTCGAGCTAAATGTTAAGCGTGTGGAGAACCTCAGTATTTCTTTAGAGAAAGGAGCATCCTTAGCTTACTTCTCAGGGAGATAGGAAGGCCTAATATTCGCTTAACTCCACTACAGTAAAACGAAACGATCTCCAATCCTTGGCTGTTGCCCTCACGGTTGATGAGAAGGTAAATGGATGGAAGGTGGATGGGTAGCTGATGAGAAGGCGGTGGTGGATGGATAGATGGAGAGGAAAAGAGCTACACAGTAGATCATTGTGTGAATGACGGATGAGAGATATATCTCGATGATACCTTTCGGTAGTTAGAAGGTTCCGGGCGATTGGCTTAGACTGAGACGCTTATATTATATATATACGGTTGTCAGCATTCTCAGTTACAGGAAGCGTGTGCTGTGAAAGATCCTATGCTCGGCTTAGACCTGTGCTGTCAGTGAGAAAACCGATGAATATATTGAACATATTATTATCAGTCGTCAGGTTTTAACCTCGAACGGGTGCACAAATGATAGACATGCAGGAAAAGAAGACCTGTCTTCAAGATATGTTGGTATTCCGCTGGAAGACAACTCGAGAGAGAGATAGTGTCAAAATGTGGCGAAGTACAGAGATTTGGCGGATCAGGTGAACGGGATCTGGCATCCGAAAGAGGCGTTGTTCCTGTTCTGATGGGTTCGACGGGTAAGATTCTGTCAGTGACTGCATAAAGCATTAAAGCCCCTTGATGTTCCGAATAGTTTATTCCTGTCTCTTGCAGAAGGCTGTTCTCTTGGGTAAAACGTAACATCTGATTCTAGCGGCTCATCCGAAAGGTGATATGGAACAGAAAAAATAAAGTCGAAGGCTAATGTTACAGCTGTTTTCCATTCGAATAGTTATAATTTCGTGATTTTGTAACACCATATTAGTATAGAAAAATAAAATTGTTTTAAGCCTTGCCACGAAATGATTGAAGGGATAAAAATCTGATGATAAGCCGACTGATAATAGTAGTACAACTCTGGGATTCTTAGATCGTTTTACAATTTTCTGTCGGTAGCTGAAATCCCAGTCGAGAGAAGCCCAGCCTAATTATCTAAATATAAACACGTTTCATAAAAACAAAAATTAGGTGCGTTAATTGAACGCTATCATAATGTTTCATTTAATACGTCATGTGATAATATAAACAGCGTTCGGTTACCACAATTGATTTTTTTTACTTCTTAAAACTTTTTTAATAATTAACAAAAGGTCAAAAGAGAGACAAATAGAGCACTTAACATTTATTCAATATCCATTTCATGCGATCAGGTAAGAAAAAAAAGACGTTTCTTTAAGTACGTACTTTAAATCACTTAACAACAATAATTTATTTTTAACTTAACAGCGTATTATTATTATTTTCCTGGTATAAATATGTTTTTAAAATCACACTTAAACAAATGAATCATTACGTATACCTTATCTAAGAAGAATAAATTTCCTTATTTAATTCAGTGAATTTGATAACATTTATACTTTTAAAGCAATTATTCAATATTCTTAAATATTTACCGAACTATTAAACATATTTACAACGCCACACTACAAATTTTTAATCGCATTATTGTCGCGATAATAAAATATAACGATAAAGAAAAATAATAAAGATTACGTAACATTTTATGTTTCCTAATCATTACTGTTTTACAAAAGCATAAAATTTATAATTTATTAAGCTAGATTAATGTGCAACAAATTAAAGAACTATAGCAGAATTATCACTAAAAAATAAAAGAAAATTGTCGAGTTTAAAATAAATTAAATACTAGAAAATACGATTAAGGAAATATTTTCATACAATTTCCTAGCTACTGTAATATAGAAATACGTAAGGGAAAGTATAATAAATGAGTCGATATTATGGGTATCTAATTTTTGCATTTATCAACGTTTTGAGGTCTCCAAAGATCAAAATTGCAAATAATATTTTTTTTTTGCCCACCCTTCTCCACCGGGCCGGACATACAATTAAGTAAAGCTAAGCCCAGGGAACTATTTTTTTACTCTAAGGGATCCTCCCCGCCAACCGGCAGTAAATTCGGCACGGCAGTTCGGACCCTAAGGGTCGGATCTTTTGATCTTTATTTTGTTTGCTTCTAATCCTCGTGAGCGGGTAACTAGGCCCAACTATGTCGTTCTCGGCTACCCCCCATAAACCGGTGAGGAGGGGGAGTCTCATAGACCCTCAGATAAAGCTAGGGTCCGGTTTTGTAATAGAGGCTTGTGTCGGTGTCTATTTTGCTTAGTATTTCTATAAGTAGTGGATATATAATTGTGAAATCTGGAGGGAATAACTACTGTAGACGGCATTTATAGGTTAAACTATAATGAGAATCGAATAATGAACTAGGTAGGGTTTATTTTCCCTTTAATCCTCGACTAAACTCTACAGAGGCACATTTTGGTGAAATTTTTCCATGTATTTTTTAGTAGTGTTTAAAATATCTTCTACAATTAACCCACTCCTAAAATAATCTAACAAAAAACGAGATAGCTCCGTTAGGATCCATAACTATTACCTCGATCCAGGTGCAATTTGTTAAAAAGTTTAAAGTACAGTAATTTTTGAAAGATTGTTAGTAATCGTGTAAAAAATTAAAAAATTTCTTTCATTTCCCCCTAAACTATTAAATATTGAAATGGGTTTTGTGAAAATTTAAAGTAAAAATGCGAGTAAAGCATAAAGCATAGTTTAAGAACAGGAGGGGGTAGAGTACTTTCAGAAGAGAAATGATAATTAAAAAAATGTATATACTCATATATATATTACTGAAGATCAAAATAGCTGATCTTTGAAAAATAGCTGTAGAATTATTTTTCTATCATTTTTCATTAGTTATGGAATATTAGCAAATAAATAAATGAGGTTCAATAGTTAATAAGTATTTTTTAAATTTATGGCTGGGAGAGGGATTCAATTATAGCCGTATAAGTAACTACCAGTAAAGTTGAGTCCTATTGTTGACAGCTGTTTTCTCGTTTAATATACATTTTGTGGAAAGGAAATAAACTTTTGTGAAAGAATTGATTTTATTCCTAGAGTTATTTATTTTTATTTAAAATAAAATATAGGCCTCCTATACGAAACAAAAATAATCTTGTAATAATGAACTTTTACGTTTCCGACATTTGGAAAAACAAATCAAACTCCCGCCAGGAGTAAAATAAATGAAAATCACGTTTACAGTTAATCAACCTTTACTGTTTTAATTATACATTATCTAATAAAAACCATTTTCTGATGCGTTTGTTTAAAGAGGTTAAGAATTAACACAAATTTAACGCTATGTCAGACTACTTCTTAAGGTATCAATCAAACCTTTTATCGAATATGACAATACTTTTTTGCGCTTTGAAAAAGAGTAAAATGACTTTTCTTTTTAGAGAAAAAAAATATTTCTGTTTTTAATTTTGTTAAATTAAATATCGTAAACCATTTCAATTGTTACGATTTTGCGTGAAAGTAGACCGTTATATTTGCGGGGAAATAGAGATATATGAAATCCCGAGAGAAAAACGAAATATTTCTTTAATAAAAATAATTTTCTTTTCAAAAAAAAAATGTTCTATCTTCGGGTGAGGGGTGAAACAAAAATCTTAATAGTTTTCCTCAAAATTCGTCCCTTCCTGCTTTGAATCCCTTTAATTAAAAAAGAATAAAATAATAAGATTTTTGAACCGTTCTTTTATTTAAAATATCGGGACAGTTAATTTAAAAAAGAAAAATGAAGTTGAATTAATAATACAAATTAGATGGAATAATTAACGCTGAAAAAAGATAATTTCGTGTGTACGATTAATTTCGATAACTGCATTAAAATCAGTGCCGCTATCTTTACGTCATATTGACCAATTCTCAGTTAAAAAAGAAAATAAGTTGTAATAGAAATAATTGTTATCAACTAATTAAAAAGAAGCTAATTTTTTCCCAAGTTGGTTTTAGAATTTAGTATCTAACTGGTTATTTTCAGCGGTCCTGCCAATTTTATACCAAGCTAGAAGGTTCTAAATTTATTTAAAAATTCAACCTCGATACATTTTTTAATTTTACATTTACTTTAGAGTTAATAAATTACTTTTTCTTCAACAGAGTAATTTAAAAGATTTTCAGCACGGTTCTACCAAACCGACACTTAATCGTTATTGCAACGATAAATCTCATAGTATTAAACTCCATTTTATTATTGATTAGAATAAATTTTCTACATTCTTAACTGCGTTTAACATTTTAAGTGTCTAGGTAAAAAGTCTAGGCGGTATGTTTTTAAAATTAGCATATTTGGACTTTTTCTATATGATCGATAATTTTTGCTTAAATACCTCCGAAATATCATCAGAAATGATTATTTCGTTTTGCGCCAGTTGAAATAGGTTTGCTTAAATTTTTATTAAAAAAAATGTAAAAAAAATCGCAAATTATTATATAAGGTTTAATTAAGGGTCTTAATGGACGCTGGAACTTGCTGAGTAGAAATTAATGTGGCTTTCGTCCTGCAAAGAGGGCGGAAGATGCTATTCTATGAGTTTCGAGCACTATCAAGAATAATAGTATGGGTATTGCTTGGGCAATTTTCTTGACATATTCGGGGCAACTACAATCTATGGTGGCCTTCTGCTTTATTTCAATTACAGAGACATAGGTGTACCAAAAACGAAATGCAGGTAATGAGTGATAGCTACTTTGGACATCAAGACGTTCTAGTTTATGAGGGTGGCGACGAAGTGGAGAAGACACTGTCTAAGGGTTGTCCCAGATGAAGTGTGCTGGGCCCCTTATTGTGGGTTGTGGAGTTTGATTCTTTGATGCGGCTAAGGTTGCCCGGCGGCTGTCGCGTTGGGCTGCCGCTGGTGAAAGGAGGTTGAACTCAGCGTTTCTCGGGCATGCAAGGCACTTGAGCTGTAGGACTATCAACATAAGATGGCATTCGGCCCGGATAAAACCAAGATGAAGCTGCTGAAAGGCCATTAGGCTATTACCGCGGCGATTCTGTGTTTCAATGTCAGGCCAGGCCATTGAATTCGATATGTTCAGGTTTCAGAAGTACCCCGGGGTGATCCTTGACGAAAATTTTCGTTTTTACGAGCATTTATGTACGTCGCAAAGAATACCAGTAGTGTCTTCTTTAATATTCGGCATATAGTTAATCCGGATTGGTGTCTGAGTTTTAAGGCTAGAGTATCCTCTATAAGGGTGAGTGTGAGACAATTATGATGTACGCCGCACCTGTTTGGGCGGATAGGTTAAAATGAAAAACTTATATGGACATTCTGTTGAGGGTGCAGCGCTTTTTGTTGTTAACGGTGACAAGTGGTTACCGCACAATTTCTCGTGAGGCTGTCCTGGTGAATCCTGGAGTAAAGCCTACTGATGTTCTTGCGCTTGAGTGTCAACAACGCTATTTGGGTCAACTAAATTTCGCTAGAATTAGAGAGACTGAGAATGATGGATTTCAATAGCGGCAGAGTAAGTTGGGTGAAACGGCTGACGGACGTTACACGCATGTTCTTTTCCCTGATGTGAGGGGTCTGCAAGGCGCCTCTTGGGTGTCTCCTAGCAAGAACATAACTCAGTTTCTTTCCGGCCATGGTGATTTTAGAGATAGGTTGACTCGTTTCAGGCTGGCTGATTTGGGTCTGTGCCCGTGGTGTGGCATATTAGATGATGCCTTTCATGTTTTATATGTCTATCATCGGTATGATGAAAGACGATTAGAGGAAGTGAGACAGCTCGGGTATATTGGGTTTATTTTAGACCTAAATGTTAATTGGAAATGCTGGACCCAATGGTCAATTGTGAAGAACTTCATGAAATATTTGGTTCTTCAGCGAGTTGCGGAGGACGTGTAGGATGGGAAGTTCAAGTTACCCGGCTGGTTAGGGACGTTTTGGGTGTGTTCTTGTTGCCAAGATAGACGCTCCGTAGCTTTGCTTTTTTCTGTTATTTCATGATGTTGTTCGTTCTATTTCGTTGATAGGGCTAAAGCTCATAATTTAAATATTTTATTGCTACTGAGTTCTGTTCATTCAACTAGTTTGTTTTTGGTTTTGTTTTGTGTTAATAGTTTAATAGTGTGTTTAATAGTACGTTCTTACACCGATGGAAATCTCATTCATGGCATTTACATCGGTGGCATCCTGACGATGGCCAAGCTGTTAACTGAGAGATGTTATTCTGTCTTTTGATTCAGAAGATGACCTCCAGTAAAGCCCATCAGCGCTAGGTACGGAGCGGGTGATATGGCGACCGGAATCGTTACAAGACTGTACTTCCCCTTCTAGGTCAGGACGCAGGATCTGGCTGTATAACAAACATCATGACTCTTAAAGAAAACAGTTATAACTGATATCTTCTGTACCACAGGTGCTTTACATATGTTACACCCTAATAAAGACTATGGCAGATAGAGTAATCAATAGATTAATGTAATTATTTGTTTTGTAAAACAATAAATTATATATATTTTCTCAGATTCAACATATATAAAAAGCATGTTTACGCACTACTACTAGTGCGGTAAGCGATCCATATAAAAAAATTATATATTGTAAACAGTATTTTTATTATTATTAAAAAATGATTAAGTATTGCAAAATTTCTTACTTTTATGAATAGTTTAAAATAATGACTTAATTGTTGACATTTTCCAACAAATATGTTTAAAGAAAACAGATACCGTTGTATTAAAGATGACTTACCCGACGCCCAGCTTCATTGTTATGAAGATTCATAAGTGTTCGGGCGTGTCCTTTTGTTCCTTTTCGAGTTCTACGTTCTCTTTCTCTAACATCTATGAATCCTTGGGTAAACCTGAAAGAAATATAAGAATATTTTTAAAAATTGAAGCTTAAAAAATATTTTAAATATATAAATTACCTTATATTACTTTTCTCTCTTATTCTATCCAATCAAGTATTATTTTATTTCTATAATAAGTTTGTATCTATTTTGAGAAATTGCTTTCAAGAGATCAGTGTTAGGTAGATGGGCTACTATCTTTATGGATGGAATTTTTTTCCTACAAGTCGTTGGATTGATTTGATGCACTTCTCCATAACCACTCCATTCTGGGATAAGTAGATTCTTCCTACTCCCTCAATATTTTTTTTGGATACTCATCATTATTTTCCTTTATTATTTTCATCCTCTACAATCCCTTCTCAAATTCATTAACTTTCACAATATTGATATTTGGTCCATCAGTTAGTAATAGCGCATATATATGTGTGTGTGTGTTAGTTTCAAATACGATTTATACGGGTGATTCAAAAGGGACATCACAACTTTAAAAGCATGTAAAAATTCATTGAGATAATTGACAGATTCTACTGAGATCTCACGTCATAGAAAAACACATTAAGTTTGTCACCCGATATTCACTTGGCTTCGATATGGCTTCTATTTATAGACGACACACATCTCACCTGAAGTTGATTTCATTCCAGAATTTAACCAGAAATTCGGACGTTACCTCTGCAGCTGCGGCGTTAATTGAAGACTTAGCTCAACATGATTAGTAGACAAAGACGGTAAATAAACCCGATCTTTAAGGGAACCCCACAAGAAAAATTCTAGCGGGATCAATTGAAAAAGATGACCTCACGAATCTAGCGGACTCCCTGAAAAAATCAGCGAGGCGGTCACAATTGAACCTTCACCACCAATTCACCTAGTATCTGGAAAATCTTGGACTTCTATCGGTAATGAGGTGGTTCCCCGTCTTGCTGATAATAATGGCGTATACCTTGGTCATTGTCATCTCATTGACGAATTAGAAAATTTTGAAGTGTTTGAAGATAAACGATACCATTTACGGTTGCCTCCTGGGAGAAGAACGGGTCGTACAATTTTTGCTTAGGATACAAAAAACATTGATCTTAAGGCTGTCACGAATGTGCTGCAATGTTTCATGAGGGTTTTCGCTATCCGATATTTGGCAGTTATGGGTGTTCATCATGCCACTGATGTGAAACGTTGACTCATCACTAAAAATTACATCGTCTAAAAATGTATCGTTGTCTGCAATTTTATCCATAATTTCCACACAAAACTGCAGCCGAGCAACTTTGCCGTCATTTGTATTGTGTTGAAACACGGTTAGTTTTTACGGCTTAAAGCACAATCGTTTACGTAAGACGGCCAAACAATCGTTTGTGGAATTCCAAATCCTAGTAAAGACAGTACTTTTATACGGCTTTGATTATTAAATCGTTAATAATCAAAGTTCTAATAATCGGTGTTCTCTGGTGATTGGGTTTCAATTAACCACACATCTCAGGAACGGTCGACCTGAGACTGTACAAGACTACACTTCGTTTACACTCGTACACATCATCCTCACTCATCCTCTGAAGTAATACCTTACGGTGGTTCCGGAGGCTAAACAGAAAAAGAGAGTCTCCCGTGACGCACATCGAGCTGATTTCTTCGGACTACGTGTAAACCTTTCTCTGAGTTGTTCCACAGCAGCTTCAGGGACGCGTGGACGTCCTGAAGATTTTTGTATATTTAACAAAACAACCTGTCTCAACGAAGGTTTATGGTGCCAAGAGTAAATTGTATGCCTACTAAGAGACCCCTTGAAGTATGCCTACTAAGAGACTCTCTACGAAAATTACGTTAAATTGAAGTTTCTGACTATAAATTGTGAAACCAAAACACACAGCGAGCACGTTCAACACCAATAAATTTATTCATTTTTAACAACACTTGCGGCCGAATTCGGTACTAATGAACTACGTGAGTCTAAACTTGTGTTTTGCTAAGAAATGAGATTTCAACCGAATCTGTAAGCTACCTAAATAAATTTTTATACGCTTTTGAAGTTGTGAAGTCCTTTTTGAAACTCCCGATTTTCAGAAAGGATTAAGAAAGGATCGTAATGAAATTTGATAATGTAAATATATTACAAAAAGGATTAATTCTCGTAAATTAAATAAAAAAATTGATAAGTTGACGGAAAGATACAGAAGAGTACTATTTTTTGAAGATGTTACGAATTCATGACATTTTTGTTAATAACAAATAACATCAGATATAACAGAAGAAATATGTTTTAAAAACATCATAAAAAGATTCCACCCTACCTCTAGATATTTTTATCAAACGTTTTTATTATTTTCCTCTAGATGAGAGGTTACTATGGTTAAATTCTATGGTTACTATACCATATTATTTATATGGTAGTATGGTTATTACCATAGTATTTATGGTTACTAACCATAAATACTATGGTTACTATGGTTAAATTTTCTATTATTACCAAAGAGATTCCTATTTAAAAATGTCTGAGGTGGACATCACATGACCTTCTTGTACGCCTATTAAATTACATATACACATTTTTTGTTGCTTAAACGTAAAATCAGTATACAGGAGTTCACTGAATGGAATAGTTTAATTATTAGTTTATTTATTAATTTTGTTTCACCTCGCTCAAATTGTTATGTAGTGTAAGTGAGAACGTGTCGAATCCGTTAACATGCAACATCGGTTTGAATCCGACTTCACATACATATATTATTTTATAATTTTTTTTTAATTTAAATATATTGATTTATTAATAATTAACTATTAACCTCTGATTATAAAAATTTTTGAATTAAAATGAAAAGTACATAAAATTTTATTTCACTAATAACTTCGGATTTTTTTCTGTTATTATTGAATTATTATTTATCATTAATATTTTTTATTACAATCAGATTAATAATTATTAATAAATCAATATATTTAAATTAAAAAAAGTTTAAAAAAATATACATATATGAAGTCGGATTCGAACTGATGTCCTTTTCCTTGTAAGGAAAAGCAATATTCCTTTGTAAGATCCAAATATTTCATTAATTAAAATTTTATTTGGCTATAACTCTGAAACCTCCCTTCACCACTCGTGTTGCTACTTCGGACTTTATTAGTTACGTAATACAGTCTCTTCGAGCAAAGTGACCACCGTTGATAATAAACTCCAGCACATTAAAGATTCTGTGTTACCTTGGAACTCCTCATGCAGAAAAATTCGTCGTGAGGAAGTGGTCCTCTGTCGATTGCGATTAGGCCATACTAGATCACACACGAGTACCTGATGTCAGCAGGACACACCCACTATGCGCACGATGTAACTGCCGCATGACCGTGCACCACATTCTTGTGGATTGCATTCGTTATGCGGCTTTGTGTAGTAAATTTAAATTGCCCAGAAATATCCGTCAATTTTTGGGCAATGATAACCAAGTTTTAGACCGGATGTTTCTGTTCTTGCATCGTTCTGGTCTTATATCTAAAATTGGATATTGTGGTGTATAGTTTTTGTTTTTGATAAAGTTTTAGTATGTCTGATTTTTTTAAATTTTTATGATTCTGTGTTTGTTTTTTATTCTGTTATTCGAGAAGGGGCCCTTTACACCCCTCTCGGGTATTGTGATTTTCTATATTTATGTAAATTCTATAATGTTTTTTGATTTTTTTTTTTTTTAAGATAAATTTTATCCTATTTTAAAATTCTAATTGTGATATTAGTTATAAGTCCTTAGTGATATTAGACATAAGTTTTTAGTGATATTAGTTTTAAGTTTTTATTTCATTTTTAATACGTTTGTTTTTATTTAGGTATATATTTTTTTTTTGTTAGTTATATTTTTTAGTTTAGTTATAGTTTTTATTTTATTTCTTATTCTTTCTGTTATCCGAAAGAGGCCCTTTACACCCCTTCTCGGAGTTTGTAAAGTTTTACTTTTTGTTGAATTTTATATATGTTTATTATTTTTTTTATGATATTACGCTTATTTTAATACTTTATGAAAACTTTTATTCCGGGCGATGATAACACAAAAGCGTTTTTCGCGCCTCCCCAAAAAAAAAAAAATAAAAAAAACTCTGGAACCAATGAAAATAAGTACCACTTCTGATATATTTTTGAAAAGCTCTCAACGAGGACTATTGCTGCAGTTAAAAAAACACCAAAATCCAAATGTTTTTGATTTTGGGCTTTTTTGGACATTTTTGGCTTAGTCAATTGCAATCAAAAGGGTAGGTGCACAACTAGATGTTACAACAGACCTAAATACAACATTTCAACATTCTATGGTTAATCGTTTTTAAGTTATGCGAGGTACATACGTACGTACGTATGTACAGACGTCACGCCGAAACTAGTCAAAATGGATATTTCCGTTGAAATCTGAAAACTAAAATTTTTCGCGATTACAATGCTTTCTTTGCTTCGTACAACGAATTAAAAATCTATTGTACTTTATTTTTAAGCTATTCAAGTAATACAAAAGAAAACTCTTTCCCGCAATTACTGATTTGATGCTGCTCAGTTAATCTATAAGTTAAAAAACGCTTACATTGGAACCAATGAGAAACAATGGATTACGGAGTTAATAAGATATGCTTTTAAATTATTTATTTATATTTACACATGTACTTTAAAAATGGCTAAAAAAACCTTTAGTTTCTTTAATTTTTAACAGTTAACGGGTTAATAGAAAAAAATCCACAATGGGAAATAAAATCATACCGCATTCAATTTTTTATCGTTTCAACGAAACTTTAGTTTTTAAGCTTTAAACTCATCGGCAAAAATATAAAACGATTACTGTAGTAAAAACGCAAACATAAATTTAATTATAAAATGTTATTTAATATTAATGTCACATAAATATGATATTATGAAAACAGCTGTCATAAATGTCAGTAATGTACAAAAAAGAAAAAAAAAATTTTTCATAAATATAAATACACTCCATGAAATGAAAGCGAATTGCTATTAAATATAAATGCGCACGCATACTTGTCCGCTTATAAGTATAGGCTATACATCGACTAACAATACCCGCTTATAATTGTGCGGTAAGATGCTGAAGAAGAATATTTCTTATTACATTTTAACCTCAGGTAGTTTTGTAAAAATATTCTTCCACATGCACACATGTTACTCGCCTGTTTAGTTTTACTGTAAATTCAGAAAAAGATAATTTATAAAGGGCTATAAAAGTGTAGTATTCGTGCATAAATTAAGTTTACGTCGCTTTTATTTATGAAAACTATAAGAAAACACGTCACTTTTTTATATAATCATTCCAAAAATTACTTCCATACAGTCTGATATATCGTTCTAATCGTAGATAAAAAATGCCTTGTTTATTATTCGTTAAAGAACACATTTTCGACGTAGAAGCCGAACTTATAAAATTATTTACGATGATTCGTAATCTGTTCTCTATAGTTGTTCTACGAATTAAGGTAACAGTGCAATAAGTTCTTTAGCGGGAGAACCTTATGCATTTGTCAGTGGTCGATTGGTTTATCGATTGTTAATTATCAACAAAAAAAAGTATCGATGTTAAGAAACGATCCCCAAAAACTTAATTTTTCATTTTTCAATGTTCAAGTTCCACCGAGTGCAAAAATATTAGCCGCTTTACATTTTCTACCGACGGGATTAAAGATTGATTTCATAATTAGATACAAAACGGATAAGCTATGGATTAGGTAAATGGATAAATGGTAAAAATGGAGTGAGCGTATTTCATTTTATCGCTATTTTTATTAAATTATTCAATTCTCATCTATGCAGTATGCCGCATCAGTTTGGGGGCCTTCTCTTCGCATTAAGAGGAATCTTAACCGGTTGATTAGGATACACCGCAAAATGTTGCTAGGTGTAGTTTCAGCATACAGGATAGTCTCTTACAAGGCGCTGTGCTTATTGACTTCTTCAGCACCAGTGGAATTAGAAGTACCGGAAATTTGGCGAGGTTAATTATTATATGTCACAAATATTTACGGGTTATGGGAATTATTAATTACTTTTTTAAGATCGGCAGAAGAGACGAACTCAAATGTATGTTCTGCAACGAGGATGATACTGCAAAACATACGGTATTCGATTGTAGCAGATGGAACATCCTGAGGGATAAAGCGGGTATCACAGGATTAACACCAGGAAACCTGGTTGAATTTATGCTTTGGAAGGAAGCTCAATGGAAATGCGTTGAAAACTTCGCAAAGGAAGTGATCCAAATAAAAGACATGGAGGAACGGCGTCAGAGTTTCTAGATTAGGGTCGGGTGGATAGCCCCAGTGGTGAGGGCTGACATGGCGAGTTTTGTCAGTACCAGTGATCCACTGGGGACTCCAGGGGATCAGTTAGGTTTAGAGAAAAATGAAAAGACCTGGCATTGCGTTTCGGCAGTAATGTTCGGACGTGGTCCGAACATTATTAAAAAAGGGCATTAAACAAACTCAAAAGAGGTCACCGGCGAGCCAACCAACAATGCCGGACGTACAGCCGGTAGGTGGAGAGGCCCGTTATAGTAATCAGACACTCCTCCAGATGGCGCTATACCTATCAGTTGGACCGACCTGGGGGAGTTGAGAAAAAAAAGTTATTCAATTTATTTCATTATACAAGTTTCTGTTTGAGAAAACTAAAAAAAAACAAAGAAAAGTACCATTTTAGACGAGTTTTTAATCTAATAGTAATTTAAGAAGTCTTGGAAAACGAAAAAAAATTCTACTAAAATTTCCTATTGACAACTAGTCAGCTGACTCTTATTGATCCTTGTGTCATTTTTGCATTTTACAATTCATCATTCATGGTTTTCCACTTATCAGCTGTTTTTCAAGTAATGGCTATTTCCTAATTACAAGCTAATAATACGATTAAAAATGATAAATTATACAATAAAAATTGTTATATATTCTAAATGAATGATAAAGATTATAAGGACTGATATGTTTGCTTAGGTGAGCTAAATGCTCAGCTGATTTGGAAGTTGAGAGTTCCAGCGTTCAAGTCCTAGTAGAGATGGTTACTTTTATATGGATTTCAATACTAGATCATGGATACCGGTGTTCTTTGATGCTTGAGTTTCAATTAGCCACACATCTCAGAAATGGTCGACCTGACACTGAACAAGACTACACTTCACTTACACTCAAACATATCATCCTCTGAAGTAATACCTAGTGGTGATTCCCGTAGGCTAAACAGGAAAAAGGAAGGTGAGCTAAATAAGACTGCAACCATTATGGCCTACTTTAAAATGTTTCTTATAATTACTTCAGCAGAAAAGAAAATGGGACTGTAATCATCACATAATAAAAATCGCTTGAAGGTTCTGTTATAAAATGCTTCTTTAAGAATATATGCTTATGCCATATTTTCTTGAGAAATAAACACACCTTTCTTTACAAAAGCTCATCACTCGCACTGGAGAGAAATATTTGATAATTTTTTTTTTCAATTCATCCATGATGTAATAATGACTAATTTTTATTTATAAACTCATTTTATTATTTATTTATCAAAAGATATATATTAATCTTCTTTTTTTAAAATTTAAAAGTGCTATTTATCAGGGACTTAATAGGATTTTCCATTTCACAATGGCGGCTGACATATTTCTAAAATAAAATATATTGATGAGGTGACGGAGAAGGTTAGTTTCCATCGTCAAGCTGCCTTTGGTGGTAGATTGAGTAATTGGTTCCACCTCCCTCCCACTCCTTCAAACTTCACATATTTCCAGTCTGTCTCATTAGATAAGCATTAGATACTTCATTTTTTACATTTTAATCCATCTTCAACTTTAATGTTTCTTTCTACTTTAAGATTGTTTTCCTTTCTCACTCCCTCACTTACTCTCTTTCTGTTTAACTCCTGGAACCACCGTAAGGCATTACTTCAGAAGATGAATGAGGATAATATGTAGGAATGTAAATGAAGTGTAGTCTTGTACAGTCTCAGGTCGACTGTACCTGAGATGTATGGTTAATTGAAAATCAGCCACCAAAGAACACCAGTACACGATCTAGTATTCAAATCCGTAAAATGGCTGTTTTCCTGCTACAGTACAACATCACTTATTTTCCAGTATCTAATAAAATATTCAAGTAACAATTTTTTGTTTTACTATTTGGTCATAAAATGGTTTAATTTTGCATGAGGTTGATAGTATTAATGGAAAATTAGGGGAAGTAATTTTACACCCGGGTTTAATTTTCAAACTAGTGAATTTTTTTTTAAATTGTTAAAATTACTGAATAATTAACAAGAGCAGTAAAATCTAAAAATCAAGAACAGACCTAAAATGATCACATTAAAAATATGCATATTATTTTCAGGGAATACTCTTGGCCAACTGTTTGAAATATCAGAAGTGGGAATATGTTACACATTGACTATCACAAAAAAATGGGCATATATAGTAGTAGAAAAATCGTGATTGCTCACCAAGAAATAAAAATACGTTACTGCCCTCTGGGTTGGGACTTACGAACCGATGAAATTACGACAGGAAAAACATTTAAAAAATTATTGTGGGTGATTAGGTAGTTCAAACAGTTATGATAGAGATCAAACCTTTTCATAGCAGAATATGAAAATAATCACCTTAACTGAAAAACAGCATAATAAAGTTACTTCAATGTCAAGGACATTTTGATTGTCTTCTCATTTCTGATGTTCTTCAGGAATTTTTCGTGTAATATTTACTGATTGAAAAAAATGTAATTTAACAACTATTCACAGTTTGAGAAACAAAGTGACAAAGAACAGAACACAAGGTTAGCGGGAGATTTATGTATCTTCCTACTAATCATAGAGCCTGGACAAAAGTCCCTTGCTGCTGTGTCTTTCTTTTATCGGGCAGGTATTTATTTAATGGCAGTTATATTTGTTATACATTGGCAGTTATACTTTGAGTATTTGGTTGGGGGTTATATTTTGTTTTATTTATGGACAGAATTATGTTCTGCGATCCGATCCTTTAGATCAGATTTAAATATCTCCCGGCATGATTCCCCTTCATTCCATTCCCTGAAATCCTTTCGGTACTAAAGCAGGAATGAGTCTTTTGAGGGCCCTGGTATTTGAGGATGCAATGCACTCCCCTTACCAGAAGGAATCGCATGCGCTGACATTGACATAATTGTAAGAATTACGAAATCTAAGATTGTAAGATTTAGGATGGTTGGTTGGTGAAACAAATTCAGGAAAATTTCTTCACTCAGATTGTTTTCATAACCCCATCTTGGCTGGACTCATGTCAGGCAGGTCAGGTTCAGTCTGTAGAGAAAGAAGTAGTCTGAGGCACTGGACAATAATTCATGGATGTTTCACCTCATACTAAATGTATTATTCCTTAATAGTTATTTAGCAAAATACGCTATACTTAAGTTTTCAACTTTTTTACTGTTCAAAATTTATGCTTGTAAACTTTTTCCTTCTAGAAAAGTCAAATTAACTATGAAAGGCTGTCATTTTACAATAATTAATGAAGTTAAACAAAATTTCCTGGGAATCTATGTTCTATTATATAAAAAAATTCCGGGAAGCTTATCAACTGTAAAAATTCTTAAAATAATACAGTAATTATGTACTTTGAAGATGTGTTTTTGAATAACAATTATAAATTAAAGTTCATATTTTTAAAATCCTTTGAAAAAAAATCTATGAATGGAGTGTAAATGTAAAACAAATAAGTAATATGGTCAAAAGACTGGAATAGAAGAGAGAGAAACTTGAGAATTGTGTAAAACCATGTTAAATGACAGATGATCTAAAAATATACTTTATATTGTTTAAAATCTCATTAAGAACAGGTTGTAAACAGATTGATGTAGAAACAAAAAATGAATAATAATAAATAACATATATCCAGTTACTCACATACCTAAACAATCTACTTTGGTAGATACAACTGAATATGAATAACAATAAAAATTAATGTGAATATAGATTATTGGGTGAGCAATATGGTAATAACTTAATATTTAATGATTAAGCACCAAATACTGTACAATACTGGAGGATTGCTTAATACGTAAGGATTGAATAAAAAATAAAGAAAAAATTAATATCAAAAGAAAAGTGAAAGTTTTCTTTAACATTGTTCAGTACTATTTCAATGTCATGGAATTTTTTAATTAATTCTGTAGGATCATCTGATAGCAGTTCCAAATTTCATCCAAAACTAAAACACAGATGCTCAATCTAATAAAGCTAAACTTTATTAAGAAATAAAATTAAAAAAGAAACGCTAAACATTCCTTTGGAGAAAGCAACAAAAGGTTTTAAGTATTAAAACCTTGTAGAGTAAAAAACTGTTTTAAGACCTAAGAAAGAAACTCAACAAGGAGGTTTTTTTATTGAAAAATCAAGAGAAAAATTTGCTTTAAAGTATTTAGAAAAAACTAAACAAAAGAAGAAAGCACAAAAATTGAAAACAACATATATAAGAACTATAACATAGAAGTATTTATTATAATAACGTATATTGCATTTATATAACTAAATTAAGTAAAAACAGAGATGGGTGATCCATAACATTAAGGGTGGGGTGATTTTAAAAGGAGTGCTATGTGAGTTCTTACCACACAAATTGCTTTTGCTTTTCAATATTCATTATTTAAAAAAATATTGTTTTATGTAAAAGAGAAACTAATAAGATTTCATACATTTATGTTTTTTATTACAATGTAAAATTATGCGTAGTAAAATAAAACAAGTTTTTGAAAAAAAAAAGTCAAAATATTGGTTTTTTTGTTTATTATAAGTTACTTTTTATATTAATTTTATATTATAATTTTAATAATACATATTTCTTTAATTAATCAGGGGATTTTAAAAACTTAACGAATAGTAATTTGTTAAATTTTTATTTATTGGTTAATGAATGAATTCAGGAACCAAAATATAATTAAATATGAATGAAAAACATTCTACGAGTCAGAGACTTTTCTCTATTAATTTCATAAACAAAAGATTTCATAATTTGAAAGAAAGACATTGTGCACTACATTGTAATGTCGAACTGAGAGTGGCCTTTCATGAAATGCTGTGTTTTGTGGCAGATCATTAGCAAAACTTTTGATCAATAAATCTGATAAATGAAAATTAGATCTATAAGTTGCTTACCATTTTTTAGGTTTTATTAATTAATTGTAAAAATATGTATGAAAAATTAGCTCAGTACTCATTACTTGTAAATGTAATGCATTAGCAATTCAATTTAAAACTTCCCTTAGTGAATATGACTGAAAATATAATTATTATCACCATCACCATCATCATCATTATGTTATTATTGCTATTACAATTATTTCCTTATTTTCATTTTTATCAAAAACATAATAATATAAAACAAAAATCCTGATCTGTTTGTTAAATCAGTAAAAATTTATAATTAAATTCCATGTTAAGATTTTTATAGTGCTTAAACCAAATGAAGTTAAAGAATAGGTTTGTTACAATGTTTCATTGAATATTATTTTTTAAATAATTTATAAAATTAATTTCTCTGTTGTGAAAACTTCCAAATCAAAATATGAGATTCAAGCCTGAAGCTAAAACACATATACTGAAACACACATATATATCCAACCAGTATTTTAATTATTTTTTGAACAGCAGAACCAAAAATATAGATCTGATAAATTAGTAGTTTAACTGTTAATGAAAATAGATAATTTGTTTAACATTCCACTATCTTGTTTCACTACTGACTGAGGTTAGAGCTTATAATACACATTTGTATATTTATTGTTAAATGACACAAAAAGATATGGTGAAATTAATTTGCTCTTTACACAGTTTAGTATTTGCAACAAAATCCACCTACCATATAATAATTGTAATCAGGCATAAGCTTTTTCTTGCTTTGAAAGTAAATAAATTACTATATATTTTCTTAGAAAATCCAAATTTATATAGATTTATGATATTTCTGATTGCATATTGTCAAGTTAAACGTCTAATTAACTATAGAAACAAGACTGTAGCAAGTAAAGTAGACTGGAGTATATGATCTGAATGTGGTAAGAAGAGATATACTCACAAAGAGATAAAAAATTGGCATGACTTGACTGATGTATTCAAAGATGAGGTAAGATAAATGCACATTTTTAAATCAACGGTTTTCTGACAGACTCTTCTGTTATATAAGCAGATTAATGAAAAAAAAAATTTTCCCTGAAACTAGTAACCTGGTGCGAAACTCAACTAAAAGTACACTTGTCATTTAACAAAAAAGAAAATGTAGCTATTCACAAATCCTAACCAAACAAAGTTGCATAACACTGAAGGTATCTTCTGGATTATTAAATGATTCGCTCACATAAGCTGGCTTCTATTAATGAATAGAAGAAACCATCTGTGTTTCTCATGGTTTTCCTTTAAATTGTTCTTTTTCAAACATACATTTCATAATTTTCACTGTGTTTTAAGGGAGACTATTAAAGCAGTACATTAAGTTCAGTAATTTAATAATAAAATCAATCAGACCATCGGGCAGATTGATTCACCAGTTAACTGATTTTGGCTGCATGATTGCAACTAATAACTGTGTTTAATAATGATTAAAAAAAATCTCCAAAATAGCTTTTATTTTATATATTATTTCTTTTTTAATCACCTTTCACTATTTTTAACAACCATATTGAAAAATAAATATGATTATAAGAAGCTAATTATTTCAAATATTAAGTATATCTTACTTGTATCCGTATTCAAGATTATCACCGCAACCTCCCCATATCCAGTCACGATGTAAATCACGGGGTCTACCGGATCTAGAACAGCCACATGATGACAACTGACCCTCTCTACAAGCTCTGGATATCGCATGAGAAATACCTGCAGCACTTACAGCATGTAGAAAGGCTGCTTCCCTGGTAGCTGAAAAAAATATATAGCAGTAATTATAAAAAAAAAAATTATAGTAGTACTTAACATAAAAATTTCTATTGGCGTAAAACTTATGTTAGACATACGATACTTTTACCTCTTTGGTAAAAAAATATTTGTAAGTATAACTGATACATACAATCTAAACTTCATAAATTAAAAAAAATCAGAAGCAATAAGAGTAGAAGGTGAAGAAACCGAGGTTCTAATTCAACTAAAAGAATAATACATCTTTACCTACAGATACATTTTTCATTCACTTCAAAAGAAGAATAATTAAAGAAAAGATTTGAATGTGGAGTATGATAAGAGAAATGAATGAATTAAGATTTTTTTTTACATTATTCTGGTAGCAAACAAAACAAAAATATTCTTGGAAGATATTCTGAATAACATGAATTTTTAATACAGGAGGGAATCTTTTTTTGAAAATAAATAAAGAAAAACAAATGAAATACAACAAGACAGAAAGAAAGTTAATGAGGAATTTAATATTAAGATAGGGGAATATAATAATACGAGAAGTTAGAGAATTTTTGTGTTTAAGGAACAAAATTACAAAGGATGAATGAAAATGAGTAGAGATCAAAAACATATGTTTACAAGAACTTTCATCCAAAAAAGAAATCTGCAGGTATCAGGTATAGATTTAACAATAATAAAACTATCATAAATATCTGTATTGACTATACAGTTTTGCGGTACAGAAACAAAGACAATAGTTTAATTTTAAGCTCTATACAAACTCCAAGAAAGTTTCATAACCAAATTGACAACTTATTAAAATGTTTTTACAAATAAATATGTTTTAACATGTCGTATAATGAAGCTCACCTAATTTCACAACTGGACCAAACAAAGAGTTTTCATTTTGCGTTGAACAATTCCATCTTAGATGTCTAAATTGCCACTGGCATTCTTTAGTACTGTCTTTAGCACCTCTAAGTACACCCGGCATATGATCTTGGTAAAGAGTGCACAATTTTGATTGTCCAGGAGATAATCCTTGAAGATCATCACAAGTTACTGATTCTTCTGGTGCCTGAGTCACAGTATTCCTGAAAAAATATGTTAAAAAATTATAAATTAAATTTTTATACGTTTAAAATATAATAATAAAAAATATTTTACACCTGTTACAAAGTTAAAGAGAGAGAGAGAGATGTTGTTAAGTTTATCAAAAAGAAGCTTTACTATGTTTTATCGAAGGGTAAGATCTAGAAAACATACTTTAATTAGACTCCGTTTCATTGAGAGCAAATTTGTTACATCAAGTGATAAAAAAACACCAACTGACATAATTTAATTTACAGCCTTTTACTTTCCAGCATTTTTCTACAGCAAAGCTATAGCAGTAGAAGCTAAATATGTTAATTGGTCTAATTTTGGCTTATATGGTTTTCACCAGATCATTATGTTTTGAAACATAAAGAAAATTTTCCACATCTTCGTGTATATGTGTGTGCGTTCAGGATGCTGGATTTTAAATCAACTTATATCTCTAGAACTACTTGATCGATTTTGAACAAACTTGGTCAGATTTCTTCTATATATGAGGATATATAGAAGATAACGGTTGATGCCGTTAAATTTTCAACTTTAAAGGTCAAGTGAGTGAGCAAAATAGCATTTCTACCCCAAAAAATGCTCTAAATAAACTAGCGGCTAAGTGGGTAGAGTGTATCATTAATACCTCCTCTTACCATAAGGAGCGTTAGTGTAGCACTGACATACAGATGCTGTAGAGTCGTCTTTCTTTCTTTTTATGTTTAGCCTCCAGCACCACCTTTCTTTCTTTTCTTGTTTAGCCTCCGGTAACTACCGTTTAGATAATACTTCAGAGGATGAATGAGGATGATATGTATGAGTGTGAATAAAGTGTAGTCTTGTACATTCTCAGTTCGACCGTACCTGAGATGCGTGGTTAATTGAAACCCAATCACCAAAGAACACCGGTATCCACGATTTAGTATTCAAATCCGTGTAAAAATAGCTGGCTTTACTAGGACTTGAACGCTGGAACTCTCGACTTCCAAATCAGCTGATTTGGGAAGACGCGTTAACCACTAGACCAACCAGGTGGGTTTAGCCTCCAGCACCAGCTGTATTGTAACGTCACAGGTGAGCGTTAAAGTTAAATAAATGAATTAACGTGTAAAAAAGTATTTAAAGTGGCCGCTAGTACTGCTAAACCAGTGCGAATAAAATACGGTATGCGCGCGCGCTTTAGTTAGAATCGTTGAATTAAATAAAAAAAACATATTATATTTAAATAAAATGGTAATTATTTTTAATTAAGTTGTTTGTTTGTGTAAGCTGTACAGCAGAAAAAATCCGCGGGTCGGGAAAATTCTATAACTGTGTTGTTAGCTTTTTCCCTTTGTCTCTAATGATATTCTAGTTGATGGTACTTACTTATTGGAGGTGGGGTTGTAAAACCATTATTACGTAGTAATAAGGTGTCAAGAATATATTGAAAAGGTAGATAAAGAAGAGAAAGTTGAAGATTTGGAGGAAGAAAAAGAAGTTTACATAAAGCTTAACTTCGGCTTTGATTTTAAAGTACTCACGGGGAAGGCCAGTATCTGGTAAAACGATGACGGCTTAGTCGGTTGTATATTAAGACAATGGTGTTTAGTTTATTTGGTCATAGAAGGATGTGTACGCGGTAAACAATTTAGAGGAAGATAAAGATAATAAATAAAATAGAAAAAAGCAATAACTTACAATATAAAATGCAATAATTATGTTGTTGAAGTTAAAAGATTAGCGCAGCAAGAGAAAAGCGTCAACCAAATAGGTGGTTCAAAAATATAATTTTTTTGTTTGTTATAATGCAGTCATTTGTCTAACAGTAAACGATACGTAGAAAGGAAAGCAACTGACTTTTATTTTAAGATTGTCAGTGAACTTAATAAATTTTATTAATACATTTTTTTATTTTGAAGGAACTGAGTAAAACTTTTAAAAATATTTCCAAAATGATAATAAAATTGTCTTTAAAATTATTAACAAATAAAATCGCTAATTTAATAAACTATTTGACAGGTCAAGAGTTATATCGATTTAATTTCATTTAGCCTAAACTAAGTATATTTCAGATTGTATATATATAGCTAAGTAAGAAAAAGTAATAAAGATAATATCATTACGTATTATACAATAAATCTTTATACGGAATTTTAATTGAGGTAATTACTGTATATGTCATACGACTGATTTATACACAGTCTGCATGCAGCAGTCGCAACCTAACCTAAACCGGCTGTGTGTTCAATGTTCAGCTACGACAGCAATTAACTTACTGCGAGATGGATGGAGAAATGCAAGCACAAGGGGTTGGTTGCGTGTGGCCTGCAAGAATGTTCTTGTGACTAGTAGGTTACCATTAATCAACTAACCACCTCGCTCTCGCTCCTTTTATCCCCTACCTTATCCACGATGTCCTTTATTATATTCACCCTTATCTTCCCTTTCCTTTTACTTGTTAAGCTTTCAGGAAACGAATCTGATTATCAAGGTTTACGAACATATTCAATAAATATCCCACGCGTGCTTTAAATAAGTAGATTTTTAAAAAATAAATAAAACGAATTAAAAAAGTAAGAAGAGTGAATTATTTAAGGATCTACTAGGATTATTTAAGGAATTCTTTATAAGTATAATGGAAAAAAGCAATACGATTAGAAACATGAATAAGTTATAAAATTTTCTTTACGAGTTTCAATAATTGAAAACAATTCTAACTGATTTTATTCATTTATATATATATATTTTTTTTAATTTTTCATTATTAATATGTAAAACGGGGAGAAAAAAAAATATTAAAAAAATTGTTTTTCATAAAGCGCTTACTTTTAGGAATTATCCGTACTGAAAGTAATGGAAGTTAACAAGTAAAAACGCTGACGATAAGCTGCAAATATATGCATATTTTCTCTAATTTCTAAAAATCCATTTCTAATTTAAATAGAAATTATTTGCAAATGGCCTGAAAATATTAAATACTCTTTAGTTGCAGCTTATCGTCAAAATACTGTTAAATAATACTAAGTTGCAAATAATTATGTAAAATTTTTTCCCAGCAATGCAGTTGATTTACAATTAATTTAATATATATATATATATATATATATATACACCGGCTAGTAGTAAAATTAAAAAAAAAACTAGGCTACACCGATCTGTATAGTCTTAATTTTACAACTAGCCGGTCAGTGTTCGCTTCGCTCGCCCTTCCCGACCACCCAGAACCCTTGCTGTGTTCGTTATCTCATCGTTATAAGAATACTACTGATAAAATCTCCAAAGTCATTTGAAAGGCGCTGTTATAGGTCCCTGTATTGTTCAGAAAATCTTTGAATTTAGGATGGTCTCCATTCAACAGTGCTTCAAGTGCCGGCGATTTCTGAATCGGAAACAAATGAATCTTTTCTGACGCAGAATATATCCCTTTCGGCTACCTATTCTGTTTCCAAACATGACAATACAAACACATCTCTGTCATGGTGCCAATAAGTTCATAATCGGCATACCTAACCTGTACATTATAGCTAAAGCCAGTTCTATTCTTATGTAACCACGGTATTTTTAGAAAAAATTATTATGAAGTTGTAAGGGATTTAACTACAACTCCCACTACAAATTTATTGCAGTTCGAGTCTGAGCTTAGCGCTATCGGCCAGCAGTTAATCAAGAATCACACACTTCACCCGTCTCAGAGGACCGGCATACTTTCATTCTTTTAGCAGACTGAAAAATACGAAAGGTTATTTCTCTTTTCTGAATGCATACTCTTGTAACTTTTGATAATCCAGTAACAGCCAAAATAAAAAATCAAAACCCGTAAAAGTGCGCCTAATATGTTAACTTAAGCTAATTACAACAACAACAACAACAATAGTAATAATAATAATAAAATATTTAAAAGTGCATAGATCTGAACTCACAGCTCTTTTTCTTTTACCATGGTAACAGAAATATAATGACGTAAAAGGATTATTTTTTTATTAATGAATATTTTTAACCCCCCCCCCCTAAGGAAAATAATAATAAGTCTAAATGGATATAACCTCTAAGGTATAAATCTGCAAGGTTTTATTAAAATCTCTCCAGTAGTTTATGCGTGATGCGCGCATAGCGACGACCCTAGTTAATTTTATTATAGTATATTTTAGGCTATAGGTGTTTTATTATTTAAATATCAGAATAAATATAAAAGTTTTTTTCTAATTTTTAAAGATAACAGTTTCTGATTGAAATAGATTGAAATTATTTGGAAATAGCCCAAAAAATAGAAAAACTGTTGTTCCTAGGAAAAAACAATTTCAACTGGATCAGAACGATGAGAAAATATTGGTTCTTGATGGACAATGAATCAGATATTTTTATCATTCTTTTTGTACTCAAGTGTAAAATCGATTTAGGATAAAAATTATAGTGAAAAAGGGTACATTTTCTTTAATTTTATTTTCAGTGTTAAAGATCACACTTGATTTTTTACGTCTAATTACTTATTAGTTTCTATTTACTTATTTATTTAATCAAATTATTAAGCTTCAAACTAATCAGGAAAGGTAAAACGTGGCTAATAAAATTTCTGTAATGTTTCTTTTTTTAAGGAAAATTGTACGAAATGTAGAAAGAATGTTTATTTCCTTTCCATAAAAAAGATGATTTATTTATTTTGCTTTGTAAGATACTTAAAGGGGATATCAATAAATAATAATTTAAATTAAACAAATAAATAAAAACAACAATAACTCTTTGATAGTAAAATGTTATTTTAATATTACCTTAAGAACGTTATGTGTGAAAAATATATTTTTATTTTTAATACTTTTATTTACAGTCGCATCAACAATTACAACAAATTAACACTATCATGTAGTGTTACATAAAACAGAAATTAACAATAAGAATAAACATTGACAAGTAACAACAGCAAATACAAACTAAAATATAAAAATCAGACAAAAACCACAAAATTGTATTCTTCAGTCTATTGTAGGAGAGGACCCGCAACAGACATTTTATACCTTCTTTCCGGTTTAGTAGAAATTTGATATCTGAACCCAGGTCTAAGTTTTTTCGGATGGTTACAAAGATTGGGCAATCAAAGAGCAGATGATTCACGGACCATTTGGCCTTGCAAGCTTTACAGATCTTCTGAGGTAAGCCTGGTGGTCCAATTCTTAGCCGAATTAAGATGACTTGGTGTCTTCTGTTGCTCGGGGAAGGAGATTTCTCGAGTACATTCTCTCGGATATTACGTAATGCCGTGGGAAGACTCAGCAGCAAGAACATATTCCACTGAACCCGCAATTTTACACGGACTGATTTTTTTAAAATTGCAACAGACTACAGTAAAAGGTACTAAACGACTGCAACCGAGGAAATAAACAATTTATAAATGAGTGGTACGGTTGATGAGATTAAATAATAACTTATAATTCGTTTGTTTTCTTTAATAAAATAAAATCAGTTCTTTTTCCTTGAAATTTGTGAAGTATTAATATGAGTAGTTAAGTTCACATACTGATATTTATTTTTTTATACACCTATACATAGTTTTTTTTTTTTTTTTTTTTTTTGTTTAGTATCTATTACTTATTTATTTATCTACTAGTGGTTTTGGTGCCGATAGCATTATACTGTGAGAGTACCTTAGGATCCCTTTAAAAGTATTTGTTTTATTGTTTAATAAACTGCTGTGAAAAAACGCAATCAATGTGATCAACAAACTTAAACTACCAAATTTATCAATTTGACAGAATAGTAACGAAGGTAATCCAGTAGCCAGATACTCTCGTACCACGACGAAAACAACATACGAGTAAAGAGATTATTTAATCTCTTCTTTCGTTATGAAACATATATCAATGTTGTCAAACGAAAATTTCTTTTAATGTCAACCGATCTTAAAAAAGTTTTAGTTCACCGGTTGTTTTTTCAATCTATTTTTTCTCAGTAATAATTCTTTATTGAGAGGAAGTTCTCTTATCAAATCGAATGAAACGATTCATATACAAGACCTTTTAAAATTATTTTATAAAATTATTTGTCCGACTACTAATTTTGATTTCCCTAAATCTGAGTTTTAAAAATATTAATTTTTTTTGTCTTCAGTCATTTGACTAGTTTGATGCAGCTCTCCCAGATTCCCTATCTAGCGCAAGTCTTTTCATTTCGGTATACCTCTACATCCTATATCCCTAACAATTTGTTTTACGTATTCCAAACGTTGCCTGCCTGCACAATTGTTTCCTTCAACCTGTCCCTCCAATATTAAAGCGACTAGTTCAGGGTGCCTTAATATGTGCCTGTAAGTCTGTTTCTTCTTTTAACTATATTTTTCCAAATGCTTCTTTCTTCATCGATTTGTCGCAGCACCTCTTCATTTGTTACTTTATCCATCCATCTGATTTTTAACAATCTCCTACAGCACCACATTTCAAAAGCTTCTAATCTTTTATTCTCGGGTACACCGATTGTCTAAGTTTCACTTCCATATAAAGCTACGCTCCAAACACATACTTTCAAAAATGTTTTCCTGATATTTAAATTAATGTTTGATTTAAAAAAATTATATTTCTGACTGAAGGCTCGTTTCGCCTGTGCTATTCGGTATTTTATGTTGCTCCTGCTTCGTCCATCTTAAAGTAATTCAACCTCCTAAATTACAAAATTCTTCTACCTCCATAATCTTTTCTCTTTTTATTTTTAAATTCAGTGGTCCATCTTCATTATTTCTACTACCTTTTATTACTTTCGCTTTGTTCTTGTTTATTTTCATGCGGAAGTTCTTGCGTAGAACTTCATCCATGCCGTTCATTGTTTCTTCTAAATCTTTGTTACTCTCGCCTAGAATTAGTATGTCACCACCAAATCGTACCATCTTTATCTTCTCATCTTGTATTGTTACTCCGGATATAAACTGTTCTTTAATATCATTAACTGCTAATTCTATGTAAATATTAAAAGGTAACGGGGATAGGGAACATCCTTTTCGGACTCCCTTTCTTATTACGGCTTCTTTCTTATGTTCTTCATTATTACTGTTGCTGTTTGGTTCCTGTAAATGTTAGCAATCGTTCTTCTATCTCTATATTTGAACCCTAATTTTTGTAAAAATTCTGAACATTTTATTCCAGTCTACGTTATCGAATGCCTAGAAAAGCTCCAAGAATGTTGGTTTCTTTTTTCTTTAATCTTCCTTCTACTATTAATCTGACCGCTGAAATTGCTTCCCTTGTCTCTATAATTTTCCTGAAACCAAATTGGGCTTCTCGTAACATTTACTCCATTCTCCTCTCAATTCTTCTGTACAGAATTCTAGTTAAGATTTTTGGATGCATGACTATTTAAGGTAATTAAATATTAAATGTAAAGATTAAATAGAAAAAAAGCTTATTATACTATTATACGCTCATTATATCATTATCATACGGTTACCTACCCTGAGCCAGGTAGGTCCCTTGAATACTAGATCGTGGATACCGGTCTTCTTTGGTGGTTGGGGTTCAATTAATCACAGATCTCAGGAACGGTCGAACTGAGACTGTACAAGACAATCATACATTTCATTTTCATTCATCCTCTAAAGTATTATCTAAACGGTAATTACCGCAGGCTAAACAGGAAAAAGATAGAAAGATAAGTCCCTTGCTCCTAGACAGTCTTGATTTTCTTCTAAACCTTATTAAACTTTTAAGATCCTGATATTTCCCTTTCCTTTTAAATCGTCTATAATTCTTAGTCTTTTCGGTCTTTTTTTGCACCTTTTACTGATCCTTTTAGTACTGTTTTAAATAATTCTTTTCCTCTTAGCCAATTATGTCTTGGCGAATTAGCTATCCTATTTAGAATTGTCCTACTATTTTACTTTTCATTTTTCAGTTTTCTTCCGTTTGACCTTCTGCCTATTTTTTATTTTTTGATCGCTGAAGTTAGAATCGATGAAGCTCGTTTTAGGTATTATATTTGAAATTTACGCGTGTATGTATGTGAAACAGACATTAAAGTAAAAGGAGAAAGAAAAGTCGGTTGCATTTGAAATATGAGAATAAACGAGATTGCAGGTTATAAGTCGATTAAAAGAAAAATTAAGTAACGAGAAGAGGTAACGAGTATATAAGTTTAATAAGAACAGGTCAGAATAGGAAGGTTAATAGGTTGGGGCATATCAAGAGAGAAGGATTGATTTATAGGTGACTGTAACAACAGACATGCTGCAAGGAACTGCCTCATATCAGGTAACATACCAGCTGATGATGACTGTGATATAAATATTGCACCATTTTAAGTCAAATGTGTTTATGTTTTCAAACGCCCTTCCAAAATCTCAATTTTCTTTTAAGGAACAATACATTTTCGTATTGAACAGGTGATCAAGTAAATGTTAATTAAATTAACATTGTAAATGATACTTATCAGTAATAGTGTACAGTTCAACATATTCAGATTATTTGAATAATTTACAATTTCGTCACCGGTAAAGGTTATACGATGATAATAATAATAATGATCGTAATATTGATAATAAAAATAATATTAGATAACTTAAAGCTCTGCTTCTGAAACGGTTCCGTTACTATTTTATTCTTATCATTATTAAATAAAGTAAATAATTGAATAATATTATTTACGACTAATAATTTTGTCAATATGTTAAAAATTGTCACCGTCATTTTAGTAATACTTTAATGGTAATTAGAATAAAGACATGTATTCAAAAACAGTTTTATATATAGGAGGTTTGTTTCTAACAGCGAGTGGTTTATGGTTAATTATCTTATCTGAATTAAATCATAACTCATCGCTGTTTAATAACGGTGCCGATCACCATTGGTTTGGAGAAAATATACCGCATCCATCTTGGTCTCAATGGCTTCATCATATCAATTTCACCCATAATTACATGTTTGGTCAAAGAAGATTTGGTGACAGGTATGAATATTTGATTTAATCGCTTAATTTGCACAATTTTTCAAATATTATTTTCAAAATAATTAAAATTATATGTCATTTGGTCGCCGTCGTCTGTTATACTAGTAATAATTTATTATTTTAACTTTTCCAACAGTTTAAAAACAATAAAACCGTTTAACAAAAGTTTTTTTTTTGTCTTCAGTCATTTGACTGGTTTGATGCAGCTCTCCAAGATTCCCTATCTAGTGCTAGTCGTTTCATTTCAGTATACCCTCTACATCCTACATCCCCAACAATTTGTTTTACACACTCCAAACGTGGCCTTCCTACACAATTTTTCCCTTCTACCTGTCCTTCCAATATTAAAGCGACTATTCCAGGATGCCTTAGTATGTGGCCTATAAGTCTGTCTCTTCTTTTAACTATATTTTTCCAAATGCTTCTTTCTTCATCTATTTGCCGCAATACCTCTTCATTTGTCACTTTATCCACCCATCTGATTTTTAACATTCTCCTATAGCACCACATTTCAAAAGCTTCTAATCTTTTCTTCTCAGATACTCCGATCGTCCAAGTTTCACTTCCATATAAAGCGACACTCCAAACATACACTTTCAAAAATCTTTTCTTAACAAAAGTAAACAAAAAAAACAATGATTGTTTTACTACAGGATTGATAGAATAATGAAACTTTTATTAAAATACCAAGGTGCCAAATCTGTAATACGAAGAGCAATTTGTGATGGTTGCGTTGCACAATGAATTGCAACGCCGTATGTTTCCACGGTCGACAGTTCAGTCGATCTGATAAATTTAAGTAATTATTAGTGTGCAATAAAGACACGACCTGCGGTCGGAGAATCAGGGATTAGGGGGTTCGACAACACTGACATTACAAGAAAGTTGTATTCCAGTGGTCTATGCAATAATCGCGTTATATCTTGCACATGAGCTTCAAGATTAATCCACTCGTTATAATAAAATTAAAAAAAAAAATGGTTAAAATAATGTAAAAAAAGAAAAAAATGTGAAAATAAAGTAAAATTAACGAGTACGATTAAGTAAAAAGTAACGGGAGACTAAATCGTCCAAATAAATTAAAAATATTATAAGTTAATTTATTCCCAATCGTTAACGAGAAGTGATGTCTTGTTTTACACGAGCTCTTGGCATTTCGTCTATTTGACTGTGTGGGTATTGCGCTTACAGCAAAACGAGTATTATGATTCTTCGTAATTCTTCAGAAGGTTTCTTGCTATAAACAATGTTTCATAAAATCTTCTGTTTCTGATTGATATAACTAAGTATTCGTAGTATTCCACTCTTCACATTTTATTCCACCTTTTTTTATACCATCTTTAAATTGACAAGGGGCGACCGGCATTCGTCTAATAGACGTAACCTCAGTCGCACCCTTGAGCCGTGGCGGCGAATAAACCCACGCTAGCTTAGGGCCCTTAACCCACCGGGTTGGTCTAGTGGTAAAGGCATCTTCCCGAATCAGCTGATTTGGAAGTCGAGAGTTACAGCGTTCAGTCCTAGTAAAGCCAGTTATTTTTACATGGATTTGAATACTAGATCGTGGATACCGGTGTTCTTTGGTGGTTGGGTTTTCAATTAACAACACATCTCAGGAACGGTCGAACTGAGACTGTACAAGACCACACTTCATTTACACTCATACATATCATTCTCATTCATCCTCTGAAGTATTATCTGAAAGGTAATTTTCGGAGGCTAAACAGGAAAAAGAGAGCTTAGGGCCCTTACTGCCCCTCCCCACGTTGGGGTCCCTCATCAAAACTCCCTGACCTTCCGCTTCTGGAAGGCCAGGGTGCCCCTTCCCAAGAGTACTGTCCTTCCCGTGCCTACACCTACTCAGGGTCCGGGTATGCTCCCCACGCATATCCCCCGTCAGGTGCTTCCGCCCCGCATACCTTGGGGGTTCTCATTGCGTCATCAGCACGCCCCGACCCAAGCCACATCTGCTTGTGGTTTGGGCCCTGGCGCCCTCAGCAAGGGCACGGCTGCCCCCTGTTTATTACATTTTATTATACCTGTAATCATAACGTTGATTTCTGAGACCGTTATATTATTGTACGTTCTGGTTTTCTCGGTAGAAGTAGATCCGAAATGTTATGGATTTACAATAAAGTCGGTTATTAATAATGTTATTTTTTATCGATTTCCCCTCGCATACTTTATTTACAAAATATTTTTAAAATAGGAGATTGCGATGGTGATGTTATGAAAGTATCTCCTCGATACTCGGTCTTCAAATTAGCCAGGGATATCAGATGTTCAAGGAAATACTCCTTTCGATTTGCTAATGCAGTAAGATTATCACAGTCGATTATAATCGGCAAAATCCGTTTTGAAATTTATTTTAATTTTGGAATTCGATTTCGTTGTAGAGCTCAAATTATTATATATGTGGTACAAAATTAACGAATCTACTGTTTTAACAATAAATAAAATTTTATCTGTGACATGTATTTAATCGGTTAGCCTATGTAATTTCATTTGATTACAACAATTGTCTTTCAAAAAAATAAAAAATGAAAAAATACGTAAAAAATAGCTTGTATTGGTTACCTTTTATCATAACTCGAATTTATAGCCGTGTAAAACTCACAGAATAGATTTTAAAAATACTTATTACCTAACTAACTTTTTTGTTCGCTGTTTTCAACACGTTTAACATTTTATCTACCTGAATTCAGCATTTATCTAGAAACTGAACATCTCTGTGAAATAACTGTTATTTTAGAAAGAAATGCTTATTTTTAAAAATAAGCATTCGTAAATATTTTACAAGAATTATTTCTTCCATTTCATAGGGTAAATAAGGAAACATGTATAATTAAAAGTAATCTTATAACTACGAAGTTGATACGCCATTAAAAAAAATAATAATAATAATAACTGCTGTAGTAACTGGATGGTAAAACTTATAACTACATAATAACATAGAGTTATACAATGTTTTGGACCACAATTATGTATTATTGCCCAACAGACCATGTCCGGAAAATCTATTTCTGTTCACCACTATTACTGGTGAGCTAAATATTTAATTATATTTTTTGTTTTTACGATCAGGATTTCCCGTAACGTATATCTGTTTTTCATCGATATAGACATTTTCTTAGACGGTTTGCCAAAACGTATGCGCAGTTATTTTTTTTAATTATAAAAATAACTATTTCTGCCTGATGTAGAAATTACTTGGAGAAAGGCCGATAACTAGATCGGGCTAAAGATAAATAAATAACTATCCTTTGGAAATCTCCCTTTTTTCAGTTAAAACCGTGTGTACTTGAATGAAAGAATCCCTGTTCAAAATACGCCCTATTAATTCATAAAACAGTTTCATATCTTCATCTATCACACACTACCGTAGTTTTATTTCGATTTCATATTTTTATTTCGATATTGACGATTCCTACGTAGCCAAATTTATTGTAAAACAACTGTTAGATTCTGATATATCACATTTTTATCGCCGTCAGTTATTTTTTAATAGCTTGCTAAATTTTACTTACCAAATATCTTCAGAAAATCTCTTTTTTTCTATTTTTACACCAATAAAAAGAGAACGGATAACTACATGGAAGTGGTTTTTTTTTTACCCAGAAAAGATTGATGTCTTAATGCGCAATAAATTTTTTTGCGACTTATTTTGACGATACATTATCAAAGCAAAGTCACCCGGCAAGTTATACGGCGCTTATTACAGTAAAAAAAAAAAAAAAAATTATTTCCTAATGTGTACATTGCAATCTGTTCAACTAGTGAATACTAATAAGCAACCTCCCCAGGCACAATGAGATAAGACATGTGAGTTAGGAGTAACCTTGTGCAGACTAAGGCCGTTCATTCCTGAGACGTGTGGTTAATTGAATCCCAACCACCAAAGTACACCGGTATCCACTGTCTAATATTCAAATCCTTATAAAAGCAATTCGAGTTTACTAGGATTCGAACGTCATAACCTTCGAATTCAATAATCAGCTGTTAAACAACTGATTTGCGACGAGTTAATCACTAGACCAGTCCGGTGGGCTGAAAACAAACAGTATTGAGAACGACAAATTTAGGTGCAAATTTAGCACCTAAAATCGACAACGATTTTAGGTGCTGATGAATCCACTTTGTTCGTGTGTGTTATGTGTGTGTGTGTGTGTGTGTGTGTGTGTGTGTGTGTGTGTGTGTGTGTGTGTGTGTGTGTGTGTGTGTGCGTGTGTGAAACCAATTAACTGATAAGATATATGTTCTGTAAATATTATTGAGAACGACAAATTACTCTGTTTTTTGTATACACTTTTCATATTATCTAATCAAATAGCAAGCCAATAAATTAAATGTAAACATTATTTGCACAAATATGCATTTGTTGAATGCGATTGTTATTAAGTTTATTTGTAACGCTTTTATCTTACGCATAATTTTCTTTTCAGATTACTTTTCATGGATCACGCCTGGCAACTTGGTAAATTTTTAAAAGTCGTATCATCAGATGTTTATTATCCATTACCGTCTCAAACAACGAAAGGAGAAATTATTACCTATATCAGAATAATGGACCAAAAAACAGATGGAACAGGAGGTACCGCAAATATTATGTCAGGAGGCGTCGGTTTTCCTTTTGTATATATTCATTTATCTTCAAAAAGATCATGCGGTTTTGATTTTCTTATAGAAGTTTATGGGTCGTGAATAATTAATATAAATGTTATACAAATTATAAATTAATACAAATTAAAATAATATGCGTCGTAGAAATGTTAGTGAGGTTTTATATAAATATAACATTATATATATAAATATAAATCGAAAAAGACTTTTTGTATCTTAATTAAATTTGGCAACTTTAATATTTAATTATAAAAGCGAAATACAGCATCAGAAACCAAAAATTTCATTTAATAAAGAACCGTGTATTTAATGTCATTATTTTCGTAAGATTAATTAAATCGAACTTATGAACTTATTTCTCAAACATTTAAAAAAAACAAGCTAGAAATTTGTGAAAAAAATTAATGAAATAGATTTTTTCTTATATAATTTTTTTTCTTTTCTTTTTTTAATAATTTTAATTTTTTGAACAATCAATAAAATTTGATAAATTTTAGCCTTTTTCTAAAATCATTGAGTTTCATTATTGCTCCTAAAAAAACCACTGGCTCAAATAATCTGTAAATACTAAGAAAAATTTAAATAAATATAATACGAGAACAAATAAATTTTTCAAAAAACATAATATGCACCCTAATAAATATGTGACGCAATTTTTTTCGGCCATATTGCTTTTTGGGACAGATTGCAGAAATTCGGCCTTGTAGATTCTAGGATGTGATCTCAGTGTGGACAATTGGACACCTACCATGTTGTTTATGAGTTCTCGAAGTACGAGTTAATGCGTACGGAGACCATCTGTCGACTTGATCTTATGGGATCTGCGTGTAAACTGGAGGAGCCAGGCCGAATGGGCAATAGTGGAGAGTTTTGTAGTGTATTTAGCAAAGGGAAGGGTTGCTGAGGGGATCTAGAGCTCTGCTTGGATTTCTCTTTTATTCTATTTTCGTTGATATTTTGTTTTATAAATTATGTTTTTGTTGTTGTTCTTGTCCATTGTTTTGTTTTTTTTTTCATTGTTACTGTGTTGTTATTGTCCCGTGTAATATTTTTATGTTTCGTTTTGAACTCGCTTTTACCTTGTACCGGTAGGCAGTTTAATTCCTTTGTTAGTTAGGTATTTTCAGTATTGCTTAAGATTCGGTGAGATGTGTTTTGTTTTGAGTTCATTAATTAGTAGTACACCGATGGGAATGTCGCTGGTGGCATTCTGGCCGAGGCGGACTGGAATATGACAAAAGTCGAGGTTTCGAAGATAACCTCTGGTAAAGCCCATAAGGGCTCGGAAGGGGTGGCGGAGGTGTTTTCCTCTATGGGATTAGGATGCTCTCAAGAGTAAACTAAAAATCCTATAACAGACGTGTATAGAATCGTAAATAGAAAACACAAAAACGCTTCATACGAAAATCATATTTTCGTCGTTAAACAATCATTTTAATTAATATCCGCCCATTTTCTGCGAAAAAATATATTATTGTGTATTTTTCAAAATGATAAACGCGACAAGAATTAAGGAAGCGCTTATGTGAATGGGAATTTTATACGGTATGCCTACACATAAAATGATATAACACGCAAATCAAAATTATCTTCATCGAGTGCTGGTGTTCCATTTTTTTTCAAACATGTAGTCAAAAGTTAATGTAAGATAGCGATTAAATACACCAAATAATAGAATCGGAAATTACAGCAGAGACTAATAATTTTTGCCAGAACAAAATAAAACTATTTTAATTAAAAAGGATGAACGCCATCCTCTTCGCAAGACGTATTAGAATTTCCACGGTTACCGTCATCTGAATCATTATCGTAATAATCACTGTTACTTTAACAATCTTTTGTAAAGAAATAATAAATGATTCCATAGTATTGTCAATATATATCACCTACTTGGTAATATATTCTTGTCGCATATATTCACCTACTTAACTTTATCACAATACACCTTCCAATGATCTTTATTCATGTCGGTCACTTTATTTCTACATAGTTTTGAACATCTTAGATATCAAAAGTTACGTTACGACTAGCTACGTATCCTTTAACTTCTGACCAAACCATCAGGATAGAATTTAAATCTGGGTGGTATGTAGTCAGTCGAAAAACGTCATGATTTTTTTTATGAAAGTTCATCGAACACAGGCAATAAATCTTTCCCTGGTTGCTTGTATCAATTCGAACTACTAAGGTTTCAGTATCGAAGAAAAATGAGAAACAGAATGTGCAACCATTTTGTCATACCTTTTTTTCTAGGAAATGGAAATCGGTGTTTTTAGGTAAATTTCAAGAAAGCTACCTATTGTAACGGGTACCATGATTCGACTTCCGGAAAATTTCAACATATCTTCCGTTTCACAATCACCAGACCCCAAAACTACCGTCAGCTCAAAAGTTTATGTATACATTTATATATATATATATATTACACTATTTCACTTTCTTGTGAACACGATAACTGCCGTAAATTTTCGCCAATCACTTTCAAATTGTTCCTTAAAAATAACTCGACCCAAAATCTCGGTTGAGTTTGTTAACGGCTGAAATCGGATCATGGGGGTGGAAATGGGGGGTCTTTTTCGAAAAGACAAAATATCGCTATAAGTTTCTTATTAAGTAAAATATTGAATTCGTTTAAAGTTCCTACTATTCTCTGGATAAGGGCCTAAAACTTATCTAAGTAAAGGTTTTTGATATCACCAACCATTTTCCCAGGGGCTGGGAAAAATGGGGTTTTGAAAAAAAAAAAAAAATACCTCCCTTAATAGGCACAGTATCGATCGGTTTAAAGTGGTCATTAGTCCTCTAAAAGCTGCTGCCTCGCAGAGCATTTCCACCTACCTCCGCAAAAAAAAAAAAAAAAAAAAAAAAAAAAAAAAAAAAAAAAAAAAATTATTATTTAGTCATAATAGTTGTCCTTGATTGTGAATTTTTATAGTGTAAGAAATTATAATCTCTGAAAAAATATTTTAACAAAAAATAAAATTCTGGTTTAAATGCTTCACATTACCGACTAAATTTTAGAGATATTATTCGTTAAACCTTCATGTTGTTGCCCTGTCGTTTTATCTTTGCTTTCTACAAAAAACCGTTTAAATATTATTATGAAAAATTACTACGCAAATGGACTCTCCGTAGATTACTATTTTACGATTATTTTTTCGAGAATTTCAAGGCAATTCTTTATCACTCGTAGGACACTGAAATTTTGGTTTATATTTTTTTTAACAATAAAATTCCCGGTTTATCGTTCATAAAAAAAGTAAATAATTATTCAGTAACAAAATTAATAAATTAAAATATATAGACTAATCTTTTTAACCTCCCTTCCAATAGCCTAAAAACTTATCGATCATATATAATTTCTAATATTAATCATTAATTGTTCTAATAATTGTATATTAAAATTTAACAAAGATTAATTTCGATTTAAAAAAAATTAATTTTGTAATTATATTTCATGTTGCTAAACGGTACAGTTTAGAAAGTATTAATTTACAAATAAAATATTTGTATAAATTATTTTTAAAAACTATTTTCTTCATAAATCGTAAAGGTATTGTTTTACGATTAAATTACAAGATTAATTTTCAACTTTGAATAAGTTTTTTGTTTTACTTGAATATATTAAAGAAATAATAAAAACAATATCTTTCCTATTTATTTTTAATTAATGTAACTTGTCATAATTAAAGAATGGATTAAGAATTTTCTTTCAAATAATAATCGTTATACTTTTTAAGATAAAAACATATATGCGCATGAGAAATATAAGCTCGTTGGTCTATAACAATAAAGATATAAATGCATTACAAATTTTACGTAAATTTTAATAATTAATTAAGCAACATTTCCTGACATCATTAAAATTTAATGTTTTTTTTTTAATACAAAAATATCACGTAGTTACTATTAACTGTATTACATGAAATTGCCCATTAATAAGAGTTATTAATAAATGTACACATTATTTGTTGTAAAACAATTGTATAAATATATTGCGTACTGAAGAAAAAGAAGCAGTCCCTGCTGAGAAGTCACAGTAAGGGAAGAAGAAAATATTGCTTATTATACTCACCAAAGGTTTGTCTCATATAATAAAAGGTAAGTAATTTATGTATATATCAAAAGTATAATCAATTGTAAAATAATTATTAAGAAATAGTTAATAATAATATATCTGTTTTACTAGAAAAAAGCTGTCAAAGTCGTAAGAAAACTTTTCCGGTTGCATACGGTCTCACCGTGAGTTAAAGAAAAACTACTCCTTTTAAAATATTTATAAAAAATTACTAGCAGCAATTGAGTTCGGTGTATATGATTCGTCTGTATGGTAATTCGTATCGTATTTTAATTGTAGATAATTATTCATATTATAATGCTACGGAAAAGTAAAGACGTTCAGTCTTAAACACGAGGTCGAAGCATCCGTTCGAGAATTAAAAAAAAAGAATTCTTTTAAAAAGTATAAAACATTTTATATATTTTTTATTTATTTTGTTTTGTGTCTAGTTTATTTTTCTTATGTTTACCTTAAATATCGACAGCATTTTCATTATTTTCCTCTAATTTATTTATACAATTTTTAACTATTCAAAAATTCATTTAAGAAATTCGTTCAGAAATTAAAATAGATATCATCATATTTTTACTTTTTAATCGATTTCAGAATCGATTAAAAAATAAATCGATTAGACGTTTCTTAATACGACCCGTAATTTAAATTTGATTTTTTAATGTACTGAATGTTCAATCTTTATTCTTCATGAATTGGATCTATTTCGATGATTCATTTTTTACTTTGTAGACAAAGTTACTGTTGTAAGTTCTGTTTTAAACGAAAAACAACAAAATCTATATTATATAAAAGATTAGAAATAATTTTTAATTTTTGTTTAGTCATCATTGCTTAACATCTATGGCTTTTTGTGCGCACTCGCCTGATGTTATCGGATTTATTTTTTATCGAGAAGTAGGTTTCTTGCATTTATGTTCCTTGCAAACGGTTTGCTTTCATACGAGCAGTGTTTTAGCGGGTGAGATAATTTCACAAACAGAAATAAAATTAAGATAAGAAAATAGAATAAGAGTTTTAGAAAAAAAAATTAACTTCAAAAAACTATTCGAAAAAGTAGAATTTTTGCATTTTTTATTTTAATTTCAAATTTTTTAAGTCCGCCAATTAAGGATCATTAAGAAGTTTGCTATTTGTCATTTATTTGGAGGACTTCCGAAAATTGATTTTAAAAGAATATAAATAATTAAAAAATAATCATTTTAAATTTAATGCGGTTGTTTTTGAGTTTACTTTAAATGGTAAATACTTTGTCTTAAATAAATATTATTTGTTTATCTTTAACAATTTCTATTAGTGACCCGATTTTTAATTTAATTTTTTTTTATTATCTAATTTATTCCTGTAATTTTATTTAACTTACTATAATTTTTTTTTTTTTTTGCTGTAAATCAGTTTTGCAATATTTAATTGCTGGAATAATTCGTAGCCATTTCCCTGATGAATCCGTGAAATATAAATATTAATGTAAAAAGTCTAGCAAATTGCAATCTACCGGCAGAATATGATTTTTTACAATAATTAACTTTTCCACTTACAGAATCATTAGTTTTTTATATTCCGTATTTACTTCGACAGAATGCATGTGTGATATTCTGTGGAAGTAGAAATCTCTAAAAAGGCTCTAAATGTAGAGGAAAAGAAAAATATAATAAAGCGCTAAGGTAGCTGCAAAAATTCATTTTTATAAATAAATATTATATATGTATCAAAAACAGTTTACCGCGGATGCAGAAAAATTATGTTTATTTTCAATAAGTTAAAAGTAAAAATATTACTTATTCAGTTTTAAAATTATATGCAGAGAAATAAATTTCTTGCATGTGTAAATATTGAATTAAAACGTAAGAATAATTAAATAATTAACAAATAAAAAATATGATGAACCACCGACATTAGCGCCGACACTGTGTAGTATTTTATTTGATTAAAAAAACTACGTTGGTTAAGTATCTTAAAATTTCGACATAGTATACTTAAAAAGTAGTGGATTTACTTTTTTATTTCTCTTGGTGACCATCAAGGTGTCTCTATCTTTCATTCGGAAGGTTCTGAGTTAGAACTGGAAATCCGTCGATTTCCTTACTGAATCCAGTTATGTTCTTCCATCATGTGGCAATAAATTTCTCGCTCAAAGAGAAACTAATGTTCCGAACAAAAATGTTACGTAAATTTTAAATTTTATAACAAAAAAAGATCATGTTCTAAATTATAAGATCGTATTTTCAAGTAAAATATTTATCATGTACCAATATAGTTTAGTTTATATTACATTCCTTATTGACCCTTTTCATGCTGATTTTCAAAACAGGATTAGTCCGCAGCCAACTTATATTAATTTTAGATCCGTCCTTAATAAAAAATTTTCGGGTAAATAAAAATTAGACACAAAGAAAGTAACTGAAAATGGGAAGCGGTTGGAAATAGGAATAGATAGTTTAATGTATTCAACTAGTAAAGTTATAAATTAAAAAATGCTTATTTTTAGTATAATTATTTACATAAATTTAAGTAGTATATAAAATATCAAATTATCGTACATATTTTATTTATTTAATTTACTTTATTTTTTAGATGCGGCTGTTTATTAAAATGGTTTTACCATTCTTTATAATTCTTCCCCTTATAAGTATGATAAATTCCAAGCCATCATCGTTGCGTAAGAACAATCCATTTCAACAACAGTTTAGCACCAGAAAAATTCATTCGCACGATTTAATATTAGGAACTCCAGAAAGTACAGATATGTAAGTAATTATTATCTATCTATTATCGATCAAAGTTTTTAAACTTAAACGCATAGATGTGCATTACCTCTACCCGTAATGTGGAACTACAGTTGGCACTATTAAGAGTATAGCGGAGGGGTTAGTTTACCGCGACAGGACGTCACAATAAAAGCCAGTCAAGGGTTCAGCAATCCATCCCTACCTTTGAGTCAACTGAACTTTCTAAATTTTGACGAATTATACATAAGAATCAAATAAAAAACTACTTTTTTCTGAATTTAACATGTCTTGAACAAGTTTACCGACATGATTATTAAACGGTGTTTAGTGAATATCTATAAAACAAAGACGTAAATTTCTTAAAAATCGTATTTTTTTATTAGCAATTTTTCTGCCGTTGACAAAGCGCGGTCAACGCACTCTGTGTAACCTACATGCCACCGCAGTATCGTAGTCAACTCTATTCTGCCCCTTCGATACTGAGCGATTCCTCCTACATCAATCCAACTGATGTTATTCTCTTTTGAAAACACGAAGAGAGGTAGGCAGTTTTGTTCGACTGGTCTTTCTCGCGTTAACCCACCGGGTTGGTCTAGTGGTGAACGCGTCTTCCCATATCAGCTGATTTGGAAGTCGAGAGTTACAGCGTTCAAGTCCTAGTAAAGTGAGTTATTTTTACACGGATTTGAGAATACTAGATCGTGGATACCGGTATCTTTGATGGTTGGGTTTCAATTAATCACACATGTCAGGAATGGTCGAACCGAGACTGTACAAGACTACACTTCATTTTCACTCATACATATCATCCTCATTCATCCTCTGAAGTATTACCTGAAAGGTAATTACCGGAGGCTAAAACAGGGGGAAAAAAGAAATGTCTTTCTCGCATTGTACACTTAGTAATTTCAGTTTTTGATTTTTTTTGCGAGTATAAATATTGTTTTCAATAAGAAACGATTATTTTTTCATATTTATTCCGTTTCATTTGCAAGACTTGCAAAAAGCCCCATTTTTATAGAATTCTAAAATAAAAATCTATAATAAATAATTTAAATAGAGGATGAATTTATTTTCATATTATGGGAATCATAATTTTTAATATTTTATATTTCCTTAATTGATTTTGGTAGAAATAGTGCGCTGTTTAGGAAATTGAATTTAATTTGTATTTTATAGTTTAGCACATAAATTATATTTTTAGAGCTTTGGTTGAAATTATGCAACAAATAAATCAAATTCATGATAATTTAACTGAACTATAACAATTCTGTTTCCAGTTATCAATATAGAGATGGTGGATCATGCTGTTGATAGATTCATTTATTACGCTACTCGAACGAAGTATTGTCAAGTACACGTTGTCATCCAGACGAATATTCAAGCCGTATATCACCTCAACAAACGATTGTATTTTTTCGCATTTTCCAAGTTTTTATAAAGGAATTGTACAACTGATTGAAAGAAATCACATTTTAAAAAATAAAAAGAAAATAGAGATGCCTTTTTAAAATTTACATGTGGAATTAATTATACATGATATAACCAATGACCTGAAATATTATTACACAAAACCAATTAAACTATGAAGTACGACATGTTTTCAGATAAAGACATATTTACTCGATTATTAATGCAAATAAATTTACGCCTGAAATCTTTCTTCGTGTTATAAAAATAAGAAAACTATTCATTCCGTTTAACGGTTCTTAAGGTTCAAAGGTAAATGGGTTCAAGAATTTCTTTACTGAGTAGAAATAATGCGTATAACGTATTATTTTATTGTAAAAAGAGTACATTAATTGTTTGCTTTACAATATTCGTCCCAGTCTATTACGGCTATGACACATACATATCATTTAAAGTACAAGAAGCACCGATCAGAGTCGCTTCTCTGAGAGTATTGAAGTTCATTATAATGTTAGATCTTCGCGTGAACACAATTAAGATGTTGGTGATAAGGCTAAGTACCACTCGCATTTGTGAGGTTATGCTCTTATGCTCTTATGCGACAGTATTTTCGGTTCAGTGTTGAGATAATAGGAAACCACTTCACTCTTAACCTACCCTAATAAGCACGAAATTGAATGGTAGTTATGCGTGAAAATGAGTAGCCCGAGAGAAACTAGTGTTTTATGTCAGATTGCTTACAACCTGACATAAAGAACATTGTTCTATATAAAGAACAGAATAATAGCCGTTGAAATGGAATGTTACAGAAGAGTACTGATTATCTGATGAGTTAATAAAAATTCGAAATAAAGAAGTCAAAGACGATAAATAGGAGAGAAATTTTAAGACTGTTCGATTTCTAAAAAATGGCAATATGTTGTAAAGAGACGAAATCGGTTAATATACTGTACTGCAATTTTATAAGACGTGCAGGTTTAATTAAAAATTACGGTGAAGAAAGACATGTAGAAAGTAAACATTGTGTAGATGGAAGAAGCAGTTTTTCTAGTTTTTTTTCTTTAATTTGGGACTTTGAGAGATGAAATGAATAATGTGTCACTAACAGTGGGGGTTTTAATTTCGTAAATAGGTTATAGAAAAACTATATTTTATTCGAAATTTACTTATTTTCTATGTGCTATTTATTAATACTTCATTGTATGTACATTACTAAAGATCAGTTTTATAAAACATATTTATTTTAAAAATGAACTAATTTTTATATATGTAAAAAAACTGAAAGTTGATGATTTATCATTGATAAAAGTTTACAAGTTGATGGAACAATTATTTGGAAAACGATACAAAAATTAAAATGTAATCACCATACTACAACGTACATTAAACACACATCTCTGTAGTAATACACTTCATATAATTTTTCGTACTGAAACAAGTTCTTATAGTATTGTTACCACTTTTAATGTAGTAAGTAAGCAAGACATAACTTTTTCAAATGAATAAGGTTTACTGAACTACAAATAAACTAAAGCATTCGATCTACTTCTGCCATAATATACTAAGTATTGACAAACCGGGATCTCCGGTTTGGTTTAACCACCGCGTTGGTCTAGTGGTGAACTCGTCATCGCAAATAAGCTGATTTCGAAGTCGAGAGTTCTAAGGTTCAAATCCTAATAAAGGCAGTTACTTTTATATGGACTTGAATAATAGATCGTGGATACCGGTGTTCTTTGGTGGTTGGATTTCAATTAACCACACATCTCAGGAATAGTCGACCTGACCTTCATTTACATTCACACATATTATCCTCTGAAGGATGAACCACCTCCTGAACCACCTTACGGTGGTTCAGGAGGCCTTTATTTATTTATTCTTTATTTATGTTCAGCCTACTGAACCTTCTACTTTCTACTTCTTTTATAGAATAAAAGAGAGGAATCTCCGGATGTGTTATTTACTGTCCCATGTATATAAAAATTTATTTATCGGTTAATAGATGTAATATACCACATAACTAAATAAGGAACTCTACTTTATTCTATACAATACTTAAAATAAACCTATACACTGTTCAGTTAAACTGAAACTGAACACGGATTAAACGAACAGATACATTCGACCTAATGTACTAGGCCTTTTTTTTATTTTCCTGTTTAGCCTCCGGGAATTACCGTTCAGGTATTACACTTCAGAGGATGAATGATATGTATGAGTGTAAATGAAGTGTTGTCTTGTGCAATTTCAGTTCGACCAGTGGTTAATTGAAACCCAACCACCAAAAAACACCGGTATCCTCGATCTAGTATTCAAATCCGTATAAAAGTAACAACTGCCTATACTAAGACTTGAACGCTGGAACTCTCGACTTCTAAATCAGCTGATTTGGGAAGACGCGTTCACCATTGGACCAACCCGGTGGGTTAATATAATAGGATTGCTACTCAGTAATTGTTTACAAGTTAACTTTTGGAACGATTATTCCATAACAATCGTAAATTATTAAACCGATTATTTTTATTTATTGTAAAACAAATATCGTGTTAAGTAATTAAATATATAGAATATTATTTCCAGAAGATAAAATAATGGACATTTTCAGCCGATTACAATAAACTATCAGAATGTTATTTTAATGTATTATCAATAGGAGTGAGCCTCATTTTTTAAGGGTTTTAATGTAAAATTTACGTGTGAAAAATTACTAAAAGCGATGAAAAAATACTAGCCGGTTAAAGTATAAATTACCAAACTGGATCGCTACAGAGCTCAGCAGAGTAATTTTAAGTGCCTCCTACAAACAAATAAGCCGATCAGCGGTTATCAGGTAGCAGATTTAGTTACAGATTGAGTGCGAGTGTTATTAACCGTAATCAGTAGACTGTCAAAGGATATTAAAGTTGAAAACCAAAAGCATTTATAAAAATGATCACTCGTACGCAGAGTGGTACGCAGAGAGTACCTTTACTTAATAATAATACTTATAAATGATTCTTCTAATCTGTTTTAGGTTACTTTTAAATGTTACCGTTACGAAAGAGAAAGTACCTGGAAGGGTAATCTATGAAGATTTAAATTTTGATGAACAGACGTACAGCGGTAGCGATTCGTTGTCGTCAAAGGTATGTCCCTTTAATATAACCGGTATATCATTAATACACCAAGATGCAGATGGAATTTCCGGATATCCGGTTATCTTAAGCGGCGGTGTAGGAACAGTCGAAGCGACAATTTTGTTTGTTTCAAAGAAAGGTGAAGGAATTAATTATTGGGCCAGAATTTGGGGACGACCGTATACAGTTGAAAACCAAAATTACAACCTACTGCAAGGAGTCCCAAGTCAAACAGATGAGTAAGTATTAAATTAATATATACCTGTTATTTCTTTAAAATTATGTGTTAAACACTAAATCTCCTTATCGCATAAAAATATACGATAACTTTAAAAAGTAAGCGATTAAAAAAAACGAGTAGAATTCTCCCTTGTAAAGAACCTATAATAGATGAACTCCACTACAAATGCTTATGAATTAAGTGTAATACACATTAAAAAAAGTACATTTATTAACTTGGCGTATAAAAAATCTATATTAATAATTATAGTACTATCTAAAATATTGATTTATTAATTTTAAATACTAGCAAATAATATCACTGATGAGCATAATTTTTGTTTTCTGACACGAATCTTAATCTTGTTTTTGATGCTGAAAAAAATATGACCTCAGAATCTTTCTTATCATCCACCATTTTTGAAAAAGTTTTAAATTTTAATAAAAGGATTTTTTTCATTTTTCAACGTTTAGTTAGCATTTTAAGCTCCTATACTGTATTTGCTAGCTCGTTTTTTATTGTTTAACTTTGTTAATATAATTTGTAAGCTATAAATAAACAATACTAAACGAAGAATTAAATCATATCATAGTCACATATTATGACATATGTACCTATGAACCGAAGGATCATGTAACCGTTTGTTTAGCAAGTGTGTCTGGAATTTCTAAAAAATCTAAACGTACTGTAAAACATCCTTCATTGCAATCTGCAATCAGGCCTGAAACTCACAGTGAAATTACTCCAGTTCCTGAGCCACCTGTGAATGTATGTTTCGAAAGCAGCGATGAAGAATCAGGCATTAGTGAAGAAGACAACAATGTTTTTAATTTTGAATTATGTTCCAATAAGGCACATTTTATATCACAAGGTGAATTAAATGACTTGGTTAGAGATTTAAATTATCAAAAAATCAAGCTGAACTGTTATGATCAAGACTGTCAAAATTGGAATTTACTTTAAAAAAATAGAAAAATTTCGGGCTTCCGAAGCGGACAAAAAGAACTTTCTCAGTACTTTATTGATGAAAATAATTTGGTTTACTGCACAAATACTGATGAGTTTACGTTGCACTTACCACAAGTTCATAAATCTGAGGACTGGCGCTTTTTCACAGATTCGTCCAAGTACAGTTTAAAAGTGGTTATACTACACAACGGTAACAAATATCCTTCGATATCAATCGCTTATGGTATTAATTTGAAAGAGAAGTACGATGTGATGAAAGACGATCTTGAAAAATTAAATTATACAAAACATAGCTGGAACATATGTGGTGATTTGAAAGTTATAGCTATTTTGTTAGGCATGCAGTTAGTCTATACTAAGTACATGTGTTTTCTTTGCGAACGGGACAGCCGAGTTAGGGATAAATATTATGTTATCAAAGAGTGGAAGAAACGAGACACCTTAACTCCAAATGGGAAAAATATTATTTATGAACCCTTAATTGAACCCCAAAAAATTATTTTTACCCCTCTCAGTATCAAGCTAAAACTAATGAAAAATTTTGTAAAAGCAATGAAGAAGAGCAGACCCGGATTTTAGTACACCAAGCAGAAATTTCAGGATGTAAGTGAAGGAAAAATTAAAGAAGGAATATTTGTTGGTCCTAAAATAAGAGAGTCGGTCAAAGATGATGTATTTAATTGGATATTAATTAATTTAGAAGGTGCAACTTGAACTTTATTTAAAGACGTTTGCAAATATTTTCTCGGCAAACAAAAATCCGACAATTACCACGATATTGTTAACAAACTTCTTACTTCATACACAGCTGTGAGATGTAATATCTCTAGGAAAATCCTCTACTCACATCCGGTTTTTTTCCGGAACAACCTCGGAGACGTAAGTGACGAACACTGTGATCGTTTCCATCAAGACATTTCGGTGATGGTAGAGGGATGTGGAATACTAACATGCTACCCGATTACTGTTGGACATTAATTCGGAATGTGCCTAAGGCTATTTATAAAAGAAAAACATCAGCGAAATCATTCTAACACAGGTTTAGCTATGCAGAATTATAAATTTTTCAGATATTAACTATATTTTCCCTTAATTTTTTTTAACGTAATGTATTTAAGACTAACAGTGATAGAAATTTTGTATTTACAAATCTGTAATATATGCTAAAAAGCAATTCAAGAGATGGTATCACACTTAGAGAAACATTAAAAAAACGTTTTTTTTTCTATCAGTGTATTCACTTTTTGGATACCGCTTAATGAAAAAGATTACATAATGCTCAATTTATAAATAAATTTATTAATTTCAAATACGAAATTACATAAAGTACGGTTGGATGTGCAACTTATGTAACTTTTAAACAAAATTTGGAACAATCTACCTCTTTTTAAAGTCGATTCCGTTAAGTATAAAAATCGTTTATATTTTTGCCGATGAGAATTAAGCTTAATAACCAGCTATATAGTAATGGTAAAAATTTGACTTAGGTCTGGTTTCATTCCGCATAAATTTTTTAGCATTTGAAAATTTTCTTAAAAAACTTATATAAAAGTACCAAGTAATAGAAAATTAAAATCAATAATCACAAACATAAATTTCAATATTTAAATGGAGTTATTTAAATAGTCTTTATAATCTGGAGATTCCTGTTTATGTCCCCAAAAAGTACTACATTTTTTTTGACATCTACAGCCTAGCGCAAAGGATTTTAATTATTGTTCATTTCTCCTATAAAAAAGATTCTTAACGCGCTATTTCTGTATAAAGAAATACAAATTAATTCTCTTTTACATTTGCCGGTCCGAGATTTTCATATGGCTGGGATACGAGGAAAATATCTGAATTGTCAGTAAGAAAGTAATGAATGATATCACCTCTAAAGAAGGCGACAGGAGTCACTTTACCTTACTTCTCCTAGTTAGCCTGTCATGTACAGATGGAGAACTGCTATCTCATTTTCAGGAATTAACTTGTTTTTCATAACAGGATGCCAGTTACCGACGGATGGATGGCATTTAATAAACGCATTTGTTTATTAAGAAGTTAATAGCAGTTCGACATGGTAATAGACATTTCTTATTGTGGTAAATTCTATTAATTAAGGAATTAAGAAAATATTAAAAGGAAGACTCCGGTTTTAAACTAAAACTAAAATTTAAACTAAATTTTTAATGTTAAGTATGAGAAAATCTCTTATGAAGAATGGAGACAGTATAAATATATATATATAATGTATTGTATTTGACAGAACTACATTATCTTACACTATCTTTACATTATCTGGCACAATCTTTCTTTTACCTGTCCCAAACAATACAGGTATAATACAATCGAAGAATACTTAGTGGCCCTAATTGTTTTACTCATTTTTTAAAGAGAGTTTAGTAGGTAGACATACAAGAGAGAGAGAGAGAGAGAGAGAAAGAGAGTTTAAGGTGTGTAAAAACAGTATATATATTTAACTTGAAGCATAAGACAAAGGGAAATTACTTCACTCTAACTTTCCCTAAGGTCTGGCTTACCTTTGAAAATTTTACTCCAATCTTTGTGAATGATCTGTATCTCCGATGTCAAGTTGCAATTTATTTAATATTTGAAATATATCTAGAACGAGTTCTTATATTATTACATATAGTATAATTACAACTGTTCATTCAATGGATTCCTCCACTGAAATATTAAGGAAATTATTAATCTGGAACCTCCGTCTGTTAGTAGGAAAATTATTAATGTAAGGTAGTTCGGAAAGTCGCTGTGCCGTGCGCTTTAGAATTATGTGGTGTATTATATTCTTTCGGCGTTAGGTTGGTTGGCCTGGGGGTTAGTTGGGCGTTGCTCAATAATAAACCAAGACGTCAGTTGAGTTGTGATTGAAGGTGTTTCGTTTCGTTCATGTTGCTTCGTTTATCGGATTCAATTTTTGCGAGAAACGTAACGGTTATTTTAGTGTAGAGGAACGAATTTTTCTCGTTGAACACGTCTTTCGTGAAGGTGACAAATATACTTATTTAGTGAAGCAAAGGTTTTCCAAAAAGTTTTCAAATATTCCTGTTCCTCACCGCGATGCAGTTCGAACACTTATGGAAAACATTTGGGTAACAGACTCTGTTGAAAACGCTGATCGAAGTGGAAGAAGAACTAAACGAATAGAGGCTGCATTATATTTCGGATGCTATGACCGAAAGTCTAACAAAGTCAATCCGTAGGTTAGCACAGTATCAAGATATCGGACATGCTGTCGCACATTAAGCTGTAAAAAAATAAATGAAAGTTTTCACTTACAAAGTAATGTGTTTTCAAGAACTGAAACCTACAGGTCATGCCAAAAGACAAAATTGTCAACGGTTTAATAGTTTTATTGAATAAAATTTCGTAGGTATTCTCCACATTACTTTTTTGTAAATGAAGCGTAGATTCATGCGGAAGGATATGTTAATTCACAAAATTATACACATCTGTGGTCAACAACTAACCTTCATGAATTACACGAAGAATCTTTACACGAGCGAAAACTGGAATCTGGGTCGGTATGAGTAGAACGTGTATTGTGGGTCCGGTATTTTTTTTAAAGACAGTTAATAGTGATCGTTATTATGCTGTTTTAATAAAACTTATTAGCCAATTAATACACCCAACCGAAATCAATTTCGGTTGGGTCCAGCAAAATGGCACCACAGCGGACACAGCTAAGAGGTCAATGACTATTTTACGGAATGTCTTTGGTGAACGAATCATTTTGAGGGGCTTGTGGTCTGTATAATCGCCCGATCTTACTACCCCACATTACTTTCTACGCGGGCATCAAAACAAGCAGTATATTACAACAGACCATACGATTGACGAACTAAAAACCGCAATAAGAGCATACGTACCATACATTCCAGTACATCAGCCGGTTAAAGTGTTAGAAAACAAATCGAAACGTTTGCGGTGTTGAATTGTTAGAAGAGATCATTTTCAACAACTTTTATAAACTGTTCCAGTTATTGTAATAATCGTTTCTATAAAATAATGAAAAAAAAAAAAACATATTAATAGTGAAGAAAATTTCGTCATTACACTTCCATAACTGCAGGCATACCAACTTTCCAAACGCACGATAATTCTAATTTTTAATACTCGTATTATTCCAATGAATTATCTCTCCAAATACAAATTATTCAGATTTTCCGATTCCAAATTTATATCTAATCGGTTAATCCTTGATTAACCTTTAATAATTAATTAAAGATTTAATTACCCTTTAATGATTAATTTAACAGCTTACATTTATTCGATTCACCCGATAATTTTTTTAAGTGTATACTGACTTCATTATAATTATCTGTGTTTCTGGAATAAATAGATGGATTTACAGTTTTGTTGTAATTTGTTTTATCGTAAATGCGAGTAAATAAATAACTGTAATTATTATACTAGTTTTGTGTTGCTACTCTATTTGTCCTTTGTAATTTTTTTAAAGTTTATGTAATTTGCATCGTAATTATTGCATTTATATCTTGTGTTAGATCTACAGTCAATTTCTTGTATCGTGAAAGCATTGTCTTCTGTATGCTTGAATAAATAATTGTTCTTCTTAATGAATTTAAGATTCTGTTAATCTCGGTGTATTTAACACTCCGTCTGTAATAATTATAATTTCCCAAAAATGAATAATTTCATTACAAATGAAAAAATTATACGTAAAAAATAATTTCAAATTTTATTGAGGAATGTTTATCAAAATTGTTTAATAAAAATGTATTTTTCTTTTTAGCTTACTGATGTACACAAACGTCTGTGAAAATGGAGAATTTGGAGAATCTGTTACTGCAAGTGTTGTATATGATACACCAGATAACAAAATTGCAAATATTACGTCTGTCCAAGCTTGGGATATAAGTAAAGGTTGTGAATTAGGCAGTTATCCTGTTGTCATTGAAGGCGGCGTTGGATTTGATCACGTAAAAATTGAAATAACTTCACCGGTATCTTGGGGTTTCCAGTATCATGTTCTTGTATTTGGAGAATTAAAAAAGAGACGGTTAAATGGTAATCAAATTCGCGGAATAGGACAAAATTTATAATGTTCTTGAATAATAAATTCCTTACACACTAGGCACCGCTTTTTATACGCACATTTTTCTGTATGTATATATATGTATATTTTATTGAATATCTTACTTTCTTTGAAATAATTTTTCTCAAAATAGTTATATCTAATAATAATTATTTTAGTTAAATACAAAATAAAGTGCATATTTTTTTGAGAATTATCATCTGAGTCTTTTAACTATAAATTACTCATTCCTATTTTTCCTGAAGTTAAAATTACTATATATTATGGAAAGTATTTATAACTTACGATCGCATAATACATGCGATCTTAAATATGTATGCGAATAAATATGTATGTATTATTTTAATACAGATAAAAAAATTGCAATGTATGATATTTTAAAATATTTATGGTACCCGTTTACCCGTTTTTCGGATTACCTTAATAATGTGTCTATCATATTTCCCGTAAAAAAATGTATATACACATCACTTAATCAAAATTACTATGAAAACATAATCAAAAATAGGTTAAAATAAATTTGTTTATAATTTAATAAATTGGTCTCGAGTCCAATTAAAATAAAAGTTTAACCGAATCGGTTGGAAGAATAAACTGCTAATATGATTCTTATTTTTGAGGATAGAAAACCCTTTACAAAGGTAGGAATTAGCCAGATCCTGATTCAGTCTGGAAATATTAATAAATAAAATTTAAGTCGACAGATGAAACAGTCAAAATAAAAAAATACGAAATAACATTTTTTTAGACTGGGGTATTAATTAATTTTTTTCAAAACTTTTCTGATTTAAAAAGTAATTTCCAGTGACATTGTTTATTATTTTTATTTATAAACCAATATTTTTATAGTCCAATCTTCATACAGATTTTAATGCCGCAGCGTTTCCATACCGACTAAATTACTTTTCCCAAAAAACGTAACAAAACTAATCCCTTTCTACGACTTCCTACAAACGTCTACATTAAATTTCATTACTACGATTAGATATGTATTATAATAAAAGCCGATATAGATGCGTACATACAAATTTTTTTTTATTTAATTTTTTATATTTTAGATTGAGGGGATCTCAAAATGTTGATACAGAAAAAATCTGCAGGAGAGGGTCATATTTGTAATGCTAGCAATTATCTCTCTTCGTTATTAGCTTAAACATATAAAATTCGGGGAAAAAAGAAAAAAAACACTGTAAATGACTTTACAAATGTGTAAGCTATGTATTTTTTTCTCGGAGTTCGAACCCGGGACCTCCGGATTCGAATCCCGGTAAGACATGGCATTTTCATACACGTTACAAATCGTTCATCTCAGCCTCTGAAACAATACCTAACGGTGAACGGTGATCCCGGAGGTTAAACAAGAAAAAAATTAAGATATGTATAGTGCCGGCCTCCGTGGCGCGAGTGGTAGAGTCTCGGCGTTTCATTCGGAGGTCCCGAATGAGGAGGGGCATGGCATTTTTCACACACGCTACATATCATCCTCTGAAGCAATACCTAACGGTGGTCCCGAAGGTAGAAAAAAACTATGTGTAGTAAATATGAAATTAGTTACAGTACGACATAAATTGTTGTAATACTTCTTACATACTTTTATTGTTATATTTTTAATTTTTATAAAAATACATTAATTATAGAATTTTATTATTAATAAATTATTTAAAAAGAAAGAACAATAATAATTTTGAAATTTTTAAATAACAAGTAATTTTAAAAAAAAATACATTTTATAATATTATTTTAGAAACATTTCTCTTGACTCGTTGATTAATTTAGATACAACAATGAAAATTCACAAGAGTTTTTGTAGTATGTAATGTTTACATTCAAACGTCATGTTAACCTTTGACTCCTAACAAAATTTTGACGCTTGAACCTGGGGTTATGTTTTCTAAGATGAGCATGTGTTTCTAGTTAAATTTACAAGCTGAAAGAGTGGATTTACTACAAAAAATATAGTAAAACACGGGTTTGAGACGCCTCCAAAATTACAACAAATAACCAACAATCAAATGACGTTTGAATGTAAACGTCTCTTTTCACGGGTTTATTCTAATACATTAAAGAAAGATTACTTTCAATTATGAATGTGTATTCACATGTTGAAACAGCAGATTTACTGAAAAATTCCTAGTAAAACATGTTTTTACTGCAAACGCCACGGTTAGTTTTAAATTTATGTTGATGATGATGTAGGTCATCATTACTTTCAGCGATATGAGTGTTGAAAAACATCATTATTTAATGTATACAATAATCATTATTTACGGTTCAAACTTCAAAATCATTGTTGGATTTTATAATCTAACAGCTACTCTTAACGCTGTAAATTTATAACGATGTTCTGCATCAATCAGTCATCATTACTTTCAGTGAAAACGAGCTGCAAACATCTGATTCTTTATTGTATATGTTACTACATATTTGCGAAACCAAAATAATTTCATATAAACCCGCAAAATACAGTAAATTTATCGGTCAAACAACTTCTACATCACAATTCATAGTTATAAATGAATTTCATTATAACATACTATAGACTGTCTATGACGTCAGGGAATTCCCTTTATCAGCTGTCAATCATTCATAATTAGTTGTTTTTTTTTTATATATTGGTTTAGATAGATATTACAATAGCATTGATCTTTAATCTCTACTTAATGTAAATTAGATTTTCTACGCATGCGAAGTAGCATATTAATAAATGTATGTTACGAACTAATAAAATATATATATATACAGAGTGATATTTAAATATGAAAACAGCTTTATACTGCATATCTCAGAGGAAGCAGAAAGAAATGGGGTTCTATACAGTTTAAAATAATCTGTATTATAGTGGGTTATAATTTTTGTCCGCCATATTGAAACAAACTTAATTGTTTTTAAATACGAAGGTGGACATGACGCATGATTTCGGTTTTAAATTTTACAAGAAAAACAATAAAAAAAAAAAAAAACGTTTTTCTGTTAATACCTTCGTTATCGAGTTATAAGCATTAAAAATTGCAATGACTGAAAAATGGTGTAAACAATAAAACGAGGTAAAGTTGCACGAACAATTTTATTGCATTTTAAATTCATAATGCTTACAATAACGAACTTTAAACAGCGCTATCATATTGATAATAATAAACAATAACTAATGATTAACAACAGCACAAAAGATTAAACGGCTATGTCAACTGATATTATTTTCTAAATAAAAATTAACTTCCAGTATTAATATCAGCTGACATTTGTTAGTTATCGTAAATGAAATAAATCAGCTGGAAATACTTTCTTAAAAAAATGTGTTAAAATTCTGTTAAGTAAATTAGCTGTTAATTTACAACAATGCAGTTTGTATTACGTTGAAACAATGCAACTTATTAATTCCTCATTTCACCTTTTTACATCAATATACTTGTAGCGGTAAAATTTGGTAGCGGTAATAAAGATTAAGTTTTAGGCGCAGTGTTTCAAATTTGGTTTTTGGCGAATCCAAGATGGCGAACAAAAATAAAAATCCACCATAATGGAGATTTTTTTTAACTACGTAGAACCTCATTTCTTTCTGCTTCCAAATGCCTATCAGATATGCAGTATAAAGCTGTTTCCTACCTTGAACGAAAAATTATGTCCGGCAAGTGATGTTCATTTTGGGCAACACATTGTTATAGCCTTTCACGGTAACTGGCCTCAGTTCTTTGCACCATGTCTACATCAATCTGGGTGACGTGATGACGAATTGCGATCTTTAGGTCCTCCAATGTACCCGGTTTATCGCCGTACACACGCGATTTCAGAAACCCCCACAGAAAAAAATCACAACTACTCAAGTCGGGGGACCGAGGGGGCCAAGGAATGTCGCCGAATCTGGAAACGATCCGTCCCGAAAACAAGTTACGGAGAACAGCCATCGTTGCCCTCGCTGTGTGCGCTGTAGCTCCATCCTGCTGGAATAACACATTTTGAAAATCGATTCCCCGGTTTTGTAACTCAGGGATGAAAAACGTATTCAACATCGCATTGTAACGATCAACTGCTACAGTTACGGCAGCGTCATTTTCTTCAAAAAAATACGGTCCAATAACACCGACCTTTCCTATTGCACACCAGACAGTCACCTTTGGGCTATGAAGTGGTCTCTCGTGAAGCTGATGTGGGTTTCTTTCTGCCCGATACCGGCAATTCTGTTTGTTGACGAAGCCATTCAGATGAAAATGGGCTTCGTCACTCTTTAACGATAACAAATTTTCATTTTCTTCAAAAACGGTAAGCATTTGTCGACAAAATTATAATCGTTGCGTGAAATCTTGCTCGTTTAACTGCCGCACGACGGCTATCTTGTAAGGATGGAAATGCAGGTCTGTATGCAGAATTCGTCTTACCGTACGTTACCGTACTTGTGCTCATTTGAAGCGCTGCTTAATGCCTCTGAATAGAGCGGCGTGGGCTTCTGATAATGGCTTCCCTTATTCGTTCGATGTTCTCCGGAGTGCTAGCAGTTCGTCGGGGACCCGGTGGTTTTTTCTTTAACAATGAACCGCTTGTTCGAAGGTTGTTTACCCATCGCAGTATTGTGTTACGAGAAGGGACGCTTGCATTACGATGGATATTAAACTGACGGCGGAAATCTCGCTGAACAGCAGTTACGGATTCGTCATTTCGCACAAAACTGTCATACGCGTGCAGGCGTTGGTCTAGCGTCCACGGCTCCATCTCAACGACTAAAATGTAAATGCTATGAACAAAGGAAACGTCAGACACCAGCCACGTGCCCCTCCCACCACGAACGCCCGAGTACAACCCACTTCAAAAACATCCGGTTCCCGTGAATGACCCTGTATATATATATTAATTTGGATGCATAAATCTGAAGCTAACAATATTTTCAGTTCTTTTCTATTTCTAAATTTTATGTTACCGATTTATGATTGATCTATTCAATATTATCTTTCTATGGAGAAAATTTCTTATACATAATATAAAATTTTATTTTATACATTAACTTGGTTATAAATTTATTTAAAAAATATAAAATAGTATTTAAAAATTTGCATAGTATTTATGTAGAAAAAAAATAAGTAAGGACAGGTAACGTCAGTGGGTACGTGTAGAAAAATTGAAAATATCTATTTTAAAGCGAGTCGTAACATCCTCAAAACATGAAGATAATTCTATAACTGAAAAAGAAAGAACCGATTATATGAAATCTTAAAGATAGTTATAAAAACCATAAAATAATAACGTTATGTATAATTAATTTTAAGTAAAACTTGAAAAAGTATTTAAAAATCTATTCATAATATCTTCTATTTCCCTCATTGCGATGAAAAAAACAAACACGTGACAAAAACATTTATTATTATTTATCAAAGTCAAGAAAGACCAGTGGAAGTGCAAGATAGGAACAGAATGCCGAATCGGTGACTGGTATTACGACACCAATTACCAGAACCTAGTTCAAGCATCTCCGGTCAAACAATTGCGCAACTGTGGGTTTACATTTTCTAAACTTTGAAAAATAATACACCTTTTGTTTTTAAATAATCTAATCATTCTTATAAAAATTTAGAAGCAATTATGTTGAAAACAAAAATGTTATTGCAAAATTTCAATTAAGTTACGAAAACAAGATAAGTATAAAAAAGCACTCAAAAATTTTAAATAATTTCAATTGTTTTTCTATAAAATAAAATGTTCTGGTATAAAAGTAACTCTTATACAAAATACATATTTCTAGAATTTTTTATTGAGAACAAAGAATGAATCATAATATCGTATTATTTATCTCCTAACTGTTGACTGCCTTTTTTAAACCAAAATAAGATAACATTTATAACACTTATAAGAACTGCGGTAGATAGTTTTTTATTACGCTACCAACAAACAGATCGAGAACAATACTGTAATATTACATTCGTTTACTTTCAAGGTTGAAGAAATTTTATATAACACAAAGGTAAGAATAATTCACTAAATTAGATATTCCATCTTAAATATTAATGTTAATTAATAATTCTAAACACTGGTTTGCTAAAATAATTATTCATCAATAAATATTTATTTATTTATAATAATTGTTTAAAAAATAAGCAGCAGGTGCTTAAAATAATAATAATATCAATCGTTTAGAATAAATAATAATTTAAATACGATAAATAATCTGCCGGGTCATTATAGAGATTAAACTCGTCACTGTAAGGTCAATTAATTTTCAAAGTCGAGAGTTGTAGATTCGAGTCCTTAAAAAGGCAGTTGCTTTTATACGGATTTGAATGCTAGACTGTGGATTCCGGTGCTCTTTGGCGGTTGGGTTTTAATTAACTAAACGTTTCAGGAGCGGTCGACCTGAGTCTATTCAAGATTACATGTTTGCCGTTACAGGTACACTTATATTGCACTACGTCAGGCTTGGCAAGCCGGTAGCGGTTATGCGGTTATTGTATTTGCTAATCTATATACATATACTCAGACCCGGAAGTAGTTGCAAAACTGGTTCGAGAAATAAAACAAATACGAAAAATAAATAAATAAAAAATATATATAACAATTATGTGGGGAACATAATAAAACATACAATTTAATATAACGAAAAAAAATAATTAGACAAAATATTAATAAAGAGATCGACAAAAGAAGATATAGCGTAACTGAGAATGTCTACTGTATAAAAAATAAATTATAAAAAGAAGTAGGATTGGGTAAATGAGAGTAAAAAAAATAAAATATGGTAACAATAAAGAAAATAATTAAGAAAACGTTAATATAGATGCGGTAAGTAACTCGGGTTACATAAAAAAAATCACTAAACTAAACGTTACTAATTTAATTAATAAATAAAATTATTAAAGGCCTAACTAATTTTAGGTTTTGACATAAAATATCATGAGATACGACATTATACTCGTAGATAAGTAATCTGAAAGACAAATTCGAGGAATCGTGCAGTACTTAGCATAAAATATATTGTCGAGAGATAAAAAAGTTCGAAACATTAATTTATAGTTTTCCCAAAGTAATAGGGTCTTCTACAACAACTCGAATAATTTATTATATACAAGACGTTAAAAAATTTGCATTCGTAATAGATCTATTACTCAGAATAAGTGATCTTTACTGCATAAAACTGATATTTAACTTAAAATTTTAATAATATACGTAATGAGAATTTTCGTAGAAGGTTTACGATTTGTAGTTTGTAGTATTCTTTCTTTCTTTTTTCTGTTTAGCCTCCAGTAATTAATTACCTTATTGATAATACTTCAGAGGATGAACGAGGATGATATGTATGAGTGTAAATGAAGTGTAATCTTGTACAGTCTCAGTTCGATCGTTCCTGAGATGTGTGGTTAACTGAAACCCAACTACCAAAAAACACCGGTATTCACGATCTAGTATTCAAATCTGTAATTTGTATTATTAGATATAATCTTATATACACAAATTTATTACCGATAAAAACATTAAAGAACACAAAAAAAAATAAATATTTTGCACAGATTAATGCCAACCGGCTTCACTTACAGGCAACTTAGTACTTTAAATAAAAAACAAGAATAACAGAAAATATTTAGCCCTAATATTTATTAACCAACATTGATACAAAGTATTATCAACATTCTCAGAAAAAAAGTTGGTGTGTAATTTCAAAACTACAAAAAAAGCTATACAGGTAAAAGCAAAGCAGGAGTACAAATATTAAAAAACGAAAATGAACTGAATATTTTGTATAATAGACTGGATGCATAGCTACTCTAGCATCCAGAGATACAAAAAATACTAAGTACTCAACAATCGAATAAAGATATTTATTCGAATATTTGCATGGAAACACGACACAAACATAAACATACATATATATATATATATATAGCATATGAAAACCACAAATTCAATGCGATTTTAGCAATTAACAAAAAAAAACATTAAATTTAATAAAAAAGATGACGTATAATTAAAATTTGCCCACAGGATTGGTGTCATGGTTAATTCGGAAATCAATTTTTTAACAGCTGATTTTCGAAGTTAAAGGGTCTGAGAAGCGAATTTTAGTAAAAGCTACAATAACTAAATACAAACTACACAAATACGGATTTTTACATAAATACGGAAATTATACGGATTTGAATACTAGACAGTGGATTCCGGTGTACTTTGGTGGTCGGGGATCAATTAACCACAAATCTCGGGAATGGCCGACCTGAGTGTGAAAAAAATTACACCTCATTTACATGACATACATATCATCCTCTTCTCGTTGGGCCGTAGACAGGGGTTGCTTATTTTTCACTAGTCGAACAGATTGCAACGTCATAATAATAATATTATTATTAAATTAATAACAACAATGCCAATTTAACTCATTGAAAAAAGAACATACTTAGCTCCAAAAAATCCACTATAAGAGCATTTTCTATAAAATTTGAAGTCATTTATTATTTTTAAGTTTATACTTTATTCATCTCTTAATTTATTAATGAATTTAAAAGTAAAAATAACTTTTAAAAACTTACTTTTATGAAGAAACGGGTAAAGAAATATTTTTTTTTTATCACGATTAGTTCAATACATAATAAACTTGAAAATCTTACATGTAGAAATGTGGAATGGGGATCTTGAACGAAAAAATGGTATTTATGTCCAGGATTCGAACACAGGACCTTCTAGGTTCGAAAAAGCTGAAATGCTGTCACTTGTTACGCAGTTCTATTTATTTATACATAATAATTTATTACCTTATTAGGATAATAATATTTATACTACTTCATTAAGAGTTAATTGAAACTACACTGATAATAAAAATAGAATAAGAATTATACGAATAAAAAAATTTCTTGGTATCATCTAAAACGGAAGTTTCTTGAAAGTAATCAAAATAATTTAAAATAATAAATAAATGAAATTAATGGTTTGAATGGCTTTTTGTATTATACAGAGTCTGAGTGAAATACATGTGTTATCGTACGTATGGCTATTTAATTTAATAAATGGTTATAATAATAAAAGCATATAATTTATGTGAAGCCTGTTTAAAGTTTCTGTTTGAAATAATTTGGTAATAATTGTCTATAAATAATAAAAATATATGTAAAATAATAATTTATTCGCTTAGACATTTTAGTAAATTATATTATGGTTTAAATAAAATAAAATGTGAAGTTCAGAATTTATAATAATATAGAAATTATTTCCAAAATATTCATTAAAAATAGTTCATACAGTACCTTTAAACAGCGTTGGGAATTTACACAAAATAAGTCGTGGAATCTTTAGCATGGTACTATCCTAGGCCGATTATCAACTACAGTATTACAATGAGGATCAGGGATAAGGAATAGAAGTGGGTAAAAAGACGGGCTAATTTTTATTCTACTACATAAATGACTTCCACAATTCATTCGTGCATATAAATATAAAAATATAATTAGAATTTTTTTTATATTTCTACGCTTGTCTAGGTTAATTCTTTTTTGCGTGCGGTCCGTTTACTACATGTGCGTTGTTTAAGTTTATTATTTATCGTAATTGAAAAATATGATATACATTCTGTTTTATCAACTATTTTTACAGATTTACTTAATAATTAGATAAATATTTTTCATTTTTAACCGATGTACGGCATTGTGTATGTCATGTTTATCAAGTCATCTACTTTTCCCATTAAAATAGCGGCTAATATTACTGAAATTGGGAATTTATAATCCATCCGAGAACCAGTACAGCATTAGAGATGTTAATTTCTCAACATGAAACACTGATAAGCAGATTCTCAATCAGAAGCAAACTGCAAAAAGAAAGATAAACAATGCTATAAAATATCTTCTTTTTTTTGTCTTTAGTCATTTGACTAGTTTGATGCACGCTTCCAAGATTCCCTATCTAGTGCTAGTCGTTTCCTTTCGGTATCCCCCTACATCCTACATCCCTAACAATTTGTTTTACATATTCCAAACGTGGCCTGCCTACACAATTTTTCCCTTCTACCTGTCCTTCCCATATTAAAGCGACTATTCCAGGATGCCTTAATATGTCGCCTATAAGTCTGTCTCTTCTTTTAACTATATTTTTCCAAATGCTTCTTTCTTCATCTATTTGTCGCAATACCTCTTCGTTTGTCACTTTATCCACCCATCTGATTTTTAACATTCTTCTATAGCACCGCATTTCAAAAGCTTCTAATCTTTTCTTCCCAGATACTCCGATCGTCCAAATTTTACTCCTATTTAAAGCGACGCTCCAAACATATACTTTCAAAAATCTTTTCCTGACATTTAAACTAATTTTTTATGTAAACAAATTATATTTCGGAATGAAGACTTGTTTCGCCTGTGCTATTCGACATTTTATGTCACTCCTGCTGCGTCCATCTTTAGTAATTTTACTTTTAAAAAGTATTGCTTTATAAATCGAACCCATACTATGAAACTATTGATTAGAAAAAATAATTTTCTCAAGAACATTTTTATGAAGGAGATCTTTTGATAGACGATTCATTGAATTTTCGTTTAGAAATAGATGAGAAAATATTCATTAAAGCTTAATAGATCGAAAACATAATCAATTACATAGTTTTAAAAGACTAATTGATTTTTTTCTAAATTAATATTTTTGGATTAGTTGTAATCAGTCGCGACAATAATACCGTGATTTTGAATAAGCTGAGAAATGAAATAATCGACCTGATTGGTGACTATTTCGTGTGCTATATTGGCTCACAGAAAAGAAATAGAATGGAATCGACATCTATGAACTAAAACTTTAAAATTAAGAAAACCCGGATTCAATGGCTTTAGTTTTTTTAGATTAAAGTTCATAAATATTGAATCCAAACGTAACTATAAAGAGGTCCCAGGAATTCAAGACATTATGTAGTCAGCCAAGTAGATCTGAAGTGTTTCAAATAACATGCATGAAAGTTGTGATTAGTTTGAGAATGGTTTTAATAGCCTACATAAGGAAGAATTTATATAAAAGAGATATTTGGTTACTATGGTATACACGAAAATAAAATGATAGTAACTCCCCGGTTAAATAATCTGCATGACATGCTGTAATCGATCCGGAATACTAATATTCTTTGGAGGGTACTTCAGCTATTACACGGAGTGTGAGTCTTGAGAAAACAATAAAAATTTTCGTTCAGGAGTAGCAATCCTGAAGATTAAAAGAAAAAGTGTTTATCAATTTTTTATCAAGTTTTACAGTACTTATTTTTTGTTAAATAACATTTATAAAATAAGAACCGGCTTGAACAAATAATAGTACTAAAAAGTTACAAATTATTATATTTTTATTTATTAACAAAAGTAAAAGTATTTATAACAAATATCCATTTTTGAAGTCGGTACCAGCCAACACACAAGTTAAACAAGAAAAAAACCTTATGATCTACATAATACTTCAAATAATGCAAAATTTGTAATAAAAGTTTTACTACAATAAAATGAAATCCACAAACTATAATACAACAATAAAATGAGAAGTACAAAAATATGATATAAGAATACTTTATAGATGCTTAGGTACATATATTATCACTAAGTAATGTACCTTACCGAATTCAAGATGAAGTTATGATGTGAGACGATCTCTCTTATTTATATCCTCTTGATATCCCATTTTAAATGTGAGAATCCGGTTTAGTCGCCTAGCGGTCGGTTGAGGTACTAACTTTGCGTAACTTATATATAATTTGTGTTGGCTGACACCGACTTCAAACACAGCTATTTTTTAAATAGTTTAACTTCAGTTAATAAATAAAAATTTAATTATTTGTAACTTTTTAGCGCTATTATTTGTTGAAGTCGATTTTTATTTTATATAAATTATTTTATTTCACAATTTTTATATATATCTATATATATATTGTATATTTTTTATAATAATAAACCAATTTCAACAACCCAAGTACAGAATTACAATGTTTTACCTTACTTTTTTTTATTCCAAGAGCACTTTCGCGTGATCCCGCATCATCAGTAGTATATAAAAGATATATTTATACAAAATTACATATCAAACATAACTTTTTTAAAATTAAAATTAAAAGATTAGAATGTATACAAAAGCATATAAAGTCAATTAAATGTAACTATATATATATATATATATATATATATATATATAAATATGACATAATTAAACAATTTTTTAATTAAATTTAAAATAAAATAAATAGATTGAAAATTTATACTATATAACCTGGCCAGGTTTAATGATGCCGTCATATATATATATATATACAGAGTGTCCCATATAAAACGCATCCCATCAATCACTCATCCATGAAATTTCAAAAGTCAAGCTTACACCCCTACTCGTTAATGAAATGGACTCGTCCAACATCAGAACACCGCGGGGACGCAGTAGGACACTACCGTTAGTAACAATGCAATCATAACGTTCAGTGTATTGTACGAGACAAGATTGTGTTTTCGCTAGATGAACGTGTTTTCATTGTCGAGTCGTACTTCAGTACGAAATCAGCGGTTGCAGTGCAAGATTTGTTTCGCCATAAGTACCCGGATAAACCAACTCCTAACAAAACATCAGTATTAAGGTTAGTTGCAAAATTTAGAGAGACCGGTTCTGTTAATAACAAGGAACACAAAAGATCTGCGTCAGTGTTGAATACAGATACAGTCGCTGAAATCAAAGACCGATTACTCGCCTCGCCAAATAAATCGATCAGATGTTTGTCTGCTGAAAATAATTTGTATAAATCGATTGTTCATCGGGCGACCAAACGATTACAATTACGACCTTATCGCATTCAAACGGTTCATCGACGTCTTGAGCCCGACAAAGAAAAACGGCTACGATATTGTCAACGGTTCCGTCGATTTCTGCGTGAGGGAATTAATGTTATGGATTCGTTATTTTTCACAGATGACGCACGGTTTCATTTGGACGGCTACGTAAACAGCCAAAACAGTAGAATTTGGAGCGCTGAAAATCCCCACGTTTATCACGAAAAACAATTACACCTGCAGAAGTCGGGCGTGTGGTGCGCGATATCGCGGAAGAAAACAATAGGTCCTATTTTTTTCGAGTACACCATTAATGCAGAACGATATCAGGATATTTTATTTCAGTTCATCGCAGTCTTGGAAGAGGAAGTCAGACAGTGCCGGCTACAACATGACGGTGCGACATCGCACTACGCAGGTTCAACTTCTGATTTCGTCGAGGAATTCTTCGGTAATCGTGTTATCGGTCGAGGCTTGTGGCCACCAAGATCCACCAAGCCACCAAGCTGTATTAAATATCCAGACACAAACTTTGAAAAAAGTTGCAAGAAACGCTGTAAAAAGGAATTGAAGCTTGTATCCAAGAAGATACTTCCAACATTTACTCTAAATGTAAGGTAATGGATGATAATAATAAAAATTACATTTACATTTACACATGCCTTTTTATTATTTCAATAACTACCAATATAAGGTTGGGTTGCGTTTTATATGTCTCCCTGTATATATATATATATATATATATAGTTATAATATTTAATTGATTTCATATGTTTTTGTATATATTTTAATCTCTTAATTTTAATTTTTTATTATAAAAAAAAACCAAAAAAAACAATATATTGGTACAGAGGAATGTGGTCTTATAAGTATTGACTTAAGCAAAATATACATGTACATAATTAAACTATGGGTAGGCCTACTAAACGCGCTGGTCAAATGAGATAGCGACGTTTAAAGGAAAGTTATCTAGAAAGGAAGTATTGCTTAAAGGAAAGTAGAAAAAAAATCCCATGAATATTTCTGCAGAGACTTCTCAAGAACGAAAATGTAAACACAAATGAGAATGTACAATAGTCCATTCTTACGGAATGAAAGTCTAGAGAATCACGCTCATCGATCAGTTTAATACACGAACGTTTGTCAAACGAAACGCAAGAACAATGGGTAATACACTTTTTCACCATTTTATATAAATTGAAATGTAGATTCAATGTTTATTTGGGGTTTAAAGAAAAGTAGCCAACAAAAATAACGAATAATTGTTTAAGGAAGATAAATAGACAAAGAAATTCCATGAATATTTCCACGGAGACTAAACAACAATAATATAAACTGTTATTAATATACTAGTCATCATGCAGGGAGCAGAGCAAGTACTGGTGGAACATTGAGCGCCTAAGCTGTCGAGCCGTTCGGTTTTTTGGTATTTTCCCTAGAATTATCATCGGATTTGGTTAAAATTGTGACCATCATCCCAAAAATGGGACCATCCGAAAGCACACTCTTTCGATTAAAAAAAATATCAAAATCGGTTTACTAACGTTGGAAATATTGCGTAACGTACATAAAAAATAAAAAAAAATACAAAAACCTCCACCTTTTTTAAACTCTGTTAAAAAGAGCTTGTGATATTATTAAATCATCTAATTAATCATGTTCTTCAAAACCATATGAAGATGGTGAAAAAATATCTAAATAATTACATACTTCCCAGAGAAGGAAAGATGACAAGAAATTTGTTTCCAAAGTTTAAATGTCCCAAGAAAAATTTTATGCCCCGGGACATAGGCGTAGCCAGGATTTTCTACGAGGGGGAGGGTAAAAATAAGATAAGGGTTTTTTGTTAAAAAATGGTTTTATTTGAACATTTGAAAACACTATTCATTGCAATGCTATTGGAACCTATCTAAAACTTATTTCGGCACTAGCCTACGAGAGTTCTGGTTAAATCTTGACAAAAAGTTTTTCTCAAATTTATTTTCAGCTTCCAGAACCCTCTTTTTATGCACACTCTTCAAGTCTTTACCCTGCAAAAGGTGCTTAAGGATCTTTCCATAGTGCACGTTGTGCAGGGCTATGCAAGTGAGATAAGTAGCGCCCATTTAATGGATGGGTAGAACAATTGGGTTTCTTTAACTAGTGCAGCTAGTTCTATCTCCTTCAGTTCAGCATTTAACACATTTTTCCTTTCCATTGGTTGCACCAAAGTTCAACTTCACCGAGGAAATCATTCAAAATGTAGTAACTACAAAAACTTGTAGTTTTTTTAAAATCCTCATATGTCATATCAAGCACTACGTAAGGGTGCAACGTAAGTGACAAAACGTATGCAGGCAAGTTCTCCTCAGAAAAACGCTGTTCTAGAGACATTATTAATGAATCTATGTATGGAATAATTAGGGATCTTCTTCAAGACTCGCTAGGAGTCTGCGCTGGCGGATTTACACGATGTTTCTGTTCATTTATGACTCGTGGCATATTGAAATCTGTACCAAGATGCTTGACGATTGTTTCAGCCTCTGCTACAACACTTTTACTTTCAACAACCGCATTTCCACAGTATTTTCTCATGATGTCTGTGATTTTTTTATGTGATTTGCATATCGATGTAAAGTCCACACTTGCTGACTGAAAAGAATTAACCACCGGTTGCAGAAGCGCCGAATATTTTGCTATGAGGCAAATGCTAACAATGAATTCTGATTTTGTAGCAGCGCATTGCATTTGAAAAACACCCTTTCTCGTTGCATTGTTACCGTCTATTGATAGTTTTTCAATTGCCATAATGATTTGTAAATAATTTTTCTTGAATATGGCGGTACTTTTATATTTTTGAGACCAACGGGTTTCACAGAGTATTGGTATATTCGATATGCATTTTCGACGAAGGATCGATTCCGGGAAGAATCTTATTATTTATTTTATTGTGAAGACTGTATTTCGTATCACTGCTATTTCGTTTAGTTCAGTTTGTGACTAACACAGTGATAGTATACCGCTCTCATATTCTTTTCTCGAACAATTTTCTGGACCTCGCCATCCTTTCCTGCCATACTGGAACACCTATAGTATCTTCTTCCTTCGCACCTTTCTCGATCAAGGCCTAGCCTTTTTAAAAAGTTGTTAATTGCAGATGCTAGAAATTCCTCACAAACCATAATCTTTTCTTCGTCAAAAGATCTAACCCCAATGGAAAGTTGCTCTTTCCCTGATATATCACCGCTCTCGTCTGCCAGGATACTGTAAGCCGTCTTCAAAAACATCCGTCTTCATGATTTTCTTTACCCCTCAAAGGTAGGTCATGTGTACCGCAAAACATCACAGTTGAAATTACTGATGCAACAATTTTCTTGTTGGTGGACAGAAATCAGGTGTGCATCAACAGATTTATTTTCAACAAAACACTTTGCTGCAGTGGCTACCGATTTGTGTTACTGAAATGACGTGTGAAATTTTGTGAATTCGTGCATGTCTTTATAGCGAGCAAAGCGCTTCACTATGAAAGAACCCAAAACACCATGAACATTAGTTAGTGGAAACAACACACAATAGATGCAAAACGGGCTCTTTAAGTTTTTGGAATACGACAGCCAAGGGGCATAATCCACCAACCAGCTGTATTAGAATTTTCTTTCTAACTGCACAGCTTCTTTAGCGAAGTTATAAATTGCAGGTGGTGACAATAGTTTTTAAAAATTTCTATTGTTACGTCCAAGGCAGTCACATCATCAAAACACGTTTGATTCCGGTACACCAGAACCAGAACCTTTCGCTACTACTTTTATCTAGCTGCTTCCTATTCCGTCTTCCTAAAAGAAAAGAAAAAAACTACTACTACACTTCCAAAAAAAAATTAAAGCAACTAAGAATTTAAGCTTCTCTGAACGGACTGTACTAGAAACTTCAAGCTTAAGAATTTTTTTTCTGTCTCCATACAATGATTTTTCACAAAGTTACAGCGTTTTGAAAATCAGTAAAAACATTTTTTGTTCGTGAAAAATGTTCTTAACATAAATATGAGTAGACGTGATTCAAAATCATCTAATTGTCAATTTTTTTCAAATTTACAAAAGTAAATTTTTTTCATTTCTACAAAAGTGTACTAGTGGAATAAGAAGAAGAAGAAAAAAATACAAAGAAAAAATAGTCAAAGATAAAATGCAAATACATCTTCAAATAAAATTCTTTAACATATAGATTAAGAAAAAGCGTTAGACGATTTAAAAAAAAAAAAATAATAATTCAAAAATACCAAACTGATCTTAATTTAGAAATCAGACAAAAAATATTGTTACAAGATCCTAGACAAGACAAGACTCTACCCTACTAAGTCTTTATTGCGTTACTTGAACGATGAATATTTTATTCCAGGCTTAATAATGTAAGAAAGGAGTAAAGTGGTTTTCCATTGTTTTCTTTATATATTCCAATACAGTATTCCGTATCATCTTGCTAAACCCTGAAAAGAATACATCATCAGCCCAGCGGATATTATATTCGTTCCGATTCACAGAGATTGGATGTATAGTACACATCATTATTTAAGAAAAGAATCAACTCTGACTGGAGCCCCTTGTACCTCAGCTGTTTTACAAGTGTCAAAGCTATAATTAAAGCTATAATTAAGACCGGTATAGATAATATGAAACGAAAAATTCATCTTTCCCCGTAAGGTTGTGGAAAAATATTTAATATTCATTGCCTCAATTCAATAAGTTAGTATTATTTTTAGTATTAGCAATACAAATGATAATGTATTACTATACAAAGATGACACAATTATGTAATATTTGTTAGTATTGTTATTGTTAATATGGTATTACAAAAATATAAAAAATTTAGGTTAAAATAAATTTTTTAAACCGATTATAAAACCATTTAATTACAGATGTATATTAATAAAACGATGACTGCAAGTATTTTATTTCTGATCGGCTTAGCCATTGTCGTTCCACTGACATCATGTTACAAACATTTTCCAAATAAATATGAAAATTTTGGAAAAAGAAATGAAAGTCACAATCTTATCATCGGTCACTACAGATGGGGAGACAGGTATGTTTGAAATTATTTCGATGTAAGTAATAATTATTATTATGATTTTGGTTTCTTGTTTTTTGTTTATTAAATGTAGAATCTGCTTCGATGCAAAGATTTTTTTATCCGGTTATTTGATATTTATCTTCTTTAATGTTAAGGATACCAATAACTACGGAAATATAAATTAATGTTAAACTTTATAAAAACATTTTAAATAATTTCTTGTTGATTCCTAAATCAATATTCGGTATTAAAAGATATATTTGCTGAAAAAACAATTTCTGAATTGTGCCATTCTTTTTCAATATTATCTTTATTTCATCTTTTTTTGTAACGTTATTACCTAAATAAAAAATCTGCAATTTTATTATACTGTGCTCATCATAATAATAGGTGACCCATTAAACGGGTTTTAAACCGCGCGCTTTGAAACGGACTTGTAGACGCTTGTTTACAAATAAATTAAATCTTCCTTATCTAACATGAAGGCGTGCATTACTTCTTCTAACTATCTCTAAATTCGAAATTGTATTTCCAGAACAAAACTTAAAATTTTTATCTTTTTCCTAAACCGTTTTCTGCCCTTCATTTTTATTATAGTTCTTTTATTATTTTGGCGTAAATAAATAAAATATTACCATCGTAAGAAGAACTACTGTTTCACTTAATTCTGTACTGCGACTTGCCTTATCTTGGTTTCTACCTTTCATTAAACCGATAATATATTTGTACCTAAACTTTCTTCTTCATTGTAATTGATAAATCCATCGCGTAAGCTTGAAACCTTTAAATAAAAATAAGGAAATAATCTATGTAAATTTTATACGGTATGAAAAATGCTAAGCCTGAGAGATATTTTAAATCTGGACCTTTTGGTTAAACGGTAATGATTTTACTCATTTTTTACCAAAAGTTAGCAACGGATGTATTAGACAACCTCTTTCTCATCCGTTACATTAACCACCAATATTTGTTTTTTAGATTTATTAAAAAAATAACAAATTATTTGTATTTTGATAAAGATTTTGAGATAATAATAAACAATAGCTAGAGAAATACAAATCTGTCTTCAACATACTTTTCAAGAGTTTCCTAAATTATCTACAACTGATAGTTTTATTTGTATAAAATGAGAACTGAAGATAAGATAAATTTCAAGAAGAAATTAGGGACGGTATCATATTAGTATGTAATAGAGATACGTAGTTATAGAAAAAAATTACTATAAATGAATAAAAAATTAAAAAACACAATATAAAAATATATATTTAAAATCTAAAATCATTATGATCGTAATAAAATAACAGAAATATTTATTTTTTTATAAAAATCATTATATGACAGTACTAAAATATTTTTATTTATTTTTGCAGGTTATTGTATCACAACATAATTAATATTCACCGATCATTATTTCAAACAAAATCATACTACTTAAAATATCCATTACACGGTTATAATAATGCCACGATCAATTATGTGAGAGTCATTGATCTGAAAACAGACGGTACTGGTGGATATCCAAAATTATACCAAGGAGGAGTCGGTTATCGTAATATAACAGTACATTTTACATCCCAAAGAAGCCACGGACTTCATTTTAACGTGACAATTTATGGAAAATAATTGAAATAATAAAACTGAATATTTAACAAGAATAAAGTAAAAATAGAAACACAAATTTAAAATCAATTTTTAATCCTGTAAATCTGTTTAAATAAAAATATATAATTGTGTAAAAATATATAAAAGTTATTAGTGAAATAAAATTTTTATGTACTTTTAAAACTGTGTATATGTAATCCAATAAGCACTATTACATAGTAATGTAATATAATAATGTAATAATAATAATATAATGTAATATATTACATATGTAATATGTAATGTGTTTATATGTAATAGATTTTGTGAAACATCTGATTATTTAATATTAATTAAAAATTATAATTTAGAATCGTATTATTTATGGATTTTCTAGTTCAATTTCTGTTTAATTTATTTGATTATTCTGGAATTTATGTTTAATTTTATCTACATTAAGGTTTACTACAAAGTGACTGAAAAATAGACTCTCACATGAACAACATATACACTGAGGCATACATGCACGATCTTTAATAAATTGCAAAATATATTTTAATTTAATTCATTACTTCTCTAACTAATATTGTCGAACAACATTCTCCCTAAGTCGGAGCTGATCATCATTTCGTTTATTTGTTTTTTGTTGCCGATCATTTAATCGCTCTTTGGTTTGATATCTGAACTTAATTTGTGTACACGTTCTCTAGTTCTCAAATTTTCTCTCTATATATATTCATCTTCTTCTCTTATTCTTTTGTTAGTTTTAATGTTTTCTTCATTTTTATATTTATCATCTCTTAATCTTATTATTCTCCCTTTGGTTTTAACAATTTCTTCCTTTTTATATTTATCATGTTCTCTTAAATTTTTTATTTTTCCCTTGTTCGTAACATTTTCTTCCTCTTTATATTCATCTTCTTGTCTTGAGATATATTTCTTCATGTTATCTTTCTTTTTCCTGTATGATTGTTTCTTTTTCATTTTTGATTATTCACCAAATAATCCAATAATAAAAACCGAATATTTTACACCGTAAGGTCGAAATTAACATTTGTAACCGGTATACAGGAGTTCACTAAACGGAATAGTTTAATTATTATTAACTTTTATTTGTACGACACACCAGAAATCTGAAACTTTTGTTAATCAACAACTCACGAAGATACGAATGTTACTGATCTAGTAATACGAGTAATAAAGGGACTTTTACTATCTACTACTAATTAATAATTGTATAAATATTTGGTGTTAATAAAAACAAATATTTCAGCAATTGTGTAACTGTCCACTTAATTAAAGAACTGGAGGATCGTACCTTACTTTGAAATGAAATAAGTTTAAATCAAGTACAGCAAAAAATATGTATATATAATTTAATAGGCGTACGAGGAAGTCACGACGTGGTGTCCACATCAGATTTTTTGTTTTTTTATACCTATCTGCGTATATTTATCTTGGCATCTCTGCAGTGTACTGTTGACACAATATTTCTGTAATGTATTACTATATAACCAGGTATTAAATAAATAAGTTAATGGTGTAAAAAAATTCTCTTTTCAGATATCTAATTACGGAAAGTCACGTATGAATAAAAAAAGAATATATAATAAAATATCAAACCTCATGCTTCGCAACAAATTTCTATATAATAGCTGTCTGTTATACAAGTTTAAACTAATAGAATTCTACGGTGAGGCATTAAAAGTATTCAAACATTAATAGTTACAAATTTTAATTAAGATTGGTTAGAACAATCATAAAGCTTCCATTTCTAACTCGGTCACTAGAAGAGATTTAATGACAAAGAAAAAATTCGCGGATTTCTCGCGAATTCGCGGATATAAATTACAAAAAATAAAACCTATTAGATAAATGTGAGGTTCCACGAAGACTATGACGCCGATGTCCGATAGATTTATTGAAGGGCAATACAAAATGGTACCGTCGTTCAGCATCAGAATATAGCTATGGAAATTACCAATAACCGTAACACAAAAAACAGCTGCGAGAAGGAACACCAAAGGCATTTAAGGAAAGGTTATCCTTTCAATAAGAAGCCTTAAACGACCTTATTTAACAAAATTTTATTTATTGTTTGCAAAATAAAAACAGATTAGAGATAGATAAGTGGGATAAAAAATAAATAATATATTTCTATATTTTAAAATTCTTCTACGTCAGGTTAAAGGAGACACAATATGTAACAGACTTAATAAAAAAAAACTTTCTATTTTTAAGTTTAAACAAATTAATCAAAACATATGTCCAAATTTATATAGTACGATTAAAAAAATACATATAATAAAAATACTGTAAATTGTCATGGAAACATAATTTGTACTTCAGTTCTTAAGAGGTATTTTGAAAAAGCTCATAAATAGAATAGAAATATATAAAATCGATGTAAAATTTTATATTTTTTTTTATTTCTATTCCGTTAAGAATAACTCTGAATGAACTCTTACTAAAAATTTTAATTTTTTTCTTTTATTGTGTATGAAATGACTGTTGATTTTTGCGAGTAATTATTTTTCCAGAGTAGTATTTTTCTGAATTAATAATCAAACAAATTATGATAAATTAAATTTGAAGGAAAAAATAAAAATATTTAATTACCAGACTGAAAAAATTTTAATAAATTACATATAAAATAATAATTACAGATGACATCCGCAAATCAATGATTGTAAAACCTGAATTTATTATCGGATTAGCTGCAGTAATTAATTCTACATTCGGTGATTATGATTTTTTTCCTAAGTTGAAACGAGAACATAAGAATAAAGAAAAAAATAAAATCCACAATCTCATAATTGGAACTAAAATTGATGGAGTTTAGTAAGTTAAAATATCTTCAATTTTAACTATTTATTAATGTGCGTATATACGGTATGTGTATCGTCATGTGTTCACAGTTTGCCAAGGATATTGAGACGGCACATGTAAAAATTCTTACAAATATTCAATTTTTTTATCCTCACATAGCTTGTATGAAATAGATAATTAATTATAAATAACAAAATACAACTCCAATTTTCTGTAAACTTTACGATAGCTAAAAAAAATTAATAAGAGATTATAAGGGCAAGATGACGATAACAAAATCGACAATTCGCATTATATAAGAATTATTTACTTTCAATTTTTACAAAAAGAAATTATCTTAAACTTATATAAATGAATAGTGCCACTTTGTCCCCCTGTTCGCAATGAACTCACCGAAACGCTTCTAGTACTTAACCGCTGTCAAAAAATGGAATGCTCGTGACGCATTCTTCGCTCGTTTGTTACCGCACACTCACTCCAAATGCTCCCGCATACTGTCCCCATATTTTTCGAACGCTGAATTGAAAACTGAAAATTTGTTGGTCTTCGGCAATATTTATTCTAGTATCTCCGGGTCAAGGACTTAACCTGTAGTAAATGTAGCCGACGCACACCTTGTTCATGCGTAATGATCGGTATCGTTCGTACCTTCTACGCTATTCTATAAGTTCTTCCTAGAAAAAATTTCTTAACGGTTTCTACTATACTTTTGATCTTGATTTTCTCTTTTTCTTCTTCTGAAAGCTTCTCCACTCGTTAGTATATGACATTTACATCTCAGGAATGGTCCAACTGAGACTGTACAAGACTACACTTCATTTACACTCATACATATTATCCTCATTCACCCTCTGAAGTAATACCTGAACGGTAATTCCCGGAGGCTACATAAAAAAAAGAAAAAAAATTCTGTGATAGTTAGATGTCTTAACTTGTCTATAAATCAGCACAGCTCAACTTACTAGTAAGTATTTATTTGTATTTACCAATAATCCACTTAACTTAACAAACACCATAACTTGAAGTTCCCTCTCTCTACCAATCCACAAAATCTACCATCTAACTCTATTGCTTTTTCTACATCAGAGTTCCGTAACCAGATACAGTTCTGTGTGAATGCAGTTCTTGAGTTTTTGTGCCGCTCACATGTTACTCTCGAAACATACATAATTGAATTTTTTAATCTTAATAAATTACATTCCAACAATCACATTTGTTTTTAGAATTACTAAATATTTAATAATATTTACAGGTTAAACACTGGGATTTAATTATTAACTCGTTGAATAGTCTAAATCCACATTGTAGAAGAATTTACTAATGAGGAAAGTGACTTTTCGTAACAGAATAATGTATTCATATTGTTTGTATACGAATTTGGTTAATATGTATATATCTATATATACACGAGGTGTGTGAGAAAATGAGATTGGTAACACTGCGAGCGATCTGGGAACGCTGTGTCTACCGGTCTGTGTTAGACCGGTTTGTTCATCCCTTCCACATGCTCAGTACGAGTTTCAACTCCGTTCAGCCAAAACATTATTTTTGACAGCGTCATCAGTGAAGTGGTGTTTTTTTTGTGTTACAAAAATGGAGCATCGGAATTTAGAGCGACGTTGTGCAATCAAGTTTGGTGTTAAACTTGGGGAATCCGCGAGTGTTACCTTTGAAAATTTGAAACAGGCCTATGGGGAACATTGCTTATCAAGAGCACAAGTTTTCTGCTGGCACAAATAATTTTTGGAAGGCAGAAAACACGTTGAAGATCAACCTCGCTAGGGAGACCTTCAACTTCAAAATCTGACGAAAAAGTTGAGCGTAAGAGGGTTCTGATGAGATAAGACCGTCGTTTAACAATAAGGAAGATGAGTGAACAGTTAAATTTAAACGCTTTCACCGTACATCAAATTTTGACAGACGATTTCGACATGTGAAAGATTTGTGTGAAATTGGTGCCGAAAAACCTCACAACGGAACAGAAGGACAATCGAAAAAAGTGTGCGTTGATCTTCTTGAGAGGATTGACAATGACCAAGAATTCTTCAATCGTGTGATAACAGGTGATGAATCCTGAATATTTGAGTACGATCCTGAAACAAAGCGGCAAAGCGAAGAGTGGCACACTCATCTCCTCGACCGAAAAAATGTCGAATGAGCAAATCAAAGATCAAAATCGTGCTGATTAGCATTTTTGACAGTTGGGTTATCGTGCATATCGAATTTGTTCCTCCAGGACAAACTGTCAACCAAGTGTTTTACAAAGGTGTCCTTGAAAGGCCCAGGAAAAGAGTGATTCGCATGAAACAAGACGCTGCACACAAGTGGATGCTTCATCATGTCAATGCCTCGTGTCACACGGCCATTTCCATCAGGGAATTTGTGACCTCAAAACGCATTCCTACGGTTCCTCAACCTCCCTATTCACCTGATTTGTCCTTGTGACTTTTTCCTTTTCCCGAAATTGAAACGTATCTTAAAAGGACGTCATTTTGGAACTCTGGAGAACATTCAAAAGACTGTGACGACCAGTTAAAAGCCCTACCAGTTGAAGCCTTCCAGCGCTGCTACCAGGAGTGGGAACAACTGCTCCGCCGGTGTATAGCTGTCCAAGGGAACTACTTTGAAGGGGATAATATTGTTTGAAAAAATCTCATTACTTTTCTCACACACCTGGTGTGTATATATATATATATATATATATATACACACTAATAATATATATATATATATTAGCCGACATTCTCTTATAATTGTATTAAATCACAAAAAGCCCCTTTATGTAAAATTTCCATTTCATCAATAATTCACGTGCAATAATCAATGACATAAAATATTATTAAAATTAGGGTATTGTTAATGTTGTAATTTAATTTTTATTGTACCTTCTTGACTAAACAACCAGTGAATAGTAAACTTGGCAAAAGATGTTTGTTATCGTGAAAATTTCTATGCCATTTTCAGGATAACTGCCATTTCATATCAGAGTGATTCAGCCGTTACAAATATGCTACATACCATCCACACACAACACACACTTTCCGTAAAATACCAGGGATAAATTGACGTAATTAAAGAAACCATTAATGAAATTTTATTATTCTGCTACTTATACGCTTATGTGATAGATAAATTTTGAATACACCAATTTGTACTCGATTAAGGATAACTAAAAAAACTGCCATAGGCGATCCATTAAAATATTAGTTAATATTTCAGTGGCGGTCGATTGAAGTGTTAATTTCATTTACAATACTTTATTATAGGAAACATATAGTCATCACTGGGTTCAATAAATGTGCTGTTTGTGTGTAACTTGTACCAAATTTTCGTGAAACATAAATCAAAAGATTAAATCTTAGTTCTGGATCACCTCCCTTTAGAAAATCTCTCTTTTGGAAAACACAAATACAATGGCGCGAAATACTGTGTATTACATTATTATTTAATTAGTTATATCAATCGCGTGATCGTCAGTAATTCTTTACAATAGAAATCATCTCGCTGAAAAAGTTTATATAAATTTATACTGTTATATAAAGAAGAAGCGGGTTTTTGTTTATTCGGAATAAACAAAAAAACTACTCGATCAATCGCATCCAAATTTTTACCCATGTTTTTTTGGAATAACTGAGAAGGTTTACAGATACATCTTATCTCGAAAAATTTCTTAGTAGTGATGATGTGCCGGTTGAAGCACAAACTTTAATGAATTGAATTAATGAACTGTGAATATGAATCTCTATCACTGTGTGAGCTTGAATTGAACTGATTGATTCGAATCAATCGTATGATTAATATTACAAAAATAATAGAATTAAATTTACGTTAAATAAAATTTCTGTTTAACAATAATGGGCTTCCCGTGGGGACTGCTTGTGAGACTAAAAGTGGTGAGGTATGCAAGCACCTCGTGGAAGGCTATACCGAATACCAACCGGTAACAAAGGGTATTTGTTAGTAAGTTGAAGGCTATATATAAAGTTTTTCTATTTGTTATCGCATCACGAGAGAACCAACCGACCGATTACTTTCAAATTTGCAGGATGCATTTGTATTATTTCAGGGAAGATTTTAAGCCATCGATCGAAGCCCTACCAACCTTGAAGGTTAAGATATTAAAATATCCATTATTTCTTCGCCCCCAAGGAGGGTTAAATTGTGAATTAAAGATATTCATTAACGAAAAAATAGATTAATCCTTTTACTTCATATTATATTTTTACCACCGTGACAAAGAAATAAGTAATGAATTGTTTATCGTCAAAAATGTGTGTGTATACTTTAGTTACCATAATTACCATTATTCTATCTTTTGTCATTTAGTTTCTTTTTCAGCTTTATGTAAAGCTTGAATACTGTAATTATTATTTATCAGCAGTATACTCACAAACATGAGGATAACGTACAGTGCGGGGGTCCAAGGAGTAGAGTCCTCTGGGAAGGTGGGAATTTTCTGCGGGTGTCCAAAGCCCCGGCCCCCATGAAAAATTGAGAATGGCGAGCGAAGCTAGCTCTGCGACCATAGGGTAGGCTTCTTGCCCCGGGAAACCCCAAGGAGCCCCTGAGTTGGCTCCGGGATTCGCGAGCTGACCTGAGCCCCGAGGTCCAGGTTCTGGGCAGACGGACCGGCTAGTAAACTATAAATGATGTGGACAGGAAATAAAAGAACTATTTTTAAGAGATAGACGTTAGTTTAATTTATGCTTTTCAATTAGCGATTATATACCGTTTTAACATCATAGTATATTTAACCTAATCTACGTAAGATTGCCGATAACTAATGTGCTACTTCATTTTGAGTAAATATAACCAGATTTCCTGAGGCATTGTAGGGCGATACATGACCACTGTCTGCAGGAGTATGAAGTCTTGTTTGATAGCCTCTTGGTAATTTTCTTTTTATTACCACCCACCCGTATCTTTTTGTGCGTTTTGTAAGACATCGTGTTAAGGATGCGATGATCTGTTTTAGTAACGTGATCTTAGTATGGTACGTAGGTTCACGGGCTTTGCCTGTGTACCTGTTTGGGAAATTCCTTTCCTACATAGCAGCTGTAAAACAATGCTCAACCTGGGACTAAAGCAGTTACAAAATAAGAACGGGACTTCTAATAGGCTTTCTAATAGGTGATTCACGAAGAACGTAACAAACTTTCAAGGCACTACCTACTTAAAGTAGGTTTTAAAACGCTTCGTTAGCGAGTGTCGGCCGGCGAATTGTTTCTAACCGCTAGAAAAAAGTGTGAAGTTGCCCCATTGTGCTAGAAAATTATCTGCCTTTTTGTTTATCAGAAGAACGTTTTCCATAATAGATCTGGCGAATTATTTAGCAAAAAATTTAAGTAGGAAGCACCCGAAACAATCTCATTGGAAATAGATGTTTCCAATATTTTGTTGCCTATAATACCACAAAGAACGTTCAGATGGAACTAGTTGGTATAAAGTTTCGACGGTACCGTTTGAATTTTCATGACTCCGTATGAGTTTCTGAATTAAAGTCTACTTCGAGTAAATGTGGTTTCGTCAATAAACAAAAAAGAATCTATATTATTAATACTGTTAAGAACCCAGTGAAAAAATTTAAACGTTCAAGAAACCTTGGCAGAAAATGTTGTACCTTTTGTAAATTAAAAGATTGGAATTTTCGAAAAGGATGGGTCTTCTCGAAGTAATCATCGTACTTTTTGTGTTAAACCAGTACAGTAAAATATTCTCCTGATAATGATTAATATTGTCAACTTGTAAAATAAATTAAAATAAAATTAATTTTTAATTTTCTTTAGCGATGTCAAATAAATTTTATTGGTGTATTGTTTTATTTTATTTTAATTTTGATTGGTTTTTCTCTAAAATATTTAATTATATTGTTTTGTAACATTAAACATTTTGTTTAATACCTAGTTAAAATCTGCGGCATTTTGATAGTTTTTGTGTATAATAAACGTCAAAATTCTTACCTTTACATTTAGTGGTCTGAGAACTTAATTCGTATAATTACACTCAGAATCAAATTCTCTACAAGTTTGTGTTTATTAACCATTTAACATAGTTACTTTACATCAAACATAAAACAGTGTTTATCTCGATCCCAACCTTTGTTTTTTACGCCAGATTTTTCAAAATATACTAAAAATACAGTCTGGGGCTTATTTTTTCTTAATTATTCATGTCAGATTTCCTATAAAACCACAAAATTTACCCTCTTAATTTAGGTTCCGTGAATTACAGTCTAGCTTAGTTTTACCGAAGGTGCAAATATCAGGGCGAAATCTTTCGCCAGCCGTTACACGCTAACGAAGCTATGATTATAAGAACTTTCTTCTTTATTTTCACCAGCATTAAACTCCTGCAAGTTTGCGACATTCTTCGTGAATCACTCTGTAATGCAAACACGAAAAATTTGTATTTATTTTAAATTAGATTTCTTTGCGTCTAAACTAAAAGAAAAAAGTAATATCACGTATCATTGAGAAAATTTTAGAATATTATTTTTTTATTTTTAATATAAACACGTCAACAGAGATGTTAATGTATTTAAAAAACAATTCTGCCTTACTAATATAGTTTTATCGTGTTATTTCAGCTTGGTATTTGCAAAAGAAATCAATGAGCCTGGAAATCTTCATCAAATCATTTCTTTTGACATTGAATATAGAACGATAGACTACGGCAATGTAATTACTTATGTTGAAGTGATCGATTTAATTAGAGATGGTACAAATGGATATCCGACCTTGAAAAAAGGAGGAGTCGGTCAGCAGTATTTAGTGATTAGTCTTGAATCACAAATGAATCTCGGACTTCATTTTAGCATATCTATTTATGAAAACGTCAATCTAAAAACGTAATAAAGAAAAGAGTAAAATTACATAACAGATTAACAAGATGTGTTTTGTTAAAATATAAAATTAAAAGAACAGATAATTAGTCTGCTATTTTAATTCAATAAAAATTCTTGAAATTGTGATTACATTTTTTATTTCTGATTACATTTTTTATTTCATGTTGTGCAGGCAGGCAACGTTTGGAATATGTAAAACAAATTGTTAGGGATGTAGGATGTAGGGAAACGACTGGCACTAGATAGAGAATCTTGGACAGCAGCATCAAACCAGTCAGATGACTGAAGACAAATTGCTTTGAAAGTTAGTACTTGACATGCAGAAGTGGAAGGAGAACTTTATTCGGATCTACGAGAGCTTTTCAGGGTACATTTTTTATTCCAGGTTCTCGCTATCCCAATCACACAAAAACAAGAAAACTTTGTGTATCCTCCTTGCTCTGCCCTAGGAGCATCGATATTAGAATTGTTACTGGTACGGATGGACCATGAGGACCAGACTTAAAGCGGATGGCATATTTGGAGAGATGATTCTTTTTCAATTCTTCAAATTTAAATCGAACACCAGTCGAACAAAAGTAACAATCATTGGTGTGATTTCGTGGCTCTCGCCACACCACTGGAACTCCAAATCTGAACGCTTCTTGTTCACCCTTTTTTAACCACCGTCTAAGTCCTTAAACACATGTGTAGCAAACTTATTAGGATGATCAAGTTTTGTATTGATCTCCTATTTTCACTCCAAAATATGAGATACACTTATCAAACGAAACTTGTTCTATTTAGAATCAGCAGAATTTTTGCAGTCTCTTGAAGCCATTTTGAAAACGGAAAGTTTTCTTGATGGCCTGAAAATATATTTTCAACCGACAAAAACGCGTTTGATCACGGAGGACGAAAAAAAAATCGATTTACGCACGCTGATGATTAAAACAGCACTGATAGTAGTTGTACGGTTCATGAGTGGCGCGGATATCTGCTAATAAACATGTTACATCTTGTTAAAAATCTTGCCACAACCTGTCGGCCATGCTGATGATACATTCGCTAAGCAATGGAGAGCCAGCTCTTCACCGTCTCGTCATTTTCAATTCAACTACCCGCATTTTTAATCATACTCATCAACCCACCATTCATCTGTTTAGCTATAATAATGCATAGTACAAGCCAAAAAAGTGGAAATATTTTATTAATTTATGTCTTTTTACGGTATCACATTCTCGCAATTTTTCAAGTTTTTACAAATTTTGAAATTTGCGATTTGCGAAAAATTCTGACGTGATGGAAAAAAATAAATGTTATTTTAGGATTCATCGCTAAAAATTACATAGAAATCAATGGCCAAAAGTTACAAAAACATTCTACAACCAAACTTTTGCAGGCTTGTGGTATTTGATTACCGTAGAACGACGACGTCAAAAAGAGAGAGAGAGAATGAGAAAAGACATGACACAACTAAAATGTATCATATACGTGTATATATATATATTCTTTTTTTTAAATTGTTTTAAATAAAATAACATTTAATTTCGATGAAATTAATTATACTCTTTTATAGCTGTTTTTATTTTTACTACTGTAATTAATTTTCTTCTTTAAATTGAAATAAATTGTAAATTAAAATTATTTAAAAGTAAAACTAACATAATAGTCCAATAAAACCAAACAAAATAATTAAAATACGATTTTAATTTTATTCTACTTCTTTTTCGGAAATAAAAAATAACTTTTTAAATTTTATATAAATTAATTAATAAATAATAAAATCAAAATTTATTTTATTATAATAACCTAACATAAGACCAATAAGTAAATTAATATTTTATATTAATGCTAAATCGTAATCGTGTTTATAATTTTTTTTAAATTAAGAAAAAATAAACAGGTGTCATAACAAAGATCTGGGGAAGGATTAAAGAGAAATGAAATCTTGGATTGACAAAAAAGGTAAAAAAATCCTGACAGGGAAGGTTCACGAAATTAATCTGCTGATATGTATTTATATATCACATTCTATTATCAGTTCCATGCGCCTTAGCCACTGAAAACATTGCGACTGGTAGCGATGAATTAATATATCCCTTTCCGTAATGATACAGTTCTCAGTTACAGTAGAATATGGAATAATTGATTCAGTTAATTAAATAAATTAATCTTCAATATTCATTAATATTGAAAATTTTCAAGAAATTTATCTTTATAAGACGTTATAATATAAACATCGTATGTACAAAAAATGATTTAAAACTAGAATCGAATAGAAGAAAGGATAGTTTAAGTTGCTAGCATGACCGTAGAGTGATTTCTTATTTTTCCGCTTGACGACGCCACTAGCAAAGATGGAGACCCGAACACAAAGCCGTCAGCGTTTTGCAGTTTGCTAAATGTGAATCTGCAGTTACAGTTTAATTGTAATCCCTGAAGTGAGAATAACATTCGTCGGTAGAATAATCAGTTGAAAGGACCGGATGAGAGAAGAGTATATATATATATATATATATATATATATATATATATATATATATATATAAAAGACCTTTATATATATATAAAACGACCGGAAGACCAAGGTCGTTTGAAAAAATGTTGAATGAGTCTTTCCTGCAAAGTCTTAAAAACTCTGATAGGAAGGCAAAGGCTTCCAATGTGTGTATATGGGTGTGTGTGTGTGTGTGTGTGTGTGTGTGTGTGTGTGTGTGTGTGTCAATATGGGATATTTTAAGGAAATGCTTACATATGCGTCCATACCATTTACAGTTGTTACAGGATTTGAAGCCTACAAACTGCACTGCGTACCGACTTCGTAATCGTAACGTTGAAGCATGAAGAGGACAACTTTTTGATATATTGTAATGAGTCAGCATTTCATCTTAGTGGAAAGGTTACCACTCATGATGTCCGTATTTTGGGGTCGAAAATCCGCAAGAACTCTTATACTGCGAAAGGGATTACTGTTTCGCAGGTATATACTCTTCAAAATTAAATGCTTTTTGTGGAATATCCCGACGGCAAGTTTGTAGGCTGTTCTTTTAAGCTGATTCATATGTAGCAGGAGTTACTTATTTGCATATACTGTGAACTCTTTCCTCCAAAACAATGAAAAAATTTATATATATATATATATATGTCATCTCCTATATGTTTGTCATCGCCTTACAAGCCATCCTGGAATTTAGAGGTCAAGGGGAAAATTGGCCACTTACAAGCGGCGAGTCAATGTGGCGAAAACCGCATTGTCGGACCGTGTGGGAGTTCCTTGACGCGGTTGCTACGTTCCTAAACTCCTACCGCACTGCTGTCGGAAACTAACCTAGAGATATACGGCTGACCACCAGCCAACTAAGGCCCCAAGAGCTTTAATATGGTGGACAGGTATTTGCTGGAATTCAGCGATCAAGGCGTGGCAGCGAATTGCTGTCTAGACGAAATAAATTTTAATTTATGGTTGTTATATATATTTTTAGTAGTTGACGGGGTGCGCCTACCAATTTTAGTAAATATATGACAAGTGAGCGCTTAGTCCGCTCACGCTGTTAGGTAAGCTCTACGAGCTATTCAGGACACTGGTCGCTGAACTGTTTCGTGACTCAGTAGCAGTTTGTGGCACAGACATTCGGTCTTATGCTTTAGGGCGACCGAATGTGGTTGTGGCGGGAGAAATGCCAAGCAAACCTATCGCCTAGCAGTCGCATTACGTAATATCTAAATTCCAACTTTGGAAGGGTCAATATCCAGGGATATGAAATGTATATAAGTCGAAATAACGTTTAATTAATTTTATTATATTTGTGGGTAAAAAAATAAATAAAAATAATCTACACTTAGAAATAAAATTAAATTAATTGTCAATGGACTGCTTAATTGACAATAGCGGAAGCCGTGTGCAGCCGCTCGGCGCAGCCATTTGGTCCAATGATAAAAGGCAAAATGGACGATTTTCATTGGTTATCAGTAAAACCAAGTTTTCATAATAGTTGCCGAATAGGTTTCTTACCACTTTCTGTTTCTCTATGCCATGTCGATTTTGAATCCATTTTACTAAGTAAAAGATTAACAAAGATGAAACGTTATTATATTGTGGAAAACTAAAATGTAAGGGTTTTCATCAACGCCGATTCCATTTAATTCAGTTTTTGAAGATCTTTGGAACTGCGCTATCAATATCCGAATTGTCTTCAACAAAGGATTATAAAGAATGGTAAGTTCGACCGTTAGCAACGATTTCACTACTCAACACAAACTATTTTTATGTGTATCTGGAATCGTACATGGTGATTTTAACTAATTTTGAGGTGCTGAATTCAAAACTATTATCAGAATTTGTGTAGCACGTCACGGTTTTTTTTAGATACATACAATTTATTTACCAATAAAGGTATAACCACTGTAAAATCAATAACTAAAAAAAACTATTATGTGTATTCGTCTAAAATTTGTTTAAATCAATTAAATTTTTATTTAATTAAACACATAAATTGAAATATATTAATAAAATTTTAAAATAAGTTTCTAAAAGTCTAAATCATTGGAAACGTCTTTAAAATAACAGTTGTTAAAAGTTTAAATCATGTGAATTGTTTTACATTTAATTTTTAAAATACGTTGACGAACTTTTTCGCTTGTACGTTGTTTCATCAGTTTCTCTAAACAAAAACCAGCAATAGTCACCAATGATTCTAGGATGCCATATTCCTTGATACCGATTCTCTGTGGTCAGAATATCCTGATGGAAACCCTTTCCTTGCTCATTACTGACAGAGCCGAAACTGAAATGAATTTTTAATGACATCCTACATTCTAAATATTTGTAGTTTTTTAAGAGCTTATTAATGAAAAAACATAGTTTTCATCTTTTCTGTTGCCTAAAAAAACAGTAACAAGGTCTTTGGAGGACTTCCACGCTGCTAGTTCACATTCGCTAAGTTTATCGTCAAAAGTTGAATTCTTAAATAGTTTCTTGATTTGCAGACCGATAAATAACTCCTCCTTGAGCTTACCATAACTCAATTTAGGAAAATTCATTTTTAAATGATTAAGTTTATCGTTTTTTTCTAGTGCCTTTACATAATGTTTCATTAATCTGAGTTTTATGTGAAGCGGCGGCAGTATGAGTTTACCACTCTCAATTAATGACACATGCTTTGCATATTTTTCGCCAGCCACAATTTTCTGCCGTAATGACCAGTTCTTTACTTGATAATGAGTTTTTGTTTCACGGCTATCCAAAAGACAAAGAAAACAACAAAATTTCGTAAACCCATCTTGTAAACTAAGAACTTTCAGATCGCTGCAAACTTGTCACAAATGCTCTTTGTAATTTATTGCTTCTAATATTAATGCCGTAGTTTCATAGTTTCTTTCATGTTGACTGTATGAGCTAATGGAATAGATAGGCTGGCTGTTTGTTACCATTATGCAGTAAAACTGTTTTCATGCTACCTTTAAGATCGTGAATAAGTCGTCCTTCTTCAGGAATATACAGATTCCAGGCTCTTTCATCAGGCCATTGACATCAATACAAACGCTAAATGAATTTTTCATAGTAAAATAAGTTGAAAGAGTTTTATTTCGTGTTCTAAACGCAGTAACGTTTGTTTCTTCCGCTAAAAGATTCCACTGTTGCAGTCTAGACCCCAAAAGTCTGCCTTTCTGCTTTGATAACTTTAAATGGCAAACTAAATCATTAAGTTCATGTTTTTGTATTAAATAAGGAAATTTCTCATCAGATACAGGAAGAAATTCTTAACGTTCTGTAAATCTGCTTTGTTTTCAGATTGTTCTTCTAGCAATATCAGATTAAACGGTAGGACAGGTACAGGTAACTCCCCTCCGTGTGATACCGATTTTAGAAATGAGGATACATCTGCATATTTTATGAACTTTCTATTTTTGAATAAAAATCCAAATATATTTGTAAATGAAAAGTAGCGGTCGGTGAAATGGTCCTTAGGATCACGACAAACCCACTGTATATCAAACGGTATAGCCCGTCATTTACCCTTCAATCATTCAGAATTACTGAGTACGATACGCAAATAACATTTGCGCCCAGATCTTATCTTCGCCGAGTGCACAATCAAAATAAAATTTATAAGCTGTTTTTCATCAATTCGAAACGGTTTTTCTTTGAGATTGAGGCGTAAATTTATCACAGACATAAAAAAAATTGTCTGGATGATTTCAATATCCACGAACTTTTGGAGAAACTATGTTGAAACAAAAACGAGAAAAATCACTTTTTATTATAAAAAAATCGACGAAAGTATAGCAGATACTAATAACTATGTAAAATACAACATATAGTACAGACAAGCGAACTGAATAAAATTTTAAGCTGTGTAGTGAGCAACAGCAGATGTGTGTATGATGTCACCATACAGACGTTTTTACGTGTCTACTTTTAATAATACAATGTATATATTTATTTTTTCTTTATTAAACGCGTATGAATATTGTTTAAAAGTAAAAATACGGAAACTATTCTTAATTGTAATCAGTATTTGATAAAAATGAGTTTATTAAAAAAAAATTTACAAATTTACGATTTACGTAAAACCTTTACGCGGTAACACAATTTCAATAGTTAAACTAGTGTTATTAGTGATCGAATGTGAACGATTGGATGAGGATGGTTCATGTAATTTTTAAACAAACGTTTACACTTATTGTATAACTTCTTTTTATTTCTACCGATAACTACTTGAAAGCAGATATAGTTAAATTCCTATATTACAAGAAAACTTTTCACAGAACATCATGCTATATAGTAGTTACTGTAATAATTTTTAATTTATTATGTAACTTGTTACACAGCAAATTTTGTTACGTAGTGTAAACGAGGTTTATAAATTTTATCGTTATAAAATTGTCCTTTTTTTCTTTAAAAACTTATCTAGAATAATAGTGATAATAATCCCTTTCTTCTTTTTTTTTTAGGAAGAGCTTTGTCATATTATTTTCAATATATTTCATTCTAAACACACAAATATAATTAACGAGATTAAAATGTCTAAAAATATAAATACTACGTATCCACTTATCACCGCACATACTCAATATGATAACTCAATCGAAACATTCTTTTATAATCGTTAAGAGGATAGAACATTGAATTAATGAATGTGTTAAATATAATTTTACATTATTCAAAATATAATTGCAATTACTTTTTAAAAAGTAATAAAATAACATAAAGTAAATTATTAATTATAATATTACTTCTTCAAAAATTTATAATTGTATGTTTCTAATTGTCATATTGATATAAAAAATATTTGTGTTTTTTTTTTAATAGAAAAGAGATTGATCTTGTGCAGCTCCAAACGAAAGAATATGTAATCATATCGAAATATGGTATGTTTTCATTAGAAGCTTATTAAATTTGTTTCTTGATTTTTGAGTAAATCAAGAGGACTTTGCGTTAATTTAATTGTAGAACAAAATTATCGTTGCAACAACACTTGTTTTGTTGGTATGAGAACAGTACTTTTGTTTAAAGACTTGATCGAGTCTTTAAACAATGAGTCCGTGCACAATGATCTGAGTGCACGGTCTAATTGAAGTTATATACGGGAAGAGTTTTTGTGTGAAACCTTCGGTGTTAGATGAAGGCGCGGGATTGCGCTTCCGCGAATCGGTTAATTTGATCGTTGAGGGTTGTAAGTTATATTAGGTGGTCTGGTTAGAAGAAGCCGACAGTAAGTTGTGTAAATACATATGGAATTGTCTACCGAAGTATTTGAATCGGTGGCAAGTTGACCAAGGTCAAACTGATGTCTGTAATATGTTATCAGGTTTAGAGGGTCTAAATACGACCTCTGGGATAGGAACCCGCACCGTTTCCCTCTCAGAAAGGAGAGATTGGTGTAGCGACCGAAACAAGGCGGTTGTTTTCCATTACGGGAGTCAGGATTTTTAAGACCGATGGAAGACGACAGTCTCGGTAGCACAAGTGATAATGGGCTTGCTTGCTGCACTGACGGTTCTTAATTCGATTACTGATTATGTTCTTGAAAATTTAAAATGATTTAACAAAAGAAAAAAGTCGCTAATGACGTTGTATATTAATGATTCAATAAAAAGAAAAATGTATGAATATTCAAATAGAATAATTTATCATTGTTTTCTATAAATGATATTCTGTAAAACAAATAATATAAATTAATTACCAAAAACGTATTACTTAAAAAATACAGTCTAATTTTCAGTATTTATTGTGTGAATAATAATTAGCACACTAATTATCATAGTTTATTACGCGTTACCAAGCTAATATATTTATTTTTATTAAAGTAACTAATGGTAAATTAATTGTTTCGTATAAAATTAATATGAAATGTTAATTTTTTTTACGCAACAATAGATTATCGCGTTTTTATTAAAAATAAAATAAGTTTTATAGCACAAATCATCTATTTATACATAAAAAAACAAACACAGAAAAATAATACATGTATTTTACAACAATTTTCAACATCAAAATATTTACAGGTAAGAGAATAATGAATATAAAATTTATTCGCTTCTGTAATAGCAAATGTACATATTAGTTATATTTCGCCTTTTAGTTATATATATATATAAAATAAAATAAAAATATATATATACATTTATTTACTTTTTATCCAAAATAATGGCGAAAGTAATAAAGTGTTTAATGAAATTAAAGCTAATGGTTTCTCAACCAGAAAAAATTATTTGTATTTTTGTTTTTTAAATAAATATTTTTTCTTAAATATATCAAAATTTCCAGTTGAGAATAGAGAAAATTACAGTTTGACGTAGCGATCCAAAAAGTAAAATACATTCAATTTGTGCAAATTATAATTTTTTCTTGAGCATCCAAATGTTACTACATGTACGTTGGAAAAAAACGCAACTATTTCTACTCGTACAGGCATTTCCAATAATTCACTTTTCAATGGAGTTTATACTTAAAAAAAAAAATCCTTTTTACATTACACCTAGTCAAGAGGAAATTTTCTGATAGGCCAGAAAGATAGATTCAAAGACAAACTGAATCCAAATTTCTGAGTTGCACAACGTGGAATATTAATGAACTAGCACATCGGAGAGAAGAACTAGAAGTTTTATTGATTAGTGAGTCCTTATAGATTGTTTTCATTTGCAAAAGCATTTCACTGATTCGATTTTCCTTCGTGTTCAAGGGTTTATTCTATCTTAATACTAACCATCCCGTTGGCAGAGCGCACGGTGGTACCACGGTTATTGTTAGCGTCATAAAATATCATCAACTACCGTATTACAGAACAGAGAAGAAATGACATTCACGCGAGCTCACTGGAGATCCAGGATTGGCTTGGAGCGCTTAGAGGGTCTGCAGTATACTTTCCTCCTCGATACTTAATATTGGTTGCCTCTTTTTTACAGTTCTTCTCAACTCTTGGTTTAATTTTTATTGCGGGCGATGATTGTATCGTCCAAGCATACTCTTTGGGAATGTCAACCAATTTCACATAGAGGGAGCCGCTCTGAAGGACTGCGTTATTAGTATGTATCTGATCTCCTGAATCAGCCTATCTATCTGTCAGATCCTAATAAGATCCCTGACGTGTTAGAGTCTTTCGTATCCTCGAGAATTATACACCGAAGTTGATAACAACTTCGATTCAAAATCTGACCGTAAAACAGTTCTGCTCACTGCCAGTAGGTTATTAATTAAAAGGGCGGTATCACCATATTCCACAACAGACTGGAATTCGTTTCGTAGAAACGAATAGACTGTAGATGAGTTGCTAGTACCCGTTTGGTTGAGATTCTCTGATGATACCGACAACGCGATGCAATACCTGATCTCAATCCTACTAGAGGCTGCTTGGCGATCGACATCGAAGGTTAAATGTGAGAGTCAATGAATACAGGCCACCCGCGAGAGGTGGCAAAGATAGGACATCTTTAACAGTACCGCTCGTAGGTTGAAACGGCTATTGCAAAGCTATAAGAATGATATTTTTAAATGTATCTTGTAAGCCTATCGCCTTTACGTAGAAACAATTACTCCTTATGGAAGACCACGAGGAACTTCCGTCGAACTCCATCCTCACATCCTCCTTTAAAAGACGTTTGATGGCTCTTTGTCAGAGAGTGACAAGGAGAAGGCTGAAATATTTACCACTTACTTAAGCGATGTCTTTCAACCGTTTGATATGCGAAGTCCTCGTGAGGAAGAAATCGTTAAATTATTAGGTAACCCGATCGTATGGGTATTTCTATTAAGTCTTTCTCAACAGTTGAAGTTGTTCAACAGATCAAAAGGAAGAAAGATCACAGAAGAGCCCCGATTTTATTTAATCACAAACAAATTGATCTTTATGCTACCTTTCAAAGTCATCCTGTATATAACACAGCTATTTAACGGCATTCTCCGGACATACTTCCCAACGGAGTGGAAAGCTTCGCAAACAGTGATAGATAGAAACCGAAGATGTGAATTCCACTATCGTGCAAACATACAAACTTGGAAACGTAATCGGCAGAAACATTAAAGAAAAAATACTGTTTGGCAGCCTTCTTAGACATCCAACGGAGCTTTGACAAGGTCTGATACCTTTTTTACAAATTAAAGATAAGTTTTCCTCAATCATACTACCTTATTCTACGGGAATACCATAGGACGTTTTTCTCAGGTAAAATATAACCAGGATTCAGGAACTGGTGTCCAAGATTTTTGAAATCAAGTCGTAAGTTCCTTAGAGGTCTATCTTGGGGCTTTGTTATATTCCACCTTTACTGCGGACCTTCGGACTACAGACGAGGTTTCTATCGAATCTTTTCGGATGGCATGGCTTTTCTCGTAGTTGATGCCAGCCGAAATATAGCATCAAATAGCTTAGTTGAATTTAATCAAGAGATGGTTGAATACATGAAGAATACGCGGTCACCAAGCAAAATCGAACCATGTGACGTTCACAATAAGGAGAGGTGACTGCTCAAGAGTTCATCTTGTAATTCCACAAACTGAGAATGTGGCGTACTTATGTTTACACCTCGATCGTCGACTTATATGAAAAGTTCATTTAAGAGAGAAGAGACGGTAACTTGAGATAAAGTTCAAGAAAATATTCTGGTGATCGGGAAGACTTTCTCCCAATCCTTGTCTAATAAGCTACTGAAATACTCAGCAATTCTTAAACATATCTGGACCTGTGGTATCAAACAATGGGACACCGTGAGCAGAAGCAATGTCGATATCTTACAGTGGTTTCAGAATAAAGTAACGAGGTGTATAACAGAAGTACCTGGGTTTACATTTTGATGAACTCCAAGATTATTTAGGATTACAGTCCATACGGTAGAAAATAGGTATCAGTTCAAAGTCCGAACTTCAACTTAGCTACTACAAAATCACTTGGCACTGAACAACGGGGGATGATATTAGAAGGTTGAACTACATGTTTTAGCCTAAAGTGTCCAAATAGAGTCTTAATGAGTCTACAGTGACCTGGAATGTGAGTAATGTACATTAACTCTTTAATTTAAAATTTTTTACTTTCCTTTTTTTGATCCACCGTTTTTTTCTACTTCTACTTACTCTGATATACTACTTTGCTTTCTGTTATTCTACTGGTGCTGAGTGTCATTCATAACTGCTAATTGTATGTGCTTGCTATAAAGACTTTTACCGTACTAGTGTGCGTGTTGAGACGTTTCTCTGAAGACTTCTTATCATGTTATTTGAGGTGCGCTCTTATTTACTAAAGGTTTATGTAAATGTAACCGGTTGTAAAGAAGCTGTGAAATAATAAAAAAAATTCAAGGGTCGTAATAATTGTAGATAAGGCATAAGTGACTGCTGAAATTTTTAAATAAAAAAAACAATCCGTAACAGGCAAGGATTAATATATCGAAAAATATCCGGAGCGTTAATTTGCTCTGGTACACAGTCAATTACTATAATTATATATCACCCGTTTAAAAGGAAAAAATATATTTCATCTCAATTTTTTTTTTGCAATTCAAAATTATAAATGCCTAAAACTTACTTAAGTAAGCATAAACATCACCAAAAAACTTTAATTCGGAGGTCCCCAGTTTAAAAAAAAATTTAGATTTCGATTTTAACTTATTTAATACTAATTTTAAAGCACATTAGAGTTATTAAAATAGTCCCCTTGATTCGGAGACTCCCAATTTTGAAAAAGGCGTTGCGAAATTGTAGTGATACTAAACTATTAGTATAACCTTCATACAGCACTTGAATTTTAAAGAAAAAAATAATTTCTCGTTCCCTTGAAGAGATGACAGGATGATCTAAATACTTAGAAAATTATAATGAATTCGATTATGTTACAAATTATAATTTAAAAAGTCTGTTGAATGTTAATTTTTGAGTGTAAAGGTTTTTACAGGCTTACTCTAAGTATGGAAAAAAGCTACGGGAAGTAAATTAATTTTGAGTGCCGTTATTAATAAAAAGATTCTTATAACATAATAAAAAAATTAATTAAATTTACATGACATAATTGTTACAGATGGGTATCAACGATTTGGTGACTTTGAAAACTGTATTTTTTTTAAGCCTGGTTGTAGTAATTAGTTACGCATTAGATAATCAACGTGCTTCAGTTTACTACTGGAACTATGATTTAGGCGGATTTAGCCATGATCTTTTCTTGGGACGGCGAGATTTTAAAAGAGACAGGTATGTACAAAAATAACCGAACAAATGTAGTTGATCGAATCGTATGACATTACGAAAATCTCTAAAAATATACTTTAGTACTGTACCTTACATTGTAGCTATAGCTTTGTCCACCCAAAAATCACGGAGCAAGGATATTTTAATCAAAATCTAACTACGATATGGTGACCTAGAGAGTACATTAAAAAGTCCAAAAGTTGTATTGCTAGTAAGGCGAATATATAATATTAATGATTTTATTTTGTTTTCATATATAACTTTTATTAACAATTAGCACAGTTATATATGTCTCTATATAGAGACACTACAGAAGAGTCTCTATATAATACGTCTGTACATAGAGACGTATATATAACTACAGAAAGATGACTGTTGTGATCAACACAAACCCCAACACAAACACCTGGGGAATTACCCCCTGGATGTGTAACAAACAGATTTAAGACGAAAAACCAAGTGTTGAAAGTGCAAAAAAATTAGTTAAAATTCATATTTGTTTCACTGGCCCATTGATGCACGTCCAGTCGCTACCAACACGCCACCGCTACCAGCCATACGTATATTTCAATCATTGTACAACTGTATACGTCAATCGTTGTACAGCTGAGTTTCTCATGTTGCAAAATTTTTGCACGGGTGTGTTTGTGTATATATATATTTTATAAAAGATTTGTTTCCACAGAAAAAAACAAAAGAATGCATAAATTTGTCAATCCTGAACGTAATTATTAGGCTATCATTGAAAATATATTTAACAAGTAAGTTAATAATGTGAATGTTTTACTTTATTAATCTATTTCTAAATATTGTAAATGTTCTGCGTATTTTGGTAACCTGTTTTAATAAAAAACAAACTTTTATAAAATATATAACAATATAATTTTTTTTTGTGACTGGTTTGATGCAGCTCTCCAAGATTCCCTATCTAGTGCTAGTCGTTTCATTTCAGTATACCCATCCTACATTCCTAACAATTTGTTTTACATATTGTTTTACATATAGACTCGTTTAGCTTGTGCTATTCGGCATTTTATATCGCTCCTGCTTCGTCCATCTTTATAATTCTACTTCCCAAATAACAAAATTCTTCTACCTCCATAATCTTTTCTCCTCCTATTTCCACATTCAGTGGTCCATCTTTGTTATTTCTACTACATTTCATTACTTTTGTTTTGTTCTTGTTTATTTTAATATATATATATATATATATATATATATATATATATATATATATATATATATATATATATATATATAATTATTATAATATATATATATAATTCAAGTAACTGTGAATTACAACTATATATTAAAAAAACAAAAGAAAATGAAATGATAGTAAGGAGTAAAATTGACCGTACCTATCATAAGTCTAATATTACGAATATCACTACTGTTAGAAAAAAAAAGGTGATTCGTACTTGTATCTAAAAATATTTTTATTTCGATATTTTTTTTTTGTCTTCAGTCATTTGACTGGTTTGATGCAGCTTACCAAGATTCCCTATCTAGTGCTAGTCGTTTTATCTCAGTATAACCCCGTTCATCCTACATCCCTAACAATTTGTTTTACGTATTCCAAACGTTGCCTGCCTACACAATTTTTCCCTTCTACCTGTCCTTCCAATATTAAAGCGACTATTCCAGGATGCCTTAGTATGTGGCCTATAAGTCTGTCTCTTCTTTTAACTATATTTTTCCAAATGCTTCTTTCGTCATCGATTTACCACAACACTTCTTCATTTGTCACTTTATCCACCCATCTGATTTTTAACATTCTCCTGTCCCTTGTCACTATATTTTTCCTGAAATCAAATTGGTCTTCTCCTAACACTTCTTCCACTCATCTCTCAATTCTTCTGTACAGAATAGTAATAAAGAGTAATAAAATATGGTAAACTAAAAGTAAAATCATAAAATTATTTAACTAAAGAGATGCAGTTTATAATTATAATATTACAAATATCTATTTAATTTATTTAATTTATCTATTTTTAAGCGTGGTGTACAAGAGAATTTTTCAAGCAAATCCATCACCGGGTAAGAAAACAAGTTTAACTATTCCAATAATACCGTTATTTGACACACAATTACTGAATTTCATTGCAGTAGTCGATTTATTAAAGGATGGTTCAAATGCATTTCCACGCATACTAAATGGAGGAGTAGGTTATCCCAATGCCACAGTCGAAATCACATCCCAAATCGGTGGTGGTGTATTTTTTAATGTCACTGCTTACGCGATACAAGATTTTGATAAAAAAGAACAGATTAAAATTTAAAAAAAAACTACATAAATTTGAAAAATTAATGTAAAATATTTGGTAGTCAAATATAAAATACGTATTCTGTTAAATCACATCAAACATGTACTGTATTCTAAAAATAATAAAATTACTTAACGACAAAAAATAATTATCAATAATGTATTATTTAAATTCCGAATAAAAGTTGTTTCTGAAACTGAAGTGTTTATTTTTTACATTAAGTTGACGTTTAAGATTTTTTTACTTTAAAAGATTTTTACTGCGTAAGATTATGCACAGTTCATCAAAAATAAAATATAATATTAAGAGTTCAACTGTCATAATTTCTGTGACATGGATTACAGCAGTGACCTGATCCGGCTTTTCAAAGTTTCTTTAGTTTTCCTCTCTTTCCGCTTCCTGCTGTGTAAATATTAACACGTTTAGGAATTCTTATATCACGCATTCTTGTTAGAATATTTTTCCCTTCATATTGTTATAGTTTCAGTTAAAGATTATAACAAAATCTCTTCTTATGTTCTCATTTGAGGTTTATATTCTCTTATTTTTTAACGACGTTCATTTTAGAAATCTGAAAAGCCGTCAGTACTTAACCTTCACAATCGTAGAAACTGCAATGGTTCTGTATTAATCAAATTTCATTTAATTTCTGGTTGTTTTCCTTAAAATTCTTATTTATAACTCTAAAGGCAGCTTTAAATCAATTATTTTTATTTCACCCGTTACGAAATAAAAGAATTAAAGGAATTCACACCTTCAAGAACGGTTTTATCAAGAAAAACTTTACAAAATAAAAAATATACATAGTAAGACCGTAGCAACTCACACCTAACGTGAAAATTAAAATACATCTAATTGTAAGTACTACATCATATAATAAATATTACTTTTGTGTACTTAATTGAATGCGTCAATATCTGCTTAAAAAAATATTGCATAAGTAATAATGGGTTTTTTAAATTCTCTGAATGTACATTGCTATATTTGGATTTTCAGTTTATAGTACCACAGCCTTAGAGGATGCTAAATCTTCAGCACACTATTATTCAGTAATTTTTAATCTACACTATTTTGAAATAAATATAACTAAGCGTAGACAATGAATGTAAGCGAGGTAACGGAAATACTTATATTTGCTTACAAGGAGTAGAATGCCTAAACTCAATAAAAAAGCTTTCTGTCTTGCCTCAAGCTGGGAACCCCCGGAAGGAAGTTCCCCACCGGAGCTATGGTGTTGAAATTTATCGGAATTCATGAGCCAGGGATGTGGTTTTCTAAGATTACGAGAATTCTCATATCGTACCCAATTTAGAGGGAATCCTCCACGTCATGTTACCGGCCGGGATGACGTCGCGATAATTCTTCCAATAATATATTTTTAGGTGATTCTTATTTACAAATGTTGAAAAGACAATTACCGCGTCGACTTCAAGAGAAAATTATCATGGAACGTATCTGAATTAAAAAAGAAGGAGCTTCAAATCATTTTGCTCTTCGATTGCGCGATTTCCTACACGAACAACTACCAGGATGGTGGAATGTAGCGTTTTACAATTATCACCGACCCCGATGCATTGACCACCACGAATCCCTGAACTTATTACATCCGACAAATCACCAGGCGAATAATCAAGGACTACTTATCTGAACGCCGGTACGCAACAAATGAAGAACTGCGTAACAATGTGGAGGGAACATTTCTGATAAAGTGCAAACAATTACCTGCCTTACGTACTTGTTCGAGTTAATCACGGTATTAAAATTTACAAATCATTTCTGCAGAAAATTTTATCGACATATTTTTTTTTTTTTGATCTGCAACACACTATCGCCTCTAAAATTAATCTTGTCGATTTATAAGTCAGCGCTTTCAGGTCCGGTTTGACCATTACGATATCAAATTAATTAACCTACGCTACATAAAACGTAGACAAATAGAAAAGTGTTTTATCGAAAGGTAATAGTCATACTAAACAGTTAAATCTATATCTAAAATTAGATACATCTAAATAGAGAGACAGCGACCGTTTTTTTTTCTCCTCAAAAGTGTACATCAACTAATCGTAGTTAAAGTGTCCTCGATCATAAAAAAATAATACTTATTAATGAAAATATATTATTACTTTCTAATTCACAAGTTCTCAAGAAATTATAAAGAAACAAGTTCGTTTAATGCTGCTCTTTATAAAAACAATACGTATAGAATATGATACCTTCATTTAGTATAAGAAGTTATAAAAGAATATTAAAAATTCAGTGATCAAATAAATAATAAAAGAAAACCAGAAAAAGAAGAAACTTGTATCAAATTACGTGGAATATAGTTTACCTAGTTTAGTAAAGAAATAAAATAGACAAGATATACAGACATTTAGAGATTGCAGCCAAATTAAAAGAAACAGAGAATTTTATATCTAAATAGTTAGTATTCAAGAGATTCATATTAAAATCAGAAATTATTTTTAAGTAAATTTATTCTCTATTATTATCAACTTGAAAATTTGTTGATTATAGTATAAAATGTAAAAAAAGGATCTCATGATTTATAAAATGCAACCGCTCATATTATTAATGGATTTTTCTTTTTTTAATTAGTTTCAATTACCGAATGGAACTTTTCAATGGTTAGATCAAGTGTTTGAGATCATTACGCAGCTACTGCGCAAAACATTATTTTTAATAAAATCAATTAGCAAATAAAATGTTTTAATTAATTTAACAATTATTACTTTATCTAATAAGATAATTCAAGTTATATATATACCGGGGTAAAATAATTTACTATACTTACGAAGGGAAAACATACGACATTGAAATATTTATAAATTTATTTCAACAGTTTTCCAAAAAATATCAAGGTAAGAAAAAATTGATTTTACTACAAAATCAAGTTTGCATATATATTCATGATAATTATTTTAATTAAAAAATCTGATGTGGACACCACATGACTTCCTTGTTCGCCTATTAAATTACATATACACATTTTTAAACGTACGTAAAATTTTATTTCATTATTAACTTCTGATATTTTTTCATATTTCTACTTCCTTGTACTTCGTACAAAAGTACAAGAAAGTATTGTAATCGCGAAAAATTTCGGTTTTCAGATTTCAAAAGAAATATCCATTTTGACCATCCATGAATCCATTTTGACTAGTTTCGGCGTGACGTCTGTACGTACGTACGTATGTATCTCGCATAACCGAAAAAGGATTAGCAGTAGGATGTTGGAATTTTAGAATTAGAACTGTTGTAACATCTAGTTGTGTACCTCCACTTTTCATTGCAATCGACTGAAACAAAAGTGTCCAAGAAAGCCCAAATTCAAAAAATTTGGATTTTGGACTTTTACTTAACTGTAGTAATAAGCCCTCATTCAGATATATTCAACGATATATCATAGGTAGTGCTTATTTTCATCGGTTCCATAGTTATAGCCAAATAAAATTTTAATTATGAAATATTTGGATCTTACTCTAGGGAAAGGCAGATCGGTCCGAACCCGACTTTATATACATATATTTTTTTTTTACCTTTTTTTTGTAATTTAAATATATTGATTTATTAACTTCTAATTGTAAAAAAAAGTTACGATGAATAATAATTCAATAACAAAAAAAAATAAGAAGTTAATGAAATAAAATTCTATGTACTTTTCATTAAAAGAAAAGTGTGCATATGTAATTAATAGGCGTACAAGGAAGGCAAGTGGTGTCCACATCAGATTGTTTTTTTGTATTGTTATTATTGAATTATTATTTATCGTAAAAACCTTTTTACAATCACAGGTTAACAATTATTGTTAAATCAATATATTAAAATTTAAAAAAAAGGAGATGAAGTTGATTCGAACCCATGTGCCTTCCCCTTGTAAGATACAAATATTTCATTAATTAAAAATTTATTTGAGTATAACTCTGGAACCAATATAAATAAGTACCACTTGTAATATATCGTTAAAACTCTTTCAATGAGGGCTTATTACTGTAGTTAAAATTTTGGATCTTGTACTTTTTTTGGACACTTTTGCTTCAGTCGATTGCAATGAAAACGGAAAGTGCAAAACTAGATGTTATAACAGTCCTAAATCCAAAATTTCAACATTCTACGGCCAATTGTTTTTGAGTTATGCGAGATACATACGTTCGTACATACAAACGTCACGCCGAAACTAGTCAAAATTGATTCAGGGATGATCTAAATGGACTTTTCCTTTGAAATCTGAAAATCGAATTTTTTCGCGATTACAATACTTCCTTTACTTCGTACAAGGAAGTAAAAACCTATGTTACACGACGTCCTACTTTTTTAATATTAATAATTCTTGCATTCTACAATGAAGGCGTTGTACAATGGAAATAGTTATTAAGACTCGTACATCATTAAAAAATTTAACTAAAGAATAATACCCCCATTAATAACTAAGATTTATTACTTAGAAAAAAGACCATTCTAGTTGTATCGCATTTTCATTCTTGATAAACAGTTTATTTTACGGTAAAAGTATCAATTAATTACTAAATCTATGGCTTAAAACGATTATCTATATTTAAATACCGATGTATTTACATTCCTGTTGTTTACGTTGCTGTTGTACATTTTTTGTTTTTTACAGTCGTTCTGTGAACAACAGAAACCTCTGATTCAATCGGAATAATTTAGAGTGTATTTATCGGAATGGAATTTGAGGAAGATTACAGTCAAAGTTTTATCAAGATTTAAGTCCAAAAGCGGTTGAACGGTGTACGTAAAACAATAGTATGTTATACTTTAAAGCATCATTTTCTATATGTGATATTTTGAGTCGCTAAATAAATTCGGTACAATGAAAATAGTGGTATAATTCTAGAAAATAATATTTATTCGTCTGACATTTATTTTTGAGATATTTGGTTATCGTTATGAGATCGCATGTTCTAGACAAAAAGTTGATTCAACGCAAAATCGTATATTTTCAGTCGTAAGTATGCGAGTGTAGTAAATTAATTTTAATAAAATTCAAATAAAAAAAAATCTCTTTTAAATTTCAAACCGGTATTCGCGTCTTTCAAAAACAATTTATTATCAATTACTGGTTAAGAAAAAGATTTTATTACAGATTTCAAACGGCAATAATTAAGTGTTATTTCAAACGAAATATTTCTTCTGTATACGAGTAAAAAATATTTATTACTTCAATTTCCATTTCGAGTAATATATGAAATCTTAAATGATAAGATGTGCATATTAATTTAATTATTTTAGCATAACGTATTTATTTTAAATTAAAGCAGTTTTTGACGACAAATCAGCATTATTTGCTTTTCTTTTTTAATGTCGCTTCATAGAATCACATAACTTTGCAAATTATAAGTTTTCCCAATTATCATAACATTTTCAGATTTAACTCCATATGTTGAATGATATTGAAAAACAAAGTTTTCCTGTCTATAATACAGAAAATATGTTTATTTCACCATTAGAGTAACAAGGTACAAATATATTAACGGTAAACAGCAATAAAAAATAAATAAAAATTAACATCTACTTTTGGGAAGGCATTATGGCAATTACATGTTTTTTAGAACCCAAAATAAATAAATTTCATAAAAACAATTTAATAGAACGGTTATTTCGTTTATTTTTTTCTTTGTTGAAATACGGCACGGAATAGTTTTCATCGGAATAAGATTTGTTAAAATTAACTAAATAAAATTCCAAAAATGTATGGATACAGTAGTTATTCTCATTTAAAATAATCATCTAGTATTTTTTCTCAAAAATGTCTTTAATTTTCGATTAAATTAAAGAAATTATTAGTGAAAAAAAAAAATGTAATTTAAAATAATTACAAAAAAAGGGGTTGGTTACCAGACCAGCCTCGCTTTTGCAGATTATTCAATTGTAACACAAATGATTTTCCTACATAGAAACAGGATGTATGATGCTTTGTTTTCTACGTCAGATTTAAACGTTCAGTCAACATCTTTCTTTTGACTATGTTGCATACAAATTACCTGTGGCACAAGAAGCACTGATTATATTCGTTTTCACTATGAACAATGATGTTCATTATAGTCAGTTGCTGTGGTGAACAGATTGAAGATGCTACTTACACGGCTAAATATTTCTGACACGCAGCGGACTTAAAATGGTGATAAGTAACAGTGTATTTCGGTCAATAAATAAAGGGAAATCACTTCATTTCACATTTTCCTTGGTAATTTCGAAAAGGTATGCTTATTATACTTGAGAATAGATGTTTTTTCAAGAGAATCTATTTTACCCTACGCAGTTCACCTGAAACCATTCCTGTTATGGCAGTAAACATACTTATATTTACTAAACAGTAGTTATCGCAACATTATTATGAAGAGTCGTCTTAATTAAATTAAAATAAGATAAAAAGACATAACGGATTCGTTATAAATATATTTATTTGGATTTAGGATGATTAACTTAACAAGATTGCTGATGATTATTTAGCTTAGCCCGATTTCATCGATCTACATAACGATTAAATATCTATAAATTTTACTTTTATACAAAAATATTATTTAAAATATACTTCTTTCATAATCAGTAATTTATTACAGATGAAGTTCACCAAAGCAATTACAGCAATAACGGTACTTTTAATCGGATTAGCGGCAATTAATTCCTTTCGTATTCGGTGAACATAAATTTAATCCAAAATTCAATCACTACGTCAATAAAAACGGAAGTCATAACAAGTTCCATGATCTTATCGTTGGAAATTGAACCGAAGGAGATATGTAAGTAGAAATAGTTTACCGATCCCAATTAACGTCTTAAAATTAATTTATTAAAAATATATATTACCACTAAAAACATTTTTACTTTAGTTTTAGTACTTAAGCTAAATAAATCTATTCAGTACAGAACCAAAAATCGTAACTTTATTATACCGTTACTTTTATTTTGGGAAGACATTATCTCGTAATTGGTTAGCAGTTAGCGCAACAATTAAGCTAGCCGTTCTAGCTGAATCCCAACGGCTATAATATAGTTAAAAAGGAAGTTCGAAGATGATTAAAATGAACTACATGTTTAATCGGTTCTAAACCAGATTTATATAAAAACACTAAGCTTTAACAAAGTAGCCGATAGGTAATGATAAAATAATCATTCACCAAACTAGTAGATTAATTCGTTTTTTGCATTGCATACTTCTAAATCGAAATGTACTTATATATTTTCTAAGTACTTTTGAAATTGTATCTTTAAAAGAAACTCTAACAACAAACTGTTGCAGAACTAGATATAATATAAACTTTAATAATATTACTAGTTTTTAAGTACGATTAAATTTGCGAACAATTTTTACAAGCAATTTGAACAATTAACAATTTGTGAGATTATGTAAAAAGAGAGGAGAAATAATAATTTTTTTGAAGGCGAAAACTTCTACGCGTTATCATTTTCGGATATTTTTTTAATAAAAAAATAAAAGAAACTAAAACTAGTATAAAAAATAAATAAAACTTACAACTAATATCACAGCTAAAATTCAAAATAAGACTAAATAGAATTATCCGAGGTGGGTGTAAAGAGCCCATATTCGGATAACAGAAAGGCTAAAAAAACTAATATAAAAACTCTAATATAAAACTTAAAACTAGATTAAAAACAAAAATTAAAAAGGAAATAAAACTTAAAAACTAATATCACTAAAACGTTAAAACTAATAACACAGTATTAAAAATACAATAAATTTATTAAAAAAAACAAAAAAATAACCATAAAAGTAAAAATATTAACAGAAACTAAGTAAATTTAACAAAGTCCGACAGGGAGTGTAAAAGGCTCCCTTCTCGGATAACAGAATCAAAAGCTAACACAGGACTACAAAGATTAAAACAAAACCAAATTCATCAAAAACTCTTCCATTACCAAACGTATACGCAAATCTTTTTGTATAAAATTAGCAATACACAAATATAGAAACATGCGGTCTAAAACTTCATTATCATTGCCCAAGACTCCACGGATATTTCTGAGCAGTTAAAATTTACGACGCTCATTAGTTTATAACACTATTTAAGTTAAATTACAAAATGATTTTATTTTACATTGTAGCTAAATGTAAAATATTATCAGTCCTGTCACTAGTTTTCACGTAAGCTTTATTTTATCTTCTACTGAGATGGAAGTAACTTATGCGACACTGTTTTATGTAGAAAATGTTACATAAACTTACCGGTTAAATTCTCCTCTCAATATTTCTTAAATGCGACATATATAAAGCAACTTGCTAAAAATCAAAAGTCGGTTAAATGATGGAAAAGTGGGAAATCAGTTAAATTCTCATTTGCCCTCATAAGTATGGGGCATACGTTGAATTGAATTCTTGAGAACGACTTAGATTAACTGATGTTGCAAATCAGATCAACCGTAACCGTTTAATTATCCATCTAACATAATATACGTACTTAATTTCAATATAATTAGAAATAATTTACATTACTAAGTAATACGTGAAAATATGCTATACTGTAAAATTTGTATGAGACGATATTATTATAACCGTTTTAGAAAAAAGCAAATTTAATCATCAGCAGTAAATTAAATAATAAATAAATTTGCTATATCAACTTACCTACGTTATCAGTCCGTATCGGACTAATAGCGTCTCTTTACCATCCATCCGGAAGATTCTGATTTCGAATCCTTTCAGGCTTTGTATTTTCGATACCCTAAAAATTTCATCTGTTATAATGTAACTGTAATCGGGTATTATCCTACTGTCGCTTAAAGAAAAAATTAGTACAATTCTTATGTACAGTACACTTACATAATCGTTGACGAATTAGCATAATTAATTCGTGTAAAATCTTTTATCAGATGTAATGCGGATATAATTAATCGAACAATTCATATGATATTCTGGTCTTCAGATTCTGGAGCATCTTCCTAATATCAAGGCCCGTAGACAACAAACGTCACTCATTTTTTTTTTTTTTTAAGAGTACTTGCTATTTTTCGCCGCGTCAAGATATGATATTAATTTTTTTTTGTCTTCAGTCATTTGACTGGTTTGATGCGGCTCTCCAAGATTCAATATCCGTTGTGAAATTAAATAGAGGCTAAAAAAATTAAATCACGGCAGAGAGACGACAGGTTTCAAGGAGGGTTAGATAGCCAGGGATGGAGGTTTAGTCGGTAGTGCGCAGGAACACATACGCAATTAATAAATCTTGCGGAACCTGTTAGGGAGCCCGTCACTGCCTTGCCGCCGTAAATGGGTTCCTCCATCTCTTAAAAAAAAAAAAAAGAGACGAACTCGAGAGCCTATCTTGTTAGAAAATACTACTGGACTGGTCAGGTCTAGAACTATCAACATTCGGTAAGGGAAAGTATATGGGGTACTCGACGCGTCTTCATAAATACGAGTATCTATGAATTAATAAATCGTCGATCCGAATAATACAGTTTTTTATAATTTTGTTGCGTACATTTGTCTTACAGCCCTCTGGACTGATCTAGTGGTTAACTGGTCGTCCCAAAATCAGATGTTTAACGGCTGATTTTTGAAATCGAAGATGAGACTCAAATCCTAGTAAAAGTTAGTCGGTTTTATACGGATTTGAATACTAGATACCGGTGTACTTTGGTGGCTGGGTTTAATTAACTACAAAAATGGTCGGCCCGAGTCTCTAGATGACTATATCTCATTTACATGTCGTAAATATCATCCTCATCTTATCGGGCCGTGCGAGGGTTCACTAGTTGAACAGACCGCAACGTACACCTTAGGGGAAAACATATTAATTTGTAATCCGATAACACAACAATTAATAAAATCTAGTTATAATTTATTTTATAATAAAAAGGAACTGTCCATTATCTCAGCCGATGGGTACGCCTTATTGACTGAATACGCCTGTCTAGTTTCATTGAGCTTTTTATAACACCTGTTTATAATATTTGAGCCGAATCCACCTTCCACCTAAAGACCGCTTATTAATGAATAAGAATGTCTTTTATTTTATTTCTGTACAACCGATTACCGAGATGAGTTAATATTATAAATAATTATATTTTTCAAATGTTATACCACAGTGGAGTAAATGCGTCTGAAAAACAGAATAGAAGCTTTACTTATAATTTCTATTACCCAAGACATCATTACAATAACGTAACGATCAGTTATTTAAATGTAACCACTTTAATAACCGGCCTCCGTAGCGCGAGTGGTAGCGTCTCAACCTTTCATCTGGAGGTCCCGGGTTCGAATCCCGGTCAGGCATGGCATTTTCACACACGCTACAAATTCATCTCATCCTTTGAAGCGATGCCTAACAGTGATCCGGAGATTAAACAAATAAAAAAAATAAAAGAAAAAATCGATATAATAAGAAACGGTAAAAATGGACATTCATCTTTGAAGTACGGAGGACCTGGCTATAACTTCACCGCTATCAGATTTAAGTTACAAAAAAAATTACGGGCTGTATTTTAATATAACAATTTATGGAAACGTGAAAATATACAACAAAACGATCCATTAATCTTAAAGAACCATTTTTAGAACTAATTTGTAAAAATGTAACGATAAAGAGGAAATGTAGATGAATCTGCAATAGAATAAGATACTATTTTGTTTTCTTAAAACTCCAATTCTTATTTGGTTAGCTAATATGTTATTAATTCTGTCGCCTAACAGAATCATAAAGACAAACCAGTCACATCTGAAAAAACCAAAACAAATCCTTTCAGGATTCGATAAAATACTCTCTTAGCTGTTATATAAATCACAGGAATATTTACTATTTTAAACGTCAAAGGATGGATTGTGACGTAAATTTTTTATTATTAATGTATAATTTTACGCCACAGTATCAAAATAGGTATTATAGCGTAAAACTAAATAGGTAGTGTAATAGGTAAAAACTAACTAGGACATATCCGTATTTGCTTGGTTGGAGTGAAATAAATTTGGTTAATCGTCAAAATAGTTGCAGATACTCTTAATATATTATATTAAGTACTCGTAACCAGTGTTCATTCTAAACAAGTGAAAAGAAAAGTTACCTGTTTATGCATCAGCTAATTGAATGATAATGCAGTTAAATATTAAATTACTACATATAATTGAACTGTACGAATGACGAGAATTAACTTTTCTGTAGATTTTGTAATATATCTTTTATGTTGCATAAAATTTTGGTTATATCTTAGTCAACATCAAATTCACCTAAAAGTCTCATTATTTACATATAAAATGTTTGTTCAATTTGATTAATGACTGCAATATTTGATGAATAAGAGGACATTACACCTCTAATATTATATTCCTTGAAATAATAGGCATACATGTAAATGATGAGCGTATACAGAAAATGTTAATTTTATTCAGCAAAAACAGCATTTCTTTCCTGTAACTAGTAAAACGTTTAAAAAAAAGCAGCTATTAAGTATTTTTAATTTAAACAGAATTTGCCTCTTCTATTTGATGAGATATTCATTTTGAAAGATAAGTAATATTTTCCAATTTAGATTCCAATTAGTCCATTTCAATTTTTGGACTTTATTGCTCTCAAGTTAGCGAGTGAGAGTACTGAATATAATAAATAAATTAAAAATTGTATTTAAACGTTTCAGGGTTTTTTTCTTTTTATGGCAAAAATTTCAACATCATAATTTCTCTTTAAAACTTTACTGGAGTTTTTCTTGTATAATAAGTAAAATTTCCTTAATAAATAAAATCTGTAGTTTTACTACTAAAAATAATGGTATTTTTTAGAGTTTGGTTGTATCATTTTTTTAATAAATATTTTTTTCTTAATTTTACTGAATTACCCAGAATTTCTTCCATTTATTCATTGGTAAATAATCCTACCCTACTAAACGGCATTGTATGCGTGTCTGTGTGTGTGTCCCCCTTAGCTTAGTACCGAAATGAACCGATCACTAGCGGAAAATCCCGATTCGTTAGTACATGTCTATTGGTGGTTAGGTGTATACTTGTTATATTATTACATTTCGATATACCGTTCATATATCGATATATATGCGAAATGTATATATATAATATGTCGAAGTTTTTGCGAAAATGTTGTACTTTTTAACCGGATTCGAATTTACGGGAAAAAAATCGCAAATATCTCGAAAACGGTCGGTACGAGCGCTCTAAAATATTTTTTCGACTCCCCCAGACAATAAGCCCCTCCGCTTCCGCATTACCCGTTGGATGATAATATTTTCAAGTGCCCGGGGCGCCGTTCGGAAACTGGGGAGCGGGTGCGATGGGGTGCCACCATAATATCTCGTCCAATTTTCACGGTTCAAACGGCTATTTATCAGCAGACCAAACACTAACTGTTTAACGCATCGGGTATAGACTTGATCGACCGAATTTTGGTTATTCAGAAATTAAACTCTTTAGCCTTACGTTTTGATTGCATTCACCCACCGTAAAACATACCGATCCAATCATTCGCTAAATACGCTCAATCCTGTGCGCTAACGCAGCTGTAAAGTATAAATTTATGAAGACTAAAAAGTACAGAATAAAAAACATATATATATGTTTTAAAAACCACTCTTATATTAAACGCATTAAAAAGTAGAAAATAAAAAATATGTAAAAATATGTACAAGTGTTAAGTATGCAATGATTTTTAAACACCACTATTAGATTCAACGTACTAAAAGGCAAAAAACAATTTTAGGACGGTATCTCAGGTAGCAGTGGGATACCGCGTGATCCCACTCTTTAGGCCATTCATGATGCATTTGAAAAAATTGAAAAAACATCGAATTTTTAATTTGAAGCTATGACTTTCACATAATCTTACATATCACCACCATCAAAGCTTGTTGTCAAACCCATTCAGATATCGTTCTAAAATTATTTTTTTTAACTTTTAGTGCGTGTAATAGTGTGTTTTAAAAATTTTTTACATTTTTTATTTTTATTTATGTGATTGTTTTTTTTTTTTTTATAAAATAATGAACTATAACCAAACCGTAGGCATCGGAATGTACCGACCACTATCGGAAAATGCCGATTCGTTAGTATCAGTTTCTAGAATTAAATTTCTATTTTAACTTTCGTTAAATAAATTTTCATCATTGAAAAAAAAAAGTTACACAAGAGAATCAATTTTGGACACCTAATAATCCCATTCCGAGACGCCACCCGCCAGGGGAAACCGCCCGGAGGGCCTAACTGCGGAGGTGTGCCGTAGGCATACCCTGCAGTTTGTATTTATTGTAAGTAAAATTAAAAGGTGCAGTGTTTCATGGTTATTGAGTTTTATTTTATTTATATAGTAATTTTAGTAAAGAGCATTCAGACCAAGTAAAGTTAATTTATCACTTAGTAAAAATGGGATGAAGCTTTCTGTAAAAATTTAATTTAAATGTAGGTTTGGTTTGTCTGTTTTATAAGAAGATATACGTTAAATTATATTTCACTATTCTCACACGATGAAAATTTCTTGTTGATACTGTATATCAACAACAAATGTAGATAACGTTGTTTACACTGCACCGAATTTATATATTTTATAAAGATAATTATCAGAAAAATTATTAAATTTGTTGTCGAGAACATTTTTTGTTCATGTAGAAGGACGATGGTCCATGAGAAGGAGGAGAAAGATGAGTTTCAGTAAAAATGAAATACTGTGCGTAAAAAATAATAAATAATTTCATTTTTATTTAATATTGTCCGTTAACTAACACACAGTCGCCGCCAAATAACGGCAAGCTTTGAGTGGCGACGATTGCTATCCAACGAATCATGCATCATGTTCATGTTACTAAGAGATGAGTAATCATGGTGTGCCAATTGTTCAGAGAATAATAATACAGCAGTCACGTGCGGGCTGATCGTGCAAGCTCCCGTTACAAGGCGGCTACTGTACTCGTATATAAATTATTTTCTGTTGTACACTTTGATCTCTTCACAATATTTGCTTCCGATAGTTTTAGACTCATTTTTTAGTTTTGCAGCAGTGTTTTTACTTAAAAGTTCTCCTATTTCTTATATTGAACCATTTTTACGAAAAAATAAAAGCATCGTAAAACAAGAAAACATTTATATTCCTTCTATAAATCCAGAAAATAACACAATTCCTGTCGTAATATGTTATTTTATTAAAAACTGATGAAAATTATACAATCGCCAAGCAGATGTAAGTAAGATAGGGAATATTGTAATAAATATATAAAAATCAATAAAAAAATATTAGAAAAAATTATGTTGAAAATAAAACCGAGATAAATGCATCCTTTATCATCTAAAGATCCATAATCTCCTTTTTGAAATTTTTTAATATACTTCTGCTTCTCTCTCATTTCTTGATATTGGTTACTTGGCATTTCTCCTGCGACCACTCCATTCGTTCTTCCTAAAGCATAAGACCGAATGTCTGTGCCACAAACGGCTACTGAGTCACGAATCAGTTTAGCGACCGGTGTCCTAAATAGCTCGTAGAGCTTACCTAACAGCGTAAGTGTACTAAGCGCGGTGCCATGAACAATCGCCTTACGTGTCCCAACCGCTCACTAGTCATATATTTACTAAAATTAAAAGACGTACCCCGTAACCTACTATATAGGACATCCATAAATTAAAATTTATTTCGTCGAGGCAGCAATTCGCTGCCACGCCTAGGTCGCTGAATGTCAGAAAGTACCTGTCCATTATATTAAAGCGTGCGCTTGGAGCCTTAATTACCTGGTGGTCAGCCGTATATCTCTAGATTACCTTCTGACAGCAGTGCGGTAGGAGTCTTTCCTTTAAGTAAACTACTGATGTCGGTTGAACATAGCAACCGCATCTAGAAACTCCCACACGGTCCGAGACAATGCGGCTCTCGCCACATTGACTCGCCGCTTGTGAGTGGCCAATTTTCTCCTTGACATCTATGTTCCAGGAAGGCCTGGTCTCTGCCCCCCCCCTCCAAGAGCAGGGCAGTCAAACATCAGATGTTCATTTGACTGGACCTCCCCGCAGGCGCACAGCTCATCAGCTGCCAGGCGGAACCGAAAGAGATACTGGTTCAAATTAACATGGTTGATGAGCACCTGGGGACCAATTGCCCTTAAAAACGAACTCGAGGCATACCCCTCAGATCCCATATAAACTTGTACAGAAGATTTCCCTTAGTCGTGGTGCCCCATTACATAATTGATTCACTTATTCATTCTCTCTTTGGAAATCTATTATTAAATAATAATAAACCTCTTGTAAAGCTCGATCTCTGTCACCATACCCGTACATCATCAACAGAGTTATTCTTTCGGTTTCACTTAAGGAAGGCATTTTTAAATATTTAATAAAACTAAGTAAATGAACCAGGAAACAAATAATAAAACTTTAACCAACAATAACGATAATAATAGTAATGACAACCACAAAATTAATAAACAATGATTATATACAAAATAGAATTTAAAGTAAGATCAGGATTATTTTACGGGTAGTTAAATTTAAAATACCAGAATTCAGTCCCATTGTCGAAAGACATTATATTGACCGCTAATCTTAATATTTTTAACAACTGCTCTTGTATTAACTACAATAATACAAGGTTAAGACAAGTATAAAGTTTTTTTTACTACAAATATCTTTCTTATTTAGCAAATAAAACTATCCTAACGAATTCTGTACTTTATTCCTTTCACTAATTGTCTATCAGTAACACACCGAACAACCTCCTACATTCACCCACTGACCACAATGGAATGATCGTGACGTCACGTTGAACTCACCGTTCACCACTACACGATGACAGATGTCGTCTTACCACCGCGTCGAACGCAAGCAGTATTACGCTTATACGCGCTTCTTACTCCTCGCTAAACTTTACTAATCTTTCCTGGAACATTTATACTCCCATCCTCTTGACCTCCAGAACCAGACCCAAGTTGAAGCGTGAGAATGAACGTCAGAATCCTTTAAAATTTCCCATAAATCGTTACAAATAACGAATACTCTGGTCCGGTAAATTTTCTCATTGAGCAACATCTGTTGAAGTGTAGCAGTATTACAAAGATTGTTAAACGGACCTGTTAGCCTTAGAAAAAGGATTCCTGTTAGTCCCCTTCTGGATTCCTTCCAGTACAATTTTCTACTACTTTCTTATTAATTGGCAGGAATCCGTTACTCACGTCCGTTATACCGGTCTTGTTACCATATATATATATTTATATGTTATAAGAGGTCGTGTAGATACACCTTATTCTTCTGACCGACAGTTTGTCTTTTATTTCTAACACGAAATAAATAAGTTATTAATAGAAATGTATAACTTAAGAACGGATTGAGGTATTTTTGTAAAATTTATTTCTTTTTAAGCCAATATTTCCGTACGAAACAAATATGTTAACTGATTAATCTCAAAATGGCGGCAATCTTAATTTTGCAGTCCACGATAGAGTCCAACCTACAGTTCACAAAAATAATTATTCGGGAACTGCCAGCCACTACCAAAAACAAAAAAAAACCTGCAAGAGCAACTTCTTTTTTTTGTTTTATTACTATTATTATACATGTGTTCCGTGGCATTTTTATATGTATAATATAAAATTATTTATATAATTTTCAATTATAAGAGAAAAACCAGATAAAAAGTAAAACGGAAAATTTAAACATTTTAATTGCAGAATATTTGAGAGAATGGAAAATAATTAAATTTACCAATAAATTGGGAATTTAAACTGGTGTGAATTTATATTTAAAAAGTAATTTTGTTGTGCTTGTAAGAAAATATAAACAAGTCTGCTTTAAAAGGGGCTAAAAATTTTCAAAACACATTTATTAAAACTAAATATTATTATATAAAATGTCAGTTATAAAAAGAAACATTTGTATAACCTTTAGTTCAATGACGCTGTTGTAGAATCAAAAGTATTTTTAGTTCGTTTTTAAGACTAATTAACCTTTAACCTTAGTTAAAATACGTTAAATATTTCGAAATAATAAAGACACCACGCTTTACAGTTAGGGTTATTATAAACATTTTAAGAAAATCAAGTTTATTAAAAAATTGCAAAATTTTCAATAAATCACAACTCTTTTTCAGTTACGTTACAAATGCGTTATAATAAGTACTGTTACGTTTTCACCCCCCTCTTGTAGACGGGTGCTGAAACCTAGCGGTGGCTAGGGTACCCGCAGAAAACTATGGTCTCCAGACCATCACGCAGTTCTACGTCACTAGCTGCTCCCTCGAGCACTGTACGTTACGTCTTATACCATACCTGACCCACGGTATGGTATACACTCCACTCCACTCATACCTGATCCAAGGCTTTCGTGTCCGGATGGACTCTCTCAATTCTTATTCAGATGGACATTACTTTAAGTTTTATTTAGTTTATGTTTGCTTTCTTATCGTTAAGTTATAAATTACAAGTGTTGTGTTACAAAATTATTTTAAACAGCCAAGACGGCGTACAATTAAATAATCCTTCAGTAATCAACAAAATGTTGTCTTCATTCATCACCTATAAACACATACAGTCCACCGTCGCTCTAAAATCTACCGCAACGCTGTTATTGATGAAAATAAGTTGGTTTATTGCACAAATATAGATGACCTTACCTTGTAATTAGGACAAGTTCATTAACCTGAGGATTGGAGCCTTTTCGTAGACTCGACCAAATATAGTTTAAAAGTCGTTCTACTACACATCGGTAACAAATATCCTTCGATACCAATCGCTAATGGTATTAATTTGAAAGACATAGAGATGAATGACGTTCTTGAAAAAATAAATTCTAAAAAACATTACCTGGAACGTATGGCGATTTGAAAGTTGTAGCTCTTTTGTTAGGCATGCGGTTAGGCTATAGTAACCAAACACGTGTTTTTTTTCGAAAGGGACAGCCTAGCTAGGGATAAATATTATGTTACGAAAGATTGTAAGAAACGAGACAACTTAACTCCGTATGAGAAAAATATTTTTTAATGATCCCTTAGTTGAACCCAAAAAATATTTTTACCTTCTCACCATATCAAGCTAGATTTAATGAAACATTCTGTAAAAGCGATGAAGAAGGATATTCCCGAATTTTTGTACATCAGGCAGAAATTTCCGGATGTAAGTGAAGAAAAAATTAAAGAAAGAATATTTGCTGGTCCTCAAATAAGAGAGATGATCATAGATGATGTGTTTTATTCAATGTTAAATAATGTAGAAAGTGCAGCTTGGGCTTCATTTAAAGAAGTTTGCAAAACATTTCTCGTCAAACAATAATCTGACAATTACCACGATATTGTTAATAAACGACTTACTTCATACACAGCTATGAGATGTAATATCTCTTCAAAAATCCTCCACTCACATTAGGGGTTTTTCGGGACAACGTCGGAGACGTAAGTGACGAACACTGTGATCGTTTCCATCAAGACATTTCGGTGATAGTAACGGGAAATGGACAACTAAGATGCTACCCGATTACTGTTAGACATTAATTCGGGATGTGCCTAAGGCTATTTATAAAAGAAAAGCATCAGATAATTTATTCTAACACAGGATGGCCATGCAAAATTATAAATTTTACAGATTTTAACTATATTTTCCCTTCATTTTTTTGAAGGGTAATTTATTTAAAACTAAATGTGATAGAAAATATGTATTTACAGATCTGTAATGTACGCAATAAAGCAATTTACGAAATAGTATTACACTTAGAGAAACAAAAAAATTTTTTTTTGTCTATCAGTGTATTTAATAACATAAAAATCGTTATTATGAAGTATACACTAAACGAAGCTTATTATTTTAAAATGTTTATCAAATCATATGTGAAAAATGGAACGGGTGTTAACGAACAACCTTTTCTTTGACCAAAATTGATCGATAGAGTGTTTCTTCTACTTTTCATTTTAATGACGTTATCGTTATATAAACTTTGAATTACAGCAATCAAATGTAAAGAAATACCGTTGCCTTTTACTATTCTTCTGAATAAATTTCTAATGGACCTAATCAAAAGCTTTTTGTTGCTTTATTTCTAAATAATTTGTAGCACTACAAAATCATTATCAATTGTTAATACGTCCTTACTAAACCCACTCTGTCCTCAGATAATTTCACCTCTAATACTATCATTAATCCAAAAGTAATTACTTTTAAGAAAATTTTATAACGCACTGAGAAATATCTCAATAATTCTGTTAATCACTCTTTCATCGTTTTCAATAATCATTGAAATCTCAGCAAAGAACCATTCATGTTTACTACCTACCTCGCTCTGCTGTTAGTTTAAGAGGTGCAACAATCTGAAGCGAACTACTACCGTACTTCAACATCAACATTATTATCAACATCAAAATAATAATGATAGTGATACGGTTCGTGTTCTTCGTAATTTTAATACATAGATCTAGTTCATCCAAAGTAATTAAATCAATACAAACCGGTTTGTTAAGTTTCAGTAGTTATTATTTGTGATCTTATCACATCGTATTAAAACCATGTGTATTGTAACCATTCCTCTTTTATTATTTACACATATTCTTTTTTTTTCTTTTTTATCTTTCCATTTATTTTTTAACGTCAAAATCTTTCTTCAAAGAAGTGGAGCAATGGATTGAAGACCGTATCTAAAAATCTTAATTAATTAAGGCTGCACTTGAATTTCAACTATCGATAAATCTCCTGTCCATGATTGTATTTTGTCTAATTGATCGGTACATTTCATTTTTTAACAACCAGAGTTTTTTTTTATATGATCAAGCTATTGTTAAAAATATAATTTGCTAACTGACCGAGAAATTCGCAAATCTTTCGTAAAATTCTTGTAATTTTTCATTTTGTAATTTATTCATTTGTTCTTCGTAAAAAAAAATCTTGTCACCTACTATCTGAACGCTAATATAAAAAAAAAACATGGTAACCTACAATTCTGGAGAAAATGTCACTTTCAGATTAGCTCCGTACAACTATTTTTAACTCATTTATTTGTATACTATAAATATTACATATTATTAATTTATCGACTGTAAATTTTGAGTAATAAATTTTTGGAAATTTAAAAAATTCAGAAGAATTTACAAGATTTTTTTTAATGTTTTATATTCGTATTGAACTCGTATTTAAGTAATATATTTTCATTGATTCCAAAATTTTATTATTTATCTTCATAAGCTTGTCACTGAAGTACGTTCATTCCTCCAGTATTTTGTATCTATTGAGTTTCAGTAGATTGCACCTCCATAGTACATATCGATAGCCCCGTGAAAATAAATTATAGATATTACAATAAATCATACTCGTAAATTATTTTGTAAAAAAGTAATTCTTTAAAGTTAAAAATAAAAAATATAATTAAATAATTAGAAGGATATCTATCAAAAATTATTTTTATTTATTTTTTTATAACTATTTAATCGGTTTACATATTTAAGGTAGTAAGAAAATTTGTTTATCACCGAGTTTGGTTTTGTCAATCGAAAAGTTTCGATATTTCAATTAGTTTATTTTAAAACCAAAAGAGGGTCACATACGACGGATCATATGCTAGCCTTGAATCATGTTTATAGGTAGCTGTAATTCTGAAATTTTGAAAAGAAGTTAGCATACGTGACAGTACGCTATACTGTCAAAGTATAGAGTACGTGATAGTAGATTATACAGCAGGGTGTAATTAATATTTGAGGATTTATAATTCTTATTAATGGCTATATACGTTAACGAATCGTTAATTTTCGTTTTATAGGATAATTTACAACTATTTCCGCTTAAAATATATGTAGTTCAGCTATTATATTTTAATGAAATGTAGGTTTTATCTCATATTAGTAACTTTAATTAATGTACTGTAGTATTTTATATTATTTGAATATAGTGTTTCGTGTTTTTTGTCGTACTCTATTTATTTTAAATTACTTTATGGCTATGTATTTAATACTGTTTAATTTATCGCTCTACCTAATATATTGTACGCACGTAACTAATAGCTCTACGAACTGTACTATGCAGCTATTTTATGTTTTTAAGGACAGATTTATATTTTATTTATTATTATTATTTATTTTGTTTTTACGGCAATATACTTTAACATTATAGTTAATATTTGTTTTTATTTTTATATCCATAAAAATGCTCAATTTTTTATTTCATTCTATTTTTACGGCATGTGCTATAAGCTATATATATATATATATTTATTCATTCACTTATTTTATTATTTACAATATTAATTGACATAAAATATAATTTTTCTACCCTTTAAATTACAATACTAGTATTTAACTAAATACGAAATTGGTTTTAAGAAAACTAGTAACTTTAAATTCCTCGGAGAAAAAAGTTTCAAAAATGAAAAAATGCAATTAAAATAAAAACAGAGAAATTTAAAAACACCCTTTTTATAACTTAGGAATTTACATTAAAAAAAAAGGTGTCAAAGGATTGCATGATTTTCCTGGCTCTTAATAATAAAAATTGAAAGAGTTAAAGTAAAAAAAAGAAAAAAAAAGAATAAATTTTTTAAAGGTGGAAAATCAATTTTAAAAAACGTTTTGAAAAGATATTCATACGTAAGTTAATTTAAGAAATTTGGTTAAGTAAAGTTTCCTCTAAATCTAACACCCCCTTCAATAAAGGCAAAAATAGGAAAAAAGAAAATCTTCAAAAAAAAAAAGTTCTGCATTTTAGGTCATAGTCTATAATTAAACAAATTATAAGTATTTCATTATAGCTCTGTAGCATAAACTTTCAAACAAAATCCAAATTTGTTTGGATTTTGGGCTTTTTCGGACACTTTTTTCAGTCAATTGTAATCAAAAGGGGAGGTGCGCAACTAGATATTACAACAGACGTAAATCCAAAATTTCAATCATTCTACGGCTAATTGTTTTTTAGTAATGCGAGATACGTACATACATAATACATACAGACGTCACGCCGAAACTAGTCAAAATGGATTCAGGGATGGTCAAAATGGATCCAAAGGCATGGGTATCCATGCAGCCATATGGTGTAGCGCCATCTTGACGATGGCTGTTTTAGATGATGAAGTAAATGTCACGCAGGATTCTGCAATGGAGCTGAGTGGGAGTCGGCGGTCTCTTCACTTCTCCCTGGTAGATCAGACGGAAGTCTGTAGTTGTAATCTGATTGAAGCCTTAGATCAGAATGTGATGCGAACATTAAGGGAAATAGGAATAAATTTCATTGTTGCAAATAACATTAAAGGTATGCTATTATTCATTTGCCTCGAATTTGAGACATTTACACACGAATTGGCTGCATTAAATGTAGAACTAGGCGCGGGGTTCGTGCTTCCGCGAACTCAGCTAGTTCAGAGGGCAACGATGTAGGACATTCAAGATGTCCGGATGAGGCCAGCAGCGAAGGCAAAAGCTGAGTTAAAAATCACTGATTTCTACCGATAGTCTACCGAGGCATTTACATCTGTGGCATCCCAACCGAAGCCTGGCTTATTACTGTGAGGTGTAATCAGTTAGAGGGACTGTAGACGACTCCTGTTAAATCCCATCACGGTTATGAACGGGGGAGGGTGTGGCGACCGGAATCGTCACAAGGTGGGTGTGTTCCCCTACGGGGGTTGGGATGGTCAAAATGTATATTTCCTTTGAAATCTGAAAATAGAAATTTTATGATTAAATGTAAAATTTTTTTTATTAATTGTTCAATCGCAGCACATTAATAAAACAACTAATATTCTGTACTACAATTTAACAATATTTCATTGTAAAACTTGGTGTAATATATAAAGTATTCAGTAACTTTGATTCTACATAAATAGCAAATGTTTACTAAATATTAGCATAAAACATATTAAAAAACTGTAAGTGTTGTGAAATAAACAATATTTTCCTCCCTCTTTTCATATAATCAGTTAACTGAATATAACAAAAATAAAATATCAAGTTTATTGATGGTAAACATTTCTGTTTGCTTAGGAGGAGAAAAATAAGTCTTCCGCATTTGCATGACAATAATGCAACCGACATAAATAAATACTAAATTAATAGAAATAAGAACAGTAAATTAATAAGGGCGAAATAGAAATGAAGCTTTTTGTTTTCAAATAGAAACTTCAATAAATTAAAAAATTTCCTATTTAAGAGGGGTGCACGGTACGGTGAGGCTTTTTGTAGCTGTCGACCTCGCTTTCACGAGTAGTAGCAAACGCTGTGCATTCTTTTATCACTGGCAAGTCTATACAAACAGCATGTCTCCATGTTTAAAAAGTTCTCCATATCGAGTGTCAACGGCCTTTCCGAAGGATGAGTGAGCGGGTATGGGATAAGGGCATTCTCTTGCTTCGGGGAGTAGAAAAGAAAGGGGGATGAATCACACACAATCATGATCAACGGCACGGGGATGCAGTAGGCAACAGGATATCGATATATTTATGGTTTCAGGATACTTCAAGTATAAATAAGACCATATCCTCTAAAAAAATATTGCGAAGTTTCAATTTCCCAATCGGGGATACTATCTTAGATAAGACTATTAGCAAGGAAAGATCTAATTACTAATTCAAAATTGGATCGTAGAACGAAAGAACACTCTTGATATCTGGAAAAGCGAAAGAAGTCAAAATCGCAACGATAAAAAACAGAACTAGGTATCTTTGTGAAAAAACTGTTTGGCAACGGGGATTATATATCAAAGATAATATTTAAAACACGGCACGGGGATTATATTTTAAAGATAATAGCTGTGGAAATAATGAACCAGGAAAAAATAGAGCAACAATATTTCTGAAAAAAAAAAAACTGGAGAGCAATATTATGAATATTTTATCGCTATGGTGATAGAATAATTACTGTTAAACTAAAAGCCCGCCTAGTTAAGTTACGTGTCATAGCGGTCTACTTCATGACAATAAAGACCATCGATGCGAAAATAGAAGATATTTACGAGCAGACCGATATCAACAAAATTAGTAAAAAAGAAAACGTAATTTTATCATATCGGGTGATTTTAATGCATCGGTTGGTGATGACATTAAAAAACTGGACGGGCAAATTTGGTCTGGGAAAGATAAATGCCAGAGGGAGAGATCGCTTGAATTTTGCGAACAATATCAAATGGTAGTTTTTAGTAGGTACTTTGATATCCTTAAAGAAGACGATGCACGGGGACCGTACCACAGGATATTAGAAGACGCCAAATACATTATATTCTAGTCACAAATGGGTACAGGAACCGAATCCAGTCTAGTCACTCATATCATAGATTTGTCTATAGTCAGCGATAATGTCCTTATGATGGCAAAGTAAAATATTAGGCTAAAGAAGTACTAAAGAATTACTCCAAAAGAATAGTGCTTAGATAAACTAATTAATGAGTTGAAAAACGCAAAAGATCGGCTGTCAAAAGACTGATTAATAAAATCTAGGATAGAAAAAGATAATAAAAGTGTAACAATAGCGGTTCAAGAAAATTTATTTTGCGGAATTCTACTTACTTTTTTTAGGGATAACTTACGAACATAAAAGAATATTATATTTCTTTAGATATTTACCTACTTATCATAAAAAAATCCCTTTCGGCACTCCGGAAGGCGGAAGTAGATTTCACCGGTGCTAAGTAGGGAATAAAAAAGATTTCCACCTTAAAGTTAAGAAAAACTTCAAATTTACTGTTGGTTGCATATGAAAAAAGTTTCACATGCTTAGTTAGCATTTGACAAGTCCCATCTTCTTACAATACCAGCAATATTTTGGTCATCCCTTGCCGTAAGGCTTGGTCATATCAAAAATTATTACAGACAAAAGTTTTAGGTAATGTTTAGAGGACTAACGACCACTTTAAACCGATTCGACACTATGCCTATTAAGGGAAGTATGACTTTTTTGGCCTTCGAAACCTCATTTTTTCCACCCCCCGGGGCCAATGGTTGGTGATATCAAAAATCTTTACTTAGATATGTTTTAGGCCCTTATTCAAAGAATAGCAGGAACTTTAAACGAATTCGGTATTTTATTTAACAAGAAAGTTATAGCGATGTTTTTTTTTCGAAAAAGAACCCCCATTTCCACCCTCATGGTCCGATTTTTTCCATTAATGAAATCGAGAGCGATTTTGGATCGTTATATTTTATGTATCAATTTGGAAGTGATTGGCGCAAAATTACGGCGGTTATCGTGTCCACAAGAAATTGAAATATATATATACAAATTTATATATAAACTTTTGAACTGACGGTGGTTTTAGGGTTTGGAGAATGTGAAACGCGAAGATATGTCGACATTTTCCGGAAGTCGAATCATGGTACTCATTACAATAGCTAACTTTCTTATGAAATCTTCCTAAAACGGAAATTGACGGAAAAGATTTATTTACATATTTAAATCAACGTGAAAAGTTTTATTAGGATCACATATTTTGTTCTTGTTTTAAAAAACGTTAATTTTTTTTCTTCTTATTGTTAACCAGTATTGATTTTATATTTTCTTCCTCTTTTCTCGGTGAAGCGACTTTTAGAAAGGTATGTTTTATACGCTAAACTAAATGCATCATTACGTAGCGTACAAACAGCGGCGTTATTTATTATTTTATATTATTTATAATATATATATATATTTTTTTTTTATTTCGGAATAAGACTGTCATCTTTTATCTGAAGTGGTTGTTAGAGAATAAAAATAATGCTATTCGGGAAATTGTTTTATTTTTAGATAAATATGACAACCATAATTATCATCGTTTATTAAATACAATATATTCTAACATCAAACGAATCGAATGCACCAATCTTAAATGCTTTAATGTGTGACCCACCAGCTTTATCCTTTTTTTAGGGATTTACTACTAACTTAATTTTTCTCCAGTTGTGCTCTTTAAAAGCTTATCGTTTCGTAATACATAGTCTGAACTAATTTTTAATATTTCCCTGTAATCTTAACTCTTGAAAGCTTATAATTTTCCTGTTTTCTATGTTTCGAACCGTAAATATTTTCTATGTTAACTCTGTACAAACGTGTTAAAGAACTTTATTATTTGTAAATATATGTGTGATACTATCAACTATATTTTCTTATTAAAAATTCTTTTTGTCGATACGGGTATACTTTTGATATCAAAAGAGGAATCCAAAGGGGTATCAAAAGAAAATATTTAAGATGATTAAAATAACATACTACTCAGGTTTATTTTCCTGTTTAGCCTCCGGGAATTACCATTCAGGTATTACTTCAGAGGATGAATGAGGATGATATGTGTGAGTGTAAATGAAGTGTAGTCTTGTACAGTCTCAGTTCGACCATTCCTGAGATGTGTGGTTAATCGAAACCCAACCACCAAAGAACACCGGTATCCACGATTTAATATTCAAATCCGTGTAAAAGTAACTGCTTTTACTAGGACTTGAACGGTGGAACTCTCGACTTCCAAATCAGGCCGTTTTGGGAAGACGAGTTCACCGCTAGACCAACCCGGTGAGATAAACTCCTTTTATCTGGTAGCGGCTAGTGCCAGTCGGCGTTTAACGGTACCTCGGTTTTTAATACTCACTGACAAACATTTAACATTCATTGTTGCGTTACAACATTAGGATTTAAGCCGCTCCGGTACAAAACGTCACAGCAATAAACACAATTAGTTGGTTTGAAAGAAATTTCGTTTGACTAATGAATACGGGTTTGCAAATAAGGTTCTGTTTTACAACAGATTGAAAGCCACTTTGAGAATCTTATACCTCTGTCAAAGTGATTTTGTATTAAACTTTGTAACAGATACGGTAGATATAATTCAAATTCATTGAATGTAGAATACGATATAGACTGCTGCGTGAAATATCAAACTCGGTCATCTTTTTCATACAGATCTCCTAGGGCTTTGCGTAATTGTTTGAGCGACAGTTTTCTTCTGAAACTAGTTTGGTCTTTCACTTCTCGGTAAATTACGTACGGTTCCAGTGATTTCAATTTTTTTATTTAATACAATTTCTCTTAAAAATATTTTGGAATAAAATAATTTTTTAGATAAAGCGTTAATGGAAGACAAAAATTAGAATATATGAAGCAGGTAATTTTGGTCACAAGTTATAGGAAACATATTATGCTAAAAGGGTGGTATAAAATAGAAAGAAATCGATAAGTATATGAAATCACTCAAAAGACTATAAAAATCAAAAACTAATTTTCTTGATAAGATAAAACCACTATAGCTGAAAAGGAATACTTTGGTTCAGTAACCCTTCTCAAAATCACGGCTATCATAATCGTATTAAAAGAGACGACCGATGTATCGATTACAGAAGTATGTTTTTAAAAGTAAGTAAACGCAGCAGATATCATTGGAACAGCCATAATACTCGAGCCGTAACTGAAAGGCATCATCTACACAATTAAGAACTATTGTTTAGAAGTATATGAAATCATGTAAAATATAACGGGAGAGACTAAGAACTTGCTGGTAAAAACGATACGGTGAGTTAGGACACTAATAAATTGATGTTGATAGTGATTCAAATTCTATTCTCATATTGGACGGAATATGTTCTCATACCGCAGCTCAATTACTCAAAAAATCTGTAGCGGTCAGGGACACACAATATATTTTCTTTACAATCCTAACCGAACTCTACTGACTTTACTATCTCAACTTACGCTTTGAATCTACTTCATGAATATTTGTTCTATCATGATATTCGGTGGACTTCTTTCTTATGGCCGCTTCTTAAAGTCATTTATTTAAGGACATATTTTTCAGTCTCAATCCTTTTAAAATATTCAACGATTTAAAATTAAATTATTAATTTGAAATACGGAAACTTAAAACGAGCTTTATTCAATTTTTATAATTATGTTTTTAATATGTATAACATAATTTGAATGTAAAATTACAGTGTAATCTTCAAGAATAATTAAACGTAATATTAAATACAAAATGTAATAAATACACTACAACTTAACCTTAAAACAATTTTGTACTTTCCTTTTGTAACCGGCAACCTATAGTACAAGAAATTAGACGAGCAATTAAAGGTAACGCAAGGATTGTACAGGAAAATTGTTAGTTTTCATCCCGGTCGATTAAAAGGAAAATACAAAATCGTTTGAAGGTTAAGTTGTAGTTTATTTATTACATTTTATTATTCTTGAAGATTATACTGTAATTTTACATTCAAATTACATTATAGATATTAAAAATTCTTATAACGATTGATTAAAATTCACTTTAAGTTTACATAATTTTACGTTAATAGTTTAATTTTAACTCGTTCAATATTTTAAAAGGACTGAGAAAGAACAATATGTTCTTACATAATTCGCTTAAAGAAAAATAAGAAGCAGCTAGAAGAAACAAGAATTCCACATAATATCATGATTGAACAATATTGTTTACCAAAATTATACAATTACACCTTCAATTCTAAATATTTCAATAAAAAAAAAAAACTGGAATTTTTAATTAGGTAAGTTTGAACAGACCAAGTGGTTATTTGATTCATTCAATAACAATTTAAATATATACGTTCGTGACAAAATATAAAAAAATGCAATCAATTCTAGTAATTTAAATGTTAAAATTAGTTTATATAATAAAAAAACAAATTATTTTTGTGAAAATAAAAAATTATTTCACAATCAAAGAAACTCATTAAGCGGTGGAAACTTACTTGCATTACAAAAATCAACTCCCCGTAACACTCTTTCAAAATGCTAGGAAGTATGAATTAATTACGCACAGTTAATAAACTTATTGTATAAAATAGAATTACACGAAGTAATTTAAAATTCTAACTTACATGGTTTACAGTTCATTAATTTCATACGTTAACACCCACAACTTACCTGCAAAAAAAAACAAATAAAATATATACGATTATGAAATAAAGTTTATTAATTTTTTTTTTCTTGATCATATCGCCATATAAGTTTGAAGCTGGTGCGTGGGATATGGAAATGTAGCGTATGAAAAATTCCCTGCCTGTCCGGGATTCGAACCCACAACCTTCAGCCGAGACGTTATCACTCGCGTCACGGGGCCGGCGAAAAAAAAAATTTTAAATCTAAAAATGTTTATTTAAAAATCCCTCCCCCAAGGCAAATGAGATGAGGATGATGTGTATGACATGTAAATGAGGTATAGAATTTTACCGATTCAGACCGACCACTGCTAAATCGTGTGGTTAATTGAATCCCTCAACCACCAAAATATACCGCTGTCTAGTAATGAAATCAGTATAAAAGTAACTAACGTTTACTAGTATTTGAATTTCAGAACCTTCGACTTCAAAAATAAATTTAAAATAAAATCTAAAAGTAAATACTTTTTTTCAATTTTTCATAAAATTACAACTTTTTGAAGTCAGTGTAGAACTAAAAATAAAATACTAATAACGAAATGGGCTTTAATTTTTGAAAACTTCAAAAAAATCAAAATTCAAATAAGGTAAAAAAATAGTTAAGACAGAATATTTTAGCTCTGGATTGAATTCGTGTCAGTTTTTAACTGGAAAAAATGTTTTTTTAAAAAATTAAAAATTATCGGTTTAACTAATAGATTATTTATAATTTTTTAAATGTATGATAAAACTTTACTTTAAGCTAAATAGACTCGTTTTGTTGATTCTTTTAATTTTAATAAGTAAATTCTTTGTTAATTCCGTAAATTTTTAAAATAACCTTTAAAGAAGATAAAAAAAACTATCATCAAAGATTAACTACACTAAAAACTTAAAAAAAAAAAAATAATAATAATTTTTCAAATTAGTCTTTAAATTTTTGAAGATGCGTCAAAGGGTTAATAAGTTGATGGTAATAGAATTTTATAGACGCTGGTTTTTAAAATTATAAATTTATTAAAGTGAATGAGTATTCTTTGTAGTCGTTTTTTAAGATTATTTTATTTTTTAATGATTTACTTGATTACACACACACACACACACACATATATATATATATATATATATATATATATATATATATATATATAATTATATGTATACGTATATAAATCCATTAAAATTATTTAGCGATCGTGGCGGATTCAAAAAACTTTCATTCAGATTCCTGAATTTCGAATTATATTTTCATCAAAAAATAAGTTTTTTTAAAAAAATAAATGAATATTATATCCCTAAATATTTCTTTGTTCTACAAATCTATTCGTATTTATGAAAACGTAATCGATAGTGAAAATAAATTTAAAATTCATCAGAAAAACGATCGTTTATTTAATCGAAGGCGAGTTTTTTCTTTCTTACCCTGTTTAGCCTCCGGTAATTACCGTTCAGGTATTACTTCAGAGGATTAATGAGGATGATATGTATGAGGGTAATTGAATTGTAGTCTTGTACAGTCTCAGGTCGACCATTTCTGAGATGTGTGGTTAGTTTTAAACCGAACCGTCAAAGAACACCGGTATCCACGATCTAGTATTCAAATCCGTATAAAAGTAGGACTAGGACTTGAACGCTGGAACTCTCGACTTCCAAATCAGCTGATTTGGGAAGACGCGTTCACCACCAGACCAACCCGGTGGGTGAAACGAGGGCGAGTCAAAAAATATTTCTACACTTTCGTCATAACACCCCTTCAAGGTTATCATATAAGGTTGTCTGCGCATGCGCGCTTAGAGTCGGTTGGTTGCGGTCACGTGTTCGAGATTTGATCCTTTTTTTTTTCATTTTCCTGTTTAGCCTCTGGTAACTACCGTTTAGATAATTCTTCAGAGGATGAATGAGGATGATATGTATGAGTGTAAATGAAGTGTAGTCTTGTACAATCTCAGTTCGACCATTCCTGATATGTGTGGTTAATTGAAATACAACCACCAAAGAACACCGGTATCCACGATCTAGCATTCAAATCCGTGTAAAAATAACTGACTTTACTAGGACTTGAACGCTGGAACTCTCGACTTCCAAATCAGCTGATTTGGGAAGACGCGTTCACCACTAGACCAACTCGCTGGGTCGAGATTTGATCCTTATCGTGTCTTTTGCCTTCCGGCTATCACAGTATAAACATATCAGCTCCGATAACAGTTAAACCAAGGAGGAACAACGAGCAGCGATCCACTTTTTCCGATCGGAGGTATAAAAGAGCCAGAAATTCATCGTAGATTTTTATCACAATACGGGGTCGATACTTTATCACGTAAAGTGTTTTTTCGTGGATTGAGAATGTTAGAAATGGCCTGATGAGTGTAACGCACAAAGAGGGTATAGGACGTCAATTAACCTCCACCACGAACGATAACATTTAACAAGCGAGAGATGGTTCTGGCGAATAGGTGAGTTACCATTGATGAGATAGTGTCTTCCGTGAACATCAATCATGGTTCTGCCCGTCAATTATCCACGACGAGCTTCCGTAAAGTCTGTGTGCGATGTATATCGAGACAGCTTACTGCGGAACAGAAGCTCAAACGTATTAAAATCTACCAACGCTTACTCGATCGCTTCAACAAAGAAGGCGACTCATTTTTGAGCAGAATACTCACGGTGATGAAATGAATCAGAATCGATACTCAGAGTTAGGAATAGGAAACACTGCAATCGCCGACGAAGAAAAAAATCTAAGCTTGACCCGTCGGCGTAAAGGTTATACTAACCATTTTTTGAGAGGTAAAACTTCCTGTGGTGGAAGATTTCATGGAAAAGGAGACTACATTCAACAGCAAGACTTACAGTATAATGTTCGTAAACAAGCTGAAGTCGCAACTCACAACAAACGCCGAGGTTTTTCGTCGAAGAAAATATTGTAGCATGACAACGTCCGCCCGCATGCAGCTCGCCACACCATTCAAACAAGTTGAATTTAGAGATGGTGGAACATCCTTTCTACAGTCCAGATTTTACTCCCTCTTACTTTATCTATTTGAGCCGCTTAAAGATGTTTTGCGAGGTCGTCGATTTTCCACAGACTTACACGTGCAAGAAGCGGTGCAAAAGTGGCTTCGCACCCGACCAACTTGGAAGTAGCAGATATTTATACTTTGAATTTTACTATTTTAACGTGAACTAAATAAGTTATTTTCCAAATAATTTCATTGTCTTCATCATTCATCCACAAAGTACAGGATTTGAATGTCAATCAGCCTTAGAATTTTTTAACATCTCATTCAAATCCTGAATATGTTAACACAGCCTAGTCCTTAAAGGTTTTAACCTCATAAAAATTTTAAACAATATGAATTTAGGGTCGTTTTACAAGTTATATTTTTTGTGTAAATTAATATTAAAAAAATTTTATGTATGCGGAAATCGTACAAATCTTTTTTAGTATTAATTTACACAAAAAATATGACCTTTAATTCATATTCATCGTTGTAAACGACCTTTAATTCACATTCTTTGGAATTTTTATGAGTTTAAAATCTTTAAGGACTAGGCTGTTAACATATTCAGGTTTTGAATGAGTTGTTAAAAACGTCTAAGCCTGATTGAGATTCAAATCCAGTACCTTGTGAATGAATGATGAAGACAATGAAATTATTTGGAAAATAACTATTCATTTGATGTTAAAATTGTAAAATTTAAAATATACAATATCCGCTCACTTATCAGCGCTAAACCACTTACAACACAGGAACTTAGTCTATATATAATAATACTATACGATTAAAATCTTTCCGTAGCTACAGTATAATTTACTAGTTTGATCTAGTTTTTACAAAACCTTCTTATCTTTTTTAAATGCGGTAATAAAAAATAATTCATTATTATTACTGGTTCCGGTAAACTTTAAAGAAAAAATCTGATGTGGACACAACATGAAATCCTTGTACGACTATTAAATTACAAATATTTTTTTATTACATTTTTTTTTTCATTTTTTTTTGTTATTGAATAATTATTTATTGTATTTTTTTTATAAACGCAGGTTCTTATTAATAAATCAATATATTTAAATTTAAAAAAAGTAAAAAAAAAGGAAATAAAGACGGATTCGAACCGATGTGCCATCGCCTTTGAAGAACCAAATATCTCATTAATTAAAATTTTATTGGGCCATAACTCTGGAACAAATGAAAATAAGTACCACTTATGATATACCGTTAAAAAAATATCTCAATGAGGGCTTATTATTGCAGTTAAAAAAGTCCAAAATAGACTGTTTTGGATTTTGGACTATTTTGGTCACTTTTGGTCCGGTCGATTGCAGTCAAAAGGGAAGGTGAACAACTAGATGATACAAACAGTCCTAAATCCAAAATTTCAACATTCTAAGGTAGATCATTTTTGTGTTATGCGGGATACATACGTACGTACGTACAGAAGTCACGCCGAAAGTAGTCAAAATGGATTCAGGGATGTCAAAATGGATATTTCCGTTGAAATCTGAAAACCAACATTTTTCGTGATTGCAATACTTCCTTGTACTAAAAGGTCAAAAAGGATCATTTTTAACTTGAAAACAATCTGAAAATAAATATAATTAAAAATTAAAATTTTAATTTAACGGGTCGTGTACCCTTCAAAATATATAATACGGAGCACAATGAATTTCTACTTCAATCATTTTAGTGCAAAATGAAAGACATATTAGATTTTGTTAAACTTAGCAGTACTGAATGATATTCCATCGATTGTTGTTGTTGTATCAATTATACGGAACTTGCTCATAATTTTTCATCCAGAAATAAGAATTAAATATTCCTGATCGTTGGCAATAACTACAAAAACACATTAAAATATGTATTTTTACATCCATGAAAATTAAATAGGGCTTCATAGCCTCTTCTTACTTTCTTGTACGAAGTAAAGGAAGTATTGCGATCGGGAAAAATTTCGGTTTTCATATTTTAACCGAATTATCCATTTTGACCATCCCTGAATCCATTTTGACTAGTTTCAGCGTGACGTCTGCATGTACGCATAACTCAAAAACGATTAGCCGTACGATGTTGAAATTTTGGATTTAGGACTGTTGTAACATCTAGTTGTGTACCTACCCTTTTGATTGTAATCGACTGAACCAAAAGTGTACATAAAAAGCCCAAAATCCAGAAAATTTGGATTTTTGACTTTTTCTTATCTGCAGTAATAAGCCCTAATTGAGAGCTTTTCAACGATATATCATAAGTGCTTCTTACTTTCATTGGTTCCAAAGTTATAGGCAAATAAAATTTTAATTAATGAAATATTTGTATCTTACTACGGGAAGGCACATCGGTTCGAACCCGACTTCATTTACTTTTTTTTTTTTAATTTAAATATATTGATTTATTCATAATTATTAACCTCTGATTGTAAAAACAAAATTACAATAAATAATAAATCAATAATAACAATAAAAGAAAAAGTACAAACAAAAAATCAGAAGTTATTAATGAATTAAATTTTTTATACTTTTCATTTTAATTCAAAAATTTTACAGAGGTTAATAATGATTAATAAATCAATATATTTAAATTAGAAAAAAAAGTTAAAAAAAAAAATATGTATATGAAATTGGATTCGAACCGATGTGTGCATGGCTACGGATCCGACACGTTCTCACTTAGATCACATAACCACTTGAGCGACATGAAATAAAGTTAATACGAATATATAAAGTAACATAAAAAGCTGACACGGACATCCTAAAAAAAATTGGAGGATCGTATCTCACTTTCAAATGAAATAAGTTTAATTGAAGTACAGCAAAAAAAAAAATGTCCATATGTAATTTAGTAGGCGTAAAGGAAGTCATCTGATGTCCACTTCAGATTTTTTAATTAGGATTTTATTTTTAAATTCGGAAGAAATACGTTCGAAAATAAAAATTTTTGTCCAATGTAAAATAAAAAAATTCTAAAATAAAGATTGTAAAATTATCAGAAAATTATTTGCTAGATGTTTTTTTTATCAGTATCGCTCACCGATCGATTTAATAAATTGAGTAATTAAAAATTTTTTTTTACCGATAAATCACTGAAAATATTTTTCATTAACCTTAAATAAATAATTTGGTAGGCCCAACGTGTACTTATACTGGTGGAATTACACTTTTTTCGTAAATAAAAAAAATATATATATGTATAAGGTATTATATTTTTTTTCTGTCAAACTAAAAAAAAACTGTATTTCATTGTTAAAATTTTTCTTTAAAAAACTGAAGAAAACTATTTCGTAACCAAACACAACTTCATGCCTTGTGAATCTGAAAAAAACTAAAAATATGCCCTAACAACTAGATTAATAGATAAGTATTTTTCATTCTCTTCCCCAATTTAAACCAACCGTTTTCCAGTTTTTGAAAATGTTTCAAGTAATATAATATATAGCGTTGTTTATGTTACATTATGATAATGTTCAAAAACTTAGGAAACCATTATAGGTAAGAAACGGCGATAAAAATATGTTTTGTTTTTTTTTTTTTTTGATAACCGGAATGATTTATTATTATAATAATGATAACAAATATTTAAAAAAAAATCGATTTAAATAACTATTAAATTACCTCATACAAGAAGGAAAAATTAATGTAAAAATATTAACAATAAGCTGCTCATAAGATATGCAGCCAGCAAATAATTTTTTGACTTACTGTAAAGAATTACTTACTGTAGATAGGAATTATTACTGGAGAAGAATATTTAATCGTATTTGTTTTACAGATAACGTAGACCGGTCGTCAGATAACTTTCGGTAACGTAGACTGGAATAAAATGTTCAGCATTTTAAAAAAATTAGGGTTCAAATACAGAGATAGAAGAACAATTGCTAACATGTACAGGAACCAAACAGCAACAATAACAATTGAGGAACATAAGAAAGAAGCCCTAATAAGAAAGGGAGTCCGACAAGGATGTTCCCTATCGCCGTTACTTTTTAATCTTTACATGGAACTAGCAGTTAATGATGTTAAAGAACAATTTAGATTCGGAGTAACAGTACAAGGTGAAAAGATAAAGATGCTACGATTTGCTGATGATATAGTAGTAATACTAGCCGAGAGTAAAAAAGATTTAGAAGAAACAATGAACGGCATAGATGAAGTCCTACGCAAAAACTATCGCATGAAAATAAACAAGAACAAAACAAAAGTAATGAAATGTAGTAGAAATAACACAGGTGGACCACTGAATGTGAAAATAGGAGGAGAAAAGATTATGGAGGTAGACGAATTGTTATTTGGGAAGTAGAATTACTAAAGATGGACGAAGCAGGAGCGATAATAAAATGCCGAATAGCACAAGCAAAACGAGCCTTCAGTAAGAAATATAATTTGTTTACATCAAAAATTAATTTAAATGTCAGGAAAAGATTTTTGAAAGTGTATGTTTGGAGTGTCGCTTTATATGGAAGTGAAACTTGGACGATCGGAGTATCTGAGAAGAAAAGATTAGAAGCTTTTGAAATGCGGTGCTATAGGAGAATGTTAAAAATCAGATGGGTGGATAAAGTGACAAACGAAGAGGTATTGCGGCAAATAGATGAAGAAAGTAGCATTTGGAAAAATATAGTTAAAAGAAGAGACAGACTTATAGGCCACATACTAAGGCATCCTGGAATAGTCGCTTTAATATTGGAAGGACAGGTAGAAGGGAAAAATTGCGAATACTTTGTTTTTTACCCAATCATAAGGTGAGAGTAATTCTTATCATTATCAGACACGAAATTCCAACCAATCATATTCGTTGTTTCTTAACCAATCATAAGGTGAGTGTAATTCTTATTATTATCATCTTCATCATCATGAATGAAATTCGCACACTGCGCTGTAACAAAGAAGCTCCTGCAGCGTTTTCGTTGGGAAGTGTTTATCACCCATCATTCAGCCCGGACTTGGCTCCATCCGATTTTCACATCTTTGCTCCTATGAAACGCTGGCTAGGAGGATAAAATTTTGGCACAGACATCGGCGTAGAAACACAGCTGAAAACACAGGCGGCTCCGTTCTATGATGAGGGTATTGGAAAGTTGGTACCACGCTACGACAAATGTCTAAGTCGGAGTGGCGACTATGTAGAGAAATAGCTTAACTATGTAAGTACTTGTTACAAATAAAATTTTTTTTATTTTCACTGTGGTTTTAATTTCGTGGCCTTATTTCGGAACACGTATATATATATATATATATATATGTGTGTGTGTGTGTGTGTGTGTGTGTGTGTGTGTGTGTATGTAAAGTATAAGGGAGACGAATTTATTTTATTATTAATTTTTATTGTGATTTCCATTTTATTAAAAACAGACGGCTGAATAATTAAATGAAACAAAGATAAATAATCTTTATTTGGCTGCACAGTTACTCTTCCCCATTCACAAGCTTTACAGCCTTCTTCCAGCCAATCCTGTGGTGCCAAATAATTTTTTATGTTTTTGGCTTAGTTCTGGGTCAAAAACAGTTCTAGGTCATTGTAAAAAGGCAGTATTATTAAATTGAGGGTAGAATTTTGTAGGTGGCAGAAAGAAAATTCCTTTTAAAATACATAATGCAATATAATACAATAGGTTTTAAATACAACAATACTGTATACGAACATATCTGTAATGAAATTTTTATTACAGATGATTCGCTAAAGCAATGACAGGAAATATGATATACTTTTAATTGGATTAGCGGTAATGATTCTTATAGTGTTTGGTGAATATAAATTTAATTCCAAATTCAAATGTAATCCCCAGATTTCTCAGTAGAAATGGAAGCCATAACAGAACCAATGAATTTATTGTTGGAAATTTAACTAGAGGAGCCATGTAAGTACAAATATTATAATTTTTACCTGTTATTTGTGACGTTTATTAACTTTTCTCCAATAAAACAAATAAATAATTGATATTTTTTTTAGAACGTAAATGAAAATACGTTTTCGATTTGTCAGTGCAATAATAAAAATTCGTTAGAGAATTCAAAACAATTTTTTAAGCTTACTCAAAACTATCTGTAAGCAAACAATTTTTATAAAATTTACACTTAGTCACCAAAAAATAATTTCATAACGTTTAAAAGCATTTTTTTATCGCTTATTTAAATTTATACATAAAAATGTACTCTGTAGCAGGTTTTTTTCTTAATGATTACATTTAATTAGTTTTAAATAAGTCAATATAATTCTAAATCCAAGATTCCGATCTCCATAACGGAGTAGTAGAATCTCGGCCTTTCGTCCGGTGGTTACGGGTTCGAATCTTGGTCAGTCATGGAATTTTTCATACGCTAAATGATTTTACTCCAGATCCCACGAACCAGTTTCAAGCTATGTAGCGACATCATCATGCCGAAAAAAAAATCCATGTGCAATAATTAAAAAAAGATAAAAGATGTTACGTGTAATATTTTGGTTAGTTAAGCATAATATGAAGTTATCTGGTAAATATATAGTACAACGTAATAAAAAATATAAAAAACTTCTATCGTAATTCGGCAGCAGTTATAACAAAAATTTTATTAAATGCAAATGTTTCACGTACTAGTTACTGAAACATATCTTCATAAAACTACCATTTTATTAATTATTTTACTAATTTATAAAAAATAGATTTCATCGATAAAATGCACGGACAAAAATATGCGTTTAACTAGGCAAACAAGATGTTGTGTATAGTTCCCCTCTCGGTAACAATGACCAGCGTGTGGGTGTGACTACCGGACGGAGTACTCCTAAGCCTCCAGGTTGGGGTTTCTTCTTGCAGAAGGATTGACAGGTCAAACAAAGATACTGACCGGCTGACCGCATTGTGAGGACAACTAATTCGAGCCGGAGAGTTCGAGCCGTTTCAGAGTTTACAATCCAGAGTCGTAAGAACTTAAATGAATAACTCAGCCATTGAGATCCTTAAGGTTCCGGACCTAATGTAAAAAGTTTTCACCGAAGGAGTGATTCACGATACATGATTCCTAAGACGGCTCCAGCCGTGAAAGATTCTGCCAAATACCGTCCTATCAAATGCCTCCTACGATTAATAAGATATTAATGTCCATCACACGTGCTAAAATCAAGAAATACCTTGAAAGACGCCAAATTATAGCGGAAGAGTAGGTGGACTTTTACAAGGGGAGCAGAGGTTGCAAGGAGGAGCTGGTGATAGATGGCGTTCTCTCCAGTTCGGCTAAGAGAATTCAAAATAATCTGTATTCAGCGTAAACAATAGATTGCAAGAAGGCTTTCGAATCTAAGCCTTACTCGCGGCTTATCAAAGTGACGGTTCTGTAAAAGATCGATTCAGTGATTGTGGAATTTCTGCAACGAACCATTGATGGGAGGCGTACTTCTCTTCTGATGGACATCCGTAATAATAATATGACTGCAAAGATCGGCAGAGTGAATATTGCTGAGGCATATTTCAGGGAAATCTCTGGCTTTGTTTTGTGCTGAACCCGCTTACGAGCTTGCTGAAATTAACCAAACAGAGGATACACCTTAAACCATTACGGTTACAGTCCTCTCATGTGTGTAGACGATATACTTTCAGACACTGATAGAGGGATCCTTCTGCTTATTAAACCGGTTGAAAAATTTAGTGTCGTCGTATGCATGAGGTTTGAACTTGACGAATGCAAGGACAATACAATGCAGAAAGGAAGATGGACACAGATCTATGCCGATGCTGTTTCGTCCCAGCAGTCATAATGGCTATTATTTATTTATGTACTGAGTAACAACACACTGACATGACGTCAACAGTACTCTGCAGAGATGCCAAGGCATCTGCGCGTAGTCTGAAGGGTAAATGTGCAGTCATGAACAGATTCAAGCAGACCATTTCTCAGAACTTGTGGTTAATTGAAACCCAACCACCAAAGAACACCGATATCCACAGTTTAGCATTCAAATTCATATAAAAGCAACTGCCTTTACAAGGACTCGAACCTTAGAACTCTCGACTTCAAAAGCCAGCTGATTTTGCGATGACGAGTTTAATTACTACTAGACTTACCTGATGGGTTAGTTGGTTTACTGGCATTACTCCCGTGACCACCCCAGTCGGTCGCCTTAAAGAATAAGACCGAACGTCTGTGCCTCGGAACACTTTATGCAACCACTCTCCCAACTAGCTTCTAGAGCTAAGCCAATAGCGTGAACAGTATAGCCGTGGTACAATACACCATTTGCTTTGTGTTCAGCCGTTCTCTTGTCGTTAATTAAACTAAACCGGATAGGTCCACGCCGTCTATACTACAATATACGACCATCATAAATATAAAATTCATGTCCTCGACTTAAATCTAAAAATACCAATTCGTTGCCACACCTAGGTCGCTGAATGCCAGTAAGTATCTGCCCACCATTTACAGCGCTTGGAGCTATTGGCTAATGGCCGATGGTCGGCCATTTCTCGAAGGTCTGACAATGCGGCTCACGCTATGTTGACTCGCCGCTTTTGAGTGGCCAATTTTCCCCTTGACCTCTAAGTTACAGGGTGGCCTGATTTCTGCACTCCCCCATTACGGGGTAGTCGAACACCATATGTTCGTTCGACTTGACCTGTCCGCAGATGCACAGCTCATCAGTTGCCAGACGGAACATATACAGATACTGCTTCAAATTAAAGTTGTTGAGCAACTGGGCCCTCGTTGCCCTTAGAAATGATCTTAAGGGGTACCATCCCCCAAAATCCTGTAAAAATTTATACAAGGACCGTTCCTTATTCGTGGTGATCCATTCTTGCTGCCGTGCTTCCATCGCGAGGCTCTGAAGCCTCCTCTGCAGGAAGGAGATGGGCAACTGTACGAAATTTAGATCCGGTGCATTGTGTTCACCGTTCCACTACAGTACTGGCCCGGCTCGAAACCGCATCCTAAATACCTCGGCCTCCGTACCTCTACGCGATCACCACTTTCACCACTAAATCGACTGGAAGAGCTCTTCCCAATACAGTAGCTGCCTCACAGGAGGTTTTTTAAAAACACCAGTGCATACGACCTCTATGCGTACACCTGCATACAATCAAGCTCTGCGCTGGGAACTCCTTAAATTTAGAATAAGTTCTCTATTTCTATTCAATCTGTACGCCCACACGGGCGTCGCGTAATTGGTCATACTTTCGAAGACACATTGATACACCATGTACAATTGACAGCCAATATTCCTTCCCAGCAATCCTTCTAAGCTTGTGCATCACAAAGATGGCGTCCGCCGCTACTTGTTTGACACGGTTGCTAAACAGCAACTTCTCATAAAAAAAAAACAAAAAAAACAGATACTTATGAACTCTAACTCGACCGATTACACAGCCTTTATATTTGATGTGGCGGTTTCAGCTGTACGATAATTTGTCTGCGCCCTTCAGAAGCATATAATTCGTCTTGGGCACAGAAATCTTTAAATTTTGATTTTCCATGAAAATTGCAGCCTTCTGCACTTGACAAGGCTGCCGTACTTTTTCTTCTAGTTGTGGCGTGATTTATCACAAACTAAAAGGAATCAGTCATCGGTGACAGCGTAGTTCGTGATCCCTTCTGGGTATATCAATCCCAGAGATCCGTCTAAAACCAGGTTCCACAGCAGGGGACCGAGTAAAGAACGCTGCGGGCTTCCCCTGATTACGGAGTTTTCCACAACTAGACGCGCGTCTTTGAACAGAGCCGTGCGGTTAGACAAATAGTCTCGCATCACGACCTGTAGGGTTTCGGGAACACTGCGGCGTTCCAACTCATAGAGGACAGAACTCCAACACAAGGAAGGAAATGCTACCTCTATGTCAATAAAAACTGCCAAAATATATTTACAGTCGTAGTATTTACAGTCCACCTCGGCAAGGGCATTTAAGATGCAATCCTTGGTGCCAACACCTTCCATCAAGCCATATTTGCCTCGATTTAGGAAATCGTTCATATCGATAATTTTCCGAAACCGTTTCATAATCAGCCTTTCCAGCAACTTACCGAGTACCGGCAAGAGGCTGAACGATAAATGCCGACCTCCCTCGGATCCCCTCCAGGTTTTAAGAGCACCCTCACCAAAGCTACCTTCCAACAAGTCGGAAAGCATCTCCAGCGAAGGCACCCCGAAAACAGCCTGCCAAGTGGCTCTCTTATGACAAGCAGCAGATGGTGAAAAATATCCGGGTCAAGTTCGTCAATCCCAGGTGCCTTTCTCAGTGCCATTCGAGAGACCACCCGGTCTCTGTCTACGGTATCCACAGCCCACACGCCTGGGAAAGGTGTTTCACCCGCTCTAACGCCGACTTCTCCTTCACACTCGGGAGCACCTGGAAACAGAGGATTCAGGAACGCCTGTTAAGTCGTCATAGGTGACTCCTATCTTCAAAAGGGAAATTGCGTTAACTTTTTATTGTTCAAAGTTATCGTCTTGAGTATATTAGCATGGATCCCGAATTGAGCTGTTATAGAAAATGAGAATATTTTAAATCATTTACGGGATGTAATGAAATAAAGGCAGGAAACCTTCACCTTTACAAGTAACGGTATCTTAAAAAAGTATACTTAAAAAAAGGATTAAATTAGTGCCTAATCTAAAATTTTTTTTAAGAATTTAATATTATCATTATGGTTTGTTTTTTTTTTAATAATTAAAAAGTAAATAACAAAATAGATCATAAGAGTAACAATATTTTTTCAGTTATGTCACTTGAAAAACGGTTTAAATGTTAACTTATTTAAAAATCCAGGGAGTGCTCAGCAAGTTCGAGGATAACTTTTAACTTTTTATGTACGTATTTATTCTCTTCAACAAAATATAATTTATAGAATCTTTATAAAAAAAATCATTTTTATTATTCTCAGTCACTAAAACAAAATGGATTTCCTAGATATGTTTACGTTAATCAAAAAAAAAAAAAAAATTAAAAAAGGCTAAATAATTTCCTGTTGACAACTTAACATAGAAATTACAATATTTTGAGGAAAATAAAATATAAAACTTTTCTATCGCTATATGATAAGATATTAACACCGAATAACATTTATTCGTTTGCTGTATATAAACCAGAAACAATTCTAGACAAATAAAATAAATAGTCTAGACAAATAAGTAGTCTTAATTTATCAATTAAATAACAGAATTATTAACAAATTTATATACAAGATAAGTAAAAGAAAAATACTCCAATTTTGTAATAAGTAAATTTAATGCAATATTATGTTATATTTATTTAATTAATAAAAAATTTAATATTTATGTAACTATTTTAACATGCATTAAATAAATAAATTTTATTTTATAAATTACTTCAAAATAGGAGGGTTTAGGCACCATTTTTTTTTTTTTTTTTTTTTTTTTGAGCGGAAGTGTTTTTTTATATTGATACAATACAGAACGTTATAACAAGAAATGTTATTGTATTATATTTTTTACATCTGTAAAATGTTGAAGATTTACTATCTCTAAATAAACCGACTTCGATGATTAATTTTTAATTTTATAAAAGAACCTACTTTGAAGTTTTCTTCAAAAAAGCAGAAAATTTTATAAACGACATCTTCATAGATTTTTTGACGATGAATGAAAATTGATTTTTTTTTTGATTGAAATTGAATGACAATGATTTGTTGATGAATGATAAAAAAACCTATCTCCGTCATCGCATTGAATATGTTTAAATGTTCAATGATATTTCGCGTTAAACTACAAGATTAGTTGAGAAAATAAAATAACCAAAAAGAATACATATACTCAGATCCCAAAGAGCCTTAACTCACATAGGCATTATCTTTACGTCGTTTCTGATTTAAGTTCTATTTTTAATAAAATTCATGTTTCTCGCAAAAGTCTATCAGTCGGGACTGCGTTTTTTGCAAGCCTATCGATACTTAAAATCAAAGTAAAATATACTATTTTCTTTTTACTAGGACGATTTTTATAAAAAGAAAAGAAAACAATAAAAAGTAATGATATTTTTTTATTCTACTTTAAATTTCGACTTTCTCAAGTCCACAACAAATTAAGGATTAGTAAATTATTTGTAGATTTTTAATTTGGTGCTAACTTCTAAAGTCAAATTTTATGCAAAAGATTAAAGTATTAGTCTACTTTTTAAATTTTTATATGGTTTTTGTTCAAATCAATTGTATTAATTTATTTATTAACAGTACCTTTATTTATCTATTTATACTACAAACAATAATAGTATAATTTAAAAATATTTTGTATTTTCTTATTTTTAACATGTTTCTTGTTTTCGTATTTTTATTTTTGTATCATTCTTATTTTTTAAACGGATGGTAATTAAATATTATAACAGAATGCATTTAATTAAACGGAATTAACTTCACAACAATTGCTGATAATATTCTTGTTTTAAAATAAATAATGGGTTTCTCAGAGCCAACTGGGATTAACCGAAGATTATAAGTTACAATTGCATTCTTTATCCAAAAATTATATCATGGATTACTATACCCGACTGACTAGAGGTATTATGTACGTTATACGCAATGACAATCGATTTTTTTTTTTAGCAATACGTTGTCAGTTTAATCGTATTCATTCAACACTACGAGTAATTTTCTCGGTTTCTGGAAGACGAAAATTAAGCTCTGTGGTAATTTCATTTGCTCTATACCTGAAATCGTACTGTTTTTCTCGTTTTGGTTAATAAAAATTCACACAACGTGTCGTAATCCTTATCGATTTACCTGGAAGGCGTAATTGATATTTATGATTCGCCTAAAATACCAAAGGGCATTTCAGTTTAGATTTTTCAATAAATTGATTTATTTTCTTGTGTCTATTATTGTATTTTTTTAAAAAACCGCTTTTATAATTTTTTTCTTGTTCGATAACTGAAGGAATTGTATTTAAACCCTGCAATTAACTCAAAATTAATTACCATAAAATGATCGTTGAACTCGTAACAACGACAATTTTGTCCTATAAATACCCTAGGTAAATGAAGAAATGTACCTTGGGTATTTGTGGAATAAAGTAGTGGTGCGGGGATCGCTCTTCCGCAAAGGAAAGAAAAGAATGATAATTAACGTAGAAAAAGAAGAAATTGAACAGATAGATTCCTTTAAATATCTTGGAAGCATTATCTTTGACGAGTGAGATGCGCAAAGGAAATAAAAACCAGAATCGCAAAGACAAAAGAAGTTTTCAATAGAAAGAAAAGCTTGACAAAGATCTGACGAAAAGACTTGTCAAATGTTTAGTATGGAGTGTATATTGGGCCGAGACGAGGATTTTATGCAAGGAAGATGAGAAAAGATTAGAAATTTTTTAAATGCGGTTCTGAAGGAGAATGTAAAAGATAAAGTGGACAAATAGAATTAATAATTATGAGGTATTAGAGAGAGTGGGAGAGGGTAGATCGCTATTGATGGATAGAGAAAGGAAGGACTATTATATCACAGAAGGATTATTTGTTAAAGGTTGCTTAGAGGGTACGGTGAACAGTAAGAGAAGGACAGGAAAACGAAGACGGAAAATCTGGATGTTATTACAAAAAGAAGTTATGTTTATACAAAAAGATTAGCTGAAAATATAAAAGAATGGAGAGCTATATCAGAACAGTGATGTTAGAACAAATGTGTTGTTACGATCAACAGTTTAAGAAGTATGAGAATAGAAACTTAGATGTTTATAGTAGACTCAAATTAATCTACGTGCTTATTACTACTGTCTAATTTTTAAGCATATTTGATGAATGACTATGTTTTTCCTTCAATGTTAGAGGAAAGTGCGGGGATCGCGCTTTCACGAAACGGTTAATTATTTGAGAGGGCAAAACATTTTAGTAGATGAGTGAAAGTATTTGGAAGAAGCATATAGCGAAGGCGATAGCAAAGTTAAAACACTGATGGAAATGTCTACCGAGCCGTTTACACATAGGTCACATTCTGACCAAAACCAAACTGACGACTGTAATATGTAGAGTTAGGACTTAATAAGAACACCACCGGCAAAGCTCTAGGAACATAGGGTGGGTGTGGCGACCGGAATCATCACATGGTGGATGTCTTTCCCTCGGAGGGTCAGGGTGAACTCGTAACTTAATAAAAAAATCTCTACCATAAAAGAGAGGGTTTACTTCTATAAAATCACATATATGTATAATTTCTATACTACTATTGGATTGGGGGGTATGGATTTCGGGAGTGAATTGATATTTATTTATTCCTACACAAATTTATATTATGATATTTAGGATTAGATTTAATTTTTTTTTCCACAAGAACTATAATCATTACATTTTTCCTTCCAATAAATATAATTTTTTCAATACGCCTTGTTTTATTCGAAGCGACAGTAGTTAACTAGATAACCGAAAACATGTTGTAAATATCACAACACATTTGTGATATTGTTTGTCGAAAACGATACACTTATTGTCTATTGAAAAGAATTAGATACGTTAAAATATTTACCCTGAAGCATGGAAAAATGAAGTGTATTAAATTCATTCAACCGACTTAATAATCATATCCATGTCGCGTTTTCATTAAAAAATTTTGATAATGTACGAAATTGGGGATTGCTGATATTATGTAATAGACTGTTTTTCAACCCAAGTACATTCAGTAAGTATATTATTAACGTTGCTCTATTTATTAAGCGTATGGCACAAAAACACTACACCAATTACAGTACAAAATTACAAACAAAGATTTAACAAATTAATATATGCTACTGATTCTGGAGTTGCCATAGGAAATCTTCAGGATTCCCTTCATAAGCTGTCCTAGGACAAACTTATGCTATGTGTTTAACAGTTTAATTTTCATCACACTCACAAAGGGGCGTCGGTGTTTTAACCCATTTATATAGGAAATAGGCGCACCTACCGTGCTCTATTGCTATGACAGATATAAATACCCTAGATTATAAGAATCAAAGTCAGAGTTACTTTCTTTGAAAGTAATGATGTCCGGTATACAGAAAGAAATATGGTGAAACAGTGAACAACGAACAAATGTCACCTGAAGGAGTGAAGAATATCACGTGTACTACTTTAGTGTACTCAGAAAAAGAATCAGCTGAACCAAGAAAACAATGAGGCTCAATCCATATAGTTTTGTTAAAATTGGCACGGTTTTTTTATTCTTGGAAATGTCTATGCCAATCTTTTAAGTGATTTGTCTCCCGCATCAGCTTGCCTAAAATCATTTCTAACATACATGCATATATTAATATCGTATAGATATTAAAATATTAAAGCAAATAAACAGTAAAGATAATAAAATAGGAATTATTTATGCAACTGTACAAAAATGATGTTAATATTTACTGCTTCTTAATAACTACATCTTAATAACTTAATAAGTTGTAATAAAGTTAATAAAGTTTTGAGGTAATACCGTTACCTTTTCAAATGGTTTTTAGCATCAACTACAGATAAGGAGTAGTTAATTGGAAACATCTTTAAAATAATCTCATTTTTTTACTGAATATTATCCTTTTAGTAGCGTTCAAAAGTGGTTAAAAGTATTTAATAGCACTGATATTTTAGTAGTATAATTAATAAATTTATATAAAACTAGTCTATCAGGGCTCCGCCCCTGACCCTCGACGCGTTCCTATGCTCATGTTTCTGGGAATATTAAGTGTTTTATAGATAATAAAAAGAGATTAATAATTTTACTTATTTATGTTTGCTGGTGACAACAATACATTACGTCTACAATTTTTTTTTTTTTTTTTTTACAAAATGTAAAAAAATAATAAGTATATAAATTTTACCGTAAACATCATACTGTTTATAATACATAATACACTTTATACAGTTGTTAATTTTTTCCGCTAGATGGTAGAGCTTCATTCAAAATAAAAATGTGAGCACAGCAGTAAACAAACCAACGCACCATACTTTTTAAGAGACGGGATAAATTTTCTTTACTTTAGTAGGGAAATTTAGGAATACCCGGTGTCCCATATAAAACGCAACCCAACCTTATATTGGTAGGTATTGAAAAAATAAAAAGGCATGTGTAAATGTAAATGTAATTTTTATTATTACCATCCATTACCTTACATTTAGAGCAAATGCTGGAAGTGGCCGCTTGAATACAAGCTTCAATTCTTTTTACAAAGTTTTTCTGCAACTTTTTTCAAAGTTTGTGCTGGATATTTAATATATCTTGTTCAATATTGACTTTCAATCGTTCAAGTGTTCGTGGTTTGTTGCTGTAGGCTTTTTTTTGAGGTAACCCCGTAGAAAAAAATCCGCCGCAGTCAAATCTGGAGATCATGGTGGCCACAAGCCTCGACCGATAACACGATTAACAAAGAATTCCTCGACGAAATCAGAAGTTGAACCTGCGTAGTGCGATGTCGCACCGTCATGTTGCAGCCGGCATTGTCTGTCTTCCTTTTCCAAGAGTGCGATGAACTGAAATAAAATATCCTGATATCGTTCTGCATTAATGGTGTACGCGAAAAAAATAGGACCGATTAATTTTCTTACGCGATATCGCGCACCACACGCCCGACTTCTGCGGGTGTAATTGTTTTCCGTGATAAACGTGGGGATTTTCAGCGCTCCAAATTCTACTGTTTTGGCTGTTTACGTAGCCGTCCAAATGAAACCGTGCTTCATCTGTGAAAAATAACGAATTCATAACGTTAATTCCCTCACGCAGAAATCGACGGAACCGTTGACAATATTGTAGCCGTTTTTCTTTGTCGGGCTCAAGAAGTCGATGAACCGTTTGAATGCGATAAGGTCGTAATTGTAATCGTTTGGTCGCCCGATGAACAGTCGATTTAGACAAATTAATTTCAGCAGACAAACGTCTGATCGATTTATTTGGCGAGGCGAGTAATCGGTCTTTGATTTCAGCGACTGTATCTGTATTCAACACCGACGCAAATCTTTTGTGTTCCTTGTTATTAACAGAACCGGTCTCTCTAAATTTTGCAACTAACCTTAATACTGATGTTTTGTTAGGAGCTGGTTTATCTGGGTACTTATGGCGAAATAAATCTTGCACTGCAACCGCTGATTTCGTACGACTCAACAATAAAAACACGTTCATCTAGCGAAAACACCATCTTGTCTCTAGCAATACACTGAACGTTATGATTGCATTGTTGTTACTATCGGTAGTGTTCTACTGCGTCGCCGCGATGTTCAGATGTTGAACGAGTCCATTTCAGTAACTAGTAGGGGAGTGAAATTTCATGGATGAGTGATTGATGGGTTGCGTTTTATATGGGACACTCTGTATATACATTTACATGTATGTTTGTGTAGGCCGCCTCTATTTGTGTTTATCATGATTGTCTGCAATCATCATTAAATTCTTGTATTACTTTGTGTATTAATTCGATCGCTTCAATTAAGTTTTTGATAAAAGATACTGCTACATATAAAATTGAAATTTACAAATTTAAAAATACTTAAAAAAATTATTTTAGATGTATTCTTTTTTCAGATTATGAGTTGTTAGAAAGACAGAAAGAATTTTCTGTCATTATCGGATAGTTTTTCAATTACTCAATAAAATAAATGTTTATAACTATAATTTTATAAATTAATACTTTTTTTTCAAAAAGATGCAAATCAAAGGAAATATGAATGTAACAATATTACTCTTTCTAACGCTAGCAGTAGTAGTTCCTGTACTTTCAGTTTTTCAAAATTGGAATTACACTCAGTTTGGTACTCATAGAAGATATCAACTCCATTCAACAGAAAGAAATCTACAGAAACCCATAATTACCCATAGTCTTATTGTTGGAAGCCGCATATTTAGTGATAGGTAAGTACATTATTAAGAGAAAATTCTCTAACTTATTATAAATTTAATTTACTAAGCTCGCTGTTTTTAAATTAAAATCAACGTATACAACAAATAATGAAATAGATAAATAATGAAGACCCTTCTATAATAATAAATCAAGATAATAATTATAATTTAGTAAAACCAGGGATGTATAGTCTTAATTGCGAAAAATGTGACTTAAAATATATTGGAATGACAAATCTTTCATTTTCCGTAACAACTAATGAACATATTAATTGTATTATTAAAAATAATAAAGAAAAATCTGATTTCGCTAAACGCATTTTAGAAACTGGACATAATTATAACCCTAACGAATATATTAAAATACACTAATAATTATTATAAAACCAGTATTTTAGAAAAAAATTAATATATACTTGAATAACAATAAATTAATGAATGAACAAGTCAGATTCGATAATGATATACTTTATAAACAAATTATATAATAATTAATATTAATAGGTTGGTACTATTTCATTTACGAGTGAACGTCTTACGGACATAAAGTTACAGTCTTATTGGAGTACAAATTAGTTTTATTTCTTGACGACCGACTTTCATGAACGTAACAATTTTTAATTTAAATATGATTATACATTTGAATTTGAAATAACATATTATGGGAAATCCCTGATGATGGAGTAACGGCTTCGAAAGTACTCGGATATATATTTTTAAAATTGTATATATATAAATACATATATATATATATAAATTTTTCTACTTATTATTATGTAAAACTAAACATAAAAAATATGAAACATTAATTTTTGATGATGAAATGTGTCAAATGACACATAAATTTCACTTTATGTGAAAGTCAACTAAACTAACCATTGTCAACTAGCCAACCTAATACTATATAATAATATTATAATTTATTAATACTTTACTAAAAAAACATGATAAATTTTAGTTTTATTTAGTTGATAAAAATAATATTTTATGAATACAATCTTAAGAAATACTGAACCTCATATTAAAAATTATATTATATTTAAAGCTATCTATCTATTTTCAGAAATATAATTTTCATTTATTTTAACGTAAAGTTTTACAGTTTTATATCACTTAGAAAAGTCTTTCGTGGGATTTTCACCATCGGATTCCAAACTACTACGAGGAATGTAGAATTAATATTTACTGAACACAATTAGAAAAGTTACGTAGTTTTAGATTATAATTGAATATCCATACTGTGAACATTATGAAGTAGTAGGAAAAAATCACGATCGTGAAAAAATATATGTAAAATATTTGCCAGACAAAGAAGAGAAAGATGAAGAAAGCTCGATAAAATCCATCGGTCGTTTAATCTAAAGTAGGTGAATTGGAAGACGCGAGGATTCAAAATATTGCGTAAGTATCTATTAGACATAACGATTATAGACATATAATTCCTGTTACTAGACGGATGCAAATATGAGCTCTAAAATAAAAATTGCGAATATGCAATCACGGGAAAACAAAGAGAACGTGTAGATTTGAATATTATATCGTAGGAGAAAGAAAAAAAAGTAGATTTAAATGAGAAATAAGATTAAAAAAAATGAATATAACGAAGAAGACGAGCAAATGCATAGAGAAATATAAAATCCAGTAGAAGAAAGTAGGGGCATAACAAGCATAACAGCAATCTCTAGGGAGTTAACATTAATGTAAACAGGCTGGATCTAAATTTTAGGGAGAGCAGAAAATGAAGTCAGGGAAAACATACATAGAATCTGGCAGGAGAGATGGGCGGAGGCTGGAGTGGCTGGATGGACAAGAACCTTAATTCTAGAATTAACAGAATGGATAAACAGGCGGCATGGAGAAACTGACTATTGGATCATTCAGTTCCTGACGGGACATGGGTGTTTCAATGGTTATCTCCATAAGGTGGGAAGAAGGAATGAACCCACGTGCATGTACTGAGAACAGGACGATGATTCTGAGCATACGTTTTTAGTATGTAATAAATGGATAAGACTAAGACACGACGCGGGTATTCATGGAAAAACGCCGAAGGAAACCATGGATTCCAGCAGTAAGGAGAACTGGAGGAAGGTCGCTAAAGACAGTACTAAAACAGAAGAATGAAGATGAAAGAAGTATGGGTTTCTAGTATGTTAGGTCGGGTGGACAGCCTCAGCGGTGAGAGCCAGCATGCTTAGGTGTGCTGGTTTCAATGATCCGCTGAGGACTCCTTGGGGTGTGCTGTAGGGACAAAAGAGTATTATGAAAGATCCGGGGGTCACATCACGACTTGTAGGTATGATGTGGTTCCATAGAGGACATAATAGAGAATAAAAAATCTCAAAAGAGCCACCGGTAGGCCTGACCTGCCATGCCGGTATATAGCCGGTAGGCGGGGAGGGCCTATTAGAGTAACGGACACTTCTCTGGGTGGCGTAATACCATCAAGTCGGTCCGGCCCAGGGGAGTAGAGGAAAAAAAAAGGCTGGATCTAAATTGAAGAACTTCAATCCAAGATTAAATTACAGCAGTCCCGAAAATAAAAATCGGACTGCTGAAGAAAGCTTCCGTCTTAGAAGCTGAAAAAGTGGAAGGATCCATGTTGGATTTTTCCACGGTTAGCTGCCTCCAAAAATCTTTTGAAGATGACCACGAACGGAAAAATAAAAATTTTTAAAAGATAATAATTCCATCCTAGGTCGAACGAAATAAAGTTAATTTTGTACTCGCATTATGTCAGGTTACATAACAAGATGTTTTAAGTCGAACAGATATGAGGAAAACAATCATCCCTACAAATGGAATAGCCACATCGAAAGTCGGCTGATTTCGAAGTCCAGAGTTCTCAGCTTCAAATCCTAATAAAAGTAGTTGCTTTTATCCAGTTTGAATACTAGATCGTGGACTTTAATTGTTGATGCAACTGTAAATAAAAATATTATATTTATTATTATTATTATTATTATTAAGAACACACATTTTTTAAATTAATAATTGCATTCTAAAGATTAATAGAAATGCAATTACAGGTTTCGCCTTGCTTTTCCTGAAAACAAATTTTCTGTTAGATTATGTCACTAAGGTCAATGAAATATAGTTGATATTCAACTGAGTGAAGTGACACATGCTTACCAAAAGAAAATGGACAAGGGTGCAATGTAAACATAATTATTCTGAGGAAAAACCATTTTACGGATGCCTCTCTTATATTTGTTCTTTTAAGTCCGACACACCATGAAAAAAAAAGATTAGGTCATATAACCTAAAACAACAAATTAACATGTAATGTATCCATTTCTCTTAAAAAAAAGTTATTAAAGTTCTATTATTAAGTCATAAAAAAATATTAAGTTATAAAAGTTATTAACATATAAAGTTATTAAGTTCTATTTAATATAAGAAATGAAACGGTAACAATGCGCTGCTTAGCATGAAAAACGCGTGATTTATATTTTAGAAAAGATAATTTAGAATGAAAAACCTCTAATTATATATAGCATTACGTTAAAAATAATTTTCAATTTTTTTTTTTATGAGTATTATTGATAAACGTTAGTATAAAGCACACTATTCTATTCAGTAGGGAAATGTATACATATAGATGGACGGTATAAAAATGTAAGCAGAATAGATGAGAAAAAAATTCTCCAACAATTGGTATATCAGTGGGCTAGGAAGAAGAAGTTACAAGATCAAAGAATAAACCAACGTTAAAATAAAAGAGATAGTGAATGGGAAGTTGGAAAATGGATGCGATACGGAAAGAGTTGTAGATAAAAAGAGAAATATGTAAAATTTTAATAAAAGACCCGATCCGACCAAAATTAGGGAAGAAAATTAGAACTTAATTACGGTGACCGTATGAGTGTTTGAATGTATGTGTGTGTGTATGTTATGTGTGTGTATGTTATGTGTGTGTGTGTGTGGTGTATGTGTGGTGTGGTGTGTGTGTGGTGTGATGTGGTGTGTGTGTGTGTGTGTGGATGGGTGGGTGCGTGCGTGTGTGTAAGGAAATTTGTTTAGTTGATTTTTTAAGGTACATGAAACAAATTGTTCTGAATACACGATCAGAGTGATTCAGAAGGAGAGGGAAATAATTTGGGAACTGATTCTAGAGTTGGAACTATGAATGAAAGATCATACAAATATATATTCGAAAACGCTTTGTTATCGAGTTACGGCTAGCGAAAAATTTTGCCCGGATTTCAGTTCCCCGGTTAAATGAGGTCATGCTGAAATTAAGGGGTTATATAAAGGATAAATTTGATGTTTACTTACGTTTTTGACCTGAAAAACGTTCTGAAAAACTGAAAAACGTCTGGGACCTGAATAAAACAGGTCCCAGAACTGTATTTCCCGTAGTTTTAATGATATCCAACGTAAAACAAAAATATTCGGACGACGATAAAGATGTTTTTTTTTTTTTAGGTTTGAAGTGCAATAACATTGTGAAATTACTAATAAACATGTGAATATTATTATAAAACCACGTAGAGAACTTAATTCTGGGAAAATTTATGTAATAAAGCCTATAAAAACAGAAAACAATCAACTTTTATTATTAAAAACAAAATAAACCGTAACGTAAAACAAATGGTATGAATTTGTGAAAATAAAAACAGCTATTTTAGTAAAAAAATTTAGACCTTGAAAAATTGAAATACTTCTCGTGTAATTTTTAAAAAAAACTCACTCACAGATGTAAGTTCCCCCGGGAACAGAAATCCGGGCGAAATTTTTTGCTGGCCCATAACTTAATAACAAAACTTTATCGAACATATATTTGTATGACTTTCACCTTTATTTCCAGCTTTAGAATCAGTTCCTAAATTATTTCCCTTTCCTTCTGAATCGGTTTGTATAAAATATATAGTAACTGTTTTAATAGTATTATATATTAATATTATTCGTTATAAAAATCAATAATTTCCAATTTTCAGGTGAAAATACTTCAATGAAATCCACGCAGAAGGAAACCCGTATGCAAATTATTATAAAATCAAATACCCATCATTCGGTTACAGCGATTCAACAATTACTTTTATCAGTTTAATTGATCAAAATACTAATGGAACAGGAGGAATAGCTAAAATAAGAAAAGGCGGTGTTGGACGTAGATATGTAAACATTCAATTAATATCACAAAGAAATCATGGACTAGATTTCAATGTAACTATTTATGGAAAACAATGAAAAATAAATTATAGATACTATAAGAATGATAAAAATTAAATAGTAACCAAAACCTAATCCATACCATTATGTTAAAAAATATATATATTTTGAAATACGTATGCTTTGCCATTAATTTGTTGTATTTATCGACATTACAATTCTAACAAACAACTTTATAAAAGTAAAATTTATATTTGAAAAATATACTATTCAAAATCTGTTTTTGTTTTTTTTAAATTTTATTTGCTGTTTTTCTTAGGTGAGAATTATCATAGTAGCTTAGACAGTCTGTCCAGAAATTTCACTAAGAAAGAAATGGAGTAACTTGTTTTTAATACACAGTTGTTAACTGAGCATAATAATACAACAAGAGACACATACCGATAAAACTACTTACTGGTAGCTTAGGTTACAATATTTATAAAAGTGTAACAATCTACTTAGGATTTATAACTTGTATTAACCTTACCTAACCAAACTGAACAACCTAATCTTTTCTTTTTCTGTTTAGCCTCCGGTACCACCGTAAAGTACTAATTCAGAGAAGTGAGGATGATATGTATAGATGTAAATGAAGTAATGAGGTGTAGTCTTGTACAGTCTCAGGTCGACCGTTCCTGAGGTGTGGTTAATTGAAACCCAATCGCCAAAGAACACCGGTATCCACGATCTAGTATTCAAATCATTTTTTTTTTTTGCAATTGTACCAGGTGGAGATCGAAGACCAGACCAGCTTTTTAAGTTTAACTCAGTCCCCACCCTGCAAGAGGTCACCACCTCTGTAAAAAACACAAGCAAACATGCAGGGGAACGAACAGGGATCAGACAACCTCTACTCACCCTCATCCGCCTCCCTACCACAAACAATGGCCACCACCACGGCAGCTACGGCTTTCTACCCAGCCTTCGACTCGAGGATTTTGGTATCACGCTTTCAGCCACCAACTCCTCGACTACTGGGCGCCGTACATCATACCAGCGCCCACACCAGAGCACCACGTGTTCCGGGGAGTCGACGACTTCACAACACCTACATAGGGGGGAAGTTTTTTCCCAATCCTATGCAGAAGACCGCCAAAGCACCCGTGGCCACTCAGTAACTGGGTGAGTTCGTACGACAGATTTCCGGACTTCCTCCCTATTCAAATCTGTATAAAGGCCTTTACTAGGATTTTAACCTTAGAACTCTCCACTTCATCGTACATATCATATCATCCTCATTCATCCTTTGAAGTAATACTTTACGGTGGTTCCGGAGGCTAAACAGAAAAAAGAGAAACCAACCTAACCTAAACTGTACAACAGTAATGCCTTTTTAAATCGACTTTTACACTCGTACTTCACAGATTTTGATTTTAATGATCAGATTATCTGATCGAAATATATTTTACAGGAAGTAGGTATAGATATATTAAAAGTAGATAAAAATATACGTCATCTAATCTGTATTTATAAATATACAAATATGTTTATAACTTTCTGAGAATATTTAAAAAAATTAAATTATAGAGAAACTTGTTTGGAAATTGTAAAATGATTAAAGTACTATTTAATCTGAATCGAAAATTTGAATTTTTTTTTTCTTATATATTTGTATTTAATAAATTGTTACATATTTCCGGTAAATTTTAAATTCATACAGCTTCTACAGATTAATTAGTTTGTTAAAGTTCAATTTGGTTAACAAATGGAACGAATATTTAAAATCAAATAAACTCTTATATTTTTATTATATGATAAATAAAATTGTTAATTAGTAATTCATTTTTAGCAGGATTGTAAAGGTCAAATTTTCGAGAAGTATAATTTTTTTATGATTTAATAAAAAGTGATAATTTTTGAAAATCTGGTTATGATTAAAACAAAATTTCATTCAAGTTACCATATGATCTACTTTACTGTGTGGTTTTTAAAAAAAAACCTTGCTCAAAAAATTTGAACGTAACAATATTGGTCAAATTTCTAATGGAATAAAGAGAATAATAATACAGTTCAAAATCCGAAATCCGAAATATTTGACTACCACCCACAGTAAGCTTTTATGGTAAATATTCTTTGAAAATCCTATTGTATACATTTAATGACCGGTGCATAAACAAGTTTGCTCGTTTTTCTCTCAAAGTAAATTCGATTTCTGGATGAATTTTAACTATTTATGAAAAATTTATATAGCAGAAATTGGATAATTCAAAAACGTATATACAAAATATCGATCATCACTGTACGTAGTAGCAAGTATATACAATATAATAATCATCAACTGGAAAGTAGTAGACTTTTAAACATATTACCCGTTATCGTGTGGTGTTCTAAGGGGTAAGTACGTAATTTACACCGCCCGATCAATGACTACTGTTTTACACCTTCCATTCTTAACTTCGCCTATCGGGTTCAACCTCCTCCTTATTTTCTTCTTCTTCCTTTTAATTTTTCCCTAAAAGCAACTCTAATCAGAACAGTTCTGTTAGCACATTCTCATATCTGACTAGATCAACTTAAATCTATTCTGACTTTTTTTTTGTATATTTATATCTCAAAAGATTCATTTTGTACTTTTTGCTCTTTCCTGACACTCATGCGTTAGTTGCCCCACAATCATACACGTAGATTTTTACTAACTTTTCTCTGTTTAAAATTCATTGTAGTACATATTAATCGTATGTGCGCTAATTAAAGGTTGTAATTGACATACTATTCTTATTCTGATTAAAAATAAAATTTTCCTATGTTTGTATTTTTTCTAGTTGTATGTGAGCCTACTTTTCAATTCGTTTGATAATTATAAATAATCGTAAGATTTTTAATTAAAACAAATTGTAACGTATTCGAAAAAACCTTATTTTCTGTTTAATTTTTTTTTTGGGTTAAGTATCAAAAATAAGAAAAAAGAATAAAAGAAATTCGAAAAATAAATAAATATATTTTTTCATTTTCATTTTTAAAAAGCAGGAAACGATGTTAAATTTCCTTGTATTTTTATAGGGCGTAAAATCGAACTTTTTTCTAGTGATAAAGCTAGAACTATTATCACCCTATAACTTTATTTTATTTTATTTATTTAATTATTCTCTTAACAAAAATAAAACTCATAAAAAAATTTTATCATGATTTATTGAAACTATAATCCTTTATAAAAATACACTCATTATTTATAGTAACTTAAAAATTTGTTAACTTTAAAGCCAATTACACTGTAAATACACGTTAGTTAATAGTATATTAGGAAAATCTGATTTTTCCTCTGAGCTGTATATATACTTTCTCGATTATAGCTCAGTGTTGCTTCAACAGCAGTTACAAAAAAAAAAATAGCGACTGATAAAATTTTTGGGTATCAGATTTTTGTAATTGTCGAGGCTTTTCAGATACTCTTACGTAAAAAAAAAAAAACAAAAGAATGGAAATTTCCGAAAGATGTATTTAATACGTAAGTACGAACGAATGTTGCCCTAAATTTTGCCATTTTTAATTTTTGATTTTCATATGACGATCGTAGATAATTTAGCTTTAGTATGATGAAGTAAATAACTTAATAATTACAAAAAAAATCCCAAAGTTTTAAGCCAAATGGATTTAGCTAACTGGATTTAGGGGTGAGTGGATATTTAACATTATTTTTATGCAGTTTTTGTCATATACTTCGAAAACCAGTCGACCAAATACTGAAATTCGGCACAAATATTTTGATATATATATATATATATATTAGCGTTGGTCAGACTTTTGATGTCATCGAATAAGCCGCTCATGGTACCCAATTTTTTTTTAATAAACTGCAATTTTTTTTTAACCTTGTTGAATAATATTGCACCAAAGCAGAAAAACTTACTGCAGTTAATTACTTATTTCCACGTAATTAACGCAGTTACCAATGTGCAAACTTATTGAAATAATTACTCCAATAAATAAAGCCTAATAAAGCTTAAGTTTATTTTTTTCTACCTTCATTTAATAATAGAATAAACTCCACACGGTATGTACAATGTGTGGTTTATTTTTAAACGAAAGATAAATTTACAAAAGACAACATCACAAAAGAAGTTAATTCGCTGTAATAAAACGTCATGAAGAAAGAAAATATTAATAAAATTGTTTCAACAAACGCATTTAATAACAAATCATAAACCGAAGTTCCTTTGCAATTATGTTAAAAATCGCAAAGTACATACATGATTACAAATGCATTCGTACACACGCGTGAGCACGCGCACACACGTACATGTATACATATATGTGCAGTGTAAACTATATGAATTTAGCAATGTTTAAACTTTAAATTTATTTAGAGATTCTATTATACTTTACTAGAAACGGTGTTTGACCGCTGATCAGTTAGGTATAATAGTAAATTAGTAAACGATTTAAATTACAATTTACAAAATTCCATTGAAACTCCCTTAACTGTTATGAGGCGAAGGCAATGTAGTGCAGGACTCTTTATTACCGCCACAGTCACACGCAAACGATTTACGCTGATGATTGTAAACTTTTCAACTGTTCTTATTTTCGCTAGTAATAGCGCTAGTCACTTTGAGTTATTATGGCAGATAGCATCACGTAAGATTCAACATTTAAAAGAGACAGACAATAACATAGCATTCAAAATCTGCAGTCAATGGTAGTAAGCTGTTGTAAGTAACAATTTTTTTACATTTTGCTATTGAATTTTTTGAGTTTTTTTTTCAGTGTATTATTCTAGAGGATGTAAGTTGTTGGATTAAACTAGTAATAAGGATAGTACTTTACATATTTTTATTTTTATTTTTTTTCAGTGTTAAATAGACTATTTAATGTCATATCTAATATCACATTTGGGTTAAATACTTGGTTAATGTGATATCTAAGGTAAGGGCTTCAAGTATGGATCAGCCTTCGGCTGTGCCCATCGATTAGAATGGGTCGATAAAAGGTGGTTTCGGTGTATCGTCGTCTAGAAAGCGTGGATCCTTGTTGACTTCAAATAGAGATACAAGAAGAAGAACAGTCTCGACGTAAACTTATAAGGGGCGATTTTTCTATTTGATATATCTGATGACAGAAAAAGCGAAATTTACAATACAGACCCGCATATACGAGTAACACCGGTATCATGGCAGACTGTACACGGCTTGTGTGCACACCTCAGTTCCATGTATCAACTGATAATTTACCCCTATCGAATCGTTTTTAAGACCTCACTATGGAAACCGATCGGAAAGATGCAATCAACTTACTTCCATCACCTTTAGTTCTGTATGTCAATGATATTATGAGACTTTATGAATTGATCGAAACAGAAGTCTATAAATGCGACTATAATATTGGAATATTTAGCCTTAAATAACTACGAACTGTTTCAGAGGATGTGGCAGACTACAAAAACATAATTGACTTGGGAACATGAAGTCAATCGGTCACACATTCACCAGGAAGGATAAAAGAGCCTTTCTTATCGTAGTGTAGAACCTACACTTCTCTGTTTAAATTGAGCTTTTCAAAGACGAACTTGAGAGTCACGGTCATCCGTAGTATTGTCAATTATACCCTACCCCCCCCCCCCGGTCCGGATCCACAACAACGCAAAGCACAGCCCAGAGGGTTGTCTACTCAAACGGGCCTCTCCGTACGCCTACCATAAGGCTAGGGCAGGCCCGTTTGAGTAGTCAACCCCCTGGGCTGTGGTTAGCTTTTTTATTTCAAGTTTGATTCGACATCTGACCGCTCAACTGTACCACTCACTGTCAGTACATTGGTAATTAAGAAGACGGTATCGCCAGTACAATAGGACAAGCATGGAATCGTATTATAGCTGGATTGGTGAGGAGTTGGTTCGGTTGAGATCCTACAATGATATCGATAACACGACGCATTGCTTGACTCAATCCTGCAAGAGGCTACTTGGCTGTTGACACAGGAGGTTAAATGTGAAGGTCGAATGAATACAGGCCACCCGAGGGATGATTTAGATCTTATTGGTACGAAAAGGGTTCAGAAAAAGATTCAACGTTTATGGAGAGCCGAAGATAGGACTTTCTAAACAGGACCGCTGGTAAGTTGTAACGACTATTGGAAGTCTATAAGAATGAAACATTTAAGTGTTACAAGTAAGAGCCACGTAGAACATAGGTTGAGATCAATCCTTACATGCTCTTTTCAAAATATCTGATGGTTGTTGGGCTAAAAGTGATAAGAAGAAGGCTGAAAAATTTGCCACTTACTTGAGCGATGTTGTAATATGAAGTCCTAGCGAGGAAAAAACCGTTGATTTCTTAGTTTTATAGATAGTACAATCCCTATGGGTTTTCTATTAAGCCTTTCTTTAAGCCTCAAGTTAATTCACTTGATCAATAAGGGAAAGCTAATAAAAGAGTTCTGGCTTTGATTTAATTACAAATAAAATGTTCTTTGCGCTATCTTCCAAATCCATCATGTATATTAACACACCTATTTAACGGGATTCTCTGGACAAGATGCTTTCCAACGGAGCGGAAAGCTTTACAAATACTCACGGTCCTGAAATCAGGCAAATTTGTACACGATGTGGCTTCATTCAGGCCAATAAGCCTTTTACCTATTATATCGAATGTATTCGAAAGGTTGTTCCTTCGGAGGATACGGCCTGTTTTGGAACAATCTCGAGTAATTCCTGACCATCAGTTCAGTTCCCTTTGTTGGCATTCCACTATCAAGCAAGCACACGGTAAACGTAATCGGTAAGCCTAAAGAGAAGAAAATACAGTTCGACAGGTTTCTTAGACATCAAACAGACCTTTGACAAGGTCTGGCACCCTGGTCTTTTGTACAAATTAAAGATGAGCCTTCCGCAACCACAATACATTATTCTACGCGACTACCTAGAAGGAAGGATGTTTCTCTCTATAACCGATGTCCCCATTCTTCGAAATCAAGTCGGGTGTTCCTTAGAGCTCTATCTTGGGGCCTGGGTTATACTCCATTTTTACTGCAGACATTCCGACAATAGAACAATAGACGTGGTTATTCTGCCTACTTTGCGGATGACACGGCTGTCTCGCAGTTGACGACAAGCCCAATTATAGCATCAAAGAGCATATAATTTGAGTCGGATTGAATCAACAGATGGTTGAGTATATGAAGAATACTCGTTAACCAAGCAAAATCGAATCATGTGACATTCACGATGAGGATAAGCGATTGCCCTCGGGTCCACCTTGACGGCGTTGTGATTCCGTAATCCAAGAGTGTGAGGTACCTAGGCCTACATATCGATCGTTGACTAAATTGGTAAGTTCATAGAAGAGAGAAGAGATGGCTACTCGAAATAAAGTTCAAGGAAATGTTCTGCTGTTGGACAAACATTCTCGGTTGTAATTGTCTAATAAGTTACTGGTATACTCAACAATCCTAATATCTATCTAGATCTATGGGATCGAATTATGGGGCATTGCAAACAGAAGCAACGTCGACATCTTACAGCGGTTTTCAAAATAAGATAACGATGTGTATAACAGAGGCAACTTGGTTTACAAGAAATAATGAGATCCAGGATTATTTAGAATTACGGTTCGTGCGGAAGGAAATATGACTCCGTTAAATAAAATTTCTACTTAACTATCTCACATAAATCACTTGGTAGTGAACCTAATAAACAACGGAATGATATTAGAAGGTTGAACCGACTGTACGTTCTAAACCTAAGTGTCCCTTTAGTGACTTATTATGTCTTCGGTAACCTCAGTTGTGAGTATTGTCCTTTACCTTTTCGATTCTAATTTCAAATTTGTTACATATACTTTTCTTTTTCCTTTACATCGGTTCATAATTTTTTTTACTCCAATTTTGATTTTTGATTTTCAATTTTTCTAATAATGTTGAGCGATTCATAATTCGTAATTTTACGTGTCGGTATAAAAGTTTTTATTTCATTAGTAATAAAACTAATGAGAAGATTTTTTTTCTTGAGTAGATTTCTGAGAAGTCCTTATCATATGATTTGAGATGTGATCCAGTTTACTAATCGTTTATGTAAACGTAACCCATTCCAAATAAACTTTGAAAAAATAAAAAAATGGTAGTAAATAATAATTAGTACCCAAAAGAACGATAAGTAATTACACATTTATTTATAAATAATAATAATAATGATAATCATTGATCCGAGTCTGATAAATATCAAAAGTCGATCTCGAAAATAATTAATGATGTAATTATTAATAAAATAATTGCTACTTTAAAAATTAATTTCTACAAACAACTGGAAAAAATATATAAAAAATGTGTAAAATTCCCTACCGAGTGTAGGTGGTATTGTGTACTGTAGAAAGTACTGATACGATTTTTCACAATTGAAGAAGTTTCTCGCTTTAAATTATCTGACTCAATATTTATTAATCTCAGATACAAGCGATACTAATCAAAATTGCTTTCTCTGATTGTAGTGATGTTCACTATACGACTAGTCATTGTTGTCACTCACACAGTAGTTACACACACACACACACACACACACACACACACACACACACACACACACACACACACACACACACACACCACACATACACACACACACACACACACACACACACACACACACACAGACAGACAGACACACACAGACAGACAGACAGAGAGAGAGAGTGAGAGAGAAGGAGAGAGAGAGAGAGAGAGAGAGAGTAGTCACTCCGTGTAATTGCAATTCATTATATTTGGGATTTTGAAGAAAATTAGTATAACGACTGAATTGAACTTAATATTTATATCCGAACTTATAACCGATTCAAAAGTTTAAGTAGTAAAATAAAATCATGACTAGAAATTATTTGTAGTCCTATTACTATTTTAAATGAATTTTCTCACAAAAAAGGTAAATTTAACCGAATATTTACTTTCCTTTGTTCAATTTTTTGATCTCATACATCAATTTTGTAGTTCCATAATTTTATTGTGCGTTCTAAAAAATATGCACTTTATTTCTAAGTAATTTATAATATTTTAAAGTTTTAGTATACATTTTTTTGCTCATTTTTTTTACATTAAGATTTAAAAAATCTAAATTCAGTTCTAAATTTTGATTGCGTATTTCATAAGTGTGTACTAATAGTTTTCTAGAATCTATTTATTTAAAAATGCGTATCTCTTTAATTGACTTTCGTTACACAAAGATAAGTTAACTTGAGGGCAAATATTAAACAGTTTTGAAAAAGAGAAGATAACATGTAGTTTTATTTACAGGAAATTATTTATATAGAGCGATATGAAACCGTACCACTTTTATATTAGTTGTCTAAGAAACACAAAATTTGAAGTTTGCATCCTCCGTAATAAGAACGGTTAGACCTAACATCATCCGACAGCTTAAATATTTTTTGAACGAGGTATGGAAAACATTTTAGTGTAATTCTAATTAACACGTAAGTTACTGAATAATTAGCATTACTTTTATTTATAATTTACATTTTTTTAACTTTAGCATTACAAGTTTACATGCCAGAATAACATAAATGTATAACTCAATAAATATATTATACTAAGCGATTGTTAGCTAGAATTTTATGTAACTTAAATATAATAAAATACCAAATAATGATTTTTATTACAAATATTATTATTAATATTTATAATAATGGCTTATTAGTAAGCCAATACTTTTATTTGTATAAAACTATGTTAAAATTCAGAAACAGCCTAAACATCTTGAATATTTCTTTTAAAACTATATTTACTGAAATCAGAGGAACGTTTTTGAAAAACGTTTATCTAGAAACTCTAGGCTTAAACCGAAAATTTTTCGTATTTTTAAATGTCATTTTACCTGTAATAATATTTTGTTTAATACAAAATTAAAGATTATCCCTTAAAGAAATAATAGTGTTATTCGTATTTTACCGATGAGTTTTAAATAATACTGATAAAAAACATCTGAATTTTTTGAATCTCCACTTAAGGAGTAATATAAGTACTCATATTAGGACTTTGATTCATATTATTTATTTAATATCTTCAGATATTTATTATTTATAAATATCTTATAACTCAGTTTGATTTTCACCACACTCACAAAGGGGCGTCGGTGTTTTACCTATTTATACAGGAAATAGGCGAACCTACCATGCTGAGTTCGTATTCTGTTTAACGCTTACCAAATCTTACGTGGCAAGTCAAAACCCGGCGGCTTTTGAGTAATACATGGAATTTGGTTTTTCTGCTTTGCGGTCCATTCTTGATGCCAGGCGTCAGTCAGGTAGAATTCTTCCTCTGTGGCAGCAATTTCTGTTTTCATAGATAACTTTCTAGATCGAAGGCGACCATGCCCGGCATTCTCAATGTCCTCATGTATTGGTAGGTTTCGATTATCCATAATCGTCTTGTTCCTTACCAGCCAGATTAAGCGCTTTAGTGGTGGACAGGGACTTGCTGGCATTCAACGGACTAGGTGGGGCAGCGAATTGCTGTCTTTGACGAGATAAATTTAATTATTGATAGTCATATATGTTTTAGTAGTTGACGGGGTGCGCCTCCCCATTTTAATGACATACGACAAGCGGGCGGTGGGACACGCAAGCGAGTGGTGTATGGTACCACCCTTATTCCGCTCTTGCTTTTAGGTTAGCTCTAGGAGCTAGTTAGGACACTGGTCGCTAAACTGTTTAGCGACCAGTGTCCTAACTAGCTCCTAACTAACGAGACTCAGTAGCCGTATGAGGCACAGAGATTCGGTCTTATACTTTAGGGAGACCGAATGGAGTGGTGGCGGGAGAAATCTTCTTGTACTCTCTTGTAAGAGCGTTCATACGGCGCAGATTTGGGGGTGGTATTTGGCTCAATACTGGGAGCCATTTCATAGGAGTAGATCTGATAACCCCGGCAGTCATTCTCATAGTGTTATTAAGTTGAGCTTCAATTCTATGAACATAAGGGCCGTTAAGCCACACTGGCGCACAACATTCCGCAGCCGAGAACGAGTAACCGAGATGTGCGCAACCTCGGAGCACGAGGTTGCGCACATCGAGAGCCGATGTGCGCAAAGTGGAAGCCGATGCTCCCTATGTAGTTCCACATAGCTTATGTATAATTTTGTTTCTCGTTTTCAATTTCTCTGTACTTTTCATTAGGTGCTTCTTAACTGAAAGCGTTCTATCAAGTGTCACCCCTAGATATTTTGGTGTCTTATTGCGAGAGAGCCATATATTGTCGAATAAAAATTTAAGCTCCCTATTAGCAAACTTGTTATTTAGATGAAAGCATGACACCTGATTTACTAACATTGGTTGGAGGCGCCATCTTCGGAAGTACCTTCCCGGTTTCTCCAGGTCAGCCATCAGGACTTCCTGCGACTCTTCAAATTATCTACATTTTGTTATATTTATATGTATAATTTACTAAAATTTTATTCGTAATACCCTTTGGATCCATCCTAGTATTTTCTGAACCCTGATAGCTTTCGGTACCTTACTGAATATGGAAAAATGGAAGTTACAATTCATTTTTCTTGGTGAGAAAAGAGTAAAACGTGATCCCTGCGCCATCTGACAAGATGTAGACGAAACATAATTTTTTTTATAAAGCCAACAAAAGTTGGCTTGCTGTCGGCGAAAAATAAAAATTTCGGATTCATTGTGCACGATGAGAAATATTAAAAACATATAAAACTTGTCAATTAATGAATATTTAATAGTGAAAATTCCTTTTTTAATCATGTTAGTGTGCGGTTTTTTAGTGAACGAAAAGTCACGAGTGACCGAAAAGAGTGAATGTTTTAGTTCGTGAACGTTTAGTGAACGAAAAGACCTTTCATAAGAAGTTGTACCGTTATTGTGAATACACCCGTTGTTTGCTTGTGTTTTTCTTTTAGTCGTTTTTTGGCGGAGATTCATTCGATTCCCAAACGGAAGTCTTGAACTTAAATCTATTCACACCTCTAATATATACATATATAGTAAAAAATAAGTTTTATAGTTTTCTTCATCACTTAAAAAGCTGTTAATATTAAGCTAGGTTTGGCACCTGTATGATATTCCGGACCGAAAACTAGAAGCAACTTTTCTTCATTACATTCATAAAAGTTACACTAGTTTTTCAATATTTTTAAACAATCGTCTTTTAAATTAATTTTCTTTTTTGTTAGGATCATTTCTTTATAAATAAATTTTCCACAAAGAGTAAGGGAAGCCCTAAAGTAATTTTTTTTAATTCGTAATTTTAATTCTTAAATCTATTTTGGTAATTATAGCTACGTCGGTCAAGTCGTGTAATACTTTGCCAGGTGTTTTTGTATTTTATTTATCCAATAAAAAATGTGAAATTTATTCAAGAGATATCAGGTATTTTTTTGTTTCATAATCGATTATTATTAGGTAGATAAAGAAGTAAATTTTCTTCATAGATTTTATATATTACGAGTTAAAATTATTTCTACTTTATTAGATGAATTTTTTAACGCGGAAACTTTTAAGAGATAAAAAATAATAATTTTTCAAATAACTCAGAAAAATTTAAAGTATTTTTTAAAATCCATAATTTATTGAAATCTGCTGTGTAAGTAAACAGCGCATTGTATTTTATAGCGACATACTTTATTTTCGTTTGGTAACGTAGAAAGTTTAAATTTTTCAGTTTTTCATTTATTAAAATTGAGAAGATCGCAAGAGATATTACAGATTTAATGTAATATTTTCTTCCTTCACATCATTACTATTAAAGAAGAATTTTGTCGTTCCGTTTATCAAATAATAATAAGTGTTCTGCCCAAAGGCAGGTTTTCACATGGCCGCCCTCCATTCTGCTCGATTCTGTGCCATCCGTTTCATTTTATAGTAACTTACTTCCCTTTTTATATCGTCTATAATTTTCATTCGTCTCCGACCTCTTGCTTTCCTCAACATTACAATGCCATCACCAACAGGCAGTCACGTCTCAGCCAGGGTCCCAACCAACTGCATTTTCTTCTTTTTATTATTTCAATAATCGCCCTCTCTTCTCCTACTCTACGAAGCACCTCCTCATTCTGAACTCTCCGTCCAGCTGATCTTTTCCATTCTCCTCCAAACCCGCATTTCAATCTTCTCTCCTCTCCCTTCCTAATAGTCCATGTCTCTACCCCGTAAAGGGCCACACTCCACACTAAATATTTCGCAAGTTTTTACCTTAGTCGCAGATCTAGATTGCTCATAGATACCACTCTCCTCATTTTGCTGAATGCTTCCTTTGCTCTAGCAATTCGTACTTTAACTTCCTGATTTCACTTCATATCTTCCTTAATGATGCCCCCCCCCCCGCAGTATTTGAAGGATGCCACTTGTTCAACTTTATTTTCCCCGATCTTAATCGTTGCTCTTTTGGTTGATATGCTAATTATCATGCTTTTTATCTTCTTTGTATTTATCTTCATCCCGTACTCCTCGCAGGTTTGATTTATCCTTCTCAACATTTCATTCATCATGTACTCACTCTCCCAACACTGCCATGTCATCAACGAACCTATAACACACTCTATCCTCCTTCCTCCAGTATTTATATCCTTATTACCAGTGCATCAAAAATATACTTCAATGTACGATTTTTTATGCTACTGTATAATTGCATTTTCCCCGTACATTGCTAACTATTTTTATTTTATTTTTTTATTTACACGGTTTATTTCATTAAAATCGCATTACTGAATATGTGCACGTATTAAATCATTTCGATTTTTGGCTCTTATTTTCTTGAATAAAGATATTAATAAAGACTGCGAAATAATAATTATATTATGCATGAATGCCAAAACATGTCTAAAAAAAATGTGTTGATTGTAAAATGAATTTATTTTAACGAGAAACAACATTTTACGGAATTGAAATCTTACGTTTCAGTTTACTTTAAATGTTAATCGATGGGATGCGCATCGAAGCTAGTTTTTTATCATGTACTTACAGTTGAAATCGTGCAAAAAATTAATTTGTATTTTCAGGCTATGAAAAATTTCAAGAAAAGCAAATAAGATTCGTTCAATTTTCTTTCAAGAATTATTTTTTATTTCTAACGTGCCTTTCAGTTAAACTTTTTTAAGCTAAATATATATTTTAAATGATTAAAATTAAACCCGATAAAACTTATAGCATTTTATTTTTTTTTTGTATTCAGTCATTTGACTGGTTTGATGCAGCTCTTCAAGATTCCCTATCTAGTGCTAGTAGTTTCATTTAAGTATAACCTCTACATCCTATATCCCTAACAATTTGTTTTACATATTCCAAACGTGGCCTGCCTACGCATTTATATTTTTTTTTTATTTCTGGATAAAAGTTAATTCCCGTGTCGATGGAATTTTTTTCTATATATTATCTTGGGCTGAGTTTTAGTAAAGATTTTAGAGAATAAAAATGGAAGCCAATAAAATTTTAAAATAACTTTGTATAAAATTTTATACAAAAGCGTAAAATTTTTACAGATTGCGTAATAACTGGTATTAAAAAAATTTGTTACTTGTCTGTGAAGGATAACATCTTTAAAAAAGTCATCTGACTACAAAAATTACGAAACAAATTTGAATCGTTTCCACTGTATTGACAAAAGCGATGGAAATAGACTTATTTTCGTTACGTTCCAGCAATTATCCGAGTATTTATATCGCTTTTAATTAACTTTTTTTAAGGAGAAAATAGAACGAAACCAGAATATTCGTAATTCCATACTTTAATCTGATAGAAAACGAAACCGATTGGTTGTATGAAATTTTAAATAATACTAAAGAAGCCACTCATAATAATTTTTCAGCCGTTATCAAGAATAACAAACATCATATGAAAGATATCCGAAACAAAATAAGGGAACAAGCTGTTTTTTTTTGCTTGTTCCCTTGCTTACCAAATTCCAGTATTGTATCTTAGCGAGATCTTACCAAGATGTAACGTTGATCAGCTAATATTTTTGGATACAATTTTACCTTCACTCTGTTTTCATATTCAACTTCATTGCTGTAGGAAAACCAAATTTTGAATGAGTTTTTTTCTACTTTAGAAGCTTTAATTTAAGAAAGACTGACCCATAATGTAAAGTAACTAATCAATTTCACGATCTGTTTATACTTTAAAACAATTCACTCTTTATCCTTCATGTACTTATGGAAGAAATTCTTTGTTTACTACAAAAAATACATTAAAAATAATAAATTAATAACAACAATAATAGTAATAAATTTACGTATAAAAGTACAATAGATTTTTTAAATGAAATAAAATTATCATTGAACAAATATTAATCGACAATTATAATACATTCTCAGCAAATAAGTACTTAAATAATACTTATCGGAGAATATTATTTAATGAACAATAATATTGATAACGATTGTATTTATGTGAAATAGCAATAAAACATGAAATATAATAATTTTTCTTGGTTATTCAGTGTATCAAATATTAACTGAATTCGATTTATCAGTTACAGTATTTTGTTATGTTTTGCAATGAAGAATAACATTAGAATTATTCACTCCAAACAATCTAAATCAGGGGTGGCCAACTTTTCTGTATCTATGATCGACTTTTTATCTTAAAAGTGTGTCGCGATCGACTTGTCATAGGCGTAGTCTAAGAGTGAAGAAGGATTGTGAAATGCATACTATGTTTATACACTGTGTTTCAGTATAAGGTGCATTCCAGCGAGGTATGAGTAGATAAGTAAAATATATTATTTTTTAAATCGCTTATTAAGTTTTCGAGATATAGGATCATGAAAAAAATAAATTTCCAGACCCGACTTTTGATAGCAGCATTCCGTACATGCGGTACCTAAAAAATTCGATTTTCCGACACTTTTCCAAGGTAGATTTTTACTAACTTAAAATGCAATACTGCATTTTAAGTATAAAGCAATATTGACTTCTTAATTTAAATAGAGTTATTGGTATTCCTAATATATTTGTAATACTCTCCCTTATTTTTCTCTCAGTGTAATGACCGCAATTTAGAGATCTTTTACTGAGAATGCTCACTAATTAAGTAAATAGATAGGTAAGAAAAGCAATTTAATTTAAAACAAAGAAAAGGTACTTACATTTTAAACAGAAAAAAATTGAAACTCAACGTGGTCACCGAGGATAAATAATATTGATTAATAATAATATTGTTAATACAAAAGAAAAGAAGCTACCGTATGACACTACCAAATATTCAAGCTAATCTACTGTGTTCTTCGATGAGTCGAGTCGTAACTGTTGCGTTCACGCGTTGCGTCCGGTGACAAGTGTAACACATAAGTCAAAATGTATTGTGCCGGGTGAGCGGAGATCACAGTGTCAGGCTGTCAGAATTCTAGGAATTTATGACCTTGGCAAATTCCCAGAATGCATTAAACTATTGCTAGAAAGTTTTGTCTTCTACAGTCGCTTCAAAGTCCATGGTACACGGAATTCCACCCCAGACATTGCGAGTGATCAACGATCGACCAAAATTGGCCTCGCGATCGACTTTTTGGCCACTCCTGATCTAAATGATCTGAAGACTCACGCGCACGCGCACGCGCACGCGCACGGACACAAACACACACACTTATACAGTATTTCACGAGGAAACCTATATACTTCACACGTGTATTCCTCTCATTAAAATAATGAAAAAAGTTCACTTAAATATAGGTCTGGAAACGCTTTCTTAGTGAGGTTCGACTAGCGAAATATTTCACCCGGAATTCAGCTCCCTCGGCGAAATGAGGTCGTACTGAAATTTTTATGACGTTAATTGAGGAGAAAAACTAATAGTTTCCTATGGTTTTTGACTTGGAAAATTTAATAAAATAGGTTCCAGAACAGTATCTCCAGTAGTTCTCATGATGTGAAAACCGTTTTTTTTTAGGTTTGCAGTTCAATAACTTTGTTTAAATGGCTAATACAGGCGTAACATTTCTTAATAAAGCTTGTAGAGACTTTAATTCTAAAGATAGTTGTGAAAAATTAAATTTTTTTTTTTTTTATATTTTTTATTTGTCTGCTCTGCTGTAAATGATTAATTACTAGTTTTAACATTTTTAACTCTAGTTTTAATTTAAAAACATTTAAATCTCCATTAACTCAATTATTAATTTTTAAGTGTCATGGTAACCTTGACACAGGCAATTCCTGAATAAGGTACCTACTTCCTTTAAACCATTTAAAAGTTAATTTAAATTTTTTTAATGTACATATTTCATTTTAATTTTTGCTTTTTTACTGTTTTTTTATTTTTTTATACATTAAGTGCCTAATAAAGTTTACTGTTTTTATAAAGATGTTATGTTAAGATAATTTGATCTGATTTGAAATAACTGTATGGTAAACTACATACGGTATGCGGTATGGATGGTATACGGTGTAGTACGGTATATATGGTAAAATAAGTCCAATAAAAATCAAATAAATGTTTTAAAAAATCAAATTTTACTGAAGAAGAAACAGAACAAAAAATAAATGAAATAACTTATTCGGGAAATTTTTGCAATTCATCTCTAAGAGCTAGGAGATCAGGAGATAAAGAATCGCTAAAATTATGGTACCGTAGATTTTAACAAAAACTTTAATGACACCACAATGTTAGCGATTCTTTATCTCCAGATTTCCTACCTTCTTTCAGACTTGGAGCAATTGTATAGATTGGCAATCGCCGAGATTCAGCACTGGATATTGCCGAGTAGGAAAAAAGCGGATGAGCTAGATCCCTCATTTTCTCTCGTAAATCTTTCACGAGATGTTTGTTATTCTTGATAATGGTTATAAAATTATTAACAGTGGTTTCTTTACTACCGTTTCAGATATCCTACAGCCAAATCGGTTTCATTTCGTTTCAGAAATAATTATGTAATTACGAATCTTCTGGTTCGTTCTATTTTCCTGCTAAAAAAAAAATGAGTTTAAAAACGGGATAAATACACGAATAATTGCTGGAACATAATGAAAATAAATTTATTTCCGTTAGTTTTGTCAGTATAATAGAACCCATTCAAATTTTTTCTTATTTCTTTTAATAAGATGACTTTTTTACAGACATTATACTTCTTTGATAACGAACAGATTGTTTTTAAAACCAGATTTTTTATTACGCGAAAGGGAATCCTCTGTAATAATAATTCTAAATAACGTTTTACACAAAAATGTTTTTAACATTTATTACATATCTTCTTTTTTAACCTCTCAAATCGTTTATTTAAACTCAACTCATAAAAGTATATAGAAAAGATTCCATCAGGAGGGGAACGAACTCTTACCAAGGAATTAAAAAAAATAAATAAACGTTATTTATGTTTTATCGGTTTAATTTAAATAATTTGAAATTTATTTTTCATTTATTTAAAAAAAAATCGTTTAACTGAAAGGCAGATTAAATTTCCGTTTAAAATAAAAATTAATTTTTGATAGAAAATTAAATGAAATTTTATTTCCGTTTCTTGAAAGTTTTTCCTAAAATAGCACCGAAAGACGATTATTTTCACAATTACATCTATCTACTAAATAATTAAATGATAAAAACGAAGCATTCCTGCGCATCCCATTGATCAACACTTAATTTAAAGCAAACTCAAATCTAAAAAAACACAGGCTGGGAAGACTTCGAAAAATTCAGGAAGTCTAGTGACGAAGCATGGCTACGTGTAGGGAGATAGCCTCTATGCCTAGGGTGTTTTGGCCCGTCTACACGCAAGGTGGGGGGGGGGGATTGGAGCTCCCCGATGATGGTATAAAAGACTCTCGAGGTGTGAGAGGGTTGCGGACAGTAAAGAACGTGTGCAACGCACGTCTGAAGCTTGTAGAGTATGGCCGGGGAGGGTAGCTCTCCAGCGGAAGGGCGTGTCGTCTATCTAGAAGAGGAAGCTAGCGTGTTCCTATGAGGCTGGAGGGACCTCGTTGGGAAAGCCTCATGAAGAAGTAAGTCAGGAAGAGCACAGACTGCTGCCACGACAGCCTGAGGTGATTGTGTTGTGTCTAACGGCGGGGACTGCTTTACCTTGGGGGTGTTTAAAAAAATAAAACTAAAATCTAAGATTCCAATTCGTTAATTTTTGTTTCTTTTTAAAATAATTTAATTTTACAAAGAACGTGTTTTGTAAACACGTTAGAAATTGAAAATTTATTTGTTATTCATAAAAAATAAAACAAGAATTGTATAAATAAACCTAAGTTCTATGTTTGATTTTATAATTGTAGCAGTAAGACAAAAGGGTCACATATTCTGTAATAGATTATACAATTAAAAATTAGTAATAAAAAATTTACAAAGAAAAAAAATTAAAACATTTGATCCTCCAAGTCGGGAATGTAATTTTATATTTTGTTGAAATATGTAGCCGGTATATCTCAAACAGCTATGAACAAAAAATGTTATATATAAATCAATAACGTTTTTAGTTATTTAAATACCTTTACAAATTTTTATTTTTTATATTCAACAAATGGCAGAAGATACTAAAAGAAATTTTAATATAAATAAAATTATTTTTGATAACCCAGAATCGTGTACTTTTCTTTCTTCTGAGTGCTGTACAAAGAAAATGTAATTAAATGTGTGAAACAAAATCAATGTATTAAATTTTTAAAGAAAAAATGAATCCTCACGATAAATCCTCACTTCGTCATAACTTCCGGGTTGGAGTGGTGGTAGCGTTTCTGCCTTCTACCCGGAACATTTTGGATTCGAATTCCTGTCAGATCTCTGTGAAAAATCTTAATTTTCACTCGTTAATGATTTCTTATCGTAAAAAGAACAAACAAAAAATATAGGAATCGCGTAGCTGTAATAAGATATAGAATATATAAGTAAAATACAGCCGAATAAGAGCTTTTGTAAGAGTTTATCGTTTTAAAAGCATAATTAATCTTAATAATACAAAAATCATTTGTTCCATACCTCCTGCTAAACCAAGGGCTAAATTTGCAATAATTACTTACTAACTGAACAAAAATACTGTACATGTTAAACATTCCTACCGCAACCGCTGTGGGAGGGGTGAAAGTTGAGAACATTAAAACATTTTTGTCTTCGGTCATTTGACTGGTTTGATGCAGCTTTCCAAGATTCCCTATCTAACGCTAGTAGTTTAGTTTCAGTATACCCCGTACATCCTAAATCCCTAACAATTTGTTTTAGATATTCCAAACGTTGCCTGCCTGCACAATTTTTTCCTTCTACCTGTCCGTCCTAAATTAACGCGACTATTCCAGGGTGCCTTAATATGTGGTCTATTAGTTAGTCTATATGATCTTTTGACTATGTTTTTTCAAATACTTCTTTCTTCATCAATCTGCCGCAACACCTCTTCATTTGTCACTTTAACCACCCATCTGCTTTTTAACATTCTCCTGAAGCATCGCATTTCAAAAGCTTCTAATCTGTTCTTCTCAGGTACACCGATCGTCCAAGTTTCACTTCCATATAAAGCTACGCTCCAAACATACAGTCTCAAAAATATTTTCCTGACGTTTAAATTAATTTTAATGTAAACAGATTATATTTCTGCTATTCGGGATTTTATATCGCTCCTCCTTCGTCTATCTTTAGTAATTCTACTTCGCAAATAACAAAATTCTTCTACCTCCATAACTCCATAATCTTTTCTCTTCCTATTTTCTTTAAAACATAAAAGATTAAAATTCTGGAAGATTTGAGAATATTTTAGAATATTTCCCAACACTATTACGGTTTGGAAATTTGTAGAACTTCCTAAAAATGTCTAAAAGATTTTAGAGCATTCTAAATCATTCTCGAATATTTTTGAACGTTTTTGCATTTTGGAGCATGAAGGAAAAATAAAAAAATGTTGACAGGCAAGCATTGGATTAAGTCGTTGCTGCCTGAAGCTCGTATGCGTCTTCGTATGCAACTTACGGCTGTCTATAACACCTTCATCGATGTTCTCGGCAGGAATAATTTAATTAAATTAAAAAATTAAAATTATATCTAATTAAAGATTAAATTGTACATATTTGTGTAGTTCCATTAGTTATTTACTGTATATTCTTTGAAAGTTTAAAATATACGTTTTTATCTTCAGACTCCTTGCACTTTATTCAAACTGTATAATTGTAGGGCAATAAATAGGATAAATTTGAAATGTTAAATTCAACAAGAACGAATACCAAGGAGATTTATATTTTTTGCAGAGAATTACTGACAATTTTTGTAAAAAATAAACGGACGGGCTTATGAAGAAATTACGATCCCTAGCAACGCCGAGTATATAAGCTAGTATGAAATCATTTTTTTATTTCGTGGAAAAAACAAATTTACTTTACAATTAATAAAATATGACTTCACTAATAATTAGAATTTGAAATCTTTGTTTAACCTAAGATTATTTATTACATTTTTGTGTTAATATGTGAAATTTTAATAAAAATTTTATTTTTTTTTTTTTTTAAGAAAAAAATAGATGGCCTTAACTGGAGAAGTAACTGCTGGAGTATCATTCGTAATATTATTACTGATAATTATTATACTTATTAGTGGTTGTCAATATACATACGTATCTCTTCCACCCCGTAATATATCCATCCCTGTACTTAACTCACAAAATTATGGATATAAATCATAAGTTTATGAAGATGTTAGAACAGCAAATATCAGCTGTAATTTAATTAGGTGAAAAGGTGCTTATGAGGACAGGTTAGTACAGTATTATTATTTATTTAATAAAATCTAACGCACGTAGATTAATAAATTATCTTAATAATTTGTAAGATAATTTTTGTATTAACCGACGGCCGTTTAATTTTTAGAAGAAAGTACTCGTATTTTTGTTACAGAATGTATTTAAAAGGGTGAACGTTAAGTCTCTTACCAATAATGTATTGTTGTTATTAACTTGAATTCAAAGTTCGTGGAGAAATGTACGGACAACTGCGAAGTCCAATTATTAAACAAAATAATAAAATCGATCGATTCACATCACATTACAATATGATGGTACATTAGGCATTTAAAAAGTAATAAAAAATATATTAAAAAATGAATATGCATTATAAAAGTAGGGTGCGGAGCGAAGAAGTATAAAATATTACGAATGATGAAAAATAACCGAAGAACGAGATCGTATCAAAATACGAGAATAGTTGTTCAGCGAGTACACAACGGTCGTCCTAGCTTACACAACGTTTACTTTGAAAATTGCTGCACTATGTTTTGAGTGTAGTTGTTTGCCTCGATTTGCAATTCTACGATATGTAGACCGTTCTTTCTCAAATTTAATTTTTCTCATCCTATCCTTACCTTTGTTAAACCGTTTTGGCTCTGAGAGGTTTAAGCCAAATCGTGCCAAGTCCGTGAAGAGAATGCCGAAATAATATAACACTACATCATCGTGTAATCCGGTAGAAGCTGTCCGAGGAATTAGTTCCCCGTAGGTGGCTGGATAATAACCTATCGGCTAAAATACCTATCGAGTAAAACCATCCATACTAACGCCTGAAATATACTCAAATAAAAATCGAATGTGAATTTTACAGGACTTCATTTTCTCTAATTATTCTTAAAACTTCATTTTAAACTAAATCGACCCGATCGAATTTCAAAATTCTTCTATAAAATTATATTCTTACGCCCTCTATTTAATTCTTTATCCTTCCGACGTTTTCAAACATAAAAATTATTTGCAATTTTAACATAGTGTTGCGTTATACAGTAACAAGCATTGGTCGCTTGATAATCCAGTAAGATAAATCAACTAACTTGTATTTTGCTACAAACTAACTTACAAGAAAGATTTGTTTTGCGTATAAGTTAAACAAGAAAAGAGTACACAAATAAAATTTCAGTCGTTTCCATAAGCACTGCAAAGGACAGACAGGATCTACAAACACGAGTAAGTGAGCAATCACTATACATAACTGCACGATCAAATTTTCATAATAATTTCTTAGAAGTAGGATACACATTACAAAGATATTAACAAAAGTTTTCAAAGTTTACCCGTAACATAAAAATCAGATTTCAAAACACTTGAACAAAATGATACATAAAGCGCATAAAATTTCAGAAAAACGAGCACAATGAAACCGATTATATTATTCAATGGCCGATCCCCGTGGCGGAATGATAGCGTCTCGGCCTTTTATCTGGGGTTTCCGGGTTCGAATCCCGGTCAGGCATGGCAGCTACTGTGTAATTTCATCAACCAAAAAGAATAAATAAATAAATTAGGATGCGGTTTCTTAACCTCTTAAAGACGGATGCATTAACATTGCCACTCATAATTTCACCACAGAAGTTGTTAATTAACTACTAAAGATCCTTTGAAAAACATTCAATTATTTTGATAATGAATGATTTAATATTAATTGATCATCATCGCTCGTTATGCGAAATCTCTTAACATTAAAACCTGAAATAAGTTATAACGTATTGTCACTCTTTTATCATAGATTGTTTATAAATTAATATTTTATTTACGTAAGCGTTTTGTTGGATGATAAGTTGCTGTTTAGTAAACAATTAATATTAAACAAGTTGCGGCGGACGCTGTCTCTGTGATGCACAAGCTTAGAAGGATTGCTCGGAAAGACTACGGGCTGTCGGGCCGCCAAATGTACTTGGTGTACCGAGGCGTCTTCGAGAGTATGATCGCATACGCGGCGCCGGTTTGGGCGCATAGGTTGGAAAGGAATAGAGCACTACTTCAAAATTTAAAGAGTGCCCAGCGCAGAGCCATGATAGTATGCACTGGTGTATTTAAAACAACCTCCTACGAGGCTACTACTGTATTGGGAAAGGCTCTCCCAATCGATTTAGTGGTGAAAATTCGGGCAGTCATGTGGAAGTTGCGTAGAGGTCGGGAGGCCGAGGCATTTTGGATGCGGTTTCGAGCCGGGCCAGAACCGGATCGGAACGGTGATCACAATGCACCGGAGCTAAATTTCGTCCAGTTGCCCATCTCCCGTCTGCGGAAAAGGCTACAAAGCCTCGCGATGGAGGCATGGCAGCTTGAATGGCACACCACGACTAAGGGTAGATCCTTGTATAATTTTATACAGGATTTGGGGGGATGGTATGCCTCGAGTTCTTTTTTAAGGGCGTCGGGTGCCCAGGTGCTCACCAACCATGTGAATCTAAACCAATATCTGTTTCGGTTTCGCCTGGTGGCTGATGAGTTGTGTGTCTGCGGGGAGGTCCAGTCTAATGTACACATGATGTACGACTGCCCGGCCCTGGGGGGGGGGCCAGAGACCGTGCCACCCTGGAACTTAGAGGTCAGGGGGAAACCTGGCCGCTCACAAGCGGCGAGGCAGTGTGGCGAGAGCCGCACTGTCGGACCGTGTGGGAGTTCCTCGATGAGGTTGCTATGTTCAACCGTCATCGGTAAATTTAAGGGATTCTTAATGTAATTGCATTTGGACTCCTAATAGCTTTGTTGCTGGAAACCAACCTTGACAATAGGGCTGGCCATCAGCCCTATCCAAGCGCTGTTAAATGGTGGACAGGTACTAGCTGGCATACAGCGACCGAGGCGTGGCAGCCAAAATTGCTGTATTTTATTTATAGACTCGTATAGTTTTAAATTGTTACAAGGGGTGTAACAATCTAGTTTTATGTTTGACAAGTGAGCGATTGGGACACTTCAGCGGGTGCTGTATGGCGCCCTGCTTGATTCGCTCACGCACGTTAGGTAGCTCACTAGGAGCTTTTAGGATTTGGGTCGCTAAACCGTTCTGAGGCACAGTAGCCGTTCTTGGCACGGAACATTTGGTCTATGCTCTAGGGCGACCGAATAGGGTGGTGGTGGGAGAAATGCCAGTTAACCAATTTACGTAAGCGTTTGACACTTACTGGCATTTGACGGGTTTCTGGGAATGACATTCCCAGAAAAGATCACAGTCCAGGCTTTCGCCGATGGCTGTCTCCTTTCAGTTCGTGGTAATTCACGACCGCAGCTATAAGATCGAGCGCAAGCAGCCTAGTCAACCGCAGAGAGCTGGATGAACATTCAAAATTTAAAAAGTTCTGTGCCCAAGACGAAGTTTACGCTTCTCAACAGTGGAGACACCCCCACATTAAGTATAAAAGCTGCGTAATCAGCCGATTGAGAGTTCATAAGTACCTGGGTGTTTTGTTTGATGAGAAGTTGCTGTTTAGCAACCACATTAGGCAGGTAGCGGCGGACGCCGTCTCAGTGATGCATAAACATAGGAGGATTGCTCGGAAAGACTATGGGTTGTTTGCCGTCAAACATACATGGTGTACCGAGGTCTATTCGAAAGCATGACCTCTTACGCGGTGCCCGTTTGGGCGCATAGGTTGGATATGAGTAGAGCACTTGTTCAAAATTTAAGGAGTGCCCACCGCCCTAATTGTAGCCTTAATTGTATGCACTGGTGTTTTTAAAACAAACTCCTACGAGGCTACCACCGCATTGGAAAAGGCTCTGCCAATCGATTTAGTGGTGAAAGTTCGGGCAACCATGTGAAAATTCCAAAGAGGCCAGGAGGCCGAGGTATTTGGGATGCGGTTTCGAGCCGGGCCAGTACCGGAGCGGAACGGTGATCACAATGCACCGGATCTAAATTTCGTTCAGTTGCCCATCTCCCGACTGCGGAAGAGACTGCATAGCTTCGCGATTGAAGCATGCCACCTGGAATGGGACACCACGACTAAGGGAACATCCTTGTATAAGTTTACACAGGATTTGGGAGGATGGTATGCCTCGTTTTTAAGGACAACGGGTCCCCGGGTGCTCTCCAAGACGCTAACTTGAACCAATATCTGTTTCGGTTCCGCCTGGCAGCTGATGAGCTGTGTGTCTGTGGGGAGGTCCAGTCAAATGAACACCCGATGTTTGACTGCCCTGCTCTTGGGGGGGGGGGGGCAGAGTCCGGGTCACCCTGGAATTTAGTGGTCAAGAAGAAAATTGGCCACTCACAAGCGGCGAGTCAATGTGGCGAGAACCTCATTGTCGGACCGTGTGGGAGTTCCTTGATGCGGTTGCTTTGTTCAACCGGCATCCGTAGTTTACTGAAGGGAAAGACTCTACCCCATTGCCGTGGGAAGCTAACCCTGAGTATGGCTGACCACCAGCCAATTATTATAAAATGGTGGACAGGTACTTTCTGGCATTCAGCGACCTAGGCGTGACAGCGAATTGCTGCCTAGACGCAATACATTTTATTATGGATGTCATATATATTTTTAGTAGTTGACGGGGTGCGCCAACCCATTTTAGTAGATATATGATAAGTGAGCGGTTGGGACACATAAGCCGGTGGTGTTTAGCACCGCGCTTAGTCCGCTCACGCTGTTAGGTAAGCTCTAGGAGCTATTTTGAATACTGGTCGCTAAACTTTTTCGAGGCTCAGTAGCCGTTTGTAGCACAAACATTCGGTCTTATGCTTTAGAGCGACCGAATGAGATGGTGGCGGGAGAAATGCCAAGCAAACGAAACTACGTAAGGGTTCATTATGCCCACCCAGAAAATTTATTTCTCTCTTATAGACATTTTGAGATAATTTACAATGATTACGTAGAGAACTAATAAATCAAGTTACAAAAAAAATATATCGCCTATATTTTTCGCCCTCATTAGTAGCTAAAAATTCGCTAACAAGTAATTTTTAAAATTGTTGTTAAGATAATAATTATTATTATGTTTTCTGCTAAGATCACTATAATTTCTATATTTATTACCGCATTAAAACTCCATTCTCAAAACTTTTTGTACTATGAGTACAGTATGTTTTGACGATTAAGTGGTTCCGAAACGCGTCAACAAGAGATAAAAGAATGAAGCTAAAAAAGGTAAGTAGTAAACATAAAAAATATAGTAAGTTTTTTAATTCTGAATTATTTTGTCATTTTATCTCCGTATATCGAGATTAACACTATCAGGTATCGAGGTTAATATTTAACAGTATTTTTTCTTGTAATATACTATTTACTAATAAAACCTAATATTACCGTACCACCTTTATTACGACCTTTCGTTTTAATTTTATTATTAACTTATGTTTCTACAGCTTATTTGAAGTTTTATGGAACTGTGTTTTTATTTACATCATATTTATTAATATAATTTTCCTCTCATTCTTTGATCGCATAAGATGTAAGGGAAAATGTACACTGATCATTCAACAATTAAAACGTGGTTTAAAAATTATTTACTGACATATCTGGTTGTAAAAAGAACTAAAATATCTTGACTATTAAGATAGAAACAACAATTTTCTAACGTTGATAACCAGAGGCCGAGAGGCCTCTACGGGACTCAGAGGCTCCGGGAGATCCTCTCTCCTGGGGACCCGGGAGGTACGGAACCTCTCTACCGGGGGGTCTACGGGACCCAGAGGCCTGTAGGTAACAATGAGGAAGAAGTGATCCTCGGATCCTCTCTATTGCAGATTTGCTCCTTCCAAGATTTATTGTACAAGATCTCGTTATAAGAATTCACGCGTGAAGCCTGTCCCATCAACAGTGATGAGTCTTCCTCAAGAGAGATCACATTGGAATCCTTTTTAACTATTTTTTTCAACCGTAATCATTCTCTCTTCATATCATTGTGAGATTACCTTCCTTTCTTCTACTCTTTTATGTCCATAACTTTCTCTTCTGCTTCTTTTACCAGCAATCCCCCTTCTAGTGCTTATTATTTTATCTTTAAACAGTTCCCTCTATATTTTAATTCCGACAGGATTTTGATTTCCTCAAGTCTTGTAATATATTTCTTCGTTGTCTGATTTTGTTATTTAATTTTAATATAATTACTTTGAAATTTGAGGTGATGGAAGTAATTAAATGCAAAGACCTTTATCTGGTGCGCGCACACACATACACACACACACACACACACACACACACACACACACACACACACACGCACACACACACACACACACACACACACACCACCACCACCAAACCTTGAAATGTTTCAATTTTTTCCTTCTATTTACGTTTCAGAACTAACTAATAATACATTCATTTGAAAAGTTTAAAAATTTCTTATCTCAAATTCAAACTGGTATTTTGTATCGTTATCAGATACCGTACTTTACAAAGCTCCAATTTTTCTTGCACTAACCTGATTTGCTTTTCCTTTTTTCGTCATCCATAACACGTAAAAATATATAATAAGTACTTAAACCTCTTAACTTGTTCCAATCGTATATTCTTTACTTGAACATTAATTTATCTTAAAATCTACTTAGCAAATTTCTTAATTTTTGTCGTTACACACCTTATTCTCATTTTAAATTCACCTCCTTTTTCTAGCTCCCTGTTTATACCCTTCGATATTTCACTTCCATATACTCGTATATTGAATTGAAGTTGTGAAATACCACATTCTTTTTTTACACCTCTTCCAATTTTCTTTTCTCTTTTCGTATTCTTCGTCTACAGTATTTACCGTCACATTTTTTATGTAGAGGTGTCTCACAAGTTTCCATACTTAGAATACATAAAAATAAATAATAAATACATAAAAATGGTTTTCATTTAAAAATGTTTATTTTTCCAATGTATGGAAACACCCCGTATAGGTGTTTTACAAATCTTCTTACTTTTCAGTCTACACCGTTTTCTTTTAGAATTTTTTTACTATAGAGATTCTATTTTTTTTTTATCATATGCATGCTTTACTCTATTCAATAAAACGTAGATAAATTTCCCTATTAGCGTCTTTACTATACATGGTATTGTGTATTTCCTTTTTCTGAGCCAAAATTGATCATACCTGCGATACCATCACGCATTATTTTTTATTATAATTAAAATCGATCTAAGTGCCATATTCGTAAAGGAAATAGTTTTTCGCTTCTTCTTTCCAGTAAAATTCTTCTCCCGATAGAAAAAGGCGAGTAACGATACGTTTTTTGTGCAATTTCAATGTATTTCCTGGACTACTTTCAATAACAAATAAGATTAACAATTACGAATATAGTATGAAAATTAATTTTTTCAATCGAGTGGTCTCCGTATGAAATAACTTTCTTCAAAGGCACACTTTTCTTTCTTGGTAAAAATTTGTTTCGTTTCTCACAGTAATATCAAAAAAGCTTACTCTATTGACTATTTCAGGTGAGAAACACATTATTAGCTTTAAATACAGTAAATAAATATTTTAATAATCTAATAAATTAATGGCACTTGTATTAAAAAGTAATATTTCAAATTATATTTTCGGGATCCTAATTCTCGATTAATAAACACAAAACATTTTTAAAGAATATAATACATTTTCACTAATGTATTAATTGCATTTACAAATAACTTTTTAAATAAATGCTTTTGGTAACTGCTAATATTAAAAATATATATATATAAGAATATATAATAAATCTATAGTAAACTTCACAATTATTTATTTAATAATTATTATTACTACTTTATTATTATTATTACTTTTTAATAATTATTTTTTAGTAAACAATCATGAAAAATACAAGGTTGATGTAGGAATACATTTACGAATAGAGTAGTATAATGGTATCACAAGCACCTTTTTCTCACAGCCAAGCTCAAATTTTCGTCTGGCGGACTGTACAAATAACTATGGTACTAGGAATTTTTTTAAAAATACAGAACTGATCAAATTTGACGCACCTGAATACCTTAAAAATATTATGAAAGATACCTACGCATGTAATATTGCACTAGGCTTTGTATAAATAACAAAGAACATTTTAAACAGTATTTACGAAAGTCAAATATAAACCTAATATAGCCCCCCCCCCCAAAGTTTAACACAAATCTTGTCTTCAAGGCTCGTATACGACTAGCTTAACTAGCGTATATGACTAGTTTAACTAATCATCCACCAAAAATATTATGTACAAATCTGGAAAGAAGAATTGAGAGGAGAGTGGAAGAAGTGTTAGAAGAAGACCAATTTTGTTTCAGGAAAGTAGAGGGACAAGGGAAGCAATTTTAGCGCTCAGATTAATAGTAGAAGGAAGATTAATGAAAAACAAGCCAATATATATATATATATGTACGGCATTAGACATAGGCATTTGATAACGTAGACTGGAATAAAATGTTGAGCATTTTAAAAAATGAGGGTTCAAGTACAGGAATAGAAGAACAATTGCTATCGTTTACAGAAAACAAAGTGCAGCAGCAATAAACGAAGAACACAAGAAAGAAGCAGTAATAAAAAAGGGAGTCCGGCAAGGATGTTCCCTATCCTTGTTACTTTTTAATCATTACATAGAACTAGCAATTAATGACGTTAAAGTACAATTTAGATCCGGAGTAACAGTGCAAGGTGAAAAGATAAAGATGTTACGATTTACTGATGATATAGTAAGTCTAGCCGGGAGTAAAAAAGATTTCGAAGATGTACCACGTGGATGAAGTCCTACGCAAGAACTACCGCATGAAAATAAACAAGAACAAAACGAAAGTAATAAAATGTATTAGAAATAATGTAGATGTACCACTGAATATAAAAATTGGGAGAGAAAAGATTATGAAGGTAGAAGAATTTTGTTATTTGGGAAGTAGAATTACTAAAGATGATCGAAGCAGGAGCGATATAAAATTCAGAATAGCACAGGTGAAACGAGCTTTCAATCAGAAATATAATTTGTTTGCATCAAAAATTAATAAAACATTTTTGAAAGTATATCTTTGGAGGGTAGCTTTATATGGAAGTGAAACTTGGACGTTCGGACTACCTGAGAAGGAGAGATTAGAAGCTTTTGAAATGCGGTACTAAAGGAGAATGTTAAAAATCAAACGGGTGAATAAAGTAACAAATGAAGAGGTGCTGCGACAAATCGATGAAGAAAGAAGCATTTGGAAAAATATAGTTAAAAGAAGAGACAGATTTATAGGCCACATATTAATGCATTCTGGAATGGTCGCTTTGATATTGGAGGGACAGATACATGGGAAAAATTGTGCAGGCTGGCAACGTTTGGAATATGTAAAACAAAATGTTATGGATGCAGGATGTAGGGGTATACTTAAAATGAAACGACTGGCAGTAGATAGGAAATCTTGGAAATGATGCATCAAACCAGTCAAATGACTGAAGACAAAAAAAAAGCTGATAAGAAAAAACAGTCAGAAATAAATAAAACAGAAGTATTATAGGCCAGAGGATTTTATAATTTTTTCGCCCGCTGTTATTTTTATATTATCTTTAGATAAGCTAAATGACTATTATGAATAAAGGTCAATGAATTCTAAGGTCCTTCGAAGTACATCATTATGTTAGTAATTCATTCATATGAAATAATACCACCTATTCAACAACATCATTCACTAAATTCATTAAACAAATTTAAGAGTATCACTTCTCTTAATAAATATCTCACTGCTACACCTAATTACAACATTTTTACGTTACTTAGTATCCGAGACATAGATAAGGATTAGAACATGCAAGAATTTATTAATTTTACATAGACAGGATGTTATTTTATTACAATATGTCAGCATATTTTGACATAGAATTTATATATACATAGAATTATATGCAACAATTTTCAAAGTAACATTGTGATATTTTTGTGTTCAAATATTAAAAACTTTGAGAAACTAAAAAATCCGAGAAAAGTGTTTAATTTTTTTATCTTTTGGTGAACAGGAATTTTGACCTTTATAATACACAGTTACATTAACATTATAATAGGTTTTATTTAATCTACAAGAAATAATCTAAATATTTGTTGTATTACGCTGAAATTTCATCCTTAAATTTCCATATTTTCAAATCAGAAAATAAATAAAATATTACTATTATTATGATTGTAATTATGACTTCAATTTATATTTGTAGAGTATAAAAACAGATATCCTTTAAATCGCTTCGATATTTTATTGTTCAGACAGACTACTTTTAAATTGTATAATAGATTAATGGTACTAACTAATTTTGAACATCGTACCCGTAAAGTTAAGGAATCAAAAAAAAACTAGAACGAAATTTTTTTTAACAATTTTATTATTTTATACATTTTACTAACTGAATGAAGCACTCGTATAATGGGAGATGCAAAAAATATAATATATAATGCAAATATAATGTATAATATAATGTATACATAATATAATGTAAACATAATAATATAATGCATAATATATAAATATAATATAATGCAAAATTAAAATATTTTCTGGCTCAGTTGAAAAATATTTTTTTTTTAAACTTAGAAACCTTTTTAATCACTAGGAGATTCACGAAATAAATTTTCGTCATTTTCTTTGAGAGCTTTGGAAATAAGCCAAAATTTGTCTTTCAACAAGATATGTATATATCGATAGCATAAACTAGTGTACTTACAACTTCACCAGTACGTCACTTTCAGAACAACGTCCAGCACTTTTAGAATAAAAATTGGAAATACGAAAACCTTACTTTATTTTGCACTGAATGATGATTTAAAAGAAATTTTCAAAATGTATTCATAATAAGAATGTACTCCTATCTCGAATTTATTCATAATTTCAGAAATTCCCACTTGTGGAAGTTTAAAATCGAAATCAATCTTTTTAGGTATTTTTGATGGTGATTTCAGGTTTCAATTTTAATAAAATGAAAAATTAATTATGGGAAAATATCTGACAGCTTTTCCATTTGTATAAATAAGTTCAATCATCCCTTTTCATCTCTTTAAGGACGAGTGAAAAGTATTCCATTCTTGAAGATAGCTTACTATTTAACTGGGAATACAGCAATATTCCCCTTCAAGCTGAAAGTTCCGGAAACTTGAAACCTGGTAGGAGTTTGTGTTTCAGGTTTCCAACGCTTTATATATCAGATCCCCTTTTTAATCTTATCTACGGGTTGTTATTCAAAATAATCTTTCTTAGATTTCCTAAAGACTTCCGTACAAACGACCGTGCCAAATTTCTCCTACAAATCTATTCGGAAATTCGGAAAATTAATAGTGTAAATGAGTACTTTATCGTTAATATACTGATGGTTTGTATTACTTTTACGCCTATAAGCGTGAATGGAAACAATGCTATTAATTAATGAAAGATAGCTTACTTCATAAGAGAAACACCCATGCTATGTCTTAAGATTTCAGATCTTATTCTCGATACCTATTTTCAATCTCTATTAAATTTAAACATTTTTAGGTAATAATCAAAATTATTTTTTTCTTTATTTCGAGAGGAACAAATATGGTAAATTTAAGTTTTCTAATGTCCGTTCACACATATTTTACCTCCTTTTACGAAGTAAAGAAAGTATTGTGATCGCGAAAAATTTCGGTTTAATATTTCAACGAAAATATACGTTTCGACCAACCCCGAATCTGTTTCGACTAGTTTCGGCGTGACATCTGCACGTATCTCGCATAATTCAAAAACGATTAGCCGTACACTGATATTTTGGACTTAGGATCCGTTTTGATTGCAATCGAATGGACCAAAAGTGTCAAAAAAAGCCCAAAATCCAGAGCAATTTGGATTTTGGCCTTTTTCTTAACTGCAGCTGTAAGCCCTCATTGAGAACTTTTTAACGATGTATCATAAGTGGTACTTATTTTCACTGGTCCCAGAGTTATAGCCAAATGAAATTTTAATTAATGAAATATTTGGATCTTAGAAGGGAAAGGGCATCGGTTCGAATCAGACTTCATCTGCTTTCTTTTTTTTAACTTTTTTTTTAAATTTAAATATATTGATTTATTAATAATTATTAACCTCTGATTGTAAAAAGGGTCTTACGAGAAATAATAATTCAATAATAATAATAAGAAGAAGAAGAAGAAGTAGACAAAATATCAGAAGTTATTAATGAAATAAAATTTTGTTTTTTCATTTAAAAAAAAAATGTTTGTTTCTAATTTAATAGGCGTACAAAGAATTTATGTGGTGCCCATATCAGATTTTTTAATTGTTCATTTTCAAACTCACAGTAATCATACCTAATGCTACAACAACGTTCCCCAAAGAACGATTTTTTAAGGTTTAAACATCAAATATTGATAAACGTCAAAGTTTTTCCACCACAATAAAATTTTTATGATTTATTTTCTTGATGCAATTGTCAGACATTTTATTAAAATTTTTTTAAATATGTAAACTGATTTTCTAACTAGTTGGTTGTTAAAAAAAAATTACAATACGACATCTCGTTTAATATATATTTTTTTTAAATTCTATTCTATGTGTTTCCTGGTATTTTTTTAATAATTTTTACTCTAAACAAAAGAAAAAATCAAGAATTTGATGTTTTATTAAATCGGAAATTTCTTTCCAACCTGTATAATTGCACAACACGGAAACAATAACCTAAAAAAAATAAAAAGAGAACTGTACTGGAAACATGAAAGGATAAAGAGAAAAGGTAATTACCCAATAATTTAATCTCGCGCCTTAAAAGTATGTTTCTTTGGACATTAGCTATTCAGGACATGAGTAAGTCAGAGAGTTTATTAACATTTAAATGAACAAATAATAGAACCGGGTATTAAAAATAGTATATTACACATGAAAATTAAAAAAAAAAGAAAAAATCATAAAAGAATAGCTTACTGTATTAATGAACAATGATAACGTGCACATTATTTATAAGCATTGATTGTCGATGAACAATAAATTAAAAATAAAAAAAAGTATAATAATTGTCTTGATTGCAAAGGTGACAATCAAGAAAATGAATGCATTATATACAATCAATTGAATTTTTATATTTAATGGACAGCAATTTTATGAAAGAATTCACACATTTGACACACACACACACACACACACACACACACACACACACACACACACACACACACACACACACACACACACATATCATTAAAAAGCATAAATCATGCAGTATTTCTGGGAAAAATACATTACAATATAAATAATTAAGTATCATTTGCTTTGCATAATTTTCTTTACATTAATATTTCTTTAGTTAAAAACGATCACGTGAAACGTTAAAAAAATTTCCGGAAAATAATACAAAGTTCTCCTTATTTCTGCTGATGTGAATCAGTTAGTGTTTAACTGGCAAGGACATCGTTAAGTTATGCGTTTAGTCATACATATTCCGTCGTTTATGATGGTATTAACAATTAGCGTAAATTAGATCGACTGTTGTTACTCTATACTGATACTCACGGTGCAAGCTACATTACATGTTCTTTTACAGAATGGATTACTCTAAGGTAATAGTCAAATTTATTTTAAAATTTTTATATTCATTTAAAGATTATTTTTTTGGTTTATCGTAAATTATTACCGGCAGAAGTATTATTTATTTTCTTTTATCTATCGGCTCGAGTGAAAATTATAAAAATTTTAAATTAAAGACATTCAATTAACTATTAATTTTTTGCTACAAATGTAACGTAATTTTCTCATTTTTCCTCACAAATTTTTCCTATTTTCCAGTTCTTATGATTAATATAGTAGTTTTTTATATTAATAAGGTAAACTTAATATTTTAATTTTTGCAAAAACTATATCCACTAGGTGGCTCCGGTGTCAAGATATTTACGAAACTAATACAAAAACAGTTTCTTCTTCTATATATATATATATATATATATATATATATATATATATATATATATATATATATATATATATAAGCCAATGTTCGTATGTGTGTCCGCTATAGACTAAAAAACTACTGGAACGATTGTACGCGCGGGAAAAAGGGAGAAAGAGAAAAAATAAAACAGGGAAACAGGGAAAAATGAAAAAGATAAAGAAAAAAATAAAAAGGGATAAAGGAAACAGGGAAAATTGGAAAAAGCGGAAAAGGAAAAAAAGGAAAATGGAAAGGGGAATAAGAAAAAAAGGGAGAAAGGAGGAAATAGGAAATAGTGGAAAAGGGAAATAGGAAAATGGAGAAAAGAGAGAAAAAGGAAAAAGAGATAAAGTGAAAGGTTAAATATTGTAAATTCCAGAATGTTCTAATTTTTTAATGTTTTATCAAACTTTCAATACTGTTCAATTAATCTATATATATGTATATATATAGATCTATATATATATATATATATATATATATGTGTGTGTGTGTGTGTGTGTGTGTGAGTGTGTATGTGAATGGCCTAATTAATCTTTTAAAGAGAACGCAAAAGTAATATTTTATGTATTTATAGAATTATCGTTGTTTAACATATATAATTTTTTTTTGCCTTTTTTCAATTTAATTATATATTTCGTAAATAAATAGTTACATGCAAACACTTCTTTGTTTAGTATTAGCTGACTCGGCAATGCTTCGCTATTGCCAGGTCTACAAGGATATATATATATAAAAATGAATGTTTGCTTGTTTGTCTCGTATGCATTCCTATAACATTCACTTAATTGCGATGAAACTTTGGCGAGTTGTGCGTACGCCCGCAAAGCTTTCTGGATTAGTTTGGACCTGCTAGGTTACGCTGAGGGTCGAGATATTTCGAAAAATTGTATTTACGGTCCGTTTGGGCTCATAATCAGAATATGTGTTACTTACATAGAAAATAATATCTCTGCAAAAAATGGGCCCGCTAAATGGCGCTGGAGTTGATATATTTAGAAAAATTGCATTTATGGACTGATTTGGCTCATGTTCAGAATATATATTAGTTACGTGAAAAGAAATATTTTGGCGAAAAATGGAAAAAAGGGATCTAGGGAGAAAGGGAAAAAGTGAAGAAGGGAGAAAGGGAAATTTTTAACTTCCATTTGTGTTCATTTAATCTATTTAAATATATATATATATATATATATATATACTCAAATCTAGTAATGGTGAAGCATTAAAGCATTGCCGGGTCAGCTAATACTGTATAAAGAAGTGTTTGCGTGTAACTATTTATTTACGAAATATATAATTAAATTGAAAAAAAAATTATATATATTAAAAAATGATAATTCCATAAATACTTACATAAAAAATTACTTTTGCGTTTTTTTTAAAAGGTTAATTAGGCCATTCACAAGATTAATTCATTTATCACTAACTAAAAAAAATATTAAACATACTGTGGACGTAAAAGAAATTACATGTCATCTCATAACAAAATCGTTTTGCAGCAGCAGTTCTGCTACTTGCATTCAGCCTTCGCAATTTTACGAGGGTCATCGTCTTAGTTATCATTATCGGTATCATTGAAACACCATTTGTTAAATATCCTTACATTTTTTTTACTTTGAATCTTAACTTTTAATAGGAACAATAGATTTTTGTTTTCTAAATACAAACACAATTCGTAAAATAAATTGTGCATTCAAGTTTGGAATCGGAAATTAAATTTAAAACTTTGTAGAAAATTTCAAATAATTTTTAAAAAATAATCACCCCAACGGATAAGAATTTTTTCTTAATTTAACTTATTTCGATTCCTAAATTCATATTTTACACTTCCTTTACAGTTAAAAAATAATAATAATTATAGTTAAAAGAATATTTATGATTGAAACATGGGAATATTGTGAATGAATAAATTTATTATTTGTATCTAAAATGAACTGCTTATAACAATATGGTAAAAACGTAACCATATTTGTAACCAATGAGCAACCTATTTTTTTGTAGTAAAATCTTTATAGATTATTATTGTGCTCTTTTAACTAGTAAAAAATGAAATTCATTTCAAATTATCTCATACCTTTTCCGTAATATGACCGATATCTAATTTTCTGGATTTTGTTATCACTGACAATCTCTATTGATATCTCTGAAAATGTAAGATGGCATTCTCGATTTCGAACGCCAACTGCCTATTAGTAAAACGTTATATTACGTTTAAATAATTACAAATAATTCAACTGTTCAATAAATTTTGTTTTTCCACAATATTTTCTATTAATGTAGATTAAACGTTTATCATTCTTTCCAAAACTTTATGATAATACGTTTTATATTAATAGTCAAATATAATTTCTGTTTCATAAGTGATTACAGTATTTATTTGCGTAATTCACGCACTTTTTGACCAAACTTTTTATTTAAAAGTTGACGTGTGATTTATGTGGGGATACGATTTTACACAGGTTAATAACTAAACTAAAATGTGATATCAGACAGAAAATTACATTTATTTGACTAAATATTTCTAAAAAAAATTGAGGTGCGTGAATTACGCGAGTAAATACGGTATTTTCATTTGTCAAGTAATGTATTAAAAATATTACCTTATCGTAATCTTATTTGGTTCATTCTTTTATTTTACTAATCAAACCTTGTTCGGTAATGGTAGAGTCTAATAAAATAATGTTTTCGCACATATTTAAATGTATGTTATTTATTTATATAACTGATTTAAAATATTTTTTTTCTCAATATTTAAATTGTTTAGTACTATTACTGTGTAAAATGTGGAGCATACAAAAAACCTTCGCTATCCGCGTAAAAAGAAGAAGGTTCTAAATAAACACAAAAAGGAGAAAACTACATTTAGTAAAAATAAAAGAAAACCATGGAATAAACTAAATCTGGATTTCAAGAATACGTATTAATATTTTATCCAAATTAACTAAATAAATTTCTCTAATTTTTGTGTAAATATAGTTTTTTTTAGCGTGACATGTATCATTAAACTTTAATATCCCAAAAACTAAACAACAGTAACGACAAACAAAAAAAAACCTTTAAATCGTCTAAGTACGCAATAACAGGGTCGAGCATAAAACCTTCCTTCTTTAAAGACAATTACAACTTCAAAAATGAAATCGATCACTTTGTTAGATAATTCACCACTGTTTAATTTGTAATTAAACATAATGTAAAGTTTAGAAATATTTATATCATTCATCAACTTCTAAAGTAAAAAATAAACTCTTTTCATGTAACAAAACAAATATTACATATTATTTTATTTTACTAGTATTATTTCATTTTTTGCAAGATATTTAACTAAGTTAACGTTATCTAAACCGTACTACTTTTATCAAGATGATTTATATGCACTGTAAAAAGTAATCTAAAAAATGAAAGAAACTAACGCAATATAGAAATACACAAACCAACTGCTTCAAAAAACTTTTTACCGATTGTTTAAAGAAAAATAATGTATTACTTTCGATCGCAAGGTGGGATTGAGGGGTGAAATTAAATTTTCTTTATGTTTCGAGCTATGAGGAGTACGAAAATACCATTCTCTTAAAATTTTAATTTCCTTATATATATATATCTGTATAAAGTTTGCGGCACGAAAATCTGCAAAACTACTTGACCTCAATACTACTAAACTACTCAAACCTCAGAACTACTATAACGTCAATTTGAGGTTACGTTGACTTTATATCAGTGTATTTTTATACGCGCTTATGTAGTGAGTCACAGTCACAAGGGTGGGTGAGTTTAAACTTTGTGTTTTTTTTTATTATTTCATCAAATTACGATTATAATAATTTAATTTTCATATAAACAGAAAAAAATTATTTTAATATTAAATAAAAATAGAAGTACACCTCTTTTAATATACTCATTTAATTTACGTTTTGTATATTCCTTCCGAAAAAAATTATACAAAATAATATAACGAAAAGTCGGTCTTCCTGTGCAGAACTGCGCAAGAATTTTTTTTTCTTTTATTCAACAACAAAAAGTTATATATAAATATTTTTTTAAATAAATTAACCAATATTTTACTTTTTTTTTAACAGGTGCAGATAGAGTGGAATATGATCAGGAGAATATTATTCTTTGTGGCAATATCGATAGTTCTTGTAGAATCAAGCAATTATGGATTTAAACCAGAAATATATCCGCAAAACTATGTACCAGTACCTGTACATAACTCACAAAATTATGGATTTAAACAGGAAATTTACCAAGAAAATTATCGAGAAAATCTCAGTCATAATTTAATAGTTGGAACGCTAATATTTGGAGATAAGTACGTACTAATCAGCTTAAAATATTCTACTAAAAAACAAATTGTCTCTGGATGCTTTGTGCACAGAAAATCAAACTATAACAAAGCGCTTGTAATTGAAAGAAACAAATATGTAATACAGTCCCCAATTTGTATTTTTTTCCTACCTATTAACATACTTTGAGCAAATTGAGTACATTGGAATTTAGACTAAATATACTTTCATTCTTTGTTTTGTAATAACAAAGACATTCAATTTCTATCAAACCCTACTGAATCATCTCTATTAAACGCAACAAGAAAACGTTTCTCGTGTAACCAGATTAACATTATAAGAAAAAAGGCCTTATTATGTTTTTCTTTTACACCGGAAATAATAATTCTTTTTCAAACAAAAAATGTTATTAAATAATCTGCTTCAGCAGTATAATCTGTTTCAGTAGTAGAACTATCCTAAAAATGTTATTTAAACTAATTATAATGACTGATTATTTTTGATAACGTAAACGTAATAATAAATGGTATCATATATTATTACTGAAAAATACTGAGTTAGAAACATGAAATCTAATCTCAAATTCATCATTGAAAATTCAAAAAAGTTTTATATGGCTTCTTTTGAGCCATGCTTTTAAGTAATTTTTAAATTATTTGGATACGTCACAGACATTAATATAGATGAAAAAATTGACATCTCATTTGTAGGACTTTCCCGTCACGCGGCTAAGCCCCGTGACAAAGCCGCGTACAAATGTAGATCGTTTCTGATGTACGGCTTACAAACACAATTTAAAGTATCATTTTATTTAAATATAATATGTTTTCGTTTATTTAATTAAATGAGTCTAACTAAAGCGCTCGCGCATACCGTATTTAATACGCGCAGGTGATGCGGTACCAGCGGCGACAGACGGCACTAAGTAAACTAATGCAATTTCACAACTTATATAGAACAAATTCCTCTTGTACGGTCGGCAGACTGGTGTAACCGAGAGGCTTAATGTATCAGGTACCGAGTCAACCAGGCCATCGAATTTGAGACCCAGCCAGACCGAGTTATATTTTTACACTTTAAACATTATTCATTTTTTTCCATTTTTGTCGGCCTCTGTGGTGCGAATGGTAGCGTCTCGGCCTTTCATTCGGAGGTCCCGGGTTCGAATCCCGGTCAGGCATGACATTTTCACACACGTTACAAGTCATTCATCTCATCCTCTGAAGCAATCTAACGGTGGTTCCAGAGGTTATTTATTTATTTATTATTAAGTCTACTTATTTTATTAATTATAAATTAATTATTTAATTCTACCGCTCACCTGTGACGTCACACCATAGAAGACGGCTACAACAGCATTTTTTTGAGTTAGGGGTGCGAATTTGTAAAGCGTTTTGTTTTTGCAAAAAGTGTTATTTTTTAAATGTTTAGAAATATGCATAAGAAACTACGACCTTAATTAGTCGAACTCCCGAGATACTGAGAATGACTTCACTCTACAGCCTGACTCCCTTGACCTTTTAAGTTGAAAATTTAATGGCATCAATTCCCCATTTATAGAAGTAACCTGACTAAGTTTTGTCAAAATCGATTCACTAGTTCTGGAAATATAAGGTGATTTACAGGCCAACACTGAACACACGTACACACGAACATTAACATACAGAAAATTTCTATCCGGTTTTTGGAGTTCCTTAGGTGTCAAAATGTAAAGATCCAGTGAAAATAGCATATGCTAAAATCGGACCGATTACAATACTTTCCCTTCTACAGCTACTTACAGCGCTATCTAGGTGGAAAAGTAAACATAACCTGTGAATGTATATCCGAACCGGCGCATCAATAACATTCTTTTTTTTTACCGTTTAAAAATAAACATTTTTTTAACACGTTATAACTCTTGATTCTTATTAATAAAAAGACACAAGTTTATTTAATATACTCAGAAAAATTTGCTAAGATGTATTATCTGGAAGATAATTTGTTATATTGGAAGAACCAATCGAGTCAGAGTTGTCCTAGTTAAAAAGATGAATTAAAAATGATGTAATCTTTTAATTTCCAGTCGTAAAATGTTAAATAAACGAACTTTATTTTAAGCGAATAGATTTATAAAACTTTAAAAGGACTGTTCCGTTCCACGTCCAGCCGTCCGGTGCTGCGATCTAGTGGGTGTTAGCGCTCACTGGCGAGTTAAGCCGTACGACTATTATACGTCATAATTCCGCGCAGTACGGTCGTGTTTTCATTTCAGTCCAAGGAGACTTATAGTTTCTTGATAATGTTCAAGTTCAATTATGACTAAAGTGTCATACATTCTTAAGTTTAATGCAGTAACTATTGTAATTCGATCAAAATGTCAAGGGCGACAAGAAATTAAATATAACGATTGAAGAAGAACATAGCGTCGCTTCATTTCATCATCTACTATCTCATCAAAAATACAGTTCACACTAGCTCTAAATTCTACCAAGAACTTTCAAATATTTTTCAGATACAATACACAAAATTCAATTCAACTGCCTATATTTTGTATTGAAATATAGCAATGTCAATTTTTTTGTCATTTTTTCCAATCTCGGCAGGAAAAATTCATGCTAAAAATGAATTAACTTAGCCATTTTCTGTAACCGATGATGGGTTCATCTGATTTTATCTGTGTGTTTTTTCGTGTAATTCAATTCAATTTTTTGTTAATCTGCTATTAAAAAAGTATTAAAATATAATTACTTTTCTATATTGCGTAAGTCATAGTGATAATTGTTTTATATATATATATATATATATATATATATATATATATATATATATATATATAAATAGAGAGAGAGAGAGTGACTGTGTATCCTACAAATAGATTTAATTAAAATTATATAGTACATACTGTTTCCTCAGTACTATACGTGATTGTTTAACAATCAAACAATGAAATGATTCATTAAAAAGACATAGTATATCTCGATCCTTCTTATAGTATGCAGAAAATCATTTCAAGTAGCAGTAATAGGTACTCACAAAAAATATCTTTCAGAAGAAAAATTGTAAAATAACAGCTACAAAAAAAAAAACGTGTACAAAAAAAAACTTTATTAAAGTCCAACAAAAGTTAAGAATATGTTTTCTTTAACGCAATACATTTTAGAAATAAGTTCCTAGCAGGCTTGAAAATAGTATTACTAAAATAATAGTCAAAGTGTAGTAACATAAAGCTACCTTATGTGAAAATGATAGAGAAATGTTTTTAAGAACAGTATCTTCGCAGGGCGTCCACAAAAATTTGTGTCGGCGTCGTGGTTACAAACAGCTTAATAACATAGAAAAATAAGTAGAATGGCAGTTGCATAGCGGCTGAGAAGTTTCGCGACAACACTTATTCGTCCCTGTATTATAGTCATTTACCAATATTAAATTACAATTACAAAATTGACAAAAATTGTAATTAATAAATTACAATTTTTGCCAATCCTATATGTAGATCCGGTTCCAATTCACTACGTTATTCTTTCAACACAAGATTCTTTTTTTTTATATCCTCCGGGACCACCGTTACTTCACAGGATAAGATGAAATGACAATTTTGTAGCGTGTGAAAATGTCATCGGGCCTCCGAATAAAAGCCCGAGACGCTACCACTTGAGCCATGGAAGCCGCATTAATTTACTTAAATGTTATTAAAATACGATCTTCTGGCATTATGGAAATTCTCCAGTTTATATCTTTTTTTTTTAATTTAAAAAATTTACAACTTTTTAACTAAAATATAATGCTTCTTTTCTGTTTTCTATGTGTTTAATAATCTAAATCTTCTTTTTAAGTATAATTAACTCTTTAAACGTTCTAAAAGTTCAAAAATCTTCTCTTCCTTCAAACTAGAACTATTCATATAATATAACCTCTTAGCTTCTAAATAAATTCCATTAATTTATTTGTCAAACGCACAAAATCTAAAACATCCTTGATTTCAGAATTCGATATTACGACTGAGTATTTTGAAAATAAGTTAGGATTAGGAATCGTCGCTTAATATTACCGCCATACCACAACCGCAATGTTTATTTGCCACATCTTTGGATACCCCAGGTCTTACAAGATTCTCATACAAAATCGTAAAATTTTAACTAAAAATAAAGAGTTTACAATATACGTAACTAACGATTCAGAATATTTTCTGGTTTTGTTGTTAATAAGCACTGTTTTCACTGACGGTGTTCTCCAAAATTAACTCTTCCTAAAATTAAAACATTATAAAGAGAAATCATAATCATAATTATCAATTAATAAATATACTCTCAAAAATGGACAATAGAAATCAATAAGGTAACAAATAGATATTCATTTGCTGAGTTTTTATGTTTAGATTTGAAACAGGTTGATCGGTCACATACAACCTAAACGATTATTTTTCTAGTACACCAGTATTTTCTCATTTCTATCTTTATGTAAGAGAAATCAGAAAATTCAACTTAGAAATTACTGTAAACAATGGATTTTAAATGTTTTAAAAAATTTTAACATATTTTTATAGGTTAATATTATTACTTATGAAAAGTAATCTATTTTTAATTTTATTTTTCAGGTTATTGTATTACGACGTGATAAATATACCGAGGAAATTGTTTCGAACAGTCGATTATAATGTGACATACCCTAATCACGGGTCTAGCAATACTACAATTAATTATATTAGAGTAATAAATTTGAAAGTTGATGGAACAGGAGGATTTCCGAGATTAATCAAAGGAGGAATCGGTTATCATAATGTAACAATCCAATTGACATCAAAGTTAAATCACGGCTTACATTTTAATATAAATATTTATGGAAAATAACAAAAAAATAATAGAAAAATTGTAGAATTTACGAGTAAACTTGACTTAGCTACATAATTAAACACTTAAATAAAAGTAAAATTTTGTTGTAAAATTACTCATGCGAATAAAAAAAGTGTGTTTTTACTATTAGGTAGTTAATTTTTTGTTTTTTCCATATTTATCTCGTTGGACATGTTCATTTATTCAACAAAAAAAAAAAAATTAACACGGATCGAATTTTACGAAATTATTAATTTTTACTAACAAAAACGATTTTTAGGTTAATGATTTATTTATTTAAATATTCCTTTTTCGTTAAACGTAGACCTGAGCCGAATTACAAATGTTCAACTCAGACTTTAGTGCATTATGAAAATCATAGAGATTTCACAGTTAATCTTTCTTCATAAAAGTAGATTCATCTTACAAATTACGATCCTTCTAAGTTCCTTTAGATTAAAAGCCTTATTTTAGAAATTTAAACGTTTTATCACTCCGTGTCAAAACCGAAACAGACGAACTGTTACCAGGAATTGTTATGAATCACACTCGCTTCCGAAATCGAAGAATTTATAATCAAGAGTAAAAACCGTCCCATCATACTTGTCTTTTAAGGCAAGATTAGTAAAGACGTGATTTCCTAACATTTTTTTTTTTTTTTTTTTTGTGAAACGTCTTTAAAATCACACCGAAACATAGGGTACCAGAACAGACATTTGTTACGAAACGGAAAAGTCTATATCCTACCTTAATAACTCCCTAACTAGTAGTCTCAGAGACGTAAATGAGGTGTTATTTTATAACTTGCATGGTTACATGGTCAGCTCACCGATACGACTTGAATTTGCGTCACTGGCAAGTGGGTTGGCGGGGAGTGGGGCACAGCGCAAATCAGCCAAAAGTGGCGCTCTCGTTCATTTCCATTCAGTATAGCTCACGACTTAGACGTGATAGCGCGGTGATTCATGTGTTTGTGTGTAGCGTTCGTCGAGATAGATCGATTTAATAATAAGTGTATTTTGGACAATATTTATGTGTAAAAATTTAAAATAAACATGTAAAATAGTTTAAAAATTCAGTATGTTAGCCTCACCTTGCGCAAAAGCCAGCCGGAAAATAAATTATCCATATCGTTGGAAAGGGGAGGTTATGGGCCACGCACAGTTACCCCAATCACCGGCACCGAGCGAGCGAGACTGTTTCAGGGGCGTCGCAAAGCTGGCACGGCGCGCTCAGTGAACGACGCCGAAGGCGCGAGAATCTCTACTGCTGCTTATTATACGTTGTCTCTTACTTTGGATATCATAGACCAGTGTTGAACAAAATTGTCGTCGAATATTGATAGAAATAAATATCATGTAGCATTTTACTGTCTGTTTTACGTTAAAATTAAGTTTAGTACGCAGTCAATGTCTCGTTTTTATTTTAATACGATACACTAAAAGCGATTCGCTGACATACAGACGGACCAGTTTATCTGTAGAGTTGGCCAAATGAAGTAACTAAAATTTTTCATTGGATTTTCAGTTTTGGTGGCAATCCTATTTAAATCTACAAATAAATTGGTCGGTCTGTAGCTCTGAGGAACTTCGTCTAAGGTCTGTACAATCCTTCACGCAAGGTTTCACGTTAAACTAACGGCCGTGCGCCCCGACACAGCCCCACCCAATTTTCTTCGCTAAACCGAACATGGTGTTCCAAATGATAATTCAAGCTCGACGAAGTACGGATATTACTCATTCAACGCAAGAGCCACTAATTTAACACAAAGAATATCTGCAATTGAACAACGGCTTAGAAATTCTTCCTAAATGACTTTTAAAAAAATCAAAGTCATATACTTCATACGATTCACATGAGCTACATCCGTAAGAAAGACTGAGGCTTCGTTTTAGGAAGAAAAATTGTTTAAAATTGGTAATTTGGATATTATTCCAGTCAAACATAATTTTTTTATAATTCAAAATTTTGTTACAATTCTAATCATATTTATAAAAGAGATTCAATTGCAACATACGTTTTACGTAATTCTTCGCACGAATAAATGAAACGGTCTAGTTTACTCGCAGTTTTTTTTGTAATGCAACCCCTGATTATCAATCTCCAAGTCAGTTTTGGATGAGTTGTATATTAGTATCTAAACTGTCACCTCCAAAAACAATATTATAGTTTTGGAGGTGAAGAGTCCAACGTCTGTTGTAAAAGAGTAATGAGGCAATAAGAGGTACGGTAGGTTGAGCCTTCTGAAACAACATTTAGCTTTGATTCGATCAAAGACTAGGAGCAGACCGATTAGATGGCAAAACTTTGTTCCCAACAATTCACAAGCCGAGACAAAGATTGTTTTTTTTTTTTTTTGAAGCGAAAAATCATTCCACGTTATCATGGCCCGGAAAAAATATACGTAACAAAAAAAAAAAAGCTTGATTAAGGCGCTCGGATACGATATTTATGTAGTAAACATATAAATATTAAAAAAATAAAATTAAAAACCTAAGCGACAGTAATATAAAAACACAGCATAGACGGAAAGTGTCCATGACGTAAGTTAAAAGATAAGTAAAACCACAGCGGGCACAACATTAAGAAAGTAACTTAAAAGAATAAAATTAACACCCGGCAAACGCCAAAGGATGTACGCAAGACATATAAATAATTAAATTTTTGAATCAAGATATACTGCCTTTATAAATCGCAAGACATTCGATAACATCATTACAATTTTCCCGTAACATTCTTCGCACGTCAGCCCCTAGTTTAAACTTGCGACGCAATGGCGTATAACAATCCATAAGGATGCGGTGCACTATTTGTCGGTAGTCGCAGCGAGCACAAACGGTTGCAACCGTTTGCGCCATCAGATATCCATGAATGAGTATAGTGTGCCAAATTGGCAAACGGCAAATAATTACCTCCTCTTGACGGTTATTTCTGCATGAGAAGTTCCACGGTGACACAGTGTTCTTAATTGGAGACAAGGAAAACCCGTCACCCGTCATTGGAGACAAGGAAAAAACAAGCTACTCGTTTTATAATTCAGTAGTTTATTAACACATCGAATAACAAGTAAAATTACTTTAAATAATGACGTAGAACATTACATCATTTATAGAATACAATACTAAAGAACTTAAATTTTTACCGACTGTTATATTTCCAAATTAAAACACATCAAAACTCATGCGGTAACGTATTAGTCCATTACCGATACAATAAAAATAAAAATAAAATATTCTACGACTACGCCGTTACATTTTTACAGCGCTAACAAATTACAATGCTACAAGTGTTGCTACATCACTTCCCGAATACTATTTATATAATTATCCTTATCGTTATTTTTTTGTTTTCTTTAGTATATTACCTCTTCTCTCGTTCACATAATGTATGAACTGCTAGCCTATTTGTACTTTGTTGAAACTTATTAAAACTTAAAGACCTAGTTTAAACTTCGGTTACGTTTTATAAGAAAGATTTTCAAACAACGTTCATTTGCTCTAGTTCTTATAACTAATTATAATAAGGATATCCTGTTTTAAAATTTTTAGAGTTTGTGGCTGCTGAATGTAGAGTATTATTTCTTTGCTTTTAATTACGATAAGAAAATAACAACTGGAACGGTTTGAAGTTTGGTATATTTTTATGCTTTGAGATGCTACTATGAGTTATTTAGAATAAAATATTGATTTCAAGGGCTCTATTCAAGAACAAAAAATTGTAATGCTGTAATTAATTAATTTCTTTCTAATACTCAAAAATAATTACTGCAAAGTATTGAGATTTTGAGGTGGAAAAATACTATTTATCTTATAAACTGAAGCTATAATTAAAATATTCTAGTTTTCCAGAATATTTCAAATTTAAATTATATAAATAATATTTCGTTAAAAATACAAGCGAAACAGCAAATATTTCACGATATGTTTTTATATAATAATTAATCTTATTATTTACAATAAAAAAATAATAATGTAATTTTTTAAAATAATGTTTGCTTTTTTTATGGTTAATTATTATCTTTCTTCATTTCAATGTATACGAACAATAACAACTCATTTCAATAAACCTACAATAACATGTATTGTTCGTTGTTGTATGGACAGTTCATTTCAACCGAATCAACTGGGCTGGACAGTACACTAGTCGGTATACGTATATCTATTCTGCCGTATTGAACTCAGTTCAGTGTAACATATAACGCATTTTAAATAGGGTGTTACTTTTAATAATATTAATAGTATATAATTTTTTACTTACGCTACTTATCCGTAATTTCTACCTTTTCTACTCATCCTACCTTTTGGAGTTTATTTGCAAATTCTACTTTTGTTTAGGAAAAACTATATTTTACACGTTCTATTAAACGCAATGTTGAAATTATTGTATAGTAATTAAAAAGTAGGAAAGGATATGATAATACGTGAGGTAATAAAATTTTAATTTTCTTCTAAACTTCTGATTACAAAGCGGATGCTAATTATTACTACATCTCAAGAGTTAGTCTAATGAATGAATTTATAATACGCTGACTCTGATATTATCGTATCCCTAAACTAATCGAAATCGTCGATAAGTATACAAATTGACTTTAGAAACAGATGAAAATTAAATTGATTGAAATTTTAGTATAAATTTTAATGAGAAAACTCTTCTAGACTTTTTACAACTTTAAACTTTAAGAAAATAATATCTAATTAAGATATTATTTAATATAATTAAGATAATATAATATAATTATCTAATAATAATATAGATAATGTAGTAGATATATTATTATTGTAATAATAATATAATATAGATAATATAATTATCTAATAATTAAGATATTAATATAATAACTAATTATCATTACCTTGATATTCACATATTCGCGGGCGCGAGCAAACACACACACAAATTAACACAAAATAGCTCTTATCATACTAAAATAAAAAAACGCATAACAATAATATACTAAATAAAAAGAAATAATTTTAATTTATTACGTATTTTTTTTATTTTTAAACACGTTCTAATAATTAGGTAGGCAAAAACCCGATAGTAAAAAGATATGCAAACAGCCAACATACAAGCAGCAGATAAAAAGAAACAAGCAACTAATAGTTCGAAAGAAAGTTTTAAAAATTATATTCGATAAATTTAGTGGCTTTACCGTTAATATTTCAAAAAAATAATTCATCGAAAAAAAATTTACAATAAAAAAATTATGTCCCAACCGACCACCAAGAAAAGTATTTTTTTAAAGTTTATTATGTTTTAAATATTGTAATTCTTGATCTACTGATCTACTACGATTAGAAAATTTTCTAATACGATCACAAAAAAATTAAAATCATACCCCTAATTGCGCGCGCGCCGTGAGTGTGTGTGTCTCACTAGAAATGTCGCAGGTTGATTTGTACATAAGCAACTCGGACAGGTTGACAGACTTTTATTGGATGATGGCAATACCGCTGGGTAAAAACCACTATTCGGTGTTTTTCTTCACCAACAGGAAGTTTATTCCGTGGCCCGCAATAACATGAAAGAATCAGAAGTACAACTAATGGGTTTCAAAAGGGGACAGCTAAAACTGTACTGTTCACCTTTGATATTTCAGCGAGGTGAAGGAGTGAGAAGAAGGCCTTTGGTTGATAGATCATTAAGCTTACGTGCATTTACCTTTCTTTTGCTGTACTATCGATCGCACTAGGAAGTGAGAATATATGAGCATTTAGTCGTATATTAAGTGAACACTTGCCGATATCATGGAAAATTAATAATTCTCATTACAATTACTACTTAATTTCCGCTTAATTAATTATCCACTTGAAGGAACTAATTGAAATATCTGAAAATAAGTTTTTTTTAAATTTTCTTTTGTTTTTTATTTTAATTTTTTTTTTTTTTTTAATAATAATAATCAAGAATAATATGGCGTTTTTTTTTTACATATATATATATATATATATTAATTTCATTGCGTTTATGCAAACAAAATATCGTTGTTATTTCGCTTAAATTTATAACAAAGATTAATTAAAAATGTCTGATAAAAGATACACGTATTTATATACGTGTATCTTTTACCAGAAAGAAACAATAAACGCTAAACATAAATAAAAAACTAATAAATATACTATAACACATTTTTTATTTATTTTTTGCGTGGAGAAATATTATTACAAAACGGATTCTTCTGTTTCTTTTGTATTATTTTTAATTAAAACTTTTGTTGAGTCTATTTAAAATATTTTTGATTTATTTCTTAATAACAATAAATTACAACGTTAATAAAACTGTTACGTGAAAGAAGAACAAATAAGACACGTCAGGTTATTTTCAGTATTTATATACGGTGAAATAAAATCGTGTTACACTAATGTTACATTTTTCAGATTCTACTCTTCATAAATATAACTGATTATCGCTATATATCTTTAAGGAAGGTAAGAAAAATATTGTGTGATATTTTATTACGAACTAGTAATTTCAATTTATCCGTTTTTGTTCTTGTTGATGAAAATAAAATTCAAGTAATATAATAATTTAGAAAAATTTGAAGAATATAACTTTTATAATTAGCAGTTACATTCGGTAAAAATTTAATTTTACAGAAGAAAAGACTATTATCTACTACAAAAATAAATATTTAAAAATAATAATCTTTAAATAATTCATTGTTTATTTTGTATAGGTCGTTAATCTGGTAGTACGTAAGTTTTTTAAAGAACTAAAAATGAAATAATAAAATCTAGTAAATAGAAGTTGCTGAAAAAAAATTCTATAAATTTTGAATGTTTTGAAATCACCACGAAATTAAAAAAGATATTATAATAACTTCCTTGCCTCTAATTTAAATTTATACTTTTCAAAGTATAAATTTAAAAAATAATTAAAAATTCTTATTTTTCTCCTAAAGCAAATTTTTATATTTTATTCTTTTAAATTGTTCTGTTTAGATAAATTTATTAAAGAAATTTATAAATTATACAAAATAATTGTACAATAAATAAAATTGTAAAAATATTGCTGGAATTTTTCGGAATATGTCCAATTTTTCACCGATTGTGTAGCTAAAGGTTATTTTTATCATCGCTACCCTATTTTTTTGTTTATTTATTTATCATAAGAAAAATAAAGAATGTTTTTTAACTAAAACTTGCTGCATAAATTCACAGAACAGGAAACCCAGCTTTAAAATAACTCAGATTTAACCCGTTAAATATTTTAAAAAATCTTAAAAATATAATTTCGGGTAAATAAAAAAAAATTAATAAAAATAATAATATTAAATAAAATTTTCCGCCCGTTTCTAAGAATTACGGAAAAATTTTCTATAAAATTTCCCCTACTCAATTGACTTTTTAAAATAGAAAATAATTATACAATCTAGAAAGTTTATTTAATCCGTTATAGTAATAAAAAGTTATAAAAACTCATATAATAATTGGAACTCACAAAATGTTAATTTTTAGGAACGAGATGGTTATTTTAAAATTAATTTCGGTTGATGTTAAAAGTATGAACAAATTTCAGCTATTTGTATTATAGACTTTAGAAAATACTTTTAAAATTAAACTCGAATTTATTAAATTTTATTGCGTATTTTAAATAGTAGCGTCTCTCCTACTGATGAAGGGAATTAACAAAAAAACTTAAAAGCGAATCAACCCCATATTACATTTGACTTCTATCTGTTTATTTATTTTTTGACGGGAATATATAGGCGTGATAATGATGAGAATTTAACAACAATAAGGTAATTATTATACTAATTACAAGTATAAACTAATTATACCTGTTGTGCATTAGAATAAGTAAAAGAAAGAGAAGACTTACCCAAAATTGAGATCTAAAAAAAAACAGCAACAATTTAAAATGTTATGCAAAAATATTCGGGGAATTAAAATAAAATATTATTCTTATATAATATAATAGCCAATATAAGTTATGCAGCTCATACAAAGTATAATTTCAGTAAATTAAAGTATAACTCTTAATATTAGAGTAATGCAAATGTTTTGTTTGTCTTTTCTAAACATTCATTTTAGAAAGGTAAAAATAAAACAGTGAATTCATTTCTGCACCCTGATTTATATATACTGTTTCCTAAATACGAACTTTTTCACATCCTTTAAAGTTAAAAAAAGGAACAAGTGAAAAAAGTACTTATGAATTAAAAGCGGAAATAAAACAAATAATTTACAAAGTAATTGCATTTATATAAATTCATAGAACAATTTTCATTCTATCGCGGTGAAAATTTAGAAAAACTTTTTCGGCTATTTTAATCACTCAAAAATACAGTTCTATTAAATTTATTTTCAGGTCTTTTTCTCTAATATTATTGATTTCCAGGTGATCACATTTTACTTCCGTTCACTCTTTCGGTTTAAAAACTACACAACAGTCGATTGATTTTTATCAAAGCCGATCATCAGTTAAAAGTTTCGTGAATGAATTTTTCATGTCAAATTTGATAAAATGATCGATTAAATTTTTTATTACACGAATATACGGATAATAATTTATTTTCAATAGTGAATTAAATAATATTTTTGAATTTCATTACAGGTTACCTTTATGAGTAATTTTTTTTATTATTTTACAAAGCAATCGTCTACTGTAATAGCAGTAGAATCGGAATTTTCTATATCGTGAAAATACTTTCTTCATTTTCCGATAAAACTATTGAAAAAGTCTGCATAAGTGTTTTCTAATCTAAAGTATTTCATCGTTCATCTTATCAAAGGAATTTTTCTATGTATATTTTCTAGCGAAGTAAGACGTATAGAAACTAAAGATCAACCTAAACATCCTAATTATACGAAACTCAAATAGTGATATTTAGCCTCTCAAGTCCAAACACCAGTTTGCTGGTTATCGTGATTTCATATTATTATAAATTATGAAGTCTATTAAATAAAATATTATATTTCGGTTGAATTTGTAATCGCTTTTTATTTCCATTCTCCCTAAAGCAAATATTTAACATCCATATAAACGGTTTTGATAAAATATAAGTAATTGTTAGTCCCCTGACGGAAACATTTCTTCGCTGAATCACTTCGCACACCAAGACAACGTTTTCATACGCATTTACTACTGCAAGATTGGTATTACTACAATAATCATCGTTAGAGTACATGTCGATTCGCATCCAGGTTATTGTAATTTCCTATATGTGAAATGCACGGGTGACGATTTCTTTAAATGCTATTGGTCGGCTGATTTTAATAAAACTATATAATTTTTCATAAATTTTATTATAACGAGTTAACATAAAACTGTGTGAATGCGTAGTCGTTTAATCGGCCTTTTTCTGAGAAATACATTTTTCCACTTTCCTAAACAATTAACTAAAAAAAATACCGAAAATTGTTCTAATTTGTTATAATTTACCGCTGCCAAACTAAGAGGGTTGAAGAAAATAAATGGTCGGCATAGCTACTGGGCGGTCGAAAATTCTTCATCCTACCCTACTAAACGGCATTTGTATGTATATCATCTGTGTGTGGTGTCCCCCTTAGCTTAGCACCGGAATGTGCCGATCACTAGCGGAAAATCCCGATTCGTTATTACATGTCTTGTATGGTCAGGTGTATACTTGTTTCTTTCTTCTTTCTTTTTCCTGTTTAGCCTCCGGTAATTACCGTTTAGATAATACTTCAGAGGATGAATGAGGATGATATGTATGAGTGCAAATGAGTGTAGTCTTGTACATTCTGAGTTCGACCAATCCTGAGATGTGTGGTTAATTGAAACCCAACCACCAATGAACACCGGTATCCACGATCAAAAAAAAAAAGGTCCTAGTAAAGCCAGTTATTTTTACATGGATTTGAATGATAGATCGTGGATACCGGTGTTCTTTGGTGGTTGGGTTTCAATTAACCACACATCTCAGGAACGGTCGAACTGAGACTGTACAAGACTACACTTCATTTACACTCATACATATCATCATCCTCATTCATCCTCTGAAGAATTATCTAAACGGTAGTTCCGGAGGCTAAACAGGAAAAAGAAAGAAAGGTGTATACTTGTTATATTATTATATATCGATATACCGTATATGTGTCGGTATGTATGCGATATATATGTATCGAAGATTTGCGAAAATTTTGTACTTTTTAACCGGATCCGAATTTTCGGACGAAAATCGCAAATATCTCGAAAACGGTCGGTCCTAGCGCTCTGAAAAAAATTTTTGACCCCCCTCAAGCAACACCCCATACACTTCTAATGTTACCCGACTTTGGTGCGCTTTTCACCTGCCCCAAACGGAGCACTTGAAAATATTATTAAAACGGGACGCTGTTTGGAAATTGGAGAGGTGGTGCGATAGGGTGCCACCGTAATATCTCGAAAACCGCTTATCCGATTTTCACGATTCAAACGGCGTATGTATCAGCAGGTCAACCGCTAACTGTTCAACGTATCGGATACATTCTTGATCGACCGGATCTTGGTTATACGGAAATTAAATCGTTTAGCCATAGGTTTTGATTGCATTCACCCACAGTAAAACGTACCGATCCGATCTTTCGCTAAATACGCTCAAACCTGTAGCTAGCGCAGCTGTAAAGAATAAACTTATGAAGACTAAAAAGTAGAAAATAAAAAAATATATAAAAAAAAATATTTTAAAAACCACTCTTATATTAAATCCACTTAAAAGTAGTAAATAAAAAATGTGAAAAAAAATGTAAAACCCCACTCTTAAATTAAACGCACAAAATGTAAAAAATAATTTTAGGATGGTATCTCAGAATATATTTGACAACAAGCTTTAATGGTGATATGTAAGATTATGTGTAAGTCACAACTCAAATGGGGCGCCGCGGCTCCCCACTCTTTACGCCATTTATCACGCATATGAAAAAATTGGCAAAACCATCAAATTATTTATTTGAAGCTATGACTTTCACATAATCTTACATATCACCATCAAAGCTTGTTGTCAAATACATTTTGGGATACCATTCAAAAATTATTTTTTACATTTTAGTACGTTTAAGTGGTGTCTAAAAACTTTTTTTACGTTTTTTTTATTTATTTATGTGATTGTTCTTCTTGATACAAATAACCAAAGAGTTGTTGTTTCTTCATACTACAACCAAAAAGCAGGCACCGGGATATACCGATCGCTAGCGGAAAATCCCGATTCGTTAGTATCAATTTCTAGAGTTAAATTTATAATTTAACTTTCGTTAAATCAATTTTCACATTAAAAAAAAAATATTTTTACACGAGAGGTAATCAATTTTGGACACCTAATAGTCCCATTTTGAGACGCCGCCCGCCAGGGGACCCGCCTTGAGGGCCCAGCTGCGGAGGCGTACCACAGGCACGTACTGCAGCTAGCTGACAAAATTTTTTTTACTTTTTCAAAATTAAAATGTCTGTTTCATTTTATCTAATTTATTATTTTCTGTTGATGTTAGAATTAAGTTTCCAAAGCAGACTTGAAATCTGAATAAAAAAATAATCGAGAAATCTTACGTAGCTAATGGAACCGTCGTTTATTCTCGGTGAAATTTCGTACTGCATATAACTTACGAACAGTAATATCTTAAACCCTGGCTGAATTCAACGTATACTGTCATTTTTATGATTTTTCTGACAGAAACTTTCGCTCTCGAAAACAGCAGTGCGAAAACGGTCGTTAGACCGTTTAATAAACTTTGACGAAGACTAACTCATGCGATTACAACGTAAGTGCCGAATTAAGAATCTCCTTTTCTGAAATCAGTTAGAAGTCCAACTGGAGGACTCGCTTTGCTACATAATCACAAAGAAATGGTATAAACTAAAAGTTTTTCTTCCGGTAAAACCGAAATAATCAAGAATTATTACCGTACAATTTCACATTTACATTAAATAAGCATACGAGGAAAATTAGAAATGTTTATTCAGTGATTTATTAATTTTTTTAAATTAAATTTCTAGTTTATTTTAATTTATTAAAATGAATATCACTTGATTATTTATTTTATTAATTATAATTTCTCAAGATATATTATTTAGCATATTATTGAAAAGTGTACTACTTGTAATAGGATGTTAGCATAATTATTTTTTGACTACGGCAATCGGCAATAAAAAATGTAAAAACATGTTTTCGGTGAATAAATACACAATTCATTAATTTGTTAGACATATTTTATTTTTATTCAATAAAAAAGTAACAATAATACTAATAATCGTAATAGTAAAATTAAAAATAAGAATAATAATAATTAGAAATATTCTGAATTATTATCATTAAAATAATAAAAAATGTTGATTTATAATCGACAAAAAATAAAACGGTAAATAATTTTCTTTAAAAATTAACACGGTTTCTTTTTTCAGAGACGCATTTGGTGGAAGAAATGGCTTTCAGGACATTATTTCTTGTGGCACTAACTGTAGTTCTTGTAGAGTCAAGCAATTATGAAATTAAACGAGAAATTCGCCAAAATCTTCAATTGAAAAGTAATTTAACAACTAATCTCGTTATTGGTGAACGTGTAGATGGAGATAGGTAAGTAGTATCAATAGTGAAATACAATTTTTCTGCATAAATACGAAATGTTTTCGGAAGCTCAGAGCATTGAATTCAAAACTCTGAAGTCGGATTTGTATTTCGTAGGCACCCAATACAAAACCTAATTAAACGATCAGTAATCAACGATCCATTGGTAAATATGCTATTAAATATAAATATATCAATCTCTATGAAGCCACACATCAGAAATATTTTCGCGTAGCAATGCTGAATAATTTGTCGTACGAAAAAATACTTTGTTGACATCGGGTGATATTTTTCTGTTACAATTTTTCATAAATTTCTGACCGATTAAAAATGTCATCTCTTCTGTTTATTTAAAATTGAATTTAAAAACTTTCTTTTATAAAACAAATATTATCCTGACCGAATCATAGTTATGAAAAACAACACTGAATTCTCTCCTTTTTCGTTTAACATGTATAAGTAATGTACATTAACAGAAGTTATTTCAACTCCTAATATTAATATTTTAGTTTATTCTTATTCTGATTTTATTAATTTTTTATATCTTCAATATCAACATACCTTATTTATGCATATACATAACGTTTTCTATTTTCTACTTTTTTCCTGTTAATAACAAAGTGTGTATTTTTTAATACTTCTCTGATAGAGGTTTTGGCTGGTTTCATTTGATCGTACGGATAACAGTATAAACACACTCAAACATTATTATATTAATACAATTCATTATTATATACAAATATACACGATGTATTACACAAATAAAAAAATTCATATTCCACACGGTGTTTCAACCAGTTTTGTCCACCTTACTAAGAAAATCGTACACGTAAACATTAGCAGACGTAAGGGATATCAAATCATACAATAGGCGTTCCCTTCTAAACAGGAAAAATTTCTCTATGATCTTTCGAAACCGTTATTAATTTTTGCGGATTAATAAAAACTATTAACTCTTATAAAACTACTAACATCGTTTAGATAATAACACAGACGAAAACGTACTGTCCGACAACACCGGTCCTGATTGTGACTTGGTAATGCCGCGTGAGACTCCATGATAGAACCGGGTGGTGGTGCGGGATTTGTCCCCGGCTCCTGCGCGAACCGGAATGAGATTACGTTCCCCTTGTTAGGTGACCTAAATTGATCGGCTTATTTGGGTGTAGGTCTGAATTTCTATGTTGCGTAAAATATAATTTTGATCGGTATGAGTGTAGCACCGATTTAAATTTCAACTCGTTCGTTTTCTGCGGCATTCACAGTCACGAACGGTGCCGTTAAATCCGACTAGGCACGGGGTTCGCGCTTCCGCGGTTTCGGTCGGTTACTTTGAGGGAATCGTGTTAGATTGGATATGAAGATGTCCGTTTGAGGTCGTGAAGGCAAAACTTGATTTGTATTTTACTGACGCAAATATCTGCCGAGGCATTTCCACCGGTGGCATTCCGACCGGGGCCTGGCTGATGACTGTGAGATGTAATCAGTTAGAGGGTCTAATGATAACCTTCGGTAAAGCTCCTCAGGGCTCGGAACGGAGGATGTGGTATGGCAACCGATAATGTCACAAGGTGGATGTCTTCCCCGTACGGTGTTGGGATGTCGGACAATACTGAAAATTTGCAGATTTTTAGACGATTCATTACACGCGTGGATATAATTTGAAAATAAATTTGAAGTAAAAGATACCAATGGTATTTGACAAAAGTATCGACTTTTACATATTCATCTCAAAATTAATAATCTTAAAGAAAATTTTACCGATGTAAATATCTGAATATTTGCTTAACTCTGTTGAAGATAAATCCACTGAAGTATTCACGCACATAGAAACATCCGTTTTAAAATTATGAACGATCCTGTCCTAAGGTAATAAGAATTTATATTTTAGAATAAGAACGCTCAAATTCTGCATATATCGATTCTTTTTTATGCTGGTTGAAAACATGGAAGGATGAGGGTTTAAAAAGTTAGAAGTTTTGAAATATCTAATTAAGACGTACCCTTAAAATAGCTTGGAAAGAACGAATAAAAAGTAATGACTTTTTAGGTTTTTAGGGAGAATACATAATATTGTAAAAAGGATCAACTCAGTATTCAACATTTTGGAATATTTTGACGGGAAAAGTATTCTTTACGTCATTTAAAATTCAGGAGACAATCGACCTGAAAAAGAATGTTCGGATTAAAAAGACGTCAATGATACGGAATTTGAGAGGATGGTCCCTTTGTTCAGGCACAGGATCATTTAGGTTTTCAGCTAATAAAGTTGGGATATCCAGGATGGTAGTACATCTTCAATAAAAGACGGTACTTGAAGAAAAATCGCTAATGTAAGGTTCACGGTTTTTATTTTCCGTATTTAAACTTTAATTTTTGCGAAATTATTTTTTATTTATGGTATTCATTTCGTAAACAGTATTTATACAATAAAGTAAAAAATATAAGAAAAGTACAGACCAAAACGTTGGCAATCCGAAATTTAATCTTTAAAAAATCTAAACCGTTCAAAATATTGTTCACCACCTTCTTAAATACAAGGTCATTAATGAACTAATTATTATTATAATGTTACAGACGATAAGAAAATTTTAGCTAATTAATTTGTTCTGAAGCGTTTAAACAAAAAATAAGAATTAAAAAAAAAAGTGATCAACCATGAATTCTGCAACCACCTGATTATCACTAGCTCGGCAATAACCGGCTAAATTTAATCTAACTTTTCAATTACTCGATAAAAACTTTTTATTGCATAAACACTTTATAAGTTATTCATTCACCTTTTTCATAACTATTCTAATTAGTTTAACTTTGTTACTTAAGAATTTTCTTTTCAATTTTTTTTTCAGATTAATATTTGAAAGCTTAATTCACGTACCAACGATTAAGAATGGATCTCAGTCGTTAATGGCAAAATTTCCTCCTGAAGGTCGAAATCTTTCTGATAAAATTACTTTTATTAAAGTAGAGGGTGTGTCTAATACAGATTCACCGAAAATAATCAAAGGAGGAGTTAATTTTAAACATGTTCATTTTGTATTTAAATGCGACTCCGAACATTCAAAAGATTATATCTTATCTATTTATGGAAAAAAGAAAGATGAGAAATGAAAGATAACAAAACATATCATACGATGTATTATTAAAGCTAATTATTAATCCCATTAATAATAATGTAAATAAAAGGAAACTGTTAATAAATATTGTATTCTACGATACAATACAAAAGACTAAAATTTCTTAGACTATTATATTTCAATCCTACTCTACTCTTTTTTTGTTTATTAGCCTCCGGATTACAGTAAGGTATTACTTTAGAAGATGATATGTATGAGTGTACAAGTGTAATCTTGTGCAGTCTCAGTTCGACCATTCCTGAGATGTATGGTTAATTGAAACTCAACCATCAAAGAACACCGATATCCTCGATCTAGTATTCAAATCCGTATAAAAATAACTGGCTTTACTAGGACTTGAACGCTGGAACTTTCGACTTCCAAATCAGCTGATTTGATAAGATGCGTTCAGCACTAGACCAACCCGATGGATCATCGATAAAAATGCCCCCACAGCTGTACTCAACTCAAAAGATGGCTGCAATTATATTATTGCAACTATATATTATTATTCTTGAAAGAATCATCCTCTTATATTTCAGAGAATTTACGCTTGTCACATTCATAAGAGGGACCAGGGCTTATATTACTAAGAATAATTACAATAAACTTTAATTTATATTACAGTGCAATACTTTTAGTCAAACAAAATGTTTGATAATTAATCTTTTTTTTTATGATTACAATCACATTAATGGCAGATAGCAACGCACGATTACAATACACCATTCCTTCATGAAGATGTCAAGTAAGATCTGCCATATTGTTAATTTTATTATTCTTTCTTTTTTTTTTTTGTTAGATATCCTTCGACGATTATTCCCCGAAATTGCAATATAAGTTAAAATTTTAGGAAAAGTTATTGTACTAAAAGTCAGCATTTTATTACGTATTCAAACTGAAGATGTTATTGTTTTTTTTGTCGTCGTCACTGGTATAGTAATAATTTTTTTTGATTTTTATAGCATTGGGAATCTTGGTGAGTTGCATCAAACCAGTCAAATTACTGAAGACAAAAAAACAACATATTACCGCATAGCTTAAATTATTTTGATATTCAAATTTATGAATTTTCCCGCGAAAATTTTATATAGTTAGCTGGAAAACTTAAAAACATAAAATAAAGCGTACCTCCGCATTCCAGAGACCTAGTTCGCACCCAGTAGTAGGTTTTTACGTCATTTTTTATTTTATTTTTTATCAAAACTGGTTCAAGGATATCTTTGCATTTCAAGGAAAAGTATTATTATTTTGATATAACGGTTTTTTTTGGTCCAGCCGTATTTTGAATAAAAATAAAAAATTAACATGAAATTAATATTTTTTAATTTAATAAAACTGCTCTAAAATGTAATATGTATAAATTTTTCAATTCTTGTTTAAATTATTTCTTAAATTTGATGCTAAATTAAGCGTAAATAAGTTATAATATTATTATATTAATTCGGTTTATTAGTTTATTTTCTTTTTCTTTTTGCTAACAAAATAAAAGAAAAAAAACCATTCACTTTTTACCAAAAAATTTGTTGCCAAATTCAAAGCAACCAACTTATCTAAGCTTGAAATTTGACTTCAAATTTGAGAAGTAATTTAGCGAATTGAATTTCTATTTCAAAAGTGATGAAATATATTGAAAAATACTGTATTAATTTTGAAAAAAAGCAAACTTTCTAAACATATCGGCGGTAATAATAATTAACTACCATCATTCTAAGAATGAGTTAGAACATAATCTGACTCAATCGATCAGACACAAGATAAAAGTAAATACATTTATCTACCGCAGACAATGTCTTTAAGTTCCGAATCAAGAATGTTGCGCTAGAAAATTGGAAACATTCGGAGTATCGATCGATCGATAAAAAATTATTTATTATGTAAGAATAATGTTGTTAAAAGAAACAAATTTATTTATAATTCATAAATTAAACACAATTTGTAAATCATAATCTTTTTTTAATCGTGACAACTAATTAATAAATATAGCAAACTCATTGTAATTTTTTAAAGACGTTATTCCTAACAAGGTCATTCATTATTTTAATTACAACTGTTATCGAAAGACCTATATTTATGAACTTCTGATAGCAACATAAAAAATAAATGTCTATTCGTACAACTAGAATAATTTTAAAAATACAAGGCTACGTCTGCAGATATTTTTGTACTTAACATTGCAAACTACGTACCTACATTAATTAATAGCCGTAAGGATACTTCAACATTAAAATACGAATAATACAACTAATCATACATTTTTTTTAACGCGTAATAAATACTTAAATTTTCTTAAGTACGTAGTCCTTAACAAACACGTAATAAAATTTTACATCTTACTATTAAAATACAAACCAAATTATTTCAAAATAAAAAAAAGAATTAGTTTTATTTTTAAATTGTTTATTTTCGTAATAAATTAATAATTATTTATCGAGTTATATTTATCTGTAGCGATACACATTATTGCTAATCGTTTACAGTAAATCATTACATAATTATTATAAAAAGTTAATTGCTTAAATAATGTACATTATGAGAACTTTTAACTTTACACTCGTTTATACAGTGTTATCAATAATTATTAAAAAAAAAAAAAAAAAAAAAACAAAACACACAATCACACAAAAACAATAGAAATTATTCATAAAAATCCTGTTTATAAAAACATAAGAGCACTATATTCTCAACAAGATGTCATTGTGTCATCGACGTTCAAACTGCCAAGTTACATAAGATACAACAGTTCAATTTTTAAATACGCATAAATGTTAGCAGACTGTGTATTGTTTACAGTAACAATATGTTTACTAATTATTCTAATAACAATCATATGGAGGATAGAAAATCCACGTGGTGTTTATTATTAGGTAAGTGTGTTTTTTTTTTAATAACATTATTTTAAGCTGCATACTCAGTATTCTAACGGATGCCAATTTTAATTTATCACATGGAAAAGAACTTCCAATCAAAATTGCAAAAGAAAGGATTTTTAAGAAAAATGTTAAAATAATACTATACGTACAATATTATTCAGTTAGTTTACCTAACTGCATTTCTAGTCGCAGAAAATAATAAATGATTATTTTTTTCTCTCTTCGCTTTTGCTTTTTATCCGTGCTTCCGTAGAAATTTCTGTTTCATTAAAAAGTTATTAAATAACCATATTAAAATCGTAATTTATGATATTAAAACTACAGAAATGTATAGAAATTAATAACAAAGTTAACGGATGGACATTTCTTACTTTATCTTTAAAATTAAATTTTTTAAAGAAAATAAAAATTTTCTTTTGAGAAAATCCGCATAAATAAAAGGAGTAATAGGAAAAAATAAAATTATAAAATTCTTACGTAGAAAACATATTCAAATCCCGTTACCGAAAGTGTTTAATTTTATGTGAGTAACTGAGAAGATAAACATTTATCGGTGTGTAATTTTAATACCTTAAATCGCACTTTAATTAAATTTTATAAATAATGTATCGATGTAGTAGTAGAGAACTCTGCGCGTTAAACATTATAAAACAATAAGCGAAACAAAATAATTTTTATCTGTAACCGCACCGACTCCACGTTACCTAAATGATATAATCTTCCGTTAAAATGCTGATTTCCCCAAAATAACCTGCCAAATTTTGAATAAATGAAACGCTAAAATAAAATTTAAAATAATTTATAAATTTAATTCGCTTTATAAATAAATCACTCGATCACCGCTTACAAAAGGTGAGTTTTTTTTTCATCTCCTCCCCCGGGTTGGATCAACGTGCAGCATAAGCACAGCCCGGAAGAGTATCCATTACTCTAACGAGCCTACCCGCCTACCGGCCGTAAGTCCGACATGACAGGCAGGCCCGCCGATAGGATCTTAATTTCCTTGCCCAGCCGCTAACCCCAGTGCAAAGCCACCAGGTCCGACAAAGTCGTGCCCAGCGACCCCATCCTGGAAGCCGGGACTCCGTCTTGCATTGGCTGCCTCAAACGGAGCCAACCCGAAGGTCACCTCCGCCGGAACTCGGTCTTTCAAGCGCCTGCCTCTAACAAGCGCCACCTACAGATCGCACCTGCCGGGAGTCTGTCTTATCAGCTCCGGGGCACCAGAGTCCCGGCATTTCATCATCGACGGCCGGCCACCCACTCAAGAGTGGACAGACGCCGACTCCACAAGGGGCTGTCCAGCACCCCACTGCTACCCCACCGTTCACTGCGAAGGAGAAACTGAAAAGCCAGACAATGGGCAACAGTCACCTTCCACAAATAAACACCAAGACATCAACTTATTTGCGAGTTGAATTAGCGGTTCAAAATATTACTACACAAATCATAAGTTGTACGATACAAGACTGTCGTCATTGCATATTCTTTTCTGTTCATACAATAATACTGTTAAAGGGATTAATTTAACCCTAAAACTATACTTAAAATTGTGTAAAAATACCAAATTTTGTTTAAAAAAAAAACCAAAAAATCATTCAGAATGGCCCAGCAAAAAAATAAATCGCTTAACAACAATAACAACTTTTGTTTTTAAAGCGCATGCTGCTTATTTAAATTTCAATCTCTGTTATTCAATTAAAATTTTTTAAAGTTTTAGTTAAACTGCAGACGATTAGTCCTGTACCTTTTAAGAAGATAGCGCATAAGGTTTCGCATAAATTATCCATCACGTATTATTAATAATGGCTGCTGATTCTGTTCATAAGGGACTAAAATCTTTTTTTTTAAATATTAAAAAGAAAACCGAGTATTTCTAAATTTAGTAAAATTACAAATTCCTTTCTTTATCTTTTCTATTTAGAGAAAAAGTTACAAATGTAATATTTCTGTAACAATAAGATACAAAATTATTTGCTTTTCAAGAGAAAGAATTCCTATTTTTTTTAAATAATGAAAATTAATCATTTCAATAAATTAAAGTTTACTAATAAATGGTGATCTCTGGGACGGAGTGGTAGCGGGTTGACCTTTCATCCGAAGGTCCCGAGTTCGAGTCCCGGTAAGGCACTTTTCATACGCTACAAAATTCCATTTCCCCGCCCAAGCTTCAAGCTCATGCGGCGATATCATAAAAAAATAAAAATAAATACGCGTTTTGAAAAACTGTTGGAATTTTTTTTATAAATAATGGATTATCGATAACACAGTATCATTACCGTATAAAGTTAATAAATATATTCGATATAAAGTATTAAAAATATACTTTAAACGACTCAAAATATTGTCATTTGACAAGTTTTATACGGTGGAAGTGTAAAGTTTTACGATAGTTTAACCCAGAGTAGCCGTAGCATTTTCTTAATTTCTTGAATAGTTTTAGCAAACTAATCTAGAGACTTTTTCTTAACATTACTTTTCCTGAAATAAGTGTTTGTAAGAGTTAACACGCGTTAATCTTCAATTCTAATTATAAAGAAAAAAATTTAAACTGTTACAGATTAATTCATTCGTTAGATAACTGTTACGTAATCGGTAGTTAAATTTAAAACTGTTGTATTAAATACCCTACTTTTAAAATAAAAAAATAAAAATAGGAACTATTTCATAAGAATATTTGTTTATCAGTGATAGCAAAGACGTTCTATAATTTGTAAATACTTTTAATATACAGCATAATAAACCTTGTATAGATTAAGAAGAAAATTCTCGAACTTTTAACATCGATCCATACATTTTGTCATTTGAAAATCGTTCTGCTTAGTTATTCTAATTTATTCTTTTTTTTATTTATCTTCTAAAAAATAAGTAATTTTAAATTAAAGACGTGAGACCTATTTTTCACTATTTTCAATTTATTTGACCTGCACTCTTTCATTTATAAAGGATTATAAAATTAAAAAAGTAAAATTTGAGACTACGATATAGATGAACTCTCTAAGCACTTTCATAAAACTTAACTTTTTAACTACAAAAAGCATGAACATTAAACGTAAAAATTTATGTTTACTGCAATATATTTGACAGCATGTCTTAACTGTAGAATGTTACAATAAAGTTTAAATTTTTTCTGAGAAATATCATATATTTATTTTATTATTAATAAATAATATATATACATATATATTATATTTATAAAAATCGTCTCAAGAATTCAGGGGATGATCCTCACGTTGAAATAAAGAAAAAGCTTTACATCAACATATATAAGGAAACGCTTATAATACCGGCTGTCGGCCACTTTGTATTTTTAACATAAAAATTAATTCTTAGGAATGGTTTATCGTCTCGAACTGAAATTTCGTTTACTGCTCCTAGAGGTTTACTTGTAGAAAAATAAAGAACCTGATTTCTCAATTCATTTCAAAATGATAGCTACGTAAACTTTTCAACGGTTAATATTTTTGCAACCGCTGATTAATTTAAATGTAATTATAAAAAATTACAAAGAAAATGACACCTTATTTATTCAATCCTGTTATTGAAATATTAATATTAATAATATTACAATAAAGTAAAATATTATTGAAAACTATATTGGAAATATTACAATAAAATATAATTGAAATCTATTTTTAGTTATTATAATAAATACATTAAAAAAGTAATAAAATTATCCAGTAAGATCGTAGGAAATTAGTTAATTTTATTATTCAAGAGAAGAAATAAAAACTGTTTTTTTAATCAAGCGATTCGCTTCAAGAATTTTTATTAAAAAAAAAAATACTTTTATTATATATTTAAAAAATATAAACTACTTTTAATATAATTATTTTTTTATTAAAAAATATATGTATATTTCTTTATTTTTTTCAATAATTACTTTTTAGTTATACTGATCATTTTACATTTAATGCCCTTTCATTACGTCACAAGCCTCTGAGCTTAGTTTAGATAATCTCAAAATTCAAAACAAAATTGAATTTTGTGAGGCAGTATTCATCGCAGAATACCTCTGGGCACTGCCTGTGATTCATTTACAATAAACTCAAACGTTGGAACGTGTAAAAATTTAAGGGCGCGCGCGCACACATACATTCACAAAAATACACCGAGTCTAAAAAACACTTTAAAACCATTATTAGAAAATAAACCAAGCGCTTTATTTTACTGGAAATTATAGGAAGTACACTGTGATTAATATTTTATTTAAATAAATAAATAATAGTAATAATGTAATGTTCTTTGTTATCTGAAAGGAAAAAGGAAGTTTTGTCTGTTCTACACAATTGATATGAAAAGACATCTGTGTTTAATTATCATAATGGGTGGAGTGAACTACCACTACAAACATAATAAAATAAAAGCTTGTGACAAGCAGATAATCCACTAATCAATATTTTACTTAACAGACTGCTGTGTTCACATACTTTGTGAAAAAGGTAAGTTATTAATATTTTGTTTTTTATTATTGTTATTATTACAATAATAGTAAAAAAATAATCTTAAAAAATTAATTTAAATCTGAAAAAGTGAATCTCTAAATATTTTTACTCAAATATAAATCGATGAGTTAAAAATTTATTTATTACCAATACATACATAACAATATATCTTCAACCGTAATCGAGGTGGTTAATATCAATTTTTTTGTTCTATAAATACTGAGAGAATACAAATTTTTAATTTATATTTTTTATCTTACTAATATAAACGGTATTGTTCGTTAACAAAGATATTAAAGGGAAAAAGACGTACCGATGATTTATTATTCCAGGTTGAATACAACATTACTGTATCATCATTGACTTACACGTATCAACTGATTAAAATCAAACCGATCTATCAAATTCATTCCACAAATTAACATACAGTTTTATTTTTTAACCGATCGCAAAACTATTTTTATAAACTTCCTCCTTTACTTCTGCTCTGCGCTAATATTTTTAACTTTAAAATACACAGCGTTACACCAACATTATTACTTGTACTTTATGTTTTTCAAACTTTGTCTTTCCATACAATTTTTACCTTCTACAATTTTTTTTATAATTAAATTAACTTTGATGTAAAAAAACTAATTTTTCTAATAAGGATTTGCTACAGTTTTATTTCCTCCGATTTAACTCCAATATTTCAAACTTTGTCACCCGCTAAACTATTTAACGTTTCTAAGTACAACCAATATGGTTTTTTGTTTATTTATTTTTTGTTTTGTTTAACATCAGGGTTCGCAGTTAAGCATTACTGCACAGAGGACGAGATGAATGATTTGTAGCGTGTGTGAAAAATGTCATGCCTGACCGGGATTCGAACCCGGGACCTCCGGGTGAAAGACCGAGACGCTACCACTCGCGCCTCGGAGGCCGGCAACAACCAGTATGGTTCGTTTGAAATGTTCAAACGCCTGTTTTCAATTTATTACAATTTTTATCTTTAAATTAGGGTTTGCTTTTCTTAATCAGCTGCTCCTCATTATTTTTATAAAAAATCTAGATTATTTAGAATTTTTAGTTTAATTCCTAATTTTATTAAAATTAAAAAAAAATTGTTGTATCAACATTCTAAACATCTATTCATTATTAAAAATACTAATTGTATAGCTTCATTTTACTTCAGCCTGCAACCTAAACCAAATCTAAAAGTTAGAATAACCTCCTTTGTTATTTTATTTACGTAGACAAAATTTCCTACCGTAATTCAGAGTCAAATTTACACCGCACAGCATACAATTAAACTCTACTGAATATACGTAACTTAGTCGTGTTCAGTGTTTGCCGACGATTTTAATAATTCATTTCCTAATAAGGATAAAAGATTGAGGTTATTTTATTTTATTCCTATTCTTTTTCTTATTAACCAATCCAAGCTTATTATCTTATTGAAATTTCTTTTCAAAAAAACTGAAGGTAAGATGACTAAATTCGCTTTTATTAATAATTTTTTCTTAACTCGACTAAACGTTCGTATGATATGCAAAAAAAAATTATTATTATTATTATGACCTATAATTATTATTGTATGGTCGCCGACGTTATACCCATTGCTATTTTGGCAAGGGAGCGACAGGTGACCTATAGGAGGCGACGGGCAGGCGAAGACCGGGAGACCATTGCCAACGAGGAACGCGCTCGCACGTTTCTCACATGGCAAGAAACCTGGGACCACGAGACCAGAGGACGATGGACGATGGACGGCAAGGCTTATCCCTCTGGTCAGACCGTGGACGAAGAGGCGACATGGAGAGATGTAATACTACATGACCTTTCCCTATGACATTACCTCCATGTCATAGGGAAAGCGCCGTCTCCAGACTGCCTCTATTGCCCCGGTGTACGGGACGACGCCGAGCACCCCTTTTTCAAATGTGCTCGGTGGGCGGCAGATCGAGGGACACTAGAGGCGGATCTCGGAGCACCGAGCCCCTACAACGTGGTTGCGATGATGCTCCGTAACCTGAGCAGCTGGGAGAGTGCAGCCCGATTCGTCTGCAACATTCTCAGGACCAAAAAGGGTGACCTGGATAGCCCTGAAAATTAGGCAGCGCCTTCTCAGGCTAGTATAGGAGGACTAGGCCGAAAGTAATGTGTTAAACGGTTCCGGGTCGAGTCCTGGTAGAACCCCTTTCTACCAGGTGGTTTTAGTCGGTAGTCTGCCGATGGTGATTGGATAATACCATCAGTGGGAGCCCAACACTCCGTGCGTAAATGCATTTCTACCTCCCTCCCTCCCTCCCGCCGCAAAAAAAAATTATTATCGCCTATTAACTATTAATAACAACTAATCTTTTCTGACTTTCCTAGCCAAGTGTGGGCGTTTTGATACAATTATCAGTCAGTTTTCACGCACTGCCTACTTTAAATAAAAACGGTTACAATAAAATTAAAATTGGTATATCCGTACTGCTAAACGGAATAATAGAAAACTCAAAAAATCAACAAACTCTGAATAAGTTATCACTGTTTCTAATCGATAATGTCTATTTAAAACAAATTTTCCTAAAAAATGAGCAACGGGAAGCTTGTGTATCAGTAATTCATATTATCAACTGTCTATTTATTACTTATCGTTAATAAATTAATTTCTGTTCTCGTAAGTTATTTAAAAATTATTTTTTTTATTTCATACAAAACCTATAGCAATAATTCTTGCGATTAATAGATATACTTTCTTGTTCAATTTATCAATACTAACATAAAAAAATTAAAAAGTAGTTTTTAAATAACTCTTAAAGACAGCTTAACGTCCGGAAAACTGGTGGTACAAAAACTGTTCGTACTGTTGAGGGCAATGAAAACAAATGCGAACAGGCAGTTAATAGAACATATTTTTGTATTTTTTCTGAGCCTTTAATGTGATGTATAGTCGAATACGATAAAAATTAAAAAAAAAAAGTTTTTTTTAAATAATAAAATTTTCAGAATGAAGTAAAATTACATGTTTAATAGAAAACCAGAAAGTTAAAGAAAAATATAAGGTAAATAAAATCACTCAAATCTTTCGCGTTGTGATGAAGCAAGTTTAGGCTTCGAACTCAAAAATATATCTCGACTATTTTTTTTATACTCTAGTTAATCGGTTGAACGGATAAAAATCATTAGACACAATGACGCTTCACTGAACCATCATTGCTTTCTCTAAGGGTTGAGAACCACAATTAAAAAATTACACGTCAAAAGTTTTGTTTAAATTAGAAGAAAAAAAAAGTAATTTTCTTACATCGTTAGCTGTGAACGATAAAAACTGAATAAAATCAAAACAAATTACACTATATTGACAGATTTACACATTACATCGACCGATATCTCCCCAACGGACATCACTTTTATTCACATACAAGAAATTTTTAAGCCGGTTAGATTAGATTAAACAAATCTTAAGTGTGTTTATAATTAAGGTTCATGTTTATTCATTTTTACTTATGAGCAAGAATGAAATATAAACAAAAGTTTGTATTTATTTTGAAGGAACTAAATTAAATGGTTAAGCGGTTAAGTTGCATCGGAATTTAAACGCTAACTTCGATTTCCGGTTTGACTTTTATAAACTAAGGTATCTGTTGATTACATAACAATCGTTCAGCTAATTATCTCAAGTCTGTAATCATGAACTTACACAACTTATTTTACGTATCTATTAGGTTCGTAATAAAATCAACAGAAAGTTATAGGTAGAAAACTTTAAAATTTTGTAACGTAAAGGTAAACATTTAATTTTCATTTAAGGAAAAAATTATCAAATGAAGGCTGACAACGTCTTACTTGATTTAGAAAGTTTTGACAGTGTTGTAGAAGCTTATTACACCATGGATGATGGAATAATTAGTGCGTTTTTATACTTTAAATTCGAAGAAGCAAGTTATAAAAGTATGTATCTCATAGCTTCATCCAAAATTATTACGACAACTTTTTTTCTTGTTACTAAATATTTCTTATAATTCTATAGTTACTTAACAGGATTAAAAAATTCTGCTTTAGCAGTTCAAAAAATCATTCGATGATAAAATGTTTCAATTTCATTCTCAGGTAGAATCATTACTAATCTCTGGACAATAATTATACAATTTATAATAATTTAATTATTACTGTTAATGCCAAAATGTAAAATTTTTTGGGGTTTTGTTATAAAGCTTCAAAAATCGAAGAAAAACCAAAGTACTCTTTTAATATATTTTTATTTCTTGAGTTAAAAGCCCGTGAAAAAAGATTACTAAATAAATTCGTTTAATTATTTTTCTATTAATTAAAACTATCTAATTTTTCTTAAATAATTAGGTAGTTTTTGGACCTACGGTTTTTTTTTTTTTTGTTATCGATCATTATTTTTTTTCATATAAGTCTTATTTAAGACCGGAATTGCTTTTGTATTAATTTTTAAAATAATTTTATCGGTTTTCATAAACAATTGTAAATTATTTAAAATTATTGCAACAGAGAATAAAGTTCTGTGAACATTGCGTAATAATACATACTACGTAGCTGTTATGGTGAACACAAGCGCCAGCTAATAATTTTCTTGCAAACGTATTCATACGTTTCTTGTGGTTGTATGATCTTTTACGATAAACGAGCATTTTAGAAACATATTTTTTAACCGGCATTGATGATAGTCAATTCGCAAAGAAGTAACGGAGCCATAATGCGAATCAGAAGTTGAATTTCACTACTTTAAGCAATTAATTTCATTTTATTATATTTTTTTCTATTTTTTTTTTTTTTTTGGGACTATTTTGAACAACATGCTGTAGTAATTCCTAAACACAGTTTGTCTTTTTTTTAATGGCTATCCGTTTTTGGAACTGTGCTACTTATTAATTGAACTCAATTGCCAAACTACTACGGTTGTACGAGACGGAGTAACGTACATACGAGTAGATTCGTAAATAATTTTCCTGAGAAATCCATCACAATTTTTTAAAACGATTCACAGTAACGTCACACTCATAAACAGATAAATCTTTTATTCAAGGGCAGATAACTCGTTATGATACCGTATTTATATAATTGAAAGTTTGCAATTTTTTGGACTTATCTGACAGATTTTAATAAATTTACTTTTAAGTTTCTAAATCTGATGATTTCATTACATTAGTGTTCATTGAATCAGTAATATTTTAATTTTATAAAGTCTTTGTAAAGAAATTATTTATTGTTAAGTACTTATTAAAAACAACTTGTTATATTAAAACAAAAAAGTTCAAAATGGAACAATTCTCAATCCAACAATGAAGTGTTTCAAATAAGATTTTAAAAAATAAATAAATCGTTTCTAAGCGTTGAAATACGTGGAAATTTTAGAGATCATCTGCCTTTGACTAAAGTAAAAAAAAAAAAATTGAAAAGCTTATTTAGGTGATTCCTAGGTTACAGCAGATAATCGTGTTTTTCTTTTGTAATTTCTTTAGTAAAAATTAAGTATCTTCTACTAAATTCAAAGCGAAACATATACATTCTTATGAAGGCGCGGGCATCTAGTAATCATAAACAAATTTATTGCAATCAGAGGTTGCTAGTTAATTAAAAGATAAATAAAATTTATTAAAACGAAATTAAAATGTAAAAAATTCTTTATAAATTAATTTTTTTTTAGTAGACAACTTTATACACTCGTATCTACAATAACATTGAGTTATAAAATTGACCTTTATGTTAATCTAGTAACGCAGAATAAAAATATTCTATTAAATAATGAATAGATAGACGACTAACTTTACTCTTACGAAAAACAACTGAAGGAATATTAAAAATAATGTGGATGTATTTTTACTCTTTCATTAAGATTTTTCCTAATCTTTCAAGTCATACGAGCCTAGAAGCTTACATCAAATAATGAATCAATTTCACGTTAAATCTTTAAAAACAAATGGACATAATTTAGTAGTTTTATGTGGAATACATGCATACGGATATACACAATTTGAACGGAAAATATCTAGGTATGGACAAAATTATTTCTTTTCGGAAAGGGGTATTTCTCAAAAGTACTACTCTCGTAAGTATCAGATGCAGTTTAATTCAGTTGGATCCTAAATACATCTCAGAAATGGTCGAACTGAGACTGTATAAGACTACACTTCATTTACACTCATACATATCATCCTCTGAAGTAATACCTGAACGGTAATTTCCGTAGGCTAAACAGGAAAAAGAAAGAAAGAAGGATCCTAAATACAACCGCATCATTATTCAAAGGGGACTAGGCAAGTTTGACGATACAACGGAACGGATCATTACTAGCGGTTACAAGATAGCGCGTATTCCTTTCCCTGTTTAGCCTCCAGGAATTATCATCAGGGATTACTTCAGAGGATGAAGGAGGATGATATATATGAGTGTAAGTGAAGTGCAGTCTTGTACTTTCTCAGGTCGACCGTTTCTGAGATGTGTGGTTAATTGAAATCCAACCACCAAAAACACCGGTATTCACATATCTAATATTCAAATCCGTATAAAAGTAACTGCTTTTACTAGGACTTGAACTCTGCGACAGCGCGTGTCAAGTCCCATCTGCACTATAACCGCTGTAGTCTCTGTCTCAGAGAGGAAATTCTGGCCTTGAGAACGCTCCAGGGACAGGTCGACTGTCTTCGTCTGTGACTGAGAGAAAAAATGTCGCAGTACCAAAAATTCTTGAGATAGAGAAGCGTGTGTCCTATCACCTAATAGAGGTGTCCTTGGGCATTAATACACCAGCATTTCGTGCTATTCTGTGAGATCACCTTCAAGTTATAAAGCTTTGTACCTTCCAGAGCCGCGTAACTTGACCGACGATCAGATGGCACGACGTGTTTCAGGATACCGCGAAATGCTGAAAAAGTTTGAAAATTGGAAATCTCCCTACGTGAACAATACTGTGACAGGTGATAAAACTTTGGTGTACTATTGCGACGATCCGACCAAAGTTCAGAGGAAAGTGTGGGTGTTCGAAGATAAGGAGACTCCCGTAGCCGTTCAAAAATTCAGATCTGTGAAGAAGAGAATGGTGGCCGTATTTTTTAGTGCGAGAGAAGGTTTAGAGCGCAGCTGTGTTGAAAATTCAGACTGTCTTCTGAAAACTGTTCAGTATTTTTCTAAAATTGTTTTTAACAAAACTGTATTTTTTTTCTAAACTGTTGTATATCTTTCTCAAAACAGTTCCCTGAAACTGTTCAGGGAAGTGGTATACCGAGGAACGCCTGCCTATAGGCTCTTCTTCTATCGAAGCTCTCAAGAAGTTGCGCCCAAACCCAAGGACGGACACACAGTTTCTTCATCACGATAACGCTCCGCGCACGATTTCAAAGTTTGCCACGAGTATTCGGCCAGTATTGGAATAAACTGTTGCACCATCCTCCCTACAGTCCTGACCACACTCCGTACGATTTCGCACTGTTCCCCCAGGTGAAGAGCAGACTGAAGGGGAGGCATTTTACCAACTATTTTGACCTCTAAAGGTCTTCGGACGATGAGCGTGTCTAGATGTCTGACGAAACACGGCAGGATTTCTTTTAAAGGCTAATTTCAAAGGATGGGAAAGTATATAATGTGTTGTAGAGATTATTTATCTTAAAAAATAAAATAAAAAATCATTTACAAAGCTTTCGTAGTGTCCTTTAAATAAAAATAGTAAATATAATAAATATTCTTGTATAGTAATATAACAAAAATAGATATTATATAGTAAATAACAAATAGTATATGTTTGTAGAAATTGTTTAATTTTTAACTTTCTGTTTAAGTTAAATTAAATAGATAGATTTTTAATTATCCCTTACTAATAATTAGTTTTACGGAATAATAATTATTTATATAAAATTATAAAGATTTTCATCATTTATTATAGACAGTTTTGCTAATTTTTTTATTTAGGTATAAATTTGAAAAATTTAGTAATGGATATGATATTTGTGGGTTTAATATGCAACTTATAAAATTTAAAAAAATAAGCATGTTTGGCGTCTAGCATGATTTTGGTGAACGTTTTATTACAAATACTACTACCAGATTAGAGTAATATAAATTAATGAATTCACCTGAGCAGTAAGAATTTAACGAAGATATCCTTAGGTTAAATAACGTCCTATAATTCGATACAGAAGAATATATAAGTATGTTTATATATATATATATATATATATATATATATATACATCTTAACTGCTTTTTCTTTTAAATCTTACCGAGCTGTTACGTTAAATTATCTGAGAAGTTTTACGAGCAACCGATATAAAAATTATAATGATATACAATTGTATAAAAATAACGAAACTGTCAATTTTATACTCAGTTGTATTCATAACAGTTTGTTACTAAATTTAAAATCCTATTACGTTAAAAAAAGAAACTTGAGATTTGAGTACAAGCATTATTTACGATGATGAGATAAACTATTTTATTATTAAAAATATGTCAATTATTTGTGCGCGCGCGCGCGTGTGTGACAGGTATGAAGTATTCATATCTTCTTTAAACGAAAGTTTTAAAGTTTAGACTTGTTTAAACGAAGTTTAATAACTTGTTTTAAAAATAATCAAACGAATAAAAAAATTACCCGCTCGATTAGAAAAAAAGATAAAGAATAAAATTAAACGTTACACAATTTATTACACTGAGTACATGCAATGTATTTTGCAAACTATTTTGTAATCATTTTGATTTAAGACTGCCTCATTATAACACAAGATATTTATAACATAGTACTTTTATAAAAAATGCTATGAATGTTTACGATTGTATAAAACCGCTGAGAAAATTCTGAAACAGATGAGATAAAATCGAAACCGGAATCGATTCAAGATTATAAATCGTGATAAGAAGAATGCAAAAACCTATCTAATCGACGCTTGAAATACAACCCGTCGTAATATAAGTCTATTGTATGCTTAATATGAATCATTAAAATGAATAAACCAACCTTCATTAAAACTAAAAGAATACGATCAAAGAAAAAAAATAAAAATTCGAAGATTAATTAGAAAAGTTTACGTAATGCATAAAATTAAAGCTTTTCATTATAATTTAAAAAAAAAAAGTAAAGCGATGAAATAAATGTCCATTTTTATGTATGTCCTACAGATGTTTGCTTCTACAGTTCGACGTGAATTATTCTTTCACCACTCGATTCTTAAAAACCGAGAAAAAATTAAATTTAAAAATTATCTAGAAAAAAAATGATCTTGTATTGTCGCCGAATGGCTTCGACGGTACGTGTTATTTACAAACCTTATGGTAGCTCTGAAAAGGGCCGTTTTTGTCGTTGATTGGTTTAGGTAGCTTGTTGTAGTCACTAACCTTATGGTAGCCCTGAGAAGGGCTGTTGTCATAGAATGGCTTCGACGGATCTTAATTCATAACCTTGTGGTGGCCGTTTTTTGCGTTAGCTCTGAAAAGAGCTGTTGAGTCCGGAAGCTGGTCTCCGGCGAAGTAGGAGAGTTGCGACTCGTCCATTGAATTCAGACCGGACCTTCACTCAGCGGCAGATCCCCACTACAGCGTGACAGTGGTAGCCCCCAGAGACCCGCAGTGTCGGGTCGGCGTCGGTCGTCCTTCGCCGGCGCGGCTGAGGCGGTTCTCCCCGATCGATCCTGCTGATGAGTCCACCTATTGAAGCCTGGCGAACTAGAGCTAGAGCGGGAAAGTAGCGTCCGCGTCCAGCAGCTCCCTCGGCGGCTCACCATGCTGCTCCGGCGGGGATGTTGACATCCGCCGGGAGGTCCTACGTTGAGGAGGCCAGGGAACTTCTTCTTCTTCTTCTTTGTCTTCTCGCTGGTGTTCGACGATTAATTGAAAATTCACTACTGTGCACGCTCTTTTATTGGACCATGAGATTGGTGGGGCCGCAGCGCCATTATGGTGGGAGAACTGCGCGGTCATCTGCGCGGCGGTAGTGATGCTTGTATCAGCGCGAACGTATAGTGTTTGCTAGCTCACATCCGAGTTGCTACCGTTTTCGTCCGCTGATATTAAATTAGGCATATATGTGGTAACAGTATATAGGAGATCGATCAGAAAGGAAATTACACCCCCTCTCAAACACATATGTATAAGACAATTTTGTTTTACTGAACAAAAAACTACATATTTTTATCTATTTTTCGACATAATCACCAAGTTTTTCTAATCACTTCTCATACCTTGTGACAAGTTTTTCAATTCCACTCTCATTAAAATTTCGTCCAATTTTCTTCACCTATTTAAAGACCGCTTCATTCAGTTCATCATCATTAGCGAAACGCTCCCCTCCCAGGTCTCGCATGGGGGGACCAAACAGGGGGTAGTCGCAGGGTGCTAGGTGAGGGCTATAAGGCGGGTAATGTGGCACACTTCTCACATGAATTTTTGCAGTAACTCCTTTGTCACATGAGCGTTGTCGTAAAGAAAAACAACCTCATCGCTCAATCTTCCGGGTCTTCGATCATTAATGACTTAGCGTAATTTTTTTAAAGTCTCACAGAAAGATTTGCCATTAATTGTTGTTCCTCGGGGCACAGGTTCCCTGTAAAGAATTTCATCAGAATCGAAAAAGACTGTCAGTATAATCTTACGAAGATGTTTTCACTTTTGCTGGTGCGGAAAATTTTTGTGTCTCCATTCACGTGATAATCGTTTAGTCTCAGGAGTATAATAAATTTGACACCATTTTGCGATCATGGGGCGTGACATTGCATTCTCATTGTATACCTCAACAATTTGGCGATGAATTTCACAACATTTGTAATTTTTTGCCCACAAAAATCGGACCACTAAACGCACTTCTATGCTGGACGAAACCACTAGAAGACAAACCATATTGACAACTACACTACACAAGCACTGAATGTCGTACAGAATTACTGCTGGGGTAGCATGAAGACAACAACACAACCAGTGCTGCCACCACAAGACATTAATATATCCCTTTTGGTTCAAGAACACGGCAAGGGTGTAACTTATTTTTTGATCCACCTCTCGTTGATACAATCTACGTATATAGATTACACATAGTGTAACACAAATCAAAGCGTGTAGAATCTAATAGCATAATTCATCATGCTGTAATTTATTGAATCGTTTACTAAATCATAATTTAGTAAGAAACAGTTAAGAGGTTTCTATCAATAAAATTTATAATATACAAGGCGAGAGTTCCACTGAGAAAATACAACGTTTCCTGAATAAGTTGGCGAGATCCACTGCAGAGATAGCGGGTTCGCCCGGAACGAAGAAATTTAAGACTACCTAGAATTTACCTTACGTTGGCGAAAAGGTATAATGGTTTTTTTCCAAATTAGAATGAGAACATTCTAGCAATTAATCTCCTAGACAACGGCGGGGATGTCCGGCGACTGAAACGCCTACACGCCTACATGTGCTGTACTTGAAAGAATCTGAGCGACTATTCAGCTTATTTAATATCGCATTGTAACGGGCTTTTTTCTATGCCTCGATGAGGAGCCTAAGCTCATTCCATTTATCTTCATGAGCTTGTTATATTACTAATTATTTGTCATTGTCTGTTGTTTAATAATGTTATAAATGGTTTTTTTTAATTGTTTTTCATTAGATCGTGTAGGTACAAGAGTTCAGGTCTTGTACCTCGGTCTTATTTCGTGCGAGTGTGTTTATATATATATGAACTTTCTATGTACCTATGTATTTTATTTATATCTTTATGTTTAGGTACGTTTTATCGAGGGTTTTCGTTGGAAACCCCTCAACGTGTGCCTTTTCACTTCCTTGTACGAAGTAAAGAAAGTATTGTGATCGCGAAAAATTTAGGATTTCAGATTTCAACGGAAATATCCATTTTGAACATCCCTGAATCCATTTTGACTAGTTTCGGCGTGACGTCTGTACGTATGTATCTCAAAAACGATTAACCCTAGGATGTTGAAATTTTGGGTTTAGGACTACTGTAACATATAGTCGTGCACCTTCCCTTTTGATTGCAATCAACTGCACCAAAAGTATCCAAAAAAAAATTGGATTTTGGGCTTATTCTTAACTGTAGTAATCAGCCCTCATTGAGACCTATTTAACAATATATCATAAGTGGTACTTATTTTCATTTGTTCCAAAGTTATAGCTAAATAAAATTTTAATTGAGAAATATTTTGATCTTACAAGAGGAAGACACATCGGTTCGAATCTCATTTCATCTCCTTTTTTTAACTCTTTTTTTTAAATTTAAATATATTGATTTGTTAATAATTATTAACTTCTGATTGTAAGAATTTATATTTTATTATTTTTAAGATTTTTTGTAAGAATTTATATTTTATATTTTATATTTTATTAGAGGGTATACTGAAATGAAACGACTAGCACTAGATAGGGAACCTTGGAGAGCTGCATCAAACCAGTCAAATAACTGAAGACAAAAAAAAAAAAAAAAAAAGATTGTAAGAAAATTTTACAATAAATAACTTATTATTCAATAATAACAATAAAAAAAAACTATGAAAAAATATTAGAAGTTATTAATGAAATAAAATTTTGTGCTTTTCATTTTAAAAAATTGTGTGTATGTATGAGGAATATCTCTAAAGTAAAGACCGCTGGGAACTTTCTCTCCTTATGGTTGGCGAGGCTGTGTCGTTCATGGCCACGCTAGTAATGCATACAATGCATTTGCACAGTAGTATCTTTGATTACGTATGAGTTACTACGTTATAAAAAAATAGGAAAATCGATGTTGCCGCCGACTATGAAAATACGTGGAGTCATACGTTTTTTAAACCATCAAAACGTTAATCCGGCTGAAATTCATAGGCAGTTGGTAGCTGTGTACGGTGATAATGTAATGAATAAAAGAAAGGTCCGAAAATGGTGTGAAAGGTTTAGAAATAACAGAATTAATTTGCACGATGAATAACGTTGGAGGAGGCCCTCGATAATCGCCGAGCACTTGTTTAAACGCATTGATGATGAAATCAGTAAAGATCGTCGCCCAACGATTTCCGACCTGGCCCTTCTTTTTCTTGATGTTTTAAGAGCTGTTATCGGTCGCATTGTTCGTGACAATTTAGGCTTCAGAAAGGTTTGTGCCGCACATCTTAACGGAACGTCACAAAAAAATCCGAATGGTATCTGCTTTGAAATTTTTGATGGCTACACAGAAAAAGGTGATGAGTTCCTTAATCCAATCGTTACCGGCGATGAAACATGGATTTCGAATTACACGCTAGAGAGAAACGACAGTCATGCGAATGGTGTCATCCTCAATCACCAACCAGACCGACAAAGGTCAAGCCACAGCCATTTCGACGCAAACTGATAGCCACAGTCTTTTGGGATCGATTTGGCATACAGCTGATTGATTTCATGCCACGCGGAACGACTATAAATGCAGAAGCCTACTGCGAAACTCTACGTAAGTTACGGCGCGCCATTCAAAATCGGCGAGATGGGCGGCTGACCGACGGCGTCGCCCTGCTGCACGATAATGCACGTCCACATGTTGCGGGTCCAACAAGTGATTTACTGAGAAAATTGGGATGGGAAATTTACGATCAACCATCATATAGTCTGGACTTAGCTCCCTTCTTATTAACATTTGTTTGGAAATTGGAAGAATTCTTGAGCGGTAAGCAATTCGCGGGTGACGATGAACTTAAAAATGCTGTTAATTAGTGACTAAATGGACTGACGGCAGAAGAGTACGACGAGAGTATATTGAAGTTGGTGTATCGCTACGATAAATGTTTTAATTATGTGGCGATTATATATAAAAGTAGGATAAGGTATGTAGCTTAAGAGAAATAAAAAATATTTATAAAGTTTTCAGAATAAATTTTTTTACAATGAGACGGTCTTTACTTTATAGATAATCTATCGTAATTTAATAGGCGTACAAGGAAGTCATTTGGTGCCCGCATCAGATTTTTTAATACAATTTACCTGTTTCCTTACTCGGAACCGACTTTAAATAAATAATTTGTAAGGAAAAAAAGATTAGTTCTATGAGGTTTGTATACCGTAAATAGAAAAAATAATAGTTAATTTTGTTTCTATTTCAAAAATCGTTGTTTTTTTCTTATCCGTATAATATTATACAAAAAAATTACATAAACTGAATTATATGACGACACTGAATAAAAATACAAAAATACATCGATAAATAAAAATAATGAATGTTTGAAAACGCAAAAACTTATTTTAATTCTCATATAAATAGGGTGACTTACCCGGTGTTTCTTAGATATCAGATCTTACCTATTACCCGAAAGAGAATACGTAATGAAATTCTAAAAACATTTTCCCACGAATATTGTTTCAAATGTTATATTATTAATTCTTGCCACCCCTCCTAAAAAAAAAAATCAAATATATTCCAGCGATTCTTTTTTTTTCATTTTATATAAAACTTTCCTTGCTAAATAATAAATCTTCTGGAAAACTGCGACAAATTTTATTTCATAAGCTGACAGAATCAATGAGGAGGGCCTTCATCCACAAAAGAATTCACTTTCTTATTACGGCTTCTTTCTTACGTTCTTCGATTATTACTGTTGCTGTTTGGTTCCTGTACATGTTAGCAATTGTTCTTCTATCTCTGTATTTGAAACCTAATTTTTTTTTTAAATGCTGAACATTTTATTCCAGTCTACGTTATCGAATGCCTTTTCTAAGTCTATAAATGCCAAGTATGTTGGTTTGTTTTTCTTTAATCTTCCTTCTACTATTAATCTGAGGCCTAAAATTGCTTCCCTTGTCCCTACACTTTTGCCTCTGCTTTCTATGGTATCATTACTATAACACTTTTTTTGAAGTCTGACGGAACTTCCCCTTTTTCATAAATATTACACACCAGCTTGTATAATCTATCAATGGCTTCCTCACCTGCACTGCGCAGTAATTCTACAGGTATTCCGTCTATTCCAGGAGCCTTTCTGCCATTTAAATCGTTTAATGCTCTCTTAAATTCAGATCTCAGTATTGTTCCTCCCATCTCATCGTCCTCAACTTCTTCTTCTTCCTCTATAACACCATTTTCTAATTCATTTCCTCCGTATAACTCTTCAATATATTCCACCCATCTATCGACTTTACCTTTCGTATTACATATTGGTGTACCATCTTCGTTGGAATATGAAACATAATGGTGTTAACATAATCATAATGTTTCATGATGTAAACATAATGTTGAATAAACAGATTCGAGCAGAAGAAAAATTAATTTAGAATAGAATTATATCATTCAAAAGATAAGAATCGGAAAAAATGTATAAAAATATATACATATAGATAGATATCTTTTTTATACCCCCGCTTACACACACACACACACACACACACACACACACACACACACACACACACACACACACACACACACACACACACACACACACACACACACACACACACACACACACAGAGAGAGAGAGAGAGAGAGAGAGAGAGAGAGAGAGAGAGAGAGAGAGAGAGAGAGAGAGAGAGAGAGAGAGAGAGAGAGAGAGAGAGAGAGAGAGAGAGAGAGAGAGAGAGAGAGAGAGAGAGAGAGAGAGAGAGAGAGAGAGAGAGAGAGAGAGAGAGAGAGAGTGAGAGTGAGAGAGAGAGAGAGAGAATGAAATCATAATTTTGCTGAACTATTTACTATAAAACTATCTGCAACGTCAAATGAAGATAAATGCTGGTATGTTCGAATACAAATTTATATTGCATAGTGAATATTTATATTGTTGAAAATTTATCAGTAGTTATTCGATACACTTGACTGAATTGATGTAACGCCACAATCAGTTATAAAAGAGAAAAATAAAGTTGACAATAAACATTGTTAAATAGGTAACCTTAATAAGAAAAATAATGCTAAAAATAAGAAAATAATCAGTATAAATATATAAGTAACGATTAAATAAAAGACGTATTAAGGCTTTCATAATTGAAATAGATAAGAGGAATAGTATAACCTCTTATCTCATATTAGTTTTGCAATTTCAGCCTTTTATTTAACTGAAAATAAACCGAGATAATTCAATAAATTTTTTTTTTATTTTTTTTTTTGGTCTGATTAATTAATTCACCACAGAAGTTTACAAATAAGCTTGTACGTGAGAATATGAAAATGGAAAGTTTTAGCGTATAAAAAATTCCGTGTCTGATCGGGATACGAAACCGGGACCTTACGATGAAAGGCCAAGACGCTACCACTCGGCCGCGGGGAACGGCTAAGGAGTATTTATATAGATAAATATTTAATATATACTGAAAGAATGAATACATTTTTTGTTTTGTAATAAAAGATAAATTAAAATTCTAAATCCAAAAACCGCAGTGAAAATACCGTTACATTGTTAACAGAATTTTGTTAATCTGTAATCTTGTTTTATATTGACGTTATATTCAGATTAGATTGATATAATCGTATCGTTCGTTAATAATAAATAATTTTTTTCATAAGATTACTTTGAAATGACAAAAACTATCAGGCTCTTTGGCAATGAGTTTGAAGCTTTATAACTTGTTTTATAATACAAGAATAAAAGTTCGAGGACGGTCTTATTTTCCCCGCAATTCAATTTTCTGGTAACAAATTAAGAATTATTTTATTACTAAATTATTTTATCAAAAAACTGAAAGAATATTAAATAAAAGAAACCGCTTTTTAACTACCCAGGTTGATTTTGCTCCTGTCTAAAACAGCCAAATTTTTTTTAATATATCCTTATAATTACATGAAACTAATTTTTTACCACGACTTACTAAATTTTGGCGTCATTTTTTTATAACTATAGGGTTTCCGTTATAGATCATATTGCAAGTAACGTTTTTTAGATCTTTTGATCCGGAATGTTAATTTTTAACAATTAAAAAATTAAAACCGATTCGATCTTTATTTTGATTAGCTGAATAAAATAATGAATATAATAATTAAAATTAACCATTATTACGACGGAAAAATTAGGTATTTCAAAACGAAACTATTTTTAAGGAAAATACCCGGTTAACTTCTACGATGAGGAAGATTTATATAACAATCGTATAATAAGATCGATTAAAAGCTACCGTTATTGAACGCAGCTAATAAGAATTGTCTTTAACGAATTAACAGTAATTCCTTACTGTTAGGAAGGCAGTAACGCGCAGACGTTACTGCCGTGTTGTTGCAAAGTAGTTTATCATATTTATATTTATCTATAGTTTGATAGAAACCGTTGATCGTAAAACGTTCAAACTGAGCAAGGATGCAACAAAAGATTAGTTATTAGGTAGTTAATATTCCACACTTTTGGACTTTTTTCTTGTAATAAAATCGCGTTAGGTTGAAAAGTAAAAAGGTAAAAACGTGGAATTTTCTTCAGCTTGTGTTAATTTTTTTGAATATAAATCTCAATAATTAAATAAAATTTGTATAGGTTAAAAGGAAAGAGACTACAGAATAAAGTAGTCATCCTCGTTTCTTTAACGTTATTCTGAAGCGAGAGATTATGTTTCAAAGTCATCGCCAAAGGTAATACCACGACTAGCATAATATATAAATTAAACAATTTCCGTGTTCTGTGTTGATTACTCTAAAATAAGAAGTATTTAATGCAATTTTTCACAACATAAAGACGTACATAGATTATGTTCTTTTACACTATTTATTCTATTTTTTAGTAAACAGAGTTAATTTCTTTAAAGAGTAATAATTTCTCGCATCACGGAAGCCGACTTAGCTTAAATAGAAATTTTGATGAATTTGCCTATGTACTTCAAAATTGCGATATGATGTAATAATTTTAACGGCAACTTGGGTAACTAATCATGACCAATTTAATTATGATTTAAACGGATACTTAATGTATGATGAGCTTGTTATCTACAAGTGTAACGGTATTAGTGTGTTTTTCAATGAAAAACTAAAAGTTAAAAGAATTAATTTTGAAGAACTCGAATCAAATTCAATCATTTTGAGTATTAATAATTCACAAATATTACTCTCAATTTGCTGTTTATAGATCACCATCTGCAGTTGTGGATACGTTCCTTAAAATTTGAATGAGTGTTTACATACAGTGATAAAACTGTCTTAATCGTGGATATGAACATCCATTTAAACGGAAACAAACGAAGTTTATGAATATTTCGGTATATAATTATCAAATAGCTTCAATTCATATATAAATAAACCCACAAGGGTACAAGAAAATACCGAATCTTGTATCGATCATGTATGTATTTTAAGAATACTAATATCGGATCAATTCTTAAAACTAAAATCTCCGATCATCTTTGCACTGCCCTCCACCTCGGAATGAGAAATAAGGGAAATAATAGTACTAAAGAGCAGTCTTTTAATGAAGAAGTAGATTATATGTTAGTGCAAAATCTTAAAATAGAAAAGTGGAAGAATGTTATCAGGTCATGCACAGATGTTGATGATATGCTAAATTCTTTTTCCAATAAACTGACCGTTCACGTAAAAAATGTAACGCGTAAAAACATGTAACACAGAAATATAGACGTTTAAAAACTGGATACGTATTGGCTTAGTTATGTCTATAAGAAATCGTGATAAATTATACAAAACTCTCCTGAAACAACCCTTTAATGTCGATTTAAACCTAAATATAAGAAATACAGAGTTATTTTAGGCGAACCGATTAAAAATTGTAAGCACGATTATTATAAATGTAAAATTTCACAAGCTAAAGGAAACCGTAAAAAGACATGAGACTACAAAGACGAATTATTAAATATTGAAAAAACAAAAATTATTCCAGGAATAGATTCTGAAATTTTAAACGATCATTTTGTTCAAGTAGGTAAGGAATATGCAGAAAAGTTGTTAAATACATCACAAACATCAACTAGATGCGGATATGGCAACTCACGGTTCCTTTTTTCTGTTTTCATCAAATGAAGACGAAATTATCAATATAAGTACTATTCTCAAAAATAATTCAGCTCCTGATGTTGGTGGTTTCAAAAACATATTCTTCAAAATATTTCTCCATATATAGCTAAGCCTATTAAAGAATTAATAAATAAATGTTTTGCCGTAAGGTGTTTTCCAAATAAATTTAAGATCGTTAATATTATCCCACCGTTCAAGTCGGGAGATCGTTGTATTCCCACAAATTACTATCCGATAAGTTTGTTAAACGGTCTATCTAAAGTTACAGAAAAAATTATCAAATCACAAATTATCAAACCTCCACCGTTGGTGGAGACATTCATTATGACAGGACGTTAATTCGACGCAATTTTAACACATAACGATTACCTTTAAATATTTTATACACTTTACATAACAATTCCACTCATGACAAAATTTTAGTTAATAAAAAAAATTTTAAGTTCCTGAATATGGAATTCGTTTCCGAAAGCGCTAGGACGCATTAAAATGTTGATCGTAAGTGGGTTTTATATTTTAATTATTTATTGTATAATCATACCAAGGAGCCATGTTTGATAAAATTATTAGTATTTTTAGATCCGGCGAAAACCTTTTGACACCTTCCCGCATTCAAAGCTGCTACAAAAATTAAATAGTGCGGTAATACGTGGCTTATCCCATAAATTATTTACAAATTACTTAAAAAATACATCGCAAATACTATCGAAAAAATAAAGCACTCGACATAAAGCAGTTGACAGAATATGGCTTACCACAGGGATCAGTGTTATCTCCTGTCTTATTCTTATTGTACATAAATAATTTACTAAAACTAAAAATAAAAAACTGTGGTACTATATCTTTCGCTGATGACACTGCCTTGATTTTCACGGGCTCCTCATGGGTTAAGGTTATAATATCGGCTGAAGAATGTCTTAGGAGTGTCAAAGCTTCGATTGACGAACATCTACTAATCTTAAATGTTTAAAAAAGCGCAATTATGACGTTTTCTGAAAAAATCGCGGTAGTCAGCCTCCTAACTTAAATGATTTAACCGTGCATTCAATAAAAAGCAAAAAGTTAACTTTTACTTCATGTCTGTGTCCCAAACTAGAAAAAGTAAATAAAATATCTTGGTGTCTGGATAGACACTCACCTACAATTGGCCGCGCACATTAACAATATGTGCAAAAGAATTAATCACTTAATCTTTAAATTCTGCCAAATTAGTAAACTGAAAAATAACAGTATCGCTAAACTAGTACATTTTGCGTAACCCACCGGGTTGATCTAGTGGTGAATGCGTCTTCCCAATTCAGCTGAATTGGAAGTCGAGAGTTCCACCGTTTAAGTCCTAGTAAAGTCAGTTCTTTTTACACGGATTTGAATACTAAATCGTGGATACCGGTGTTCTTTGGAAGTTGGGTTTCAATTAAACTCACATCTCAGGAATGGTCGAACTGAGACTGTACAAAACTACACTTCATTTACACTCATACATGTCATCCTCATTCATCCCCTGAAGTAATACCTGAACGGTAATTCCCGTAGGCTAAACAGGAAAAAGAAAGAAAAGTATATTTTGCGTATGCCCATTCAATATTGCAATATGGAATATGTTCATGAGGTGAGGCAAGAAACGTGTGCACTTTAATAAAGCGTATGTGCTTCAAAAACACTTAATAAAACCAGCCTAAGTAGGCCCAGACTTTACACTACAGCTGATTTATTCCGGGAAGTTAACGTGTTAACAATGAGACAGCTCTACGTCAAAAAAAATTTCTCTATAAATTTCTTTAATACTAGTGATTCCTCATATAATTTGAGACCATCTAGTATCCCTTTATAATACCCGAAAATGACCTATAGGTCTGCAGAAGACATTTTATATATATTTCTGCTAAACTAATAAATCTTATTCCTGCTATATTTATGTATAGCAGAGTGTACAAAAATCTCCTAAAAGAAATAAATTAGTGGATAATGACAAATAATATGTACGAATCACTATTCTAGCATGTTTTTGCCATCCTGTCTAAATGTTACATAAATAGTTAATTTTCCAATTCAATCTTAATAACGTTTTGCTTTTTATATAAAATGCTATAACGGAGCTAATCAAAACTAAGGAAGGCCTTATTAAGGGTAAATTTATAATTATAGTTATAATATTAATACTAAGATTATTTTTCATTATTTTAATTGTTACAAAATTATGTTAACAAAATAACAATACTCATTTTACTCCAATTTATACAATATATTAAACATAAAACTGTACAACAATACAAATATTATTTACATCATCTTCATATTCTTTTATTTCCTTGATTACACTAAATCTGGAATGTTGAATATTGCACGGGTACGAGCGTTCATTTGTTATAGTATTATTATGTTCAATTTTTTTTTATTCCTTCGTCGTATTTCTAAGATAATAAGTTTAAATTTTAATTGATCTCAATGTTTAACAATCGATTTTTTTTTTGTTTATAAGAACTTTCATTTATTTATGTAGGGACTTTTACTTACTACTATTTATTTAAAAAATATTTTTAATTTTTATATTACCTTTTTAGAAATATTGTATAAAGTGGCTCGTGTTTACGTACAGGTTAAACTTTGGAGGTATTATGTTTGCTTAAATACTTAACTATGTATTCCAATTTTATGTTTCAAGATAAAAGAGGAAGTGGAACACAAAAAAACTCAGACCCGACACGGCATCTCTTAAGGATGCACAAGGTGGAGGTAAGAAGACACAAAGACTGAGCCCCGGCTCCTGGGGTGGGGCACAGGGACAACATAGTTGGATCTGGCCACCTCACTCTAGGAGCTAGAGGCAACTAACCGAACAGAGTAGTGACCTGTAATATACACTACTGGTGAACGGGAAGGCCAGCATCTCCTGCGATACAAGAGGAAGACTGACCAGAGAGCGAAGGGGTGAAAGATAACCCACTGCGGAGCCATCACTCGTCTGCACTTGAGCGGATGGGTGCTGGTGATGGGGTACGGGGACTCTTCATCCCCTGAGCTCTAAAGTCATCCCCGAGGTTGTGCTATGCTTGACTGCTGCTCCGGCCTCGGGTGGAGATATACGGTGAAATAGGAGTTATAGTCGGTAGGGTACGGGCATACACAGGTTCTGATAACAACATCTAGCCGAACCTGTACGAGTCCGACACTCCCCCATTTCGTGGGGGTACATAAATGGTATTATTAAAAAAAAAAATGTATTATGTTTTCTAATTATATATTGTAATTCATATTTTTATGTTATATTTCGTACAAGGGAAATAAAGGTTTATTCATTCATTCAATGAGCTTCATTACATAGGTCTTCCCTGCGATTGTTACAGTGAAAGTGTCGTTTATGTGGGTGTACATAACCTGCATTTCAATGTAATTGTCGTGCTGACATAAATCAGTATAATCTATTGATGGAATAAACAGCGGGTAACACTTCATTCCTCACTCTGCCTAGTCATCCTAACACAAGATGCTTATTAAAAGTAAAAAATAATATATTCTATTTTTTATGGCATTTGTATCACATCTGGCCATCCACAATTTTTTTGTTATGACATCTAACAGCCAAATAAAAAATTCAGTATTTTAATGACAACAAAAAAGTTATTTGTTTTGCTATAGCTAAGTAGACCTATCTCAGAAAAAAATTATTAAAATTTTTTTTTTGTTTTTAACAGATGAGTCGAGGAATATATTGCGTTCTATACATCGTACTGATCAGTTCCAGTATTAACATTCTATCGGCGTTTGTTTTTTCTAATATTACAGACTTTTTTTGGGATTTTCCTCGAGAATATGTTCAACAGAATGAAAGTCACAAAACTGTTCTCGGTCATAAAACGACAGATGACAGGTATGTATGTAGTACATGAAAAATAATTAAATTAAAATTTTACACTAATAATAATAATAATACAGATCGTAAACGTAGAAGCTTCAGAAGAGTGAAACACGAATTTTAATAAGGCTCTTAGCCGTTCGTGACATTTTTTGCCACTTTTTGTAATATTTGTTCACCATTCACCGATATTGTTAAATATCCCTTTCAATATAAATTTTCAGTAAGCCACGTATAACAAACATCTTTCGAAAAATCAATTTTTTAAATATTCCCAAAGTAAGTAGCGGTGCAGTAAGATTTGGAAATCATAACATCCAAATATCTTTCGAGTTCAAGTAATGACTAGAAAATGTTGCAACACCGCTAACGTATCATTAACAGTTCGACAATAACCGCGATCTGCATACATCAGGTCTGGCACTGCCGGAGGTAGCGTGTGATTAAAGTAGTTTGATGATTGCGGTATTGTAATCAGGGTGAATGTGACATGATAGTGCCTTGGGGGTGTTAGAGACCGGGCCACCTGGAACTTAGAGGTCAAGGGGAAAATTGGCCACTCACCAGCTGAGAGCGCCAATGTGGCGAGAGCCGCATTGTCGGACCGTGTGGGAGTTCCTTGATGCGGTTGCTTTATCAACCGACATCAGTAGTTTACTTAAGAGAAAGACTTCCCACTGCTGTGGGAAGTTAACTTAGAGATATACGGCTGACCACCAGCCAATTAAGGCTCCAAGCGCTTTAATATGGTGGACAGGTATTTGCTGCCATTCAGCGACCTAGGCGTGGCATCGAATTGCTATCTAGACGAAGTAAATTTTAATTTATGGTTGTCATATATATTTTTAGTAGTTGACGGGGTGCGCCTACCCATTTTAATAAATATATGACAAGTGAGCGCTTGGTACACGTAAGCCGGTGGTGTATGGCACCGCGCTTAGGCCGCTCACACTGTTAGGTAATCTCTAGGGACACTGGTCGCTAAACTGTTTCAAGGCTCAGTAGCCATTTGTGGCACAGATACTCGGTCTTATGCTTTAAGGCGACTGAATGGGGTGGTGGCGGGAGAAATGCGAAGCAAACCAATGATAGAGGTCTTCGTTCTTGTTCTCTGTCGTAGTATTATATTACAAGGAACTCGTAAGGCTGGCATAGCTGTTACATTGTTGTAACAGCCGCTATTTACAATTTAAATAAATAATGTCCTATTATAGCCATCTGTACATTACACACCAATGTAAATTGATATATATATATATATTATGTTGAAAAGTGTGTGAGAATTTTCCCGTTGCATACTCGACTATTTTGACTGTTCTCGTTGATAAACTCGTGAAACCACGACTCATCATAAAAAAAAAACTAACTACTCGATCCCCTGTAGATCAAGAAAAGCTCAAACAACGACATTACTATTTATGTTTTTCCAATGTTAATAAATTTAATTTCTCAAACATGGTTACCGCTGATATATTTAATGAATTATAAAAAAATTATTAAATAATGAAAATCCACCGTACCAGCAAATTAAAGAGTGTCTCAAGATCTTCCGGTTTATTTGAAAACCAAGATTAAAAAGATTAAAAATATTCTAAGTTAAAAAATTAAAACAAAGTCACAGGTTGAAATACCTACACAGACATGACTGCATGCATTGCAACAGTATACTCTTTTTTAACTTATAATATTTTTAACTCCTGATGATGGTTTTGAAATAAGCCGAAACATCTTGAGACACGCTTTATTTGCTGGTAAGGTGGATTTTCGTTTTGTAATAATTTTTTATAACTCGCTAAATTTATAATCAAATAGAATATTTCTATTTCTCTGAATTTCCGTTATCGGGAACTGCAGAATGAAATTTAAACTGAAACTTCTCTTTTACACATTTGAAAGATTTACATAAGAAATAAATCTCTACCATAAGAAACGTTCAGCCTCGGTAGATTACAGCAAATACAATTCAAAAGAATGTATCAGGTAACATAAAATTTACTGCGATAACTGATACAGCACCGTTCTAAGCTCTCATAATATGATAAATACCCGTTATTTATCACAATTTAATTATAGTGCTTGTAAATTATATAACCTACGCAATTCATCATTTTTGAAACAAATAAACAGAAATGTAAATATTTATAAAATACACGTAATAGTTTACCTTTTCTACCATTTGTGTGTGTTTTCTGATGAATTCAAATTGAAAACAATAAGCCAGCTTTATAATATCAATTAAAATAACTCCTGAAAACTAAGGAAAATTGAACGTTGAAAAGCTTTTAACAAAATCTTGTAATGCGTTCAACACGGTTACTAGCCCGTATAATCCTAAGGCACCCGCGTTTTGTTAGCCACGGTTTTTTTATATGCTATTTCTTACTTATAACTTCGATTAAGCATTTCTAAAAAATATGTAGTAAACATTTTTTTTTAAATATGGGCGTCTAACTTTATTATTATCTTAAATTTCAAGTCGTTACAATTAATATTTTAACGATAGTAGAATTAGAAAGGTCATCTCCACCAGTCGTATAGAAATAATTTTTTTGTCATTAGTAAATAGTTTTACAACAGAAATTCAAAAATATACCTTTTTACTCGTAATTATAACGTTATTTATCAATAACTTTACAAAGATATTTTTCTAATTTTAAATATTTTTTACGATAAATAAGTGCGTGTTCTTATCGCATCAAAATATTTGAAAATTTATTTAAATTCTTTCACGGAATTACGAATTACTCGGTGATTATCATTTAATATCCTATATGTATACACATATATATAGACTGTGACGTAAAACTTATTTTAAAACATTAATATAATATTTCAACGCACAGTAGTAACTTCGACTTTAATAGTAAGAATAATTTATTATCAAATAAAAAACATGTAAGAAATACACCTTAGTTACGGTATGAACTAGCTAGTCTGCTAGACAGACTAAACAGGTACAGTCTTGCGACGATGCAACTAGAGTATCGCTTTCAAAATACATTTCTTTCCTATTTTATGAAACGTAAGATTTGTGTAGTGACAATCGGACGTAAATTAGCAAATCGATTGTCTATCGAGATAAAACTTTAATACGTTAGTTATAAAAATAGAATATTTACATATCTTACAGACTTATAGGCCAGATACTAAGGCATCCTGGAATAGTCGCTTTAATATTGGAAGGACAGGGGACAGGTAGAAGGAAAAAATTGTGTAGGCAGGCCACGTTTGGAATATGTAAAACAAATTGTTAGGGATGTAGGATGTAGAGGGTATACTGAAATGAAACGACTAGCACTAGATAGGGAATCTTGGAGAGCTGCATCAAACCAGTCAAATGACTGAAGACAAAAAAAAACATATCTTACAGCTTCGTTATCCGAAACGTATAAATTATTTGTGTTTGCAATACGTATGCTTAGTTGTTATGGAATTTTTATTAAAAATCAGTAATACTGTTATCAATCATCGATCACTTTTTTTAACTGTTTTTACGAACGGGTATGTAAATAGTGCACATATAATACAAGCAGGTGTTTCCGTATTTAGAATTAATAAATAAATTATTCACCGAGAAGCAATTTCCAAATATAAAATAATAATGTTTAAATAACAACACTGCTTAGCATTTTTGCAAAGTAATCCACTCAAAAAAATGCTATTATAGTGATAATCCAATAAAAATATACGTGCCGGAAAAGTGTGAGTGGATTAAGGTATATTTTATATTTTGTAGCTTATTTTAATGTTAAACGAAATGTACTAAAAGTTGCGTATAGAGTTGTCTAGAGGAGCAGACAGGCATATAGTAATAAGTGCGCGTGCTCAAACCATAGTTCTTAGAAATTCAACTGAACTGCATGATATGCTTATTGGCATCGAACATTGAAGTCTACTATTACGATCGGCAATCGGCATGAAGGAGTCGCATTTAGTTGCGCTGTCACGAATAACACAAACATAAATGCACGACTTATTTTTTAACTACCATTATAACCGAGTTTAACTAAATATTGTTGTAAGTTAATTTCATAAATTAGTTTAATGACATTTTTAATTGATTTTCAAATTAAATTTATTTATTTTATTTTTAGAAATTAATAACGATAATTTATGTTTACAGAATGTTATTCAATATGAGATTCATTAGAAAAAATTCGACCGAAAAAGATTTAAAATCAAAATCAAGAAACGTTATACATTACCCTTCGGCAGGTAGTCTAAGAAATACAAGTATATCGTGTATCGAAATATTTGATATGTTGAAAGACCACGGAGGATCTGTTAAAATACTTAACGGTGGACCTGGAGCAAAAAATGTTACTTTTCGATTGGAACCGCAACCGGGTTACGGATTTGATTTTTTGATAAAAATATACGGATGTTATTTTTAATAATATTAATTACGACTTATATTTTGTTTGAATTAATACATTTGTAAATATTTGTACGTTAAGCAAACAATAAACATCGAGTAAATATTTCTAGAATAAAATGGAAATAACAAAGCGCGAAAAGAAATCGATAACGGATGCAAGAGCCGGATGAAAGAAAATAATGGATCAGTAACTACGTAATATCAAGAGATGCCTCAGGATAAAATAGCTGACGATGAAGTATTAAAATTCTCATAGACTGATATTTAATAACTAAAATTATTAAAAGATTATGTATTAATATATTTCAAAGCAAAAACAATTGTTATTTATTATTTTCTTTTTTAAATAAAGGTCAATATTAAAATAAACTAATACAAAAATTACTTTTATAATAATCAATTTTTTTAAATAAAACATATATTTTGTAATTGCTTTTCAGATAATAAATGAACCAAAAATAGGCCTGTACATTATCAATTGAAAATCAAATTAAATTTATAAAATGTAAACTCAGGCAAAGTTCATGATTATTATTATTCAATTTTCTCAATCCTTAATTATCTTATTTCTATTCTAACTACACGCAATATTCTTCTTGAAAAAAGTTCTGCATCGCTACCATATTATTAAAACTACAATGTGGAAAAGAGGTAAAAGTAATATATTATAATTTTTTACATTATTTAGGAAAATTATTTCACGTTATTGTTTCAACAAGAAACGATCTAAAATATAATTAATATTTGAATAAATTAAAATCATTGTGGTTTGTACGAGTACATTTACATTTATAAAGTTGATAAATAAACAATCAGAAATCGTAAAATATTAAAATTATCAACGTGAATATTACGGTTTCTATTTTATTAATATGAATCTTACGCGATAATTATTATCATTAAAACAAGGAAAAATACAAAAGATAGCAGCACTATCCGGTATGTTTATCCGATCATGTTAATGTTGTTAATATTATCATTAGTGTTTCCTTATTATTACATTTTAAATGATTTCGAGATAAATATTATTCTTTAAAACTTTTGTGTTTTTATCGGTCAACTTAACTAGCTCTATTTATTATTTTTCAATCAAAATTACTTACGTAATTCTTTTTTTTAAGTAATACAACTTAATCTAAAAAAAACTCCAACAGCAAGTATTCCTTACCAAGTTTTTAGCTAATGGTAAACGTCGCATTATGTATTTGCTTAAGACTCAGTTTACGAATTAATAAAACGAAAAAATCAAGGATGATCTTATTTTTATTTCCCAAACGTATCTACTATCATTACAGTTTTGACTACTTTTTCTCCACGACTATTTCCAGTTATAATCGATTTGATTAGACGAATAAGAAAATTTAGAGAGTAATTTAAATGTAACGGATTTTAAGACGCTTATGAGTTAGTATATTTTATATTCTTTACGACGACTACAAAGGAGAAGAAGAAATAGTTAACTAATACGTAATAACATAAAAACCCAAAGCAGTTGTAGCGACTTCTCGTAGACAATATGCCTACCAATCGTTTTCTTACAAGAAATCGGGCAGTGGACATCTTAACGGCCCACTGCGTAAAATATTTAATTAATTATATTTTTGCTCGCAAAAATTTCATCCGTGGCGTATAACATTTGATTGATTTTTCAATTATTATGCAGATTTAGTTCTCAGGTTATCGAAACCGACATAGGTCTACTATTCTTTTTTATTTTTATTTACAACCATTCTTGAACGAAACAACTACGAGTCAAAAAATAGTAAATAATTTTATAATATTAAAATACGAATAAACACTAAATCAATTACTTCTTTGATGTAAAAATAGTAAAGAAGGTTAGCTATATTACACGAATGAGATTATTAAACACTACTTTAAACATGAAGTACTGTGTAAAATACTAAACGCTCTCTCTTTTAACCTCACTGTTCATTCAATGAAGGAGTTATCTGAAAAAATGAATATCTAAATAAGCCTTTATTTCAATAAGAATATTGGTCTAAGAGTGATTCAGATCTATCAGCAGTTCTTTAGTTTTAAGTGAACATTAGTATGCGTGTGTATATATACCTTCTGACTTGTACATAATACTGAACTTAATGAAGAATACAATAAAAAATTATTTAAAAATTCATATTTCGACCATTTTTCGTGTTTTCTTTATAATAATAATTAATCTATTTATTTTTCAATTCAGATTTCCATTTTTAAAGCGAGTAAATCTACAAATCTTGAAAAACTTCAATTTACATTACAAAATATACTTTTATGAACAAAAATGAAAACCAATTCGTATAGCTTTCCTGCTGTTTGAGTAAATTATAATATTTAACCCTTTTCCAAGGTCAATTAAAAGTTGAAATTTATTATTACTGATAAAATGTTTACTGTTTTTCTTAATAATTTATTGTAATCTCATACTTTCATGTTGAAAAAAAGTAAAATTAAACGTACATCTTAAACCTTTCTACCTTTCTTAAACCCATACTTACAATTCATTTTGATTAACGTAGAGAATAAGAACCGAAATAGATTTAAAAGAAAAATCTAGCATCAATATTACAAAATTTACAATTATACATTTTCAGGTTGAGATGCTTTTCTGGTATTTTTTGTTTAATTGTTCAATAATAACAATACAGAAAAACAGTAATTAATTACACAAGCACTCCTCTAAATCAACCGATTTAAAAAAAAAGAAGACATTAATAGAATCAATTCCTTCTAAATAACAGTTAAAATACAAAAACATCGTGATTGTAGTTTAAACCATTCTTAAGATGTAAAATTAAATACATACACACACACACACACACACACACACACACATATATATATATATATACACCACACACTGAATTTTTAATCTATAAAATAGTATTTTTGAATCAGGGACCTTAAAAAGTCAATGAATACAATTTAATAGTTGAAGGACGATCATCAAGTGTTCTATAACACTTTTCCTCTGATATTTATTTTAACAAACAAAGTAAGAATTACTACTCTAATAAAAGAAACAAATTTCGCGAAATAATTACTTATTCAGCGCTCAGATGAGATTATTATGAATCTAATATAATGAATGACTTAGTAACGTACTTGTTCATAAATATTCAGTAATTATTTAAAGATTCACCATTTAAACTGTTTAATAAAACTCAGGACTCATAGTACATGAGTCAGTACTGTGAGATTAAAGAATTTGTTTATTTTTTTTTTTTAAATCCAACTTTTTATACTTTACCATTTACATCCTTTACATTTCCCATTTTTAACATGAAAAATAAAATAAATAATTGTATTCTTTACTTATAGAAATAATGTAACAGTATTACTATTAATAGCGGTAGAAAAACTGATTTTTTATCTTTTAGGGAGTTTACTGACATAAAAAGGAAATATGCAGTATCTATGTTATTCGTATGTTTTATAAATAAATAAGGCGATGAAAATCTTAAAATTATTCAAAAACTTTGCTAAAGATGTTTCTGTTCCCCTTCTTTTTTTAATTTTATTATTGTAATAAATACAATGAGAACCCTAGCACTTATATTTCGGTTTTTTTGGGGGGGAGGGGATATTTTGGTTTTTGAGAAAGTGGGAGACAGTATTCTTAAATCTGATGTAATTCTGTTCAGGGGAACAGTCAAAAACGTTATTTCTCTGCCAAACAAAACATCGTTTTTTTTTTTTGTTAACAAATAATTCACCACAGGAAGCCCTAAAGCTTGTCAATGAGAATATGATACGTGACATTTGTAGTATGCGAAAAATTCCTGGCCTAACCGGGATTCAAACCAACGTTTTTTTTTATCTTTAAGATAAGAGAAACTTTACTATCTAAGTCGGCGGAGATTTTTATTTGAAACATGATATTTCTTGCTGAAAAGTTTCTTTCTACTTATTTTTCATTTATTAATGTTTAATTCATTTATTTATTTTTTTAAATAAATAGTTTTTGTTATTGCACCGCTACTTTTTTAGCTTTTTTGACACTACTTCTTTGTTAAAAACCAACGTATCAAACGTTTATTACATTGTACTAAACAAAAATATGTTTGTTAGCGAGCGAAGGGAGGAAAAACTTGTTTAGATTACGTTGAATCCGTGTACTGACAAATCGGTCGTATATAAACACCTTTCTTTTCTGTCTGGCCTCCGGAACCACCGTAAGGTATTACTTCAGAGATTGAATTAGGATGATATGTATGAATGTAACTGAAGTATAGTCTTGATTCGGCAGGTCGACCGTTCCTGAGATATGTGTTTAATTGAAACCCGACCGCCAAAGAACACCGGTATCCACGATCTAGTAATTAAATCCGTATAAAAGTAACTGCCTTTACTAGGATTTGAACCTTAGAACTCTCGACGCCGAATATCAGCTGATTTGCGACGATGAGTTCACCCTTGACCAACCTGGTGGATTATATCAACATAACCTACGCTCGCTTCGCTTCGTTAACCTTGTCCAGTTAAATAGCGTTATAATATGCATATATAAAGTTAATTAGAACAGCTTAGTGAGCGAAGCGAGCGTAGGTTATGTTTGGTTCGGTTATGTTGATAAACGCACAATTCGTAAGTACACGGAGTAAACGTAATCTAAAGTAGTGTAATGTTTTGTAAATGTTATTTTACATTAAAAATTACTTTTTCCACCTTAAATAGACGTTATTATTCATTTTTTTATGAAATCTGAAGAAGCTGCGTTAAAAAAAATAGCAGTACCAAATAAATATATAAACAGAAACTAAATCGGTCGTAAAATCGCGAGTATGTTACGACATAGAAATCATTCTCTTTTACCCTCAAAATAAAACAAATTGTATATAAAATTTGTAATTTTTTTTAAAAATAAGTATTTTTTAATTAAGATAGAAAATAAAAAGTATACATATCATAAGGTGTAAGAAATTATTCCAAGTATTTTTTTTTAAATTTGTGTATATTTTATGTATGTATAGGTGCGCGTGCGTGTATTTTGTGTGCGCGAGATACGAGATTACGCGTAATTATTTTTATGTTAATATAATAGGCTATTAAGGATATTTTATTTTGTGCTTATTACAACTACTTTTAAAATATCCTAGAGTTCTCAAATTATACGTATGAAAAAACCAAATGTATTTACTAGTAATATTACATTTTACATTTATTTTACATTTTTATGATATACAATAATTGCATATTTTCATGTAAAATTTGTAAATAAACTATATTATTTTATGAAATATAGCCCACTGTTTTTTTTTTTTTTTTTTCACTGTTATTAACGTTCATTGTATTTATTATTGTTCACGTACATTAACTGTTTAATTATAAAGGTTAATACTTTATACCTCACCGTATACTTCCACCTGGTATGCAAACCCGTTATTTTTTTCAGATCTTAATTCTAACACTACATGATCACAATTAACACCACCTTTCGCTATCCTTGCGTATCCCATTTCGGGTAAAAGATTATAAGCGACCACTTTAGTAATCCTTGGACGAGGAATCGTTTTACACCCTGAATATATAACGGTTGTAGTAACATAATTATTTTGTTTAGCGCATCTTAATAAACGTTTTTTAGCGATAAGTTTAGATTTTGAACAATACACGTCTTCAAAAACGTTTCTACCGTCAATAACAGTACAATTTTCGCATTCCAATTCATTCGGTATCAACCAGTTTTTAATATAATTCGCCTCATGATTACACTGATCAAAATATAAATTTCTACCGCCTTCAAATAAACTCATTTTATAATCGTCTAATATTTCATTAAACGTATCGAGATTGTAACTATCGAGGTCTTCGTCTTGACATTCACCGTTACAACAGAATATAAAGTACGAGTAGTATAAAAGTATTAATTTATAAAATTTTAAACCGGGCAAAAACATTCTTCTTTACATTACTAATGAATTACGATAAATGAGCTATCTCGTAACTGAAAGTTAGTTGTTGAACACGTTATTTGATATTATAATAATTTAATCTTAAGTACATAAAGATAAGATAAAATGAATTGCACGAGAATTCCCTACAAGCTGTTCTTTAAACCGCGAATAAAGCGGTATATCTGACAAACCGATCTACGCTAGGAAAAAGGTATAATTCACTACTTTAAAAAAATAATATTTTTACAGATATGTAAAACAAATATTAAACGAGTAACATGTAAATTCGATAAACAATGACATTTTAAATTCATTTATAACGATAAACATTTTCATCATAAATGATTTGTTCAAAACGACGTATAATTAATTCTAATTAAGATTTGGAATTTAAATAACCTTACATTTAATTATATATTTTCAATGTGTTAAAAAATGCAATCTAGGATAGAAATAGTTTATTAATCGGCCAATTCTTTTATTTAAAGTAAAAATTTCCATAATATTATTAAAACATACTTCAAAAAATAAACTAAAAGTAAAAAAAATTGATATTTTTAAAATTTCAAATTTTTGAAGCCGCCTTCCATATTAAAATACAAACACTAGCTATTGTTTGCTTTTTAAAGTTTATTTTACATTTTTTAGTTTAATTTTTATTGAAACTATTGATAAGCGTAGAAAAAAGGTATCCTTATGAAATAAAGTCGCTCCTTAAAAACAGAAATCTTCTCTAAATATAAATAAAAAAGGAACATAGAGAAACGACATGAAATTGCTAAAGAATGCAGATTAAGTTCCTTTGGAATGCAAAATTTATGCGTTATTTTTTACACTAAATTTTCCACTTAACTTTCTTGAATTTTTTCTTTAAAATTATAATTGTGAAGGTGATTTTAAAATGAACATGTAATCATAATTTACCCTAATAAAAATTCCATACTCTGTATCATGTTAACGCGCGCGCGCACACACGCACACACACAATTCTTGTTCTATAATTTTTTTTAAAAAAGAGGTATTATCGATTTGTTACAAATTTAAAAAATAATTACAATGTAGAAATTAAAATTTTCACAAAATTCAAGGTAGCCATTTAATTGTAAATGAATTTTTTTGGAATTAGAACTTTAACGACAGTAAAAGTTAACGTACTCGTAACATGCTTTGACCGATTTAAATGTTAGATCAAGTTTTCCTATATTTAATTAGATCACTTTTTCTCTTATGTTTATTAAATTGTACTTTTGCATTCCATGTCCTCATATGTGTGCAAAATTATAATTACTTTTTTTTATTGCTGCCGATTTTTTCTACTTCTTTTTATTCATCTATATTTCAACATACCAAAGAGAAAAAAGTTTTTTTTGTTTTAAATTTTTATTTACAATCGGTTACATTTTTGTAAGACAGTAAATTATGTCGTAGATATTTACATTAAAAATGAATCCCCATTGAAATTTCTCAAAAATTACATACTATTGCTATATAGATATTCTTCGGGTAGAACGTACCCAACGATGTGGATACCGGTGTTCTTTGGTGGTCGGGTTTGAACTAACCACACATCTCAGGAACGGTCGAACTGAGACTGTACAAGACTACACTTCATTTACATTCATACATATCATCCTCATTCATCTTCTGAAGGAATAACTTACGGTGGTTCCGAAGGCTGAGCAGAAGGAGAGAGAACGTAGAACAAACAGTAATTTTGAAGAACTGTACCATCACTAGTACAAAGAAAACAATAACATGAATCATAAAAATAACAGATTGATGACCCTTAAGAAAGGAAAAATATATCAAAAACTCTGATATGTACACCACATGACTTCCTTGTACGCCTATTAAATTATATATAAACATTCTTTTAAATGAAAAATACATAAAATTTTATTTCATTAATAACTTCTGATATTTGTTCTTTGTTTTATTGTTTTATTATTGACTAATAAGTAAGTTACTTATAATTTTTTTTTACAATCAGAGTAATAATTATTAATAAATCAATATATTTAAATAAAAAATAAAAAAATGAGATGAAGTCGAATTCGAACAGACGTGCCTTCCCCTCCCCTTGTAAGATCCAAATATTTCATTAATTAAAGTTTTATTTGGCTATAACTCTGGAACCAATGAAAATAAATACCATTTATGATATATCGTTGAAAAACTCTGAATGAGGGCTTATTACTCTAGTTAAAAAAGTTAAAAATCCAATTTTTGGGGGATTTTGAGTTTTTTAGACACTTTTGGTTCAGTTGATTGCAATCAAAAGGGAAGGTGCACAACAGTCCTAAATCCAAAATATCAACATACTACGGCTAATCGTTTTTCAGTTATGCGAGATACATACGTACGTACGTACAGACATCACGTCTCTCACTGTGAGCTTTTCAACAACATATAAGTGGAACTTAATTTCACTGGTTCCAGAGTTATAGCCAGATAAAATTTTAATTGATGAAATACTTGGATCTTATAAGGGGAGGGCACATCGGTTCGAATCAGACTTCACTCCTTTCTTTTAACTCTTTTTTTTTTTAATTTAAAATATTGATTTATTAATAATTATTAACCTCAATACAATAATAATTAATATCAATACAATAAATAATAATCAATAATAGCAATAAAAAAATATATATGAAAGAATATCAGAAGTTTTTAATGAAATAAAAGTTTATGTACTTATTTTAAAAAAAAGAGTGCGTATATGTAATTTAATAGGCGTACAAGGAAGTCATGTGGTGTCAACATCAGATTTTTTACATTAAATTTTCAAGCTAATTTTCTTAGATTTTCACTTGAGAAAATGTTAAATATCAAATTAAAATCTCCATGTACATTATTATGCTGTAATAATTCAATTCCAAGCAATTTTGACGTGAAAATATATTTTCAAATAGTTTATGTAAGGATGTAATTTTTCATTAAAAATATATCTTCCATTTAAATTATCTAAAAAAAACTTACATCAAAGCCATCAGAGGAAGTTCTTCTGCAGACTAAAAGAAAAAATTATTTAAAACGGTACATTTGAGCGAAAAAAATTTATGTACAGAACACTATCAGAATCTTCTTTTATTATTAATTACGTTGGTTTCATAGCGTAATAATAACACAGGAAGTTAAAATTAGTGTGCGCTTAAAATGTGTGTACTTTAAAATTGTTATATAAAATTTAGCAGAAAATGCTTAGAGCAAAATTTAGTTTTATATATATTAATTAATAACCATACTCAGCTGTAGAAGTTTATTAAACACTTTCACGCAGTATAATGTTAGTAAACTTTGATATTTGCAAGATGAACCTTACGGTTCAAAGGATCTCAGAAAATTATTTAATATATAGTCAAGTAAGCAGCAGCAGCAGTAAAACAAACATAGTTTACGTTAATTTATTAGCTATATTTGTATATATGAATTGGGTGAAAGATATAAACAACCAAACAGAATTACAACATTCTGTTTTGTATTTATAGATAATCAGACGAGCGGTTTTTAGTTCGTTAAGCTTACGACTGCAGTAAAAGTAATTTCGTAACAAACAAAAATTACATTTAACAAGGTATGTAATATAATTTTGTTTTTACTTTTGAACTCATTTTCATATTAATATGTCAAAAAGAACTGACGGGTAAGTACCCTATTTTATCGCAGTTTGGCACGATAGTGATGTATTCTGTAGGCTGATAAAAAGAATTTTATAAATTATTAATCGTACAGAATCTTAATAGCGTGTTCCTTAGGGAGGTGGAGGCCAAGAAACACACGGGCACAGCTGCGTCTCCGGGGGCAACTTCCGGTCGGCCAAGTAGAAAAGGGTTGAATATCATCCCTGTTTACATTTCTTCCAGTTCAGAGATTTAATAACCATGTAATTCGCTAGCTCTTTGTAATTCCGTCCCTTCCTAATTTCCATAACGCTCCCCTCTCGCATTCACTTTGTGCGTTTCCACTTTATTTATTCGGTTAATAGTTGCCCTTAACGGGGAAGAAATCCCCATGACAGAGATTTATAGACTCTGATGGGAAAATTGCCTCCTATTTCCGAATCTCTACTCCTGCTATCTTGCTATCGGTTCACCCACCCACCAATCGGAATCACAAAGGCCCTTCATTCAATTCACCCTCAGAATTCCGTGATTTACTTACCACACGTGAATACGCCTATTCATTTAATTCCCTCATTTTATATATATATATATATATATATATAAAAGACTTTAGTTAAAGGGAAAATTTGAGTTGTTACACAATGTATGATGTAACAGAAATTATATCTAGCAAACTATTGAATCCACTCATGAGTTAAACATCTAATATCACTTCAAATAACATTTATCTTTGAGCTTTATGGAAAAATACTAGTACAATAAGCGGATGAATATATGAAGACCTCGCATAAATTGACGTATTGAATTACTGTGTGAACTTTTCCAAAATATAATGAACGTTTAAATATCCAGCAAATTGGATGAAATAATGAAAAAAGAGGCAAAATATATCAAGATTTTTTTAAACTGAAAAAAAATTTGCTGTTTAAAAATCTCAGTTATAATCTTCTTCCTATCGACTTATTTATTGACATTAAAGATGCCGTAGATTCGGAACCTACATAGATATGCATCTTTTTTCCTGTAACAAAGGCACTTGTAGCTTGTTACAAATCCACGTACTACTTTAGGAATACGTTAATCAGAATTGTGGGCTGTGGAATTGTGGATTCGGAATTCTTAAACATTCCGCCACAAGTTCTACTTATAGTTAAAAGTAGATTAAAATATGGTTAATTAATCTTTATTGGTTTTTTAAATAATTAAAAACCTTAAAAAATCCTATCAATTTGTTGCTTTTTGAAGTCAGTGTAATATGAAAATTGGTCCGTAAAATTTATTAAAACTATATTCGTATTTTTTCCGTCTCTACACTGTTCGGGTGCGTATTTAATCATGTAGATCAAATTTGAATATCATTTTTTAAATAAATTCTAATTTATTTTTATAAATAAGAATTGTGAAAAAAACAATTTCATAAAACTAAGTGAATTAGTTAGACAATTCGTATACTTAAAAATCATCCACAAACTATTTTATTTTACTGAACACCGGACAAATATTTGGATTCTTTAAATAGGCAATATAAAAACAGACCAAAAAGAGTATGTAATTATTAATTATTGGCTTTTTTGTTTGAAAAGTTAGATTTACCCACTTTTGTTAATTTTAGAAAAGCCTAACGAATTGGGTTTACTGAAGTTTTAGATGTGGTAAAAGGGATGAGTACATATTTTCCAACATAAACAAAATGTTGATTTTTTAGTAACAAAATGATGAGACCTAAAGGTTAACGAAATTTCCTCCAACCTGACCTTGGTTTTTTTTTGTTACTTTTACGACCTCATATGATCACTTTAGTTCAATTTCTGAGTCAGTCCATTTTGTAATCGAATCTTCTTATTTCCGAATCGTGTGAGTTGTTTTACTCTTGCTTCTTTTCTTTTTGCCCACATGTTTTTGAAGCGTTTTGATTTTTGGCGCCTGTCCTCGTCTGATTACACCCTGTTGGATTTCTTTTTGATTTTAGGTTCAAATTTTATCATATTAGTCTTAATTAGTTTGTCGTATTTTCCAGATTTTGTGATAAGATTTTCTTTGGAGATTTTCAACTCTTCCGTATCTTTTAGGACTTCCTTTGTCCATTTTGGTTTTGTTGTTCTTTCCCAGTAAGTTAATTATTTGATTTTTAAGTCTAGTGTTTTTTTGCTCTAAGTAGGTGCCCCAAGAATGAAATTCTTTTTTCTGAAGAAATTTGGTAGCGGTTTTATTATTTTATATACTTCTTCATTTGGGATTATCCTCCAGTGTTCTTTTACTATGTTTTTCTTATTTATGCATTTTCTGACTATCTTCCTTTCTATCTTTTCGATCCTTCCTACTTCTCCAATTTTATGTGGTTCGAAGAGAGTCTCGCTGGCGTATTGTATTTCTGGAAGAAATACTGTGCGGTATTTCTGTTCGGTATTTTTTATTGTATGTGTTTTGGGTAGTTATTAATCATTTTTTAAGTTTCTCAGTTCTTTCTTGCCAGTTTATTTTCTCATTGATGTTGTCTTATGGTATCTCCTAGGTATTTAAATTTCCCACTTGTTCCATTTGGTTTCCGTTTACGTTTACATGATTAATGCATAGTGAATCCTTGACGTTGTTTTATTCTACGTATAAAAAATAAAAATACCCAAGTTACAACGAATTAAAATTTTTACAATTTTTTACACTTCCGCGAGTGTTTCTTATGCTTTTTTGCGATTGATAACTAGAGACCTAAAAAAAAATGCAAATTATTTGAAAAAAGTATAGTTAGGTAAATTATTTTTTACAATTTGCGATTTTTCTTTATTGTACCTTCAAAACTGACCTGGTTATGGGTAAATTATGAAGGAAATAAGATCAAAAAAAAGTTTTATATATATATTTACTGTACTAACTAAACGAGTTACTAAAAACACGTATTGCACATAACAATTTAATAAAAATTAAAAAAATCAAAATTAAAGCGAATTTAAAAATAAATAGTAATAATAAAAGATATTGCAAAAAGATTACACTAAACAGCTAGAAAATAGTATTTTTTTCAATTCTTCCTTAAATTTTGATTCTTTGAATGGGCGCTAGCCAAATTTTAAACATACGACTACTAACGATTATTCCTTTTAAATTGTTTGATGGATTTGAAACATCGAATTCAAATATTTGAAGTGTTTTTTTTTTTTTGTTTTTTTTTTTGGTTTTAGCCCATTTATTTTCCATTCGATCTTGGAATACTATTCGATCTTGTTACTATTATTATTTTATATTTTTTCTTTGATTTTTAATTAAAACATAAATAGACAAAGAAAACTCGTTGCCGGTATAAATTCCCTTCACAATTAACACAAAAAGTGAAAAACCTGAATTTTAAATAAAAACAAAAAAGGAATACAGAACGAGACTACAACCGGGTGTGAATAAGGCTTTCATGAATATTGGATACGTAACTTCCAAGTTAGTTAGAGACACGCACGAAAAACAACATGGACCCATTCAAAAGCTCAACTGCCATCAAAATACGTATGTATGACAGTATTAATTTTTGTAAAAAGTTAATTATCTAATTCGGAAATACAAAAGAAAACAAGACAATAAAATTCACACTCGTAATTTGATAAGCACCTATTTTTTTTCGATGTCAGTGTTCTTGAATTCGTGATTCCAAGAATATAATTAACCTATCGGGTCAAATTTCAGAAGATCATCATATTTAATTAGCAATTATCTTTTAAAATATAATACCCGGAAATCAAACAGCAAAAAAAAAACTGAAAACAGGAAGTTAAATAATCAATGACAGATTTCCTTTTTTGACCTCCCAAAATAATAATTTTTATTAATAATCAAAAAATAAAAAATTAACATAAAAAAAAATACGTATAGATAAGTTATTGTCATTATAAATAATACAGATTAAAACAATACATATTTTCCGTTATTCAGTTTCTTTGCATACGTTAAACGCTTACAAAACCTGATAAACAAAAATATTTACTTTGAAACGGAACACTTTGGTTTTTGTTCTTAAAAAAGAACAAAAGGTAAACATAATATGATTTCTTAAGTACTTTTCTATTTGTGTATCCGAATGAAAGGCCTGTTTTTTTATTTTATTTATTTTTTCAAGAGGTTGATTTAAAAAGATAATATAAGAGAGGCGTGTCATTTATGTCATCAGTTCCCGCCTCTCAATTAACTGCGTTCGTTACCTGAACAACTCATAGCGCTCTTCTACCAAATTGGATCTGTCATTTACGTAATCTGGGCAATATATTTCAGTGCTCCTGAGGACAGGCGGGCGCCCAACACCCTTGAGTAATATCCCCCATACATTATATCGCCCCTTCCAATACCAGACAGAACCACAACTTGCATTCAGGCAAGCTGGGATACAATTTATCTAATCTAAAAGTTTCTATGTTATATAAAATGCATTATAACTTAAGAACAGTAGTAAATGAAAGTAGTTCACACACCCCGTAAAAATTTTCATTAATATAAAACTTATATTTCAAAAACAGCGGTTAAAATATTTAAAAAAAATAAAAACGAATAAGTTTTCTTCTCAAAAATCGAATGCGTTACATTTCCAGTTTACAATTTTGAATATTTCAACAATTTTCCAAAAAAGTATTTAAAATCTGTACCTTTAACAATATTTTACAATTAATATAAAAAAATACATTAAAATGTAATGAACCCATAATTTATTACTAAATTATACGATATTTAGAAAAAACTGAGAAATCGTAGCTAACACAAAACTGAAAAAGAAGTATAAATAAATAACATATTAAACAAACATTTCCATATTTCAATTGTTCTTCTCCGCCCATCCACGTAATTGCGAAGCTTCTAATACTACCACCAGCTAAATACTTAAAGACTAAGCAGCACTAAAATGAAATCCTAAATCCTAGGGTAAAATTTTACAGTTTCTTTCCCTTTAGAAGTACTCTCGTTCGTTCTGCATTTCAATACTATCAACTGATTTACGAAGACTGTACCAATAACATTACCAAGGTCAATAAAATTCATCCGGAGGTCCCGGGTTCGAATCCCGGTCAGGCATGGCATTTTCACACACGCTACAAATCATTTATCTCATCCTCTGAAGGATGCCTAACATTGGACCCGGAGGTTTAAAAGAAAATAAAGATAAAAAAAATAAAACATTATCAAGGAACTTTATAATGTTAGATTAATGAGCCTGCGTTCCTTTCGGTTTTAGAAACAAATAAAAATCATCATATGGACTATCTTTCCCAAGGCAGGTCTTTTATACCACGTCCATCTCTATTTCCTATATTCGATGCTAAATTTTTTCGATAGCTCTCATTTCCTTTTAGGTCTTGTATTATCTTTACACTTTTCCGCCCTCTATTTTTTGCGTCTTCTTCTGGTCCTTTTATAATCAATCCTTCTCATTTCATGATATAAAATATGTAATTAAATTTTCTGTTTTGAATCGTTTTTATTAGGCTTCTATTCCCGACCTCTCTCCTCATCGCTTATCCATTTTTTTTGTTGTTCATTTAATCTTCTCCAATCTCCTCCATGTCTACATCTCAAGAGCCTCTAGCCTTTATTTTATTTTTTATTTTTTTCTCAGTGCTTATGTTTCACATGCTTAGAGAAAAACAACCCACACGTAACAATTCACAAAGCATTTCATCAACTGTTATTCCATCTTACCACACAATAATCATTTTCTTCTGTTAAATAAATACTTAGCCAATGCTATCTTTGTTTTTATTTCGGTTTAACTTTTGCAACCTCTAGCAAGGTACATAAATACTGATTCTTTTTTGTAATTTTATTTTAAATAGATTAAATTATTTTTTATTCTACTAATAGTAAAGATGTTAAGTTTATTTTAATTATCTTATATTTTGATTTAATTATTATTTTTTTAATGTTCTCTTCCTTATACGACTAATATACTTAAGGTAAAAATATTTAATTTACAGTTCTGTTAAACTAACATACAACTGTATATGATGAGATGTATAAATTCTCTGAAGAAATATGTATTTCACAACTTTATGAACATGATCAGCGTTATTATATCGATGTCGCAACATAAAATCAATCAAATAAGAAGTAATATTTTATCAGCATATATTGCATTACATTACATTTTCTTTTAAGTAATTATTGTGATCGAAAAGTATGAGTAAAAATTAATTCGTAGCAGAGCGGGAAGAGATAGGAATGGGAAGCACCAAAAGCTAGAATTTAAGTTAACAAGAATAAAAAACACGACTGTCGAAAAAAACTTTGCTGACAAATACTACTCTTTAATATAGGATAATTGAAAAGCGAGCGGCTGACTGCTTTGTACATATTCTCTTCTCAATTTTTTTAAAACTATTTAAACACATATATATATATATATATGACACATCCGGTAGGGTTAAGGATTCCAACGCGTGGTCATACATTTAAATCGATTCAGCCGTTGAGCTTCTACGGTGAAAAAAAGTACATAATTTATATACAAACAATAACATTTACACTATTATTGGGCAGTCGTATAAAAACACTAGTTACATTAATAAAATTGAGCATTTGATCTATCAAATGATAGATTTGAAAAAATCTATCAGATGAACGAGTCGTTTTTGAATAATTCGCATCTCAACGATTCATTCTAAACGATTCGGAAACCTCGTGCCTCATACGTGAGATGCGAGTTATTCAATAAAAGTAAGGGATTATAAGTTAATATTTTACAATAAAGAACATGCTTACATGGTCGAACATACTGTCCATTAAAAAATCATTAGATTTTTTCTTAAATTTTTATAAAGAACAACATTAATAATAATTATAAAATAAATTAATAAATTTTACTGTAATTCATTCATTCAATATCGTAGCATATATTAAAATATAACTATTTTCGATACAAATAAATCTATACTGAAAATACTATCGATTATCCATTTAAAATCGTATATGGGATCCCCCCACCGGGACTCGGTCATTATGCCTTGTCTGTAATGGGGAACTCCCGAGAGGATCCTCATCGGGACTAGGTCTTACTTTCCCGCCAACGGTATTGCAAGGGATTCCCACTCGATCATCAAAAGCGGGAGATCGAGGCCTCCCACCCCTTCCGAACGGGGCTGTTCCTCAGAGATACCATGATGTTCCTACGAAGAAGCAGTTCCAGATGTCGACGGAGCCATCTATCATTCCCGATCCCCTGGCGCATGACTATGTGACTTGCAGGATAAGCACCTAGGGTCCTGCTGGCAGTCCTTGCGTAAATGGCCAGCCTTACCATACGTAAAACAGTGGCCGCTTCTGTCTGCGCCATAACAGACTTGGCCCTGTAGCCTGGACTTCAACATCTGAAGCAAAGTCGTCGGATGTACGCCACACAACTCGATAGGCCACCCACTCAATCCGAACTTCCCCATTAACAGTAGTTTGTCCGCCAGTATTGACGGCACTGCCGGTGTAAATACCTGAGTGGAGCCGTAAGCCAGCTGCATTGACAGGACGTCAATAGTGAGCGGCTCACCTATCATCTTGCGAAGCTCTCATTGAAACTCGTCCTGTGACATGAGGGCATACACGTCCTTAACCAGGACGTGGACTCTTCTTCCGCCTCTACCAGCAAGGGCCGTATTTCGGCAATATTCTTGCTGAGTTGGTCCGCCTCACCACTGTCCGCCTGAACATAGATGGAGAGCCTCTCCTTGGCTCTGCCGGACGGAGAGGACTGCGGTTTCCCCTAGTAAAACTGTCCCTTTTACCGAGCGGAGAAGATCTGCAAAGGTCCGCTCCTCCGCCTTGACTAGAACTGCAGTAATCGGCGGACCCGCGTATGTTTCTTACCTGTCAGCAGCGATGATAGTGATAGCCCGTGTCAGATAAACAAGAAGGCGTATCCCCATCCTTCTCCCTGTGTACTCCATGGATTGCCGTAAGACTTGTTCGACCCGCCCTTGTGGACCATAGAAGTATACCCGCCGATCTTGTCCATTCTCTAACACCCGTGGGATGGACCTGCAAATAGCAGAGGCCACCTCACAATCCCCCGCCACAGAATAGATGACCAGGGCGTAATCGGTCCGTCCAAGTGCGATCTCACAGCTGCTATCCTCTTCGGAGAGGTCCCGAATAGTCGACTGCAAAAGGAGGACCTGTCCAGGCTTCAATCTGCCAGCAGTGGCCAAGTCCCTAAGACATGGAGCTTTCCGAAGCACTGTCATATGCTGAAAATTCTCAATTCCAACCGACATGTCAACAATCCAAGTGATGCCACCTCCTTCATCCAAACGGTCAGTACTCTCAACAAGGGTGGAGGACCGGAAGATGTCCTCGGGCCAGCTCCAAAAGAGCAGCCGTTTAAGATTGGCATCAGGGACCCCATCTTCGACCGCCCGCCGCAGCTTCTAAAGCGACCAAGTCGTAGCTCGTCCCAATCCCCCATTCGGAGTTTGAGTTGCCTCATCAGAGACAATTTGGTAAGTCTGTGTTGCTTCGTCCTTCACACTTGGCTGAACATGTTGTCGCCCCTGAAGTCCCTCTTCTAGCCTGCCTAAAACTTCCACAAAAGACTCCAACATACGAACGCTGCGATCCATGCCTATGGAGCACTCTTAATCTCGATCTTAGTTGTCGAGTGTTGGTCGACCAACACATTCAGATCCCTCACATTACGAAAGAGAAGCCTCATATTGTGGGTAAAACACTTCTGTTTCACAAGAGCCAACTCTATACTTTCTACACGCCGTTGTCCTGCAGATCCTTCTTCATCGAAAACGTTCATCGACGACTAGTACCTCTCAAAGTAAGAGGCCTCCTCCACTGAATATAGGGAACTCCACCCGGCCCGAGACTTCTTCTTCCCCTCAGAGGCCGGAGGAGAATCACGTAATCGACGCTTCCCTTCGTACTTAATCGACCACTGTCCATCATCTTGGTTGTCACCTGACCCTTTCGAGAGAGACGGAAAATCTATTTCGTAGTCCCTAGCGGACAAACCAGACGAGCCAACAACCCTGTTCTGGCGTCGAACCAAAGCCTCTCCAGTCTTCGACTTACTTCTTGAAAGCAACCGATCGGCACGCCGAATCTCCGCTATAACCATCTCTTCAATACCCTCACCAACACTGCTGTCAGACAGAACGTCCTGCACGGTGATCTGCAGGATTTCCAACCCGTAACAGGAGAAAATTCCTTCTCTGATCGATCGGGGCGTCGGGAAGTCAGCCTGGATCTGCCATATCAATTAATTATAATCCAAATATATATCAAGTAATATATACACGTTAAAAAAATAATTTAAATAAAATAATTCTTATAAAATTTGACTTAATAGACCATATAAGCCGAAGGTAAACAGAGATCTAAACTGCCTTTGAGTAAATCAATACTGCATAACCAAGCAAACAGTTCTTGGTTACGGTAATAGAACGGGAAAAAACAACAGAAAAAAGAAAATCAACTAAATAACAATACAAAACCCTAGTAAAATCTTCAAAATACGGAGCGCAAGAAAGTGGCCTAGTAATTACAATTTAACACACATACATACTAGTACATATTTATGTAGCCTATGACAATCTCCGTAACGTAACTAAGGATTCCAGCGCGGGAACATACATCTAGATCGGTTCGGTCGTTGAGCTTCTACGGTGGAACATACATAAATATATAAACAAACAAACATACATCCATACATACACCCTACAAACATTACACTCCTTTTTGGGCAATCGTATAAAAAGGCCGATTCATGTTTTATGTAATTTTAAGAAATTCTGCCTATTAACGAAAAGATTCTACGTTATGAGTATCATGCAGTGCGATATGATCTACCAATTTATATTTCACTCACATCACGTTATTTCAGAAGAGGGTGATCGAGTTCTTTAGAGAAACTGAGCCTATTGTCGGCTGACTGTGTAATTTTTTGAGTAAAAGTTATTTCTCTGAAAGTTTAAATTTAAAGTGGTCAACAAAAAATCATTTTATTGTTACCATTCTAGTAAAAATCACCACAATTAATTTTAAAATTATTACAATAAATGTAAAATAGATTTTCGGTTTCCTTGATTAATGTCTACCCATATCTATTGTTTAACTTATATTTTAAAACTGTCTAAAACTGGAAAAAAAGTTAAAATAAGCTGAAGAAGTTATTTTTTAAACAAGCCAAAATCGCCGAAATAATTATCGAAACGACATAATTTCGATAAGTTTCATCTCCATACGTTAGATAATATTATTTTCTAAGTTAGATATTGTCATATAGATTAGATTTATTTAAATGAGGACTTAATCGTTATTCCCAGTTTTTTTTAATCAATAAAATATTTCTTTTATCACCTTTATATATTTTTAAAAAAAAATAATGTAAAAAAAAAATAGGCTTTTATTTTATATTGTTTTTGGTGGTTTTTCTTTTTTTATAAATATTAATTACAATTAAATTCAGTTATATTCTTATATTCTTCCACTGCCCAAAATAAATTGAGGAATCCTATTTAGCAAGATTGTAGTTAGTTTCTTCAACTCCAAAAATAGTACAACACTACTATTAATTTTTAAAACAACTATACTGCCACGCAGTGCCTCATATAAAATAATCTAGTAACCAACTTGTATGATAATAACATGCAGTCACAGTAAATAAAAAGACAAATGACCACGTAAATTAAGTACTAATGACTCTAACAGCTACAACAGATTCCAGACACATTTTATACCTCATTATTAATGAGAAAACTCAGCTAACCTGTAAAATAATCAATTCATAATATAACAAATTAAGTAAAAGTAAAAAATACAAAAAATATATATATTTATGGTAAAGAAAAACTGTTAAATAAAACCGTTGTAAAAATGAAGTAAAAGAATGCAATTAAATGTAAATTGTTTAAAACATTTCTGCTTAATTAAAAAAAAATAAAGAAAAAGGTAGAAACAAAATGAAATAAATGAGGCTACAAAAAAAAATTAAGGTAAAGGAAAGATCTAAGCAATTAAAATAGTTTCATAGTCATTCCCAATGGGTTTGTGTTGTTGGTTCTCGGTAACATTTTCATCGGTTACTTAACTACTACATCACGATGACTTTTGTTATTATAATAAAATTAAATGTTTAGTTCAAAGAATGAAAGTCAGTTTAATCATGGATAGTACTCAGTTTTCTAATTAAAATAAACAAGTAAAATATTTTAATTAACTTTAAATTCAGTAGTTGAAATGTTCTATTTATATCAGTATAATTGATTATATTCAATTTTAATTCTGCTATTATTATTATTATTATTATTGATGTGTGTGTGTGTGTGTGTGTGTGTGTGTGTGTGTGTGTGTGTGTGTGTGTGTGTGTATGTGTGTGTGTGTGTGTGTATGTGTGTATGACATGTACATCAGGTAGCAACAATAAGATTAGAAGGTGAAAAAAGGAGCAAAGTTCTGATTCAAAGGGGAGTAAGACAAGAATGTACCCAGTCATCCAAAAAATCCTCAAGCAAATTGAAAATTTTAAGAGACCAGATTTGAAAGACAAATTAAAAATGGAATAAGTACATAATTTCCGATGAAAGATACCAAAATGAGTTGTCTGAAGAATGATGTGGATCTGTTAGTAGAAGAGGAATTAATAAAAAAGATTAAAACAAAGCTAAAAAATGTAACAAAACAAGAGCTCAATAAAAATTAAATATTAAGATAACATAGATGAACCTAAAATACCAGATGTTACAAAATTCTTATTTTAGACAGTGTGTAATTACAAAGCATAATTGAATTAATGCATACATTAAAAGCAGATTTTGATAAGCAAGTAGTACTTTCATGAAAAATAAAGTTATATAATACAAAACAAAGATGTAGATATTAGTGAGGTGTATAATAGTTTATAGTAGTAAAATAGTAAAACATACATGAAAAAGGAAAAAAATACAGTTATTTTAAACATGTAAACCGCATAGGAGGTTTTAATATGTTTTTTTTTTAAACACAGGTGTATAATGAAGCTTTGAAAATTGCCTCTTTCTTTAACAGAATTTGAAATTTCCATTCCGAATAAAAGTTATAAGAAAGATGTAACTTTACGAAGTATAATATTTCTTTTAAATTTTTGCTATACAATGGACAAATAATTATATTTTTTATTAGGAGAAATTTTACTGAATTAAGGATCTTTGAATTAGCATCTTAAATTGACAAATGAAAATAAAAATCTTCATTTATCAATTAATTTTATATTTATACGTTATATTATTAATATCTGTACAGACTAATGTATCCTTACCTCCTTATTACTTTATAAATAAGGAAACTAACTGCCTTCTTCTTATTCATGTAAAGTAAATAAGTTGTTACAATTCGGCTGGCCTTGTTACCAGCTGATATTTTATATTAATAATGTACATAATTCTAATATTCTTCAGTCCAATTTACACTTCTACAGTTAACATGTACGTACGTACAGTAAATTACATACATTCTTAAATAATGTAATAGAAATTAAATTAAAATATGCAACATATGATCATTATAACTTATGAAAATATATTATTTAAAAATAATTGAATAGTGTATTTTATTTACTACTAAATATGAACCTTTTATTCGAACATATTTTTGGTCCTCGGGGCCGGGTATTGAAAGTTCTACAATTCATTACGTTAATTTATGATTAATAGCAGAGAAAGGAATTTTTGGAGATATAGACGTTAATCAACTAGGAATTAGGTTCAAAACAATTCATATTATTATACCATTTTAATTTATGTATATATAATTTATTTTTATTAATATTATTGTCATCAAAGAGCAATTGCTATACGGAGAGGTACTTTTCATTAACTTTAATTTAATTATGAAATAAGTGAAGAAGGATACTGTAAAACTTAACATTATTTCAACTATTTTATCAAAGTGTTTTTTAGATATTATAGAAATAATATTAATGAACTAGTTTATAACAATACAGAAGCAAATACTACCGTCAAAGCGTTATTTTAAATTAACTGTCCTTTCCATAATGGTTATTTATGCCATTGTCATTATTGTAATGTCAGACATTATAAAACAGAAACAAATATTTCTTGTTATAATCACATTAAACAGTGACTCAAAACAAACTAATATTAGCTTATCGAGATAGGTTTTCTGGCATGAAACAGAAAGGAGCTCAGATTAAACTGAAACTAGGTGTATTGAAAATGAACCTAATATAAGGTCCTCAGGTATTATTTGCAAACAAGTTTTCTTCAGACAAGTTTATTTCCTTTACACATTCCATATTATATTCCTACATCTATTTCTGAATTAAAAACATGATTCAAAGATGGTTTAAATAAGAAGAATAGTTTAGAATCTACACATTTTGATCAAGATAGAAAAAATCAATTACAGAGAATATATGTAAAAATGTTAATGTTGATTCATTGATTTATACATATACACAGTAAATTGTCTATTCTGGGCAGTGAGCACAATCATGTATTTGATATTGACGGAAATGGCAATGTTGGCTGAATGACTTTATCGAATTTTATTGGTTTAAGAAAAAACTATTATGAAGATTTTAAATGTCTTCTATTGATTAACAATAAATATAAATTTGATTTTTCTGATGAGAACACAAAACAAATCTATTTTATTAAATTTAAAAATACCTTTTTATAGTAAAAATATTATTTTGAGCCCTTACATATTTACAGTAATGTAACAAATATTAATGTACGGGCTTTATTGAATTTACCATTTTGTTTGAATCCACATTATTTTCAACTGATTATGAAGAACAATATAAACATTAAAGAAAATAATCTTTTATCTGCTTGAAAATTTAATTTAAAGCATAACAAGTTTTGGCTATGAAATATTTAAGAATGATAGAGTATCAATATAGGTTTGCTTATTTATTTAGATAACAATAAAGAATAAACATTTTTTTGGAGATTCAATATGGGCAAAAGAAAACAGTTATAATAATGAATTAACAATAAGGTCAACAATTAATGATGAAGGAGCAATCATTCAGAAATGAATCTGAACAGATATAATCACGATGTAGAAATAAAATATATTTATGATTTGAGTGAAAGCAATCATTTGTACACTGGTTGCCAAGTAATCATTTGTTAAAATCTGAATTATCACATTCATTGTATGGATTACAGATCAATGATCTAACAACAAATATACTAATGAATACTACAAGATTTTTGTCAGGTTATTTTCAGTATTCATCAGAGGTTTATAATAGTTTTACTGAAATTATTTTCAAATGACTATGAAAGGGTAAAGATTTTCTCATCAGTCTAAGATTTAAAATTTGATATATGTATTGTGTTTGAAGACATAATGTTATTCAAGCACAACTCAAATTGCAATTTAATGATTTTTCAGGAAAATATTGAACTTTAGATCAATCCCAAATGGGAGTTTAAATGAGTTAAATATTAAAAGAACAGCTCCAAAACCAATGCTTTATTTTGAAACAAATAACACACTCTTAGATGAAAGTTAAAACAAACAAAGCAGCTGTTATTAATATCAACAAAAATACACAAGATTTAAATTTATAAAGAATATTTATCCATCTATTAAGCAGGTAAATTTAATACCTTTTCAAAAATTGAGAATAATAAAGATTATGATTTTGTAACGCAATAATATATATTAAATTGATTATAGAAAATATGAAATTAATTAGATCTAAAAGAAAATGGTCCTTTTAATTAAAATTATTTTACTTTAAATACCAGTAAAAATATAAATCCAAATGCATCATTAGTTATCAGAGATGAGAATTGGATCACTTAATTTGACATAATCATATTTAATTTGGGTAGATCATATTTAATTAATAACAAAAAAAGTTATTCTGTTAATTATTATAATAAATAATTTAAAAAAAGCTTGTGAAATAAATTATACAGAATCTTTTTGGGAGAGTTCCAACATTTAAATTTATAAATAACATAAAAGAAGAATCATTTTTTTCAAATATTATCACATTACACTTCTATTCAGTTAACTCAAGAGTTAACTATCTGATTATGAATTCTTTCGGTGCTTCTATAACTTATACATCAGATGAATACAAAAACAAGTATGATAGTGATCATGTTAAAGATTCATTGACTATATTAACAGGACATCAAATAATTGTAGACTTTAGATTAGAGTCTACACTTATTGATGGTAAACAATTAAATTGCCAAAAATGATCAAAGAATATTAAAGAGTATATAGAGATAAACAGTTTTATAATAAAGCCGTTATTATAATCTGTCATAATAAATATATTTCAGTATAAATTGCAATATGATTCTGATATGTGTAAAATTAAATTGAATGGTTGGTCTTTTGGTAAATCTAGAGGTTTACTAGGAACTTACAATAATGAACCTATTGATGAATTCTCATTTATAAATAGTACCGTGATTCAATTTGTCCAATTGTGATTCATCATGGTGGGCAAAGATCTAGAACCCAGGTTCAACAATTTGATCAGCTACCACCTTTTAGAGTGATTCCTTACTGAACATTCTCTTCTTGTGCGGTAAACCATAGTGGCTCAATTACAATTTGTCATGGCGAGCAGAGATCTAAACCTACAGTAAAGCTTATCTCATGCAAAATATGCCTTGCTAATAAAGCTATTCATCTGAAATTAGTATATTACTTGAATTCAGTCATTTATCGCAACTTTTAAAATATTCATAACAATTTGGGGTATACCTACTCAAATCTTTTCTCACAACGGTTCTAACTTCTGTTGCACCAAAAATATCATTCATAATTTATTCTACTTCTGAATTAAGAATCTCTTTCACCGGGACACTGTTTCATTGAATGTCCATTCATTTCTTTACTTGAACCCAGTTACCAAAAAATTCCAATTAACCGCTTAGAACGTTTACAACTACTTCAAGATATCATGCAGTCTATTTGCAGCAACACCATTTATCACATAACCTTTCTGATGGAGATTTAGTGTTGATCACCAATGAGAATACTTCATTCCAGTAGAGCTCCACAAACAACACACTAGAAGAAATCCTACACCATTATGATTATAGGTACAAGAGATTATTTATACGTAGCTCACCAGTGGCATGAATTACCTATCAGCTACTGGATATACCTTCACCGTAATGGACTTGCAAACAACACATTAGAAGAAATCCTAGATGTACATGATTATAGAATCAAGAGATTATTTATTCATTTATTATCTAGGTGGAATACAACACTAAAGATTATTCATTCCTTTATTTTAAACTTGCAATTATCTAGGTTTGATACAACACTAGAGATTATTTATTCAATCATTCAATATATTGATTGAGATTTTTATACATGAGCTTTATGACTATTATGCATTATATAATTATAAAATCATTATTCTACTATATGAAATGAGTATGAATACAATTTTAAGCCGAGTATAGATTAAAAAATTTAATTGTAATATTATATTTAACCGATATGTACATTTAAACTTTGTTTATTGTTCTGTAATGTGGCATAATATATGCAGCATTGCATATTATTTTATATTATTTATTCATTGACTATGTTATATAATACATTCATTTACAATTATATTGTTATAAACATATTAAGATTACAAATAAAGCATTATTATTATTATTTTCATATTATTACTATAACATTTCATTACAGTATCAAAAAGATAATCATATGATTTTTGAGGGGCAGTATGTTCCGACTCATGTATCATTTCTTCCTTATTTTTTATAAATAAGAAAACTAACAACTGCCTTCTTCTTATTCATGTAAAATATATAAGTTGGTACAATTCAGTTGGCCTTGTTAACAGCTGATATTTTATATTAATAATAAAACAATATATCTAATTCTAATATTGTTCACTCCAAATTTACATTTAATACAGATAACATGTACATACAGTAAATTACATACATCCTTCAACAATCCAGAACAGATTAAACATATAACATATGAAAATATATTCTTTAAACATAACTGAACAATGTATTTTATTTACTATCAAATATGAACCAGCACGGTTAATAGACTGAATAAATACACCTAACCAAGGTATAGCACCAAGACAGTTTTTATTCGAACAATATCATTCTACAATAATTGTAAGTATAAATATAACGATGATAGTGGCACCCCCAGTTTCCATTTAAAGTTGTTATTTTGATGACAATAAATAAGTAACAAAGGCAGATTCTTCAAGCGCCTAGACTTTGCTTGGAAATTTAATGCTTCTCGCACGGGCAACTGTATGTGGCTTGCTCCAAAGTTTTGTGCGAGAACAATCTGTATACAAACACTCCAGAGAGAAAAGGTGTAAATATTGTAAACAAGTTCATTCTTTTCATATGTGTTCACAAACCGTTCCACGAAAACACAAAAAGTTAGAAATGTAAAATTAAAATAAAAAAATTAGAAATGAAGGACGGTCATCTCCTCTTCGTGTTTGTTGGGTAATGCTAAGAACCGGACAAATTCCTTTTTTAACCTTACAAAGGACAGGTAAGTAACCATCTATAAATACAATTTTTTTTAAGATGAAGTCCGACTATTTTGAAACCCATGTACTTCAGATCACTCAAAGTTTAAACGCCTGCGCTAACCAAATTGTTGATCTAAAAAAGTTACAATACAGTGAAATTTTTTTGTAAAATCTTCATTTACCGATTAATTAATTTTATATTTTTACCTTATTTTAATATCATTCACCGACTGTAAGTAGGAATCAATTGTAAGACATTTTTGTTTTATTTTAGAACCGAAAAAATCAATTCCTAGCTTTACATGATTGATGTTGGGTTGATCTTGTATACCATTATTGAAAAAAAAATGAACCGCAAGAAGACAAAGTTTAAAGTGTAAAGTTGTAGTTAAGTTTTATTAAGGGCATATTCTTTTCTCCACCCAGTCCCTCTAATCAGAATCAAATTTCAGGTATTTTATCGATGAGTAAAGGAAAAATCTGATTAAAACAGTTTAACAGCTCTTCATTAAAACTATCGGCAATTAAGAAATGCTATAAACAGGAAGTGCAAACTGGTGAAAGAAGAGTGGATTAAAGAAAAGTGTTCAGAAGTGGAAAGAGAAATGAACATTGGTAAAATAGACGGAGCATACAGGAAAGTTAAGGAAAATTTTGGGGTACATAAATTAAAATCTAATAATGTGTTAAACAAAGATGGTACACCAATATATAATACGAAAGGTAAAGTCGATAGATGGGTGGAATATATTGAAGAGTTATACGGAGGAAATGAATTAGAAAATGGTGTTATAGAGGAAGTTGGGGAGGATGAAATGGGAGAAACAATACTGAGATCTGAATTTAAGAGAGCATTAAAAGATTAAAATGGCAGAAAGGCTCCTGGAATAGACGGAATACCTGTAGAATTACTGCGCAGTGCAGGTGAGGAAGCCATTGATAGATTATACAAGCTGGTGTGTAATATTTATGAAAAAGGGGAAGTTCCGTCAGACTTCAAAAAAAGTGTTATAGTAATGATACCATAGAAAGCAGGGGCAGATAAATGTGAAGAATACAGAACAATTAGTTTAACTAGTCATGCATCAAAAATCTTAACTAGAATTATATACAGAAGAATTGAGAGGAGAGTGGAAGAAGTGTTAGGAGAAGACCAATTTGGTTTCAGGAAAAGTGTAGGGACAAGGGAAGCAATTTTAGGCCTCAGATTAATAGTAGAAGAAAGATTAAAGAAAAACAAACCGACATACTTGGCGTTTATAGACCTAGAAAAGGCATTCGATAACGTAGACTGGAATAAAATGTTCAGCATTTAAAAAAAAATTATGGTTCAAATACAGAGATAGAAGAACAATTGCTAACATGTACAGGAACCAAACAGCAACAGTAACAATCGAAGAACATAAGAAAGAATCCGTAATAAGAAAGGGAGTCCGACAAGGATGTTCCCTATCTCCATTACTTTTTAATCTTTACATGGAACTAGCAGTTAATGATGTTAAAGAACAATTTAGATTCGGAGTAACAGTACAAGGTGAAAAGATAAAGATGCTCCGATTTGCTGATGATATAGTAATTCTAGCCGAGAGTAAAAAGGATTTAGAAGAAACAATGAACGGCATAGATGAAGTCCTACGCAAGAACTATCGCATGAAAATAAACAAGAACAAAACAAAAGTAATTAAATGTAGTAGAAATAACAAAGATGGACCACTGAATGTGAAAATAGGAGGAGAAAAGATTACGGAAGTAGAAGAATTTTGTTATTTGGGAAGTAGAATTACTAAAGATGGACGAAGCAGGAGCGATATAAAATGCCGCATAGCACAAGCTAAACGAGCCTTCAGTAAGAAATATAAGTTGTTTACATCAAAAATTAATTTAATTGTCAGGAAAAGATTTTTGAAAGTGTATGTTTGGAGTGTCGCTTTATATGGAAGTGAAACATGGACAATCGGAGTATCTGAGAAGAAAAGGTTGGAAGCTTTTGAAATGTGGTGTTATAGGAGAATGTTAAAAATCAGATGGGTGGATAAAGTGACAAACGAAGAGGTATTGCGGCAAATAGATGAAGAAAGAAGCATTTGGAAAAATATAGTTAAAAGAAGAGACAGACTTATAGGCCACATACTAAGGCATCCTGGAATAGTCGCTTTAATATTGGAAGGACAGGTAGAAGGAAAAATTGTGTAGGCAGGCCACGTTTGGAATATGTAAAACAAATTGTTAGGGATGTAGGATGTAGAGGGTATACTGAAATGAAACGACTAGCACTAGATAGGGAATCTTGGAGAGCTGCATCAAACCAGTCAAATGACTGAAGACAAAAAAAAAATCATTAAAACTGTGAATGTGTTTTTTTTAAAAAAAAAGAAAAAAGGTGCATAATCCACTAGTAGTTACTTCCTGATGTTTATGATCTTATATTCTCAGTGTAATAATAAGTTAAAAGGAAACTAATCCTTAGTGAATATTATTATATTATTTATCGGCAAACTTGGCAGGAAAAATCATAATATTTATCAAATTAATTTATTAGAAAAATAGATAAAAATATTGAAAATTAAAAATAATGCTTTAAAAAACGAACAAAAAGGAAATAATACTCATTGTAGCTATATTTAATTAAAATTTAATTTTCCGAGGTCAAGTATATTTTATTAATATTTTGTCATACGTTTATTCTTGAATATTAATTATATACTTAAAGTTTATAGACGAATCATAATATTTGATAACTTAATAATATTTACCCATGTACAGATAGATACAAGCGGTAAAATATAAAGAAAGGTAGACAAAGAAATTGTGAAAGACATTAATAAATTTAAAAAAAAAAAATATCTTATCCAGTGATAATAATAATGTTGCTTGTTATTCTAATCTTATTGGATTAAACATCGTAGATAATCGTAAAAATTTCTTATTAACTAAGGAAGACGTTTAGTTTTTTTAAACTGATAAACAATTTTTTCTGTTACGGTATTATAAATTAGTTTAAAAAATCTTTCAGAAAAAAACCGACACTATAAAAATATTTTTAATATATAAAATCGATTTCTAAAAGGCGGTCTGTCAACATCATCCTGTTACTGTTATTATGTTTACTACTATTTTGTTATTTCTACTCGTAAAAATATTTTTGGAACACGCTTTTTTAATATCTCCATTAGCAGTATAATAATTTACAGTAAACAATCTAAAACGAAGTCGTTTAACCAATTTATATTCACTTGTTATTTCGTTTATATTATAGACGAAATTCAATATTCCGATGAAATAACAAGAATTTTAAATATTTATTTCTCTCTTTAAATAATTTATTCCAGACATTCCACCAATATTTTGTTAAGTTAATTATTATTACTATTTACTATTCTCGCAGCTCAACATTTTTGTTTAAAATAACATTCAATTATTATGAAGTTTGCACGATAAGCATTTTTGCTCTATAAAAAAATGTTTGCTATATTAAAAAAAAAGTTGATATAATGAAGACATTTGTATATAACCACCATTTACATATAGATCTGAATACCTATACGTAGAAAGAAGAAATAAATGTTCTAACTACGAAAAGAGAAGAAAACTTAATTGAAAAAAGTTATAATTTATTATCCGCCAGCAACCTTAGTAGTTTTATTACACCGGTTTCCGCATAAAAAAAAAACTAATTAACATCAGAAACGATTTGCAAACGATCGGTAACCTTCATTCTCAGCCTGGCTTTTCTAATAGACTGGTCAGCGTGCTAGTTTCTATATGAGTCAGTCTCGGTTCAATTCCAGATAAGAGTTTGGAATTTTTTAATTTATCTTTCATTCATTTCATCTTCTTTATAATAATATATTACAAATATAAAAATCTAGTGTTGTCTACGAGTCTGTTACTCTTTCACGCAAAAACTATTTAACCGACTGAGCTGAAATTTTGTACGAACACGGTTGATGTACCTGGAAAGAGCATAGGACTATTACCGTTACGAAATGTTTCACCCTTACAAGAGGGTGGCTGTTTCAATTGCTAGCGGTACAAACCGGATTATGTTCTGTGGCGACATTTAACTTTACTATGTCCGAATCTTTGGTCGAATCGTATTCGGAGTCCACTTGCTTTTCGAGACAGGTCGGCCAGATTTAGTTTGATCGGTTTGATTCCAGCTTGTGTCCGGAGCGTAGAGCCACTGATGGTGCGCACCATATCTTGGACGTCTGACCAGGAACGAAGTTGAACGTAACACAGTAACAAGGGAGCTTCGAGAATCAATTGTGGTTTTTATCAGGAAGTTAAGTAGAAAACCGAAAGGGAATGGAACATATCTGCTGAGTTCCTTAGATTCTTAGCCCTGCGGAGGATGGCTGAGCGGGTCTGATGCTGTTATATATGAAATAGCAATCCGGGTGGTTAGGGGTCCGCCTGGGTGCTTACTTCGCCAAGATAGGCGTTTTGACATCGTGCTCCGATTAGCTTAGATATTCGATGAGAAGAATATATGGAGAACTTATGGAGCTGCGGTGTGGGAGGGTGTAGGCATTCACCTCGCTCCTGAAAGCGAACCAGAGTAAAGAAAGATAGGATATGTTTTCAATAGAGGCTTATTGAATTCGTAAATCTTGATTTTTTAGTAAATCAAGAGAACTTTGAGTAAATTGAATTGTAGCAAAAATGTTTTGTTGCGATCAAAATTGATTTTTGTTTTTTGTATGAGGGTATTATTTTTGGTATATACGAGTAAATACTCAATCGAGTAATGATCGGAGTGCATAGTCTAATTTAAGTTAGCTATAGGAAGAGATTTCTATGAAATCTTTAGTGTTAGAGGAAGGTGCGGGGATCGCGCTTTCGCGAATCGGTTATTTCATAGTTGAGGGTTGTAAGTTACGGTAGGTGGTCGTGGTTGGAAGATGCCGTACGAAGGCGATAATAGGTAGAAATCTCCACCGATAGAAATGTCTGCCGAGGTATTTGCATCAGCGGTATCCTGATAGAGTCCAAATTGATGTCAGTCTTGTTATAGAATTAGAGAATCTAAAAGACGACCCCCCGATAAAGCCTATTAGGGCTAAGAACGGAGGGGGCGATGTGGTGACCGGGATCGTCAAAAGGCGGTTGTCTTCGCCTACGGGAGTCAGTACTTGAAATTAAATTTTTTACAAAAAAGTCTGTTTATCTTTTTCGATATTCTCTGTCATTTATCGAAAAAGTGGCGGTGTACATCGTACATTCCTTTAGACTTGCCCTTCCCTTTCAACAGCCTCCGGTTTCCATTTAAAGTTGTTTTTTCGATGACAATAAATAAGTAACAAGGGCTGATTCTTCAAGGACTAGTCGTCTCTTCCTGTAAAGTCAGTACTTGTCGCATGGGTAAATGTATGTGGCTTGCTCCTGTGACTGTTCCTGTGGGAACAATCTGTATACAAACACTCCAAAGAGGGAAGGTGTAAACACTGTATACACGTCTATTCTTTTGATTATGTGTTCACAAACTGTTCCACAAAAATAAAAAAAAGTTAAAAACATAAAATATTAATAAATGGAAATCGAACTACAGTTACATTCTCGTGATATTTTCTTGTAGCGCTAAAAACCGTACAAAATATCTGTTACCAGTTGAAGGAAGGGTAATCAGGTATAACTACTATTTTTAAGATGAAGACTGACTTTTTTGAAACCCGCGTACTTCAGATCACTCAAAGTTTAGAGTAATGTGCTACTAACCAATCTGTTGATTTAAAAAATTACAATAAACTGAAACGAGTTTAAATTGTAATTTATTCTCGGGATTATTCTGACAATAATGAGAATAATGAACACAATGAAGGTCCAGACCGGATAATAACAATACAAAAAGGAAAATATGTTCTGAGAAAACTCCTCTCTTGCTGATAATGATAATCTCATCGACTGTTCGTCGTAGGTATTATCACCAGATCTCTATCAAAAACTTAAGAGAAATTAAAACTTCACTTTATATTATAGACTGAATTCAGAGAGCAATAATTCTGAGAAAACTCCGTCGTAGGTAAATAAGTTTCTTGGCCGACATAACAAATACGCTTTTCTTAGCTTGGTACATACCAATAAACAATTTTAATTATATGATAAGTTACAAAGGGGAAGCGTACGCAACAGTTTGTTCTGAGAAGTATATAAGACAATAGGTTGAGGTCAGTAAACGCATCCTGATGTACATATAACTGAGATCCAAATCCCGGGAAATCTGGGAAAGTCCGGTATATGCAATAAAAATATTTAGTCGTCTAGTCTTAGTAATTGCCATAGACCTGTGCTCCGATTAGATTTTATGACAGCTATTCCTTGTTCCTGCAAAATCCAAATTAAAAGATATTTTATTTATATAAACTTTTAATTACCACGGTACCACTAATATTTGAGTTTTATATGTTAAGTACAATTTACTGTAGTATTCTGCCAGACCACCAAGTCTGTTTAAAATTGACTGGCAATTAATTAATAATAAACTTAATAATTAAATCTGCCTTCACTAAGGCATCGTAAGTCATACTCCAATGTTCTACGGGTTTAACCTTTTTTCTTCTTTTTCTGTTTAACCTTCGGGAATTACCGTTCAGGTATTACGTCAGAGGATGAATGAAAATGAGTGTAAATTAAATGTAGTCTTGTACAGTCTCAGTTCGACCATTTCTGAGATGTGTAGTTAATTGAAACCCAACCACCAAAGAACACCGGTATCCACGATCTAGTATTCAAATCCGTACAAAAGTAACCGCCTTTACTACGACCTGAACGCTGGAACTCCCGACTTTCAAATCAGCTGATTTGGGAAGACGCTTTCACCACTAGATCAGCCCGGTGGGAGGATTTAACTTTTCTATACTGACACAATTCTACGCATCTTTCTTTAGTTTATACATTCATCTTTCATATTAAAATAATATTTCTATAGACATAAGCATATAAGGTTAAGCACAATTTTAATGGTGATAATGCGGCTCAGATTGAGAAAACCTACTGTTCAAGAGCACATATCGTTTTATTCAAATCTACATAACTCCTTAACAATACACACAAAATGTCCGTATTAAAATCATTTGGAAACATTTTAAAAATAAAGCTCCACGGTAATATTCTATACCTATATTTAAATTTACTTATTTAAAAGTCAACTCATACTTATTTGTTATTCTTAATCTTGTAGGTAGTCATACTAAGCAGTTCTAAAACATCGGAATTTCTACTTAAATTATGAGTAAAAATGACATAAAAATAACGTTTGTTTTATGAAACTAACAGTGTTTACGCTAATGTTACTAGTTTCATTGCAAATTATATAACTGTAAAAATACTAAGTTAACAAAAAGAAATCAAAAATAATAAATTTATTTTGGTTAAGTACTCTTAATAAATTATCTCCTCGATAAATGTGATAATGTACGAGTATACCTTCATTTAATAACAGACTGGTGTTCTGGCTAAAGAATTGTTTTAGTTTAAAATTTTACGAACCGTTTCTTCAATACTGAACTCTATTGTTTTTTTTTTTTTAATTCTTATAATTTTGATTATTTCAAGATAGTTAGAAAATATTTGTAGTATATTTTTCAAGTGAGACATTGTCAAAGATTTTAAATAATTTTAATCCTTAACATAGAAATAAATTTAGTTTTAATTTGCAATTTAAATTTAGAATGTTATAGAAACAAATTATAAAAATACCTTCCATAGAGATATTTAAAAGTAATCTCATATATTATGATTAAATATATCAGAAAAGGATCGAGTCGGTAACCGTTTTATAAATTTTTAATAAAATCCTTACTTTTTCATGAATTTTCTTTTATTAAAAAACATAATTACAAATAAAAAGGCAGAAAATAAATAAGGCAATAAGACGGTGATGAAAATAATTCTCAAATGTATCGGTGGAGATAAATTTTTACAGCTCTACGCTAATTTCAGATTCAACAGCAAACGGCATCATTTTTTAATCTATTCAGAGATTTTGAATTAAGACTTTTGATTAGTTTATTTAATATCTTTTAAACTGAACTTTAAATAGTATTTTACTATACATTATAAATCTGTATTTAAATTTAATAGATCCTGTTTGTTAAACGTTCATCACATCCGCGAGATAACATATATTTATTTATTGCAGAGAGATATTTAACGTTTAACAGGTAGAGATGATTGTTTATTGTTAGGTATAAATCGATTTCGTGTTCTCTGAATAGTTAGTTGCTAGTATCGATATTCGTGATGATAAACTAACTTATTTACAAATCCCATTGCAGACGTCTATTTAAAAAAATATTTTTATTATTTTAGGCTTTTATTAATTTTTAAAAGCCGTTTAAGATCTAAATTCAATCGATAGAAACGGGCGGTTGTTTTTTGTCAGGCAAACAAAATAAATAAATTACTTGGTAATTTATTTATGTCTACTCTTATTTGTGCGCACGGTTTATATAAAATTTAAAAAATTAAATTCAATCGGGTTACAAATTATTATTTATTTTTAATAACCGAAATATTTATTTAATAGTAAATTTTCTGTGAAGGTTAAATTTATTTTTTAAGTGATCACTGCAAAATATTTCATATTTTTCAGTTTCACGTTGACTTTCGGTCAACGATTTATTTCAGGTTCAATTAAATTAATATTACCATTCCAATTATGGATATTTAAATAAAGGAAAAGCCTAAAACGTAAAAATAGAATGTAGAATACATAGCAATATTTTATAATCTCAAAATGAGGATTACGGACAATCCTTAATCGTGAAATATTTGTGTAAGAATATTGCAAAAATTAACCTTTAATAGGATATTCGTGTTGATTTAATTATAAATATGATAAAAGGAGTAATTTAGAAATATTAATGAATATTATGGATTTATATCTGCTGCAGAATTCAATATACAGTAAACAGAGACAAAAAAACAATAAAACAAAGCTAACGGGTTAAGACAGAAATAAGGATAAGAGAAAAATGTTGAATTGTATTTAATTAAACACCGTGTTTTACGAAGAATATAAAAGACTTTCAGGACTTGATCTACTGGTGAAAGTAAGGAAGAAAGTTCATATAAAAAATATGGGTTCAAAAATGCTTTGTTAGTTTAGTGCCGGAAGATATCTCAACCCACCGGATTGGTCTAGCGATAAACGCGTCTTCCCAAATCAGCTGATTTGGAAGTCGAGAGTTCCAGCGTTCAAATCCTAGTAAAGTCCGTTATTTTTATACAGATTTGAATACTAGACCGTGGATTCCGGTGTCCTTTGGTGGTTGGGTTTCAATTAACCATACATCTCATGAATGGTCGAACTGAGACTGTACAAGATTACACTTCATTTACACTCTTGCATATCATCCTCATTCATCCTCTGAAGTAATATCTGAACGATAAGTCCCGGAGGCTAAACAGGAAAAAAATAAGAGATGAAAGATATCTCCATAATTCTGCGTCTTCGGAAAAACTAAACCAGCCCGTAATTCTTGAGAACCAAATAAAGGAGTAAATTTAGTGGTTTTATTTGAAATTTTACCTGAAAAATTGAAAGATAAAATACGTTCCAAAACTGATATTTTAGTAATTTTCGGCAATCTAAGGTAAAAAACAAAAGATTAAGGTCGAAAAACACTATTTTATTTTTGGCGTAAAATAACTTTGTTAAACTGAACAATAATGATTTCGTCGCTTCTTTACAAACACTAGATTTCAGATATCCCCAAGGGAAGCAGAAGTTAATTCTAAAGAATATTTATCTCTAAATCGGAAAATGAGGCTTCCAGGACACCATCCTATTGTACACAAAATTTCCTGAAAAATCTCAGTAGACATCTCTACGGCTGTAAGTATTTTTAAGTAACGCTCGAAAATAATGGTTACTGCGTCCATCACTGAAAAAGTATCGACGGATAGTTCCAAATGAAGATACACCGACGATACAGTAACTTTGTCACGATCTAGTGGTTTATGCATTCACTTCCTTGGATTTTGGTATTTCAGTAACAAAAATTTTGTTTGATAATACTACTACTCACCTGTCATATATTTATTAAAATGAGTAGGCGCACCCCGTCAACTACTAAAAATATATATGACATCCATAAATTAAAATTTATTTCGTCTAGACAGCAATTCGCTGCCACGCCATGGTTGCTGAATGCCAGCTAGTAACTGTCCACCATATTAAAACGCTTGCAGCTTTAATTGGCTGGTGGTCAGCCATACATATCTCTAGGTTAGCTTCACACAGCAATGTGGTGGGAGTCTTTTCCCTTAGGTAAACTACTGATGTCGGTTGAACACAGGAAACCGCATCAAGAAACTCCCACACGGTCCGACAATGCGGCTCTCGCCGCTTGTGAGTGGTCAATTTTCCCCTTGACCTCTTAAGTTCCAGGCTGGCTCGGTCTCTGGCTCCCCCAAGAGCATGGCAGTCAAACATCAGGTGTTCATTTGACTGAACCTACCAGCAGTCGCACAGTTCATCAGCTGCCAGGTGGAACCAAAACGATCGGTTCAAATTAACATGGTTAGTAAGCACCTGGGCACCCGTTTCCCTTAAAAACGAAGGAGAGGCATACCATCCCCCTAGATCCCGTATAAACTTGTACAGGGATCTTCCCTTAGTCGTGGTGTCCCATTACAGCTGCATGCTTCCATCCCGAGGCTCTGCAGCGTTTTCCGTAGGCGGGAGATGGGCAACTGAACGAAATTTAGATCCGGTGCATTGTGATCACCGTTCCGTTCAGGTACTGGCTCGGCCCGAAACTCGTACTAAAAGATAAAAATATGCTTCATTAGAAATGATTAGGGTCTATTTAAAACTACCGGGTTTCGCATTCAGAAAATCGTTAAACCGAGTACAGAATTTTAATCGCACTTCATGATCAGTATCGAAAAGTTAATGAGCCATTGAATTTTATTAGGTGAAATTTAAGGTCGCAGTGCAGACCACGTTGGTATACGTTGAATACTTCCCTCTGACATGTATAAAAAACTTGATTGATGATTACAAGAAAATGTTGGATTTTGAATAATTGTTGTTCTAATTCTCTCGACATTTCCTGGACATATACTATTCGTATACTATCAGTGAATTGATTACAAACATTTCTCGTGTTATTCCACATTCAGTCCACTTCAAAATAGCATTTAATAGAAGAACTGTTCGATGCTTACTTGTTTAAATTCAAACCGAAATCTTCTTTGCACTTCGGTTACTGATAAGTATTAAATAAAAGCACCCACAGAGAGTACACGATCTTGCACCAATGACTTATCAGTGTGCTTACCGTATATTATTGAACGCAGACTACATGACTAGACGGTAACACATTTCCCACGCCACTCTTCTGCTGTTTGTCGAAATCCGTCACTTTCCATTGTCGCACCCGTTAATTTACACTAAATACAGCGGAGGTAATTCTTTACCTATTTCCGTTCCATTTTAGAAGATCTGACCACCAGTTCATCAATAGTTGTTATTTAGCAGCGGTTAAAAAAAAGGATTGAAAGTTGTAATAACGAGTATCTAGTATTTCAGAAAATCGTTTTTAAAAAAGTTATTCTTGGGATTATTCGATTAAATTACAAATATATATAATTAAAAAATATTGTATAAGCCATTCTTTTGTTTATTTTTTATGATTAATTCACCACTTAAATAAGGTCAAATATTGTGCGTGGGAGTATGGAATTGAAATTTGGTAGCGTATGAAAAATACCATACCCGACCGAATTTCGAACATAGGAAGAAAGGCTAAGACTCTACCACACCGCCAAAATGACGATTGTATTTTTATTTTTATTTATTAATGTTTATGGACAAATTAATTTCTCTTATATCAAGGTATGTCACAAGAAAACATACAAAAACAAGAAAATGAAAAAAATTATTACGTTACATTAATTTTATAATTTGTATTTATAAAATGTAATAATAATATTAATATTGTATAATACAATTAATATTGTGCAATACACGAAAGATTAATACACAAATTGAAAATTATTTTTACGCATCAACACCATTAAACAATATTATTAACAAAAGTACAAAGGAGAAAAAATAAAAAGAAAACGAAGAAAAACAAAGTGTAGAAGATCATTTTATAAACAATCTAATTCGTTTTTAAATCGTAATAATTGCCTACTGGCACAGAAAGAAAAACGTTTGTCAATTTCGGAGTTAAAAAAATATCCAAATATCTACGAAATTCATTATTACCGTGAAACTGTATAATAGTCATGAGTCTTAATTCGAACTACATGAAAAGTTGTATTCGATACCTTTAATCGTAAAAATTATTTATTAAAGGTACATAGGTCCTTAATATATAAAGATGCAAATAACAGATCTTCCAATATTAAGAAAATTTCTTTCGAGTATCATTTACTCATTCTAGCAAATAATCAGTTGGACGGCAACAGCTTGTGACTTCATAAAGCAATAGCGACTATAACAATGACAATTATACAAGACATCTCTATTTTAAGGGCAAACAAGAACGTGCACGGTAAAGTTTCGTTGATGTAATTTGTAACCGTCTGCAAACATAAAAGGTACGTCAACACCATTTATAAAAGCAATCAAAACGAATACCGAAGTTCTCGTACTATAATCATCAACCGTATTCAGCCCAAAGTACGAACAATGTTTAAAAATGCTTTTAATGCAGTGACGGTGGTGGCATCCTGTATTTCCAGGTCTCTGAACCTCTGAATAAGGAGCTCGAACATGCATGACGACAGTCTTTTTAATATTAATAATCAATCGGGCCACGATTGTCTATCCATATAAACGCCAATCTGCAACATATGTTCACCCTTCCTCAGTTGTCTCTGTAAAATGGCTAAAAACAATCATCAGAAATTGGATTAATTTTTACAGTATGTAATGCAATGACACGTCGTTGATATATGATAAACAGACTCGGACCTAAACTCGAACTCTGAGGTACACCATTAGAAGATATAAACTCTTAATTTTTCTATTGCTCAGATATTTTGAAAATAATTCTTTTGAAAGGTCCATCTAAGCCTAATTAAAAATAATATTTTATCACGATAACGAATTGGGAAAATCTAAATAAAAAAATAGAGTATAATGTGATCAGGCTTATTTAAATTATTATATATAAAATGGGATAAATTGCATAATTAAAATCAAGAATATTGCGAAACCCGCACTGGTAAGGACTCAACCGCGATTTTATTAAACTAGTTTATAAAGGAATCGGAGTCGATCCGCACGAAACCTTTTTCAATATTAGATAAGGCTGAAATCGGACGATAATAATTAGTGAGTGGGCTGTGGGAACCGATTTTAGAATTGCTGGAAAATAGATTTTCAATTTGACGGGAAGAATGTTAGTTTCTTTTTATATCTTGATAATATCAGAAATAACAAGGATAACCGTTTCGAAAATATATTTTAAATCGAAATACAGTTGTACGGCCATGCGCCTGGAAGTCGAGGATGCAAGATGGGTCCATCTGCTTCACAGTAACGTTATGGTGTCTTTGAGGGACAGCTTCTCTGGGAGGGTAGGGAGGCTTCGATCTTCCACCTTCAATGATCGGGTATGGACTCCTTTGAGATGTCATTGAGGGGAATGTAAGACCGTAATCTCGGTGGGGAATCCCTCCACGAGGCGAGGCGTTAAAACTGGAGTCCCGGTGGGGAGTTCTCTTTTGGGAACTACTTCTTTGAGGCAAGGCATGCAAAAAGACCGAGTTCCGGCTGCCTGGGAGAGGCCTTGCGTCCTTCCGAGGTTGTTTGAGGCGAAGCACCCTCCGGATCTGAGGTTATGCTTAACCTCAACCTCGGAGGTGGACACACCTCCGAGTGGCGGGGAAACTCCAGATGTGAAAAAAAATCAGAAATACGTATACGACCTGGTGATTTACGAATTTTCATATCGGTCAATATCTTTTTTAAACTTTCCTGCGGATGCTAAATGTAAACTGAATAACATATTAATGTTTGCACATATTGTATTATCCTAAAAAAATTAATCACTATAGTGAACAGCAATAAAAATGATCTGGTGAAAAATTTGCCATTTCGTCTACCACAGCTTTTGTTCCGGTGCGATCCTGCTTATAAAACTACTAACTTGCTTATACGAGTACTATATTCTATTTCTTATTCACGTGTAACGAGCTGTAATAAATCCAAGCAAATACTTGTATCGTTCTTATTAGATCAGAAAATTTTTTATAGAATTTTTTTAGTTTTTCGGATTTTAACATTACGAACGATTCGAAATCTTTCATGTATCGCCGTTCCAAGATTATTAGGGTAAGTTTTCAACTTTTTAGAGAGTTCATCACTGTCACTAATTTTACTGATCAGGTTAACACTCATCATCAAAATTAAATACTTATTTATTTTGTTACCACATATATGCTTAATTTAATATCAGCGGACAATAACGGTAGCGACGATGTGAGTGGGGCGCACAGTATACGGACGCGTTGATACAACCATCACTCCCACCGCGCAGTTCTACCATAGCGGCGCTGCAGCCTCACCATTCTCAGACACCAATAAAAGAGCATTCACCACGAGAGTGAACGCAATTCATCGTCGACCACCACCTGAAGAAGAAGTTTCCTGGCCGGCTCAACGCGGGACTTCCCGGTAGATGCCAACATCCCCGCCGGAGCAGCAGGCCTGGCCGGTCCGCCGAGGGAGCCGCTGGACGCGGACGCTACATTCCCGCTCCAGCTCGCCGGACTCAGCAGGAGGAGCCGACCCAGCGTGGGAACGCTCGGAGAGAACCGCCTTGGCCGCGCCGGCGAAGCACGACCGACGTCGACCCGACACTGCGGGGTTCTGGGGGCCACCACTGCCACGCTGTAGTGGGAACCCGACTGCCGCTGAGGGAAAGCCCGGTCGGACTTCAATGGACGAGCCGTAACTCCCCGACTTCGCAGGAGTCCATCTTTCGAACCCAACAGCTCTTCTCAGAGCTAACGCTAAAAAACTGTCCTTTTCAAGGCCACCGCAAGGTTATCAATTACGTGCCGTCGAAGCCATTCGGCGACAATTTAAAATGATTATATATCTAAAATACTTTTAATTATTTTAGAACGATTTTATTTTCAAGTTAAATAATTTTTAATTTATTGAAATCTGCTCAAAGAGACGGATTTAAATTTCGTAACAGTATAACAAATAAAATAAGCTCGTTACTTGTTTAAACTGATGTATCTAGTAACGCTGTAATAACTTTTTTTTTAAATCTAAATTATGTTGTTATATAATCATTCTATAAATATGTTAAAAATATTTTTTTAAATCAGATATAATTTTGCGACAACCACAATTCTATGTTTATTTATACCAGTTTGTATTTCTATCAGAAAATATTTCTCATGTTTAATATAAGATTAGCAAGTGATAAATCAGTTGTATTTTGGATAACAGACAAATCAGTTCTCGTATTATAAAAATGCAGACATTCCTATCCGCCACCTTTTTATATTTCTCTCACTCTTTCCTTTATCCTTCTTTAATATAGATTTAATATTCGTTGAATTTTTCTTTAAAATTTTATTCAAGCAACTATATTATTATTATTATATGAAATAAGATCTTTTTATCTGTTTGCACGTATATCTTTCGGTCAATCTTAGGCTTAATCTTAACATATATTTTGTAGTGTTGAAAGTTACAAGTTTTATTTACCGTATTACCTTATTTAACGAAAAATAATTTTTAAAAAACAGAAAATCTTTAATGATAAACCAGTAAAAAGTTAAAAAATTAAGATTTTCTATCTTAAAACATTGTAGAATATTGACTAAATAGCACGTAGATTAAGTTGCTTTTTTTTTTTTGTCTTCAGTCATTTGACTGGTTTGATGCAGCTCTCCAAGATTCCCTATCTAGTGCTAGTCGTTTCATTTCAGTATACCCTCTACATCCTACATCCCTAACAATTTGTTTTACATATTCCAAACGTGGCCTGCCTACACAATTTTTCCCTTCTACCTGTCCTTCCAAAATTAAAGCGACTATTCCAGGATGCCTTAGTATGTGGCCTATAAGTCTGTCTCTTCTTTTAACTATATTTTTCCAAATGCTTCTTTCTTCATCTATTTGCCGCAATACCTCCTCATTTGTCACTTCATCCACCCATCTGATTTTTAACATTCTCCTATAACACCACATTTCAAAAGCTTCCAACCTTTTCTTCTCAGATACTCCGATTGTCCATGTTTCACTTCCATATAAAGCGACACTCCAAACATACACTTTCAAAAATCTTTTCCTGACAATTAAATTAATTTTTGATGTAAACAACTTATATTTCTTACTGAAGGCTCGTTTAGCTTGTGCTATGCGGCATTTTATATCGCTCCTGCTTCGTCCATCTTTAGTAATTCTACTTCCCAAATAACAAAATTCTTCTACCTGCATAATCTTTTCTCCTCCTATTTTCACATTCAGCGGTCCATCTTTGTTATTTCTACTACATTTCATTGCTTTTGTTTTGTTCTTGTTTATTTTCATGCGATAGTTCTTGCGTAGGACTTCATCTATGCCGTTCATTGTTTCTTCTAAGTCCTTTTTATTCTCGGCTAGAATTACTATATCATCAGCAAATCGTAGCATCTTTATCTTTTCACCTTGTACTGTTACTCCGAATCTAAATTGTTCTTTAACATCATTAACTGCTAGTTCCATGTAAAGATTAAAACGTAACGGAGATAGAGAACATCCTTGTCGGACTCCCTTTCTTATTATGGCTTCTTTCTTATGTTCTTCAATTGCTACTGTTGCTGTTTGGTTCCTGTACATGTTAGCAATTGTTCTTCTATCTCTGTATTTGAACCCTAATTTTTTTAAAATGCTGAACATTTTATTCCAGTCTACGTTATCGAATGCCTTTTCTAGGTCTATAAACGCCAAGTATGTTGGTTTGTTTTTCTTTAATCTTCCTTCTACTATTAATCTGAGGCCTAAAATTGCTTCCCTTGTCCCTATACTTTTCCTGAAACCAAATTGGTCTTCTCCTAACACTTCCTCCACTCTCCTCTCAATTCTTCTGTATAGAATTCTAGTTAAGATTTTTGATGCATGACTAGTTAAACTAATTGTTCTGTATTCTTCACATTTATCTGCCCCTGATTTCTTTGGTCTCATTACTATAACACTTTTTTTGAAGTCTGACGGAAATTCCCCTTTTTCATAAATATTACACACCAGTTTGTATAATCGATCAATCGCCTCCTCCCCTGCATTGCGCAGTAATTCTACAGGTATTCCGTCTATTCCAGGAGCCTTTCTGCCATTTAAATCTTTTAATGCTCTCTTAAATTCAGATCTCAGTATTGTTTCTCCCATTTCATCCTCCTCAACTTCCTCTTCTTCCTCTATAACACCATTTTCTAATTCATTTCCTCCGTATAACTCTTCAATATATTCCACCCATCTATCGACTTTACCTTTCGTATTATATATAGGTGTACCATCTTTGTTTAACACATTATTACATTTTAATTTATGTACCCCAAAAGTTTCCTTAACTTTCCTGTATGCTCCGTCTATTTTACCAATGTTCATTTCTCTTTCCACTTCTGAACACTTTTCTTTAATCCACTCTTCTTTCGCCAGTTTGCACTTCCTGTTTATAGCATTTCTTAATTGCCGATAGTTCCTTTTACTTTCTTCATCACTAGCATTCTTATATTTTCTACGTTCATCCATCAGATTAAGTTGCAGCAGTAAAATATTAAAACTTTTATTGAATTCCTACTGTCTGGTTTTCGACGTCAATTATCCTCCGTTATCAAGCTTGAAAAGAGTTCCTACTGTGATGGTGTTCCATCATCACGCATTTCTAAAAATAAAAAAGATTTACATCGATAGATAGAATGACATAGGTATAGATTACATTTTTTGGGGTGCGGTACCTTTCTTTCAAAAGGTGTTTGTGTTGCTACTTCGGACAGTCTTGTGTTTTTAAAGTTCCATTACCAAAACGGTTATATAACGTTACATGAGATTTCTGAAAATAAACAAGTCATAACACAGAATAAAAGGATACCGTGCCAGGCTTTTCGGGGAAAGTATTGTAGTTAAAATGGCCTTTTGTGGCCATTAATCAAATGACACTATTCAGCGCATAAAGTCCACCAAAATATAAGTTATATTGGACCTGTTAGTAACACCATCGTTCTTTTCAGTATGAAAACAAAGAACATCATCAATCTCTGAAAGCGATTGAAATTAGCACCGCTTTATCTCAGATGCTTACTTGCTCAAATGTATAAGGAAAACTTTAACAAATAGAGTAAAAAAATAAATTTCCAGCGGCATTTTTTTAAGCAAAACCAACCCTTAGAAATTATGTCCTTAACTACTATATAAAATTACTACTAAATTATACTATAAAATAGAAAAGCTGGATGTTAAAGCGATTGTTATCAATAAATGATGGAGTTTTCTGGATAAATGTACACATAAAAACCATTCATAAATTTCAATAAAAAGATCGTAAAAACAATCGTTTTCACTGTCCAATTAGGCTATCATCTCTAGACCTACAGATATACATGTATACAAACATGAACACTGGAAATCGGATTTATGTATTTATACAGGAAAAATTAATAAATAATTAATTAAGTCTAGCCGCATTTTTAAATATGAATTTAAGTAATACTACGTAATTATTAACAAATTCATCGAAATTCACCGTACACCATGTTTAAATAAAAAAAAATTAAAATAAAACAATTATTTTTTTACGTCATTTACATTTGTTTCGTTATACACAAAACCTTAAATTCTCTGGTAATATAATTTTAATTATATTGTTCATTCATCGTAATTTTCTGTCACACACTTCTAGTGCGTGATTTCTACACAGTAATAATTCTAAACGGATATTTAAAATTATTTTTACAAATTCCGAAAAACCAAATATTTTTAGACTGTTAGTAAAAACAATTTTTCTTCTATATTATAATGTACCATTCCCAGCAAGTGTTCATTATATTTCTTAGAGAAAAAAACTGTAATAAAAAAACCAGTTTTATATGCGGTAATTTTTTTTGTGGAGGTATATATATATATATATTGCTTTTCAAGTTACATTAGGCCACCCAGAAGCTTTAAAAAAATATGCTAACAAGATTTTTAACCAAATGTTCGTTTTTATTACATTTTATAACCATTAACATTATAAACAATATATTTGATATAATTAATTGTCGTATACATAGTTATGTATGTGTATACAAGAAATATAAATCATAGATTTCATTAAAGTATTTCTTATATAAGCTCTTAAAACTCCCGATTATAAATCCTATTTCATAGATTTTATATAATTTAAAATTTATTTTCAGACTGAGTTATGCAAGTTATATGACAACAGATGTTAATATTTTCATCAGTAAATCTAGTGGTTTAGTAAAAATCATGTTAAATTTGAAAATTAAAACTATAAAAATGTTTTTTTTTATTTTTGTCTTCTCAATGTTTTCAATTGTTATTTTTTTATTACAATCCCATTTTTTTATTTTGCTGGTTGTTACAGTACGTAAAGAAGAACATTGCTAACGGTCAAATAATAACACCACCTCAAGTTTTGTATTTCTTAAAATTATGAGTTGGCTGGAATCCTTTTCTTTTTCCTGTTTAGCTTCCGGTAACTACCTTTCAGATAATACTTCAGAGGATGAATGAGGATGTTATGTATGAGTATAACTGAAGTGTAGTCTTGTACATTCTCAGTTCGAGTAAGTGATTCCTAGGGTATACATCGAAGGTGATGGATTTTATAAAAATTGTACCGTAGTACAATTTGCTTTGTAATTTTTTTTTATATTTATTTTTATAATCCTTTTTATACTCGTAAATGCTTCATTGTTTTACAACCGAGATTTTCTAATTCTTTTTATGCCTTTTAAATGGTTAAATTAGTAATATTTTATATTTTTCTAACAAAATTTGAAAACATTTTATGTTTCCAAGAACTAGCTTGAAATAAATTTATTAGATCAACTCCCCTCCTCATTTCTTAGTCTAACTTTTCGAGGAAAGAGAGAGTTAACCGAAAGCTAAACATAAGTATTGGCATAATACCTGAAAATCTAATAAACTTTATTTTTAAACACGATTAATGCTTAATTCATAATATAAAATAAGATATAGATAATTGCATTTAGTTAAGAGCTGGTGAAACTAATAAATATTTAATTATTACAATATACATACTTATAAAAATGATGTGTCACTTGTATAAGACTGACTGCGGGTCAATATTTGTGATATGTTCAATTTTCCTTAAATTTATTAATCTTTAAAATCATTTTTCTCAGTTATTTCTCTGATTTGATCGATATTTTAAAACAAAATAAAGTTGTTACTCTTTAAACAAAATTAAATCATTGTATTTGTTGTGTGGTGTGGGTGTGTGTGTGTGTGTGTGTGTGTGTGTTAATTTTTCACTTTATTTATTGGAATTCTTTGTTCATACACCCTCGCACAAGTGTGTTTAAGCGATATAAGGAGAGAGTACATTTTCCTTTTCTACCCGCTAAGAATGTTTGTAATATTTCTCATTTTATAAACACTCCTCATTCCTTATCTATGCTGTTTACGGTAAGGACGGACAGATCGGTCTGCAGGAGATCTCTTAAGGTTGTCAACAGTCAGCGCATCTGGCAAGCGCTATCAGAACTAAAATATATGTGACACTCCGTTTACACTGAACGATACAATGTTTAATGTTCGTTTGTTTAAATTATATCCCGTGTTTAGAATTAAATAATAACATTTTGATATATTATTAAAATTTTAAAAATAATAATTTACAATAAATTTTTAGAAGAAATAGAACACTCACAGATTAACTAACTTTACATCTTGCCCAGAACTTTCTAACCAAGCCAAACCATTCTGCTGTATTTCGTATGAATTCGCGAATTTAAACTTCTATACCATATTCCAACCGTTTTAAGCTTTTCGATCTCATAGTATAACGTGTTTGTAACTACTCTAAGAGCTGTTATAAACAATCGTAATGCCAAGTTTATCAACGAGGAAAAAATCGTAACGATAAGAAAAAATAGTTCACCGGTACGTTGAGGTTATTGTATTCTGACCTAAGAAAAAACATAACAGTAAAGTATTGGGAGAACAGTAATTCGTACAGCAATCTCTTTTCTTAAATTGATAATAGCATATATTAATATCTTGATTTTAGAAATACTATGGGAACATGGAAGGCCATTCCGACCCAAAAATTAATTTATAAGGCAGACTTAAGAAGAATAAAGTCCCTACATAGTTTCAATAGATCTCGAGAAAGCACTTTATAATTTAAAATGGAAGAAAATATTTTAATTTTAAGGAAAATTATACCGAAATATACCGTAAAAAGACAGAGGTATATGTGATAAGAATTGAAGACGAAGAAGGGTAAACGAAAGTTAACCTAATTCACGAAGGAAAAAGAAGTAAAAATGGATTTATTCTGTACAAGTTTCTTTTTGCTCTATGAACAGAAGAACAAAAAATAAAGAAAAACAAGTATTTTTTGTTCGTTGCAAGTAAAGAATAATTCGAAAACGGAGTAACTATCCAAGGAAAAAGTAAAATGTTCAGATTCATCGATGTTATTGTCGTTTTAGCAGAAACCAAAATAAGTTTAAAAGAATGAATGATAAATTTTAAAATAAAAAGTTAAACAAAGCTAAAGAACTCTTTAACGGAAATGAAGATAGTGAAGTATTAAGGTAAGAGAATACAATATATAGCAGTTAAAAAAGTAATAAAAGTATAAAAATGGGCAAAGTGGTAAAGATAAAAGCAAACTGAACAAGCAAAAGTTGCCTTCATTCTGAAAAACGTCTGCTAGAATCAAATACACATCTGGAGGATAAGGAAGAAGTTATTGAATACATTTCTGTAGAGTGTATCGCTTTATGAAAACCAGAAAAGGAAAAAATGTGGTGTTGAAGGAGGATATTGAAAGGAACATCGGTTAATAGAATACGAAATAAAGAGGCTTTAAGAAGAATAGAGGGAGAATATTTGATAGGAGAATCTTGTAAAAAGACCTATCAGATCGGTAGGCCATATATTAAGACCCCCACATTTAGTTAATTAGGAATAGGGGGAAGAGCAAAAGGTAAAACATGTAAGGAAGACAAAAATTTGTAATATAAAGAAAACCCTACAACTGAGAAGACAACTATTTTAAGATAAAAGATTAGAATAAAACAGAAAGAAACAGAGAACAGCATCAAACCAATCAAATGACTAATAACTAAATAATTCATACCGGTAAGTTCAACAGCATAGGCGGCTATTGATTTTTAAGTCTACTTTATAATATTAAGTAAAATTTTTATATATAACCGCGAAAAACCAAGCTCCTTGTAACTAAATACGATACACAATTTTACTCTTAGTCACCAGAGCAAGAGAGTTGTTCAATCAGTAAATTTTCGAACAGACCTCGACTACAACTTCCATACTCCTCTTAAAGTACACCTTAAGAATGAATTTTTAGAATTAAAATTTCGATTATCAATAAAAAAAAATATGCTCGCAATAATATTGATGAATTTCCCTTATTTTCGAGTATATGAAAAACTTTACTCTGTCGTCATTCATAAAGTTGAAAATTATATTTTACGTATTTAATTTTTAAACCAGTATTTAGTAATAATGTTTGTTTTTTATGTTTGTTTGTTCTCCTGTTCCCCTGGGCCGGCTCAACAATGTAGTATTACTAAGCCCAGGGGAATGTCCTTACGACTCTAATGAGCCTCCCCACTTACCGGCATGACAGCTCGACTCACCGGTTCCGGATCTTTTCCTCATTTTCATCTTGCCTCTGTTTCTAACCGCTAAACTCAGGGACACCAGGCCCTGCTATACCACTCCCGGGCTCTGCCCTAGCAGCCGGGTCTCAGTCTTTTTTTTTGTTAAAGTAACTCCCCCCACTTCTTGTAATCTACTTCCTTTGCTCGTTTAACCTCAACCACGAATCTCTCTATTGTCAGCCATTCCTCTTTTCCTCTCAACATATACTTTGTTGTAGTTTCCGGGGAAATCTCTTTTATGTTATATCTGGCTTTTAGATCCTCCCAACGTGCACATTCAAAAATAGTGTGGTAGGGAGTGTCCTCTTGACCGCAGTACATACAATTTGGGAGCTCCCTACTTTTAAACCTGTATAAATATACACCAAATCTTCCGTGACCGGAGATGAATTGTGACAGGTAGTACCCCACGTTACCGTTTTTCCTCCCCGACCAAGGTCCTATATTTGGAATAAGCTTCTTTGTCCACGCCCCGGTTGTAGCGGGGGTTCCATTTCTCTTGCCATTCTTGTAGCAAAAAATTAGTGGCATTTTCCCCGTCCATGCCCTCATAGATCCGTTTCATTTGGGTAGCCCGTAACTTGGTCGGCGGTATCCTGGCCAGGAGTCTCGCCGCATCCGCCGATACCGTTCGTACCGAACGGTATCCGCCACGATCCTTAAATTCATTCGTCTCTGCAGTGATGTCATCATCTTCACATTCCTCTTACTGTTTAGTGCCGAAAACCAGGCAGGCACTGTGTACAATATTATGCAAGTCACTGCTATCATGAATAGCTTTCTTTTAGCTGCTCTGGGTTCCCACTTGGCCCCATCAATCTACTCAGAGCGTTGACGATCCGTTCCGCTGTACTGCATATTTCATAGAATGTCGGTTGTGTAGCCCATTTTTGATCGAACCATATCCCGATATATTTCACAAAGGGTATTGTTTCTAGTCTGACTACATCGACCGTAACTCGAATTCTTCTAATCTTACGTCGATCTGCCACAACTACGAGTTGCGTTTTTTGTAGAGCATGTCGTAGCCCCCTTGTCGCCAACCACATGCTTATCTGTCTTACGGTCCTATACGCCTTCTCCTCCACTTCATCTTCTGTGGGCCCATCAACAAACATCGGCAAATCGTCGGCGTACGCAACGAGTGTAACCTTCTCCGGAAACCTCAAGACCCCGTCAAAAACCAGGTTCCACAAGAGGGGGTTTAGCACAGATTCTTGGAGGACCCCCTCCATACATCCGGAAACGTATTTATCCTCTTTTTGCTGGTGTCAGCAGCTCTCTACCCTGTAGATACTTATTGAGACTCTTAGGTATAAACTTACATTTCCCTCCGCATTTCTTCCAAGACGTGTTCCCACGGAATGCTACTGAAGGCATTGCGGACATCCAGGAGAACCATCAATGGATCTTTCTGGTCCTCCGGGTGCCCGCTCTACTTGTCTCTATCCACCTCACTATCTTGGTGAGGGCAACCACCGTTGATTTTCCTTGGTGAACCCAAATTGCAGTGGCGCCAATCCTCCGGAGCCTCTAACTCAGACTGAATTCGTCCCGCCGACGAATGACTCGTATAACTTGCCGATCGTCGGCGATAGACATATCGGTCTGTATGATTGTCGCTGACCTGCATTCACCTGTTTCGGAATCGACAGCAATTTACCCACTTTCCTTGTTGTAGGAAAACTCCGTGTAGTGAACTCCTTGATCGCCTCTAATGTGGGTGTCGGCGTGCCAAACTTCCTTAGTATGACCCGATACGCCCGGCTCACGGGTCAATATTTAGGTCCCATACTGCTTCGTCCCAGGCTCTTCTTTTTGTTTGTTTGATCGTGGGACTAAGATTTCCACGTGTGGTCTTGTACGCAGGCTTAGCCACTTCCGCCACCTCCGCCGGTCGGTTCTGTATTGCTGAATACAGATTTTGTTCTGAATTTAGTTAATTTTTTATTTTGTTCACAATGAATGTGTAATAATATAATGTTTAGCATTAATCTTAAGCTATGGTATTCATAAGGCGTAGTTTAAAACACCTAAATTACAATTCTTTCCAAAATTTTACCAAAAATTAAATAATAAAATAGTTGAAAATTTTCTCTTTGAGATAAATGTTGAAAATTACTTCCACCATAATAATTCATCAACCAAAAAAATCTTTTTATTTTAAATCCGTAAGCAGAAATATCTTTTAGCAGAAATAGGCAGCGGTCTAATTACAGAAAATAAAGGAAGCGTTTTTGGAGCTCAAAGGATTTATTTTAAAAGACAGTATCATTCTACATTGTGTATAGGATCAAATATTTAAATTTTTATCAGAATAAAAAATTAACTAGTTTTCTTAGTGCTGAAATTATTCACGATTCAATTTTAATAAATAAGATATAAATTTGTCATTAGCAGTCGCCTAGAGGTTTAATAGATTTATAATTCAACAAGAATAAAAAAAATAATCATTAAAACTGAATAAACAATATAATAAACTAAGAAGAAAAAATGTTAAAATAAATAGTTTAAGATAAAAGAGGCCACACCCTGAAGTTTACTGTTAAATTCTACATATTAATACATAAAATGGTTTTATAAAAGGTTAAAAGTAAAGAATATTGTAAAATGATTCTATAAATTTCTGTTAATATACAATTTCCATTTCCGTTCGTTAAAAGATACTTAAACCTTTCATTCAATATATCGGGTATATTTACAAACTTATTAAACAAAATGTAGCCTAATTCAGATTGTAAGATAAAATCTTTCAACATTTTGTGCAGGAAGAGTAAAAAAAATCATTGATTTTTTTTATATAATTTTTTTTTACACAATTTTATCAGATACGTTCATACATTTATGAACCAAAACGCAAACACGCATAAAATAAATATATATTTTATTAATGTGTCTGAACTTGTTTCTAAGTCATAAAACGTGCTAACACTAAATTCGTATTCTAAATAAATTAGCTTTATTTCATTCACTTAGACACAGGTGTGTACATACAAATATATATATTCCACAGTTTTGATGCGAAGCTTAAGAAGAATTAACAGAGTTTGTAAAGATACTTCATTTATTTTAAGCAAGTTAATTACTCTGTATTTCTCGGGGTACCAGTTCTTACCCGTTAAACTGAAGTACCTCAGTAAAAAATTAAAATTAAAAAAGCTATTTCTAAACCCTACCGTTTCAAATTTTGTTTTTCTTAATTCTTCCTAAATTTTCTAATGTTTCCTAAATTTCACTAAAATGCATCTCAGATGAGTAAATCGCAAAAAAAAACTGCCCCTGTCAGAAATAAATAAATTACAACTACACTTGTGCTTATGTCCTTATGATTTTAAAGTTGTTTAAAATTCTTTTATCTTTGATTTCTTTCATCAGTTGGTTTTTCTCTAAAATGCATCCTTAGCAAGTAAATCACAAAAAATTACTGGTTTGCTTAGAGGTATGTGAAAACTCTGTAGCGCATTCGAATAAAAAAGTAAACATTTAAGTAAATATTTTTACTTCCTTGTACGAAGTAAAGGAAGTATTGTAATCCCGAAAAATTATTGTTTTCAGATTTCAACGGAAATATCAATTTTGACCATCTCCTTGAATCCGTTTTGACTTGTTTCGGCGTGACGTCTGTACGTACGTATGTATTAACTCAAAAACGATTAGCCGTAGAATGTTGAAATTTTTTATTTAGGACTGGTATAACATCTAGTTGTGCACTTCCCCCTCTTTTGATTGCAATCGACTTGAACAAAAATATACAAAAAGCGTAAAATCCAAAAAGTTGGATTTTGGACTTTTTCTTAATTGTATTAATAAGGCCTCATTGGGAGCTTTTCAACGATATATCATAAGCGGTACTTATTTTCATCGGTTCCAGAGTTATAGCCAAATAAAATTTTAATTAATGAAATATTTGGATCTTACAAGGGGAAGGCACATCAGTTCGAATCCGACTTCTTTCCTTTCACTTTTTAATTTAAATACATTGATTTATTAATAATTGTTAACCTCTGATTGTAAAAAACAGTGTTACGATGAATAATAATTCAATAACAACAAAAAAATGAAAAAATATCAAAAGTTATTAGTGAAATTAAACTTTATGTCCTTTTAATTTTAAAAGAATTCGTATATGTAATTTAATGGGCGTACAATGAAGTCATGTGGGTCCACATCAGATTTTTTAAATATTATAGCAATCGATAAAATTTTTCTTTTAATACACCTTGAGCATGAAAATAAAAAACCGATTAAATTTTTTGTTTTTTTTTGTAAATAGCTGATAAAGTAAATGCTAAAAATCAAATTCTTTTATCATGATGGATAAATATTTTCAATAAAGACATAAGATTTCAATTGTGTAAAACTTGAAAAACTAGGTAAATTAATTAAATGTTTTGTGCAAGATTCGTTAAAACAAAAGTTTTACTTTTCATCAGCCAAAATAAAAGACAAACGAAAATAATATAATGGGCTTTCCCAATAATCAGTTTTGCATGAAACTAAAAGAAAACACAAAAATAAAATGCATTATTCGATATTTAGAGAAAAATGTTTAATGATAATATATTCAGCCTACACATATCATTTGGTTACATATTACGTCATGCTATCAAAAGGGTGAAACATCAAATTTTTTACATTAAATCACTCACATCTCCTAGTTAAGCTCGTATACTGATTTTGTCTTCGTCTTGTTTTAAATTTTATTCTACAAATTGTATTTAAAAAATCCCGATGGATGTACAATTTTCCCCCACTCCTGCTCAAAAACAATTTTTTTTTCTGGTCGTTGACATTTTCTATTTTTCTTTTGTTTACGATAAATAAAAAAATATGTAATTAATACAAAATGTTTTGTCACCAATATATATTTAAATAAATTTATAATTTTTTCGAATACACTGACATATTCCTCTTCAATTTACTTCACGCTTTATACAACTTTCTCTATTCTTAATTTTTCTTTCATTCCGTTTGTAATTGTACATGTTGCATAGGAAATGATTTAAAATAAATTTTAAAAATAAATAGTTTTAATTTTCATTTCATTTCAATTTTAAATTTAATTCAAACACAATTTTAAATTCATTTCATGAATTTCAGTTGCGGTAACTTCTTAATAGTCGGCGATAAAAAATATTATTCCACGAAAAAAATTCCAAGACGTTTTCCCGAATGGCATTTCCTAAACGACCAAAATTCCGAATGCCCTTTTCTCGAAGGTATTGTTTCCGAAAATAAGCAAATTGTAAGGGAAATTTCGGTATATTTACGTGGAAAAACTTAAACGTTAATAAAAATTTATAAAAATCAGTAAATTAAATAACAATATTGTATGCAAGAGCTCGTACTCCGGATATTTTTCAACAGTGTTTTGAATGCGCTTTTGAATTAGTTGCCATTTCTTCTTTTGCGCAGCTTTAACGTTAAAGCTGCGTAGTGGATGCTGGTATGGTAAGTGATTAGAGCCTTTTAAAACGACTCCATTCAAATTAGTGATAGCACGAAAAGTACACCCCTTCATTCGCAAACTCTTACGATCCCAGTACTTGTTCTGTTTTGGCCGCAAGTAGACGTATCCATAATAACTAATTTTGTTTCACCTACAACTGTTGCTTCAGCCATTACAAATACTATAAATATAATTGAAAAAAGTAGTTATAAAAGGCAGCAGAAATTTATTTATACTGTTTATCTTTAAACAATCAGTATAAATTTGAATAGTAACCGTGGAGATTAGATCGAACATAATTATTTGCATAATTTGAATGATTCGGGAAGCATTATATTCCAGTTTATTCGGACAAAAGCACATTTGGGAATTTTCCTACGAGAAAAAGATTTCCGCGAGAATGTCTATTCGGGAAAATGATCATTCGGGAAATTTCTTTCGGGAAAACGTCCGGCAACGCACGAAAAATTACAATAAAATACATTTTCTCAGTTTTAGTTTTATTTTTAACGAGTAATAAAGTTATCTGAAAGTATTTAGATCTAAAACCTTTCTCTAAATGTGGTAAATTTATCGATAAATGAATAGTTCAAATCAGCAAAATAGGTTCCCGCGTCCGAAATTAAAACTAACATCTATAGGAAAAAACATACGGACACTATGTTTCAAAGTTGGAAAGTTTTAATTTTATTCCTTAACTTTTCCTTAAGTTTTTTTAAAATATTTTAATTCGGATATATATTTCATATAATACGAAAATAAATATTTTATTATGAATTAGTTTATGAAAATGATTTAATGCGAGTATTATAAATTATTTGTAACGGAAATGGAAATAAAAAACGAAAAAGAAGTAAATATTATGCCGTTCCTTGTGATAAAGGTGGATTTTAATTTATGTGTTCAGACAAGTACTGTACATTATATACAGTATTGTATATTCTTTTAGACGTGTTTTCCTTCACGATATATTGTGAAAACAACTATTTATAAATCATGCACTGGAAGGGTGAGTAATGAGGGTGAGAAGCAAAACAAAACAAACAGAGAAAGTTGGGATGAAAAGAAACCTTCTTTTTAAATTATTACGATAATAAATTTTAATGCGATCTTCCATTGTAAACAGCCTTGTAAACACATCTGATTTAATTAATAAAAAATAATATAACGTCCAAAAAATATTTAAAATAATATACGTACTTTAATTTTTATTCTTTCGTCGATCTTCGTGCGGAGTAGTAGCGTTTCTGCCTTAACTAATCTGAAAGTTCCGGGTTCGAGTCCCTGTCAAAAGTAGCATTTTATACACCCTACAAAATTAATTATCATTCATCATAGTAACTGTTATTGATCGTCGGCCTCGTTGCTGTGCGAATAATTAAATAACGAAAGAATTTACTGCTTTGGAAAACTGTATGAACGTAAACAGATTGTGATATGATAAAAATAGATATCAAGAAACTATAAAAGCCGAAATCCCGATTGCGGAGAGGAAGCACCTCGGCCTTTCATACGGAAATCCCGGTTTCGAATCCCGGTCTCGCGTGGCATTTTTCATACGATACAAATTCAATTTCCTATTCTCACGAACAAGCTTCTTTGTAAGTAACTGTGATGAATTAATTCATCAGTTAAAATAAGAATTCTTTGAAATTAGCACTTTATTTAGTAGGTGTAAAGAGTTTTGAATGAAGATAAAATTTTCCCTCAACAAAAAAAAAAAAATTCGAATAATTATTATAATGGAGAGAAAATAATGCAAAAAATTTAACATGTAAGATAATTTTGTTACATTTTTCAAAGGGTAGAATCATGTTCTCTTAAAATTAAATACAATTTTTTATTATTATTATTAAAATTTAGTCTAAAACTGAATAATATTTACCTTTTATAATGAATTTTACGTAAACTTATCAGATAGATGATTTATTACTTTTTACGATAACAAAAAAATTCCATCGTTAATCAAAATATTTCTATCAAAAATTGGCAACGATGTTTCTAAATGTTTGCCGTGGTTTTTTATATCGTTAAAAATTCTTTCCCCCGTATTAATAATGTTTAAAATTATTATTAATATCAAAATCTTAGTTATTGTCTTATATATATATGACCCTGTCTAACAAAGCATAATTTAAAAAATAAAAATCTATATTAATTTGTTAGGTCAATCTTAAAATTAACAAAACTGTAATTCTGGTCCAACATATTTTAATGTACAAAAAAAATAAATATATTTAAAATACATCAGATGATATAATTCCGAGATACTTGCGTAAATTTCTTGTAATTTTTCTTCGATCTTTGTTATAAGGCGAATAATTTTCCACTCTAATAAAACCTAATAAGAAAAATACACGTAAGTTTTTAATATATAATTTTAAATACATAATTCGAAATATTTAAAAAGTAGACAGTAGAAAATTATAAGTACCGTATTTATTCGAGTACCCCCGCACTTTTTTTCTTGGAATTGGAGAGAAAAAATAAGGGTGCGGGGCTTACTTGAAACATAGCCTTTAGCCAGGATAATTTATTTAAAGTAAACGTTTTCTTAAAAGTACCTAAATTCAATCACATAAATATGGTTACATTAGGCTTTCGTTTATCAATACCGGATGCCGCTTATACAGAATACATTCTTAATTATTAACACCCTGTTACCCTGTTATCGATTGGAGGGAAGTTACGGTATTTTTATAAAACTGATTCATTCTGTATAGGCTGCATCCGGTTCTAATGACACTACAGTTACATTATCAGTTACCCATCGTCGTCTTGACTATTCGCCATAGTCATTGTACTGTTTGTATATGTGGACGGTTATGTGCATTTATCTGTTTAGTTTATCTTGTAAAGTTTAATACGGTGATTTATTTTAATTACGGCATTAAAATGAGTACAAAAGGACAGCGTCTACGATCTTACGAAAAACTGCGCGTTATAGAAGAGGCTGAAAAAATTGGAAATCGGACGGCAGAAAGAAAATTTAACGTAGATGAAAGCTGCATTCGAGACTGACGTATGAAGAAACAACTTCTGGTGAAAGGCACTGGTAATAAAAGGGTTTTCGTGGCTTAAAACCAAAATACACAAGACATAGAAAAAAAATTTTACGACTTTGTTATGGAAAAAAGGAAATGCGGTTATGCTGTCACGACAGAAATGTGTCAATCGTATGCTCGTGAAATCGCTAAATCGTTGAATAAAGTTGATTTTAAAGCAAGCCGTGGATGGATAACACGATTTTTTGCACGAAATGATTTGTCAATAAGACGAAAGACGACCGTTTCTCAACGACTTCCAGACGCTTATGAACAAAAAATATTACATTTTCACAAATACATAATAAATTTTAGAAAAGATAAAGACTATTTGCCTTCTCAAATAGGAAACGCTGATCAAATCCCCGTGTATTTTGAAATGCCACTTGACAAAACCGTAAACAAAAAAGGTGAAAAAAGTGTTACGATTCGCACTGGTGGTAATGACAAACAAAGGTGTAGTGTTATGCTTTGTATTACTTCTGATGGATCAAAATTACCTCCGTACATTGGTTTTAAAAGAAAAACTCTTCCTACCGTACATTTAAATGGAGTTATTATCAGAGCACAGGAATCAGGTTGGATGGACGAAACCTTAATTTTAGATCGGATCAGGTGTGTATGGCAAAAGCGATCAGGAGATTTACTTAATGGATGGCTGATGAAATTTTCTTTCTCAGGCCTACAGGAAGGTGTTGCAAAATATTAAGTTATTGCATTTTTTATTATTATTATTAGTGTTTGAACCGTAAATTCCAACATTAACTATTTAAAGTTTGTTATTGGATGTAATTCTAAAGGTAATACGACTTAAAAAGCTTCCACAGACCTTTTTAACTCATTTTATTACTACCGCGATTATTCCGTTTTTTTTTTATTTGATTACTTAAAACTAAAAAAACGGATGCATTTATCGAGTAACTGTTTTCGCCATCATTTTTCTTGTAATAACTTTACATTATTATCGTCTATCTTATGTCCACCTTCCTATTTAAAGAAAAAAAGATTTGATTCAATGAATGTATCCAAGATGGCGGACAACACTTTCAAACAAACCGTAAAGTAGTAATTTTGTAACTATGAAGATCCGTACTTCTTTCTTCCTCCTAGATCCATCAATTTTGAGATACGAAGCCGTTTACCTACTTTCATACCATTGTGGATATATAATTTTTAAACTCTTCTTCACAACACCTCATGAGTTCTTACTTTAAAAGTATTATTGAAAATATAAAAGCTATTAATCGGTTACATAAAGAAATTATACCTACGAATATATGCATAATTAATAAAGTTTTCTTTTAGGTCTAGAAATCAACTGATTTCTACAACCTAGCAAAAATTATATAGAATATTATTATAGAATTTTCAATAATATAGAATTTTCATTAGAATATTCAATAATATTCTATTTTAATTTTAGTTTGTCCCGACAGTTGGTGCTGTGATCAAATTGAGAAAAATATTTCGTAATTTTGTGTTATTATTGTGTTACAAAAAATCGCGATAAAACAGTTTTTTAATAAATAAGAAGCTAATAAATCAGATGGAAACGTAAACAAAGGAAAACCAATCAGATCAATGCAAGATGGCCGCTGTCAAACACAACGACCAATCACAAAGAGCCCGTTTGGTCGTTGCCAATGTAAACAAAATCACAACTGATTAAGTAATAAATTTCTTTGAATTATATTTAACAGCTAAAACATCTGTATTTTATTAAAAAAAAAACAAAAAGAAACACCAAAACAAAAAGAAAAGCCACCAAGAAGGAGACTTACAGTAAATAAATAATAATAAGTAAATAATAAAACACCCGACTTTCTTATAGCCCAGATAGACTTAAGACTATGCAAACAAAAAAAGTCGAAATAACCAAATGCACAGAAAATAATATCCCTACATAATGGCCCAAAAATCCTTTGTTAGGTTATTTTTTTACATATATATGACCAAACAATCGTTTTTTGGTAATTTAGCGTTCTTTGCTATGTAAAAGCAAAGAACAAAATTCACAAATAGTACCACTGAAACCACACAACTAAGTATTAGTTTTTTTTTTTGTTTTTTCAAACCTCCGAAACCAACGTTATCCATTGCTTCATATGATGATATGAATGATTTATAGCGTATGAAAATGCCATGCCTGACCGGGATTCCAACTCGGAACCGCCGGATTAAAGTCCGAGACGTTACCACTCGCGCCACGGAGGCCGGCAAGCATATTCGTTAGGAACCGAATAAAAACACGACTTACCAATATGGCGATGTGTGTCAAACCAATTTTATACGAACTATAATTACTTTTATACGCGAAACCCTTTGTATTGATTGAACATTAACTTAAACCTCTTCAAAAATTATTTCTTTTGAACTAAGCCACATTTTGATATCATTGTTTTTCTATAACACGGCTGGAATTCTTTTCGTTTAATGATAAGATAATGATATTTATTTCTAAATAATTCAAATTCGTGTAATTTTTTTACGAATCGCGTTTTTATCAAAATCTCACCTTTTTCTCAATTGACCTGCGGGGTTTTGTTTTCTTTGGAGACCGTAATTCATTAGTAGATTCATACTCGAGAATCACGTTGTACACTGAAGCGGCACAACTTCTACTTACGTTAGCAGTTTATTAACATCTGAAATCAACGCCGTTTGATTATTCTGTAATTTGTAAGCATTACTCTGCTTTTGTAAGCATTTAAAATGATGTGTTTTTTTCGCACGACTTAAGGGCTGTTTTTCGCAGCCCACAAATCTTTATATATAAAAATGTTAAGTTCGTTTGTGTACGCTTCAAAAACTCAAAATGTTCTGCACCGATTAAGTTCGTTTGTGTACGCTTCAAAAACTCAAAATGTTCTGCACCGATTGAGCTCAAATTTTAGCACGATATATAACCCGCATCAAGGATTGTTTTCATCTATTTTTCGCATCAGTCACATACCCGCGACAGCGAGAAAACGGTTTTTTTAACGGTCAGCTGTGTACCAGTGACCGCGCCATCTGCCGGAAGCGAGGGGAACATACTAGCTAACGCTAACGGCCATACTATCTAACGACAACCGCAGTCATATGTGAAACAATACCTGTTCCCAATTACATTGTTTATTAACAAAAAAAAAAAAAAACGTATCCACTTGCATCTGATTCAAATTATTATACAATCTGAATTAAATATTCACTTTAATCTAGGTACTTTTGTGTGATCTGTAATGGTTTTCAACGTTGAACTGTGAGAGCCATAAGAGGTTATAATCTTATCCAAATAGGTTATAATCCTATCCTATCCTATTAGCCATAGGAGGTTATAATCTTATCCGTATCCGTTAGATACGGCCATACTATCTAACGACAACCGCAGTCATATGTGAAACAATACCTGTTCCCAATTACATTGTTTATTAACAAAAAAAAAAAAAAAAACGTATCCACTTGCATCTGATTCAAATTATTATACAATCTGAATTAAATATTCACTTTAATCTAGGTACTTTTGTGTGATCGTAATGGTTTTCAACGGTTTTCAATGGTTATAATCTTATCCGTATCCGTTAGATACGGCCATACTATCTAACGACAACCGCAGTGATATGTGAAACAATACCTATTCCCAATTACATTGTTTATTAACAAAAAAAAAAAAAAACGTATCCACTTGCATCTGATTCAAATTATTATACAATCTGAATTAAATATTCACTTTAATCTAGGTACTTTTGTGTGATCGTAATGGTTTTCAACGGTTTTCAATGGTTATAATCTTATCCGTATCCGTTAGATACGGCCATACTATCTAACGACAACCGCAGTCATATGTGAAACAATACCTGTTCCCAATTACATTGTTTATTAACAAAAAAAAAAAAAAAAACGTATCCACTTGCATCTGATTCAAATTATTATACAATCTGAATTAAATATTCACTTTAATCTAGGTACTTTTGTGTGATCGTAATGGTTTTCAACGGTTTTCAATGGTTATAATCTTATCCGTATCCGTTAGATACGGCCATACTATCTAACGACAACCGCAGTGATATGTGAAACAATACCTATTCCCAATTACATTGTTTATTAACAAAAAAAAAAAAAAAACGTATCCACTTGCATCTGATTCAAATTATTATACAATCTGAATTAAATATTCACTTTAATCTAGGTACTTTTGTGTGATCGTAATGGTTTTCAACGGTTTTCAATGGTTATAATCTTATCCGTATCCGTTAGATACGGCCATACTATCTAACGACAACCGCAGTCATATGTGAAACAATACCTGTTCCCAATTACATTGTTTATTAACAAAAAAAAAAAAAAAACGTATCCACTTGCATCTGATTCAAATTATTATACAATCTGAATTAAATATTCACTTTAATCTAGGTACTTTTGTGTGATCGTAATGGTTTTCAACGGTTTTAAATGGTTATAATCTTATCCGTATCCGTTAGATACGGCCATACTATCTAACGACAACCGCAGTCATATGTGAAACAATACCTGTTCCCAATTACATTGTTTATTAACAAAAAAAAAAAAAAAAACGTATCCACTTGCATCTGATTCAAATTATTATACAATCTGAATTAAATATTCACTTTAATCTAGGTACTTTTGTGTGATCGTAATGGTTTTCAACGGTTTTCAATGGTTATAATCTTATCCGTATCCGTTAGATACGGCCATACTATCTAACGACAACCGCAGTCATATGTGAAACAATACCTGTTCCCAATTACATTGTTTATTAACAAAAAAAAAAAAAAAAAACGTATCCACTTGCATCTGATTCAAATTATTATACAATCTGAATTAAATATTCACTTTAATCTAGGTACTTTTGTGTGATCGTAATGGTTTTCAACGGTTTTCAATGGTTATAACCTTATCCGTATCCGTTAGATACGGCCATACTATCTAACGACAACCGCAGTCATATGTGAAACAATACCTGTTCCCAATTACATTGTTTATTAACAAAAAAAAAAAAAAAAACGTATCCACTTGCATCTGATTCAAATTATTATACAATCTGAATTAAATATTCACTTTAATCTAGGTACTTTTGTGTAATCGTAATGGTTTTCAACGGTTTTCAATGGTTATAATCTTATCCGTATCCGTTAGATACGGCCATACTATCTAACGACACCGCAGTCATATGTGAAACAATACCTGTTCCCAATTACATTGTTTATTAACAAAAAAAAAAAAAAAAAACGTATCCACTTGCATCTGATTCAAATTATTATACAATCTGAATTAAATATTCACTTTAATCTAGGTACTTTTGTGTGATCGTAATGGTTTTCAACGGTTTTCAATGGTTATAATCTTATCCGTATCCGTTAGATACGGCCATACTATCTAACCACAACCGCAGTCATATGTGAAACAATACCTGTTCCCAATTACATTGTTTATTAACAAAAAAAAAAAAAAAAACGTATCCACTTGCATCTGATTCAAATTATTATACAATCTGAATTAAATATTCACTTTAATCTAGGTACTTTTGTGTGATCGTAATGGTTTTCAACGGTTTTCAATGGTTATAATCTTATCCGTATCCGTTAGATACGGCCATACTATCTAACGACAACCGCAGTCATATGTGAAACAATACCTGTTCCCAATTACATTGTTTATTAACAAAAAAAAAAAAAAAAAACGTATCCACTTGCATCTGATTCAAATTATTATACAATCTGAATTAAATATTCACTTTAATCTAGGTACTTTTGTGTGATCGTAATGGTTTTCAACGGTTTTCAATGGTTATAATCTTATCCGTATCCGTTAGATACGGCCATACTATCTAACGACAACCGCAGTCATATGTGAAACAATACCTGTTCCCAATTACATTGTTTATTAACAAAAAAAAAAAAAAAAACGTATCCACTTGCATCTGATTCAAATTATTATACAATCTGAATTAAATATTCACTTTAATCTAGGTACTTTTGTGTGATCGTAATGGTTTTCAACGGTTTTCAATGGTTATAATCTTATCCGTATCCGTTAGATACGGCCATACTATCTAACGACAACCGCAGTCATATGTGAAACAATACCTGTTCCCAATTACATTGTTTATTAACAAAAAAAAAAAAAAAAACGTATCCACTTGCATCTGATTCAAATTATTATACAATCTGAATTAAATATTCACTTTAATCTAGGTACTTTTGTGTGATCGTAATGGTTTTCAACGGTTTTCAATGGTTATAATCTTATCCGTATCCGTTAGATACGGCCATACTATCTAACGACAACCGCAGTCATATGTGAAACAATACCTGTTCCCAATTACATTGTTTATTAACAAAAAAAAAAAAAAACGTATCCACTTGCATCTGATTCAAATTATTATACAATCTGAATTAAATATTCACTTTAATCTAGGTACTTTTGTGTGATCGTAATGGTTTTCAACGGTTTTCAATGGTTATAATCTTATCCGTATCCGTTAGATACGGCCATACTATCTAACGACAACCGCAGTCATATGTGAAACAATACCTGTTCCCAATTACATTGTTTATTAACAAAAAAAAAAAAAAAAAACGTATCCACTTGCATCTGATTCAAATTATTATACAATCTGAATTAAATATTCACTTTAATCTAGGTACTTTTGTGTGATCGTAATGGTTTTCAACGGTTTTCAATGGTTATAATCTTATCCGTATCCGTTAGATACGGCCATACTATCTAACGACAACCGCAGTCATATGTGAAACAATACCTGTTCCCAATTACATTGTTTATTAACAAAAAAAAAAAAAAAAAACGTATCCACTTGCATCTGATTCAAATTATTATACAATCTGAATTAAATATTCACTTTAATCTAGGTACTTTTGTGTGATCGTAATGGTTTTCAACGGTTTTCAATGGTTATAATCTTATCCGTATCCGTTAGATACGGCCATACTATCTAACGACAACCGCAGTCATATGTGAAACAATACCTGTTCCCAATTACATTGTTTATTAACAAAAAAAAAAAAAAAACGTATCCACTTGCATCTGATTCAAATTATTATACAATCTGAATTAAATATTCTCTTTAATCTAGGTACTTTTGTGTGATCGTAATGGTTTTCAACGGTTTTCAATGGTTATAATCTTATCCGTATCCGTTAGATACGGCCATACTATCTAACGACAACCGCAGTCATATGTGAAACAATACCTGTTCCCAATTACATTGTTTATTAACAAAAAAAAAAAAAAAAAACGTATCCACTTGCATCTGATTCAAATTATTATACAATCTGAATTAAATATTCACTTTAATCTAGGTACTTTTGTGTGATCGTAATGGTTTTCAACGGTTTTCAATGGTTATAATCTTATCCGTATCCGTTAGATACGGCCATACTATCTAACGACAACCGCAGTCATATGTGAAACAATACCTGTTCCCAATTACATTGTTTATTAACAAAAAAAAAAAAAAAAAACGTATCCACTTGCATCTGATTCAAATTATTATACAATCTGAATTAAATATTCACTTTAATCTAGGTACTTTTGTGTGATCGTAATGGTTTTCAACGGTTTTCAATGGTTATAATCTTATCCGTATCCGTTAGATACGGCCATACTATCTAACGACAACCGCAGTCATATGTGAAACAATACCTGTTCCCAATTACATTGTTTATTAACAAAAAAAAAAAAAAAAAACGTATCCACTTGCATCTGATTCAAATTATTATACAATCTGAATTAAATATTCACTTTAATCTAGGTACTTTTGTGTGATCGTAATGGTTTTCAACGGTTTTCAATGGTTATAATCTTATCCGTATCCGTTAGATACGGCCATACTATCTAACGACAACCGCAGTCATATGTGAAACAATACCTGTTCCCAATTACATTGTTTATTAACAAAAAAAAAAAAAAAAACGTATCCACTTGCATCTGATTCAAATTATTATACAATCTGAATTAAATATTCACTTTAATCTAGGTACTTTTGTGTGATCGTAATGGTTTTCAACGGTTTTCAATGGTTATAATCTTATCCGTATCCGTTAGATACGGCCATACTATCTAACGACAACCGCAGTCATATGTGAAACAATACCTGTTCCCAATTACATTGTTTATTAACAAAAAAAAAAAAAAAAAACGTATCCACTTGCATCTGATTCAAATTATTATACAATCTGAATTAAATATTCACTTTAATCTAGGTACTTTTGTGTGATCGTAATGGTTTTCAACGGTTTTCAATGGTTATAATCTTATCCGTATCCGTTAGATACGGCCATACTATCTAACGACAACCGCAGTCATATGTGAAACAATACCTGTTCCCAATTACATTGTTTATTAACAAAAAAAAAAAAAAAACGTATCCACTTGCATCTGATTCAAATTATTATACAATCTGAATTAAATATTCACTTTAATCTAGGTACTTTTGTGTGATCGTAATGGTTTTCAACGGTTTTCAATGGTTATAATCTTATCCGTATCCGTTAGATACGGCCATACTATCTAACGACAACCGCAGTCATATGTGAAACAATACCTGTTCCCAATTACATTGTTTATTAACAAAAAAAAAAAAAACGTATCCACTTGCATCTGATTCAAATTATTATACAATCTGAATTAAATATTCACTTTAATCTAGGTACTTTTGTGTGATCGTAATGGTTTTCAACGGTTTTCAATGGTTATAATCTTATCCGTATCCGTTAGATACGGCCATACTATCTAACGACAACCGCAGTCATATGTGAAACAATACCTGTTCCCAATTACATTGTTTATTAACAAAAAAAAAAAAAAACGTATCCACTTGCATCTGATTCAAATTATTATACAATCTGAATTAAATATTCACTTTAATCTAGGTACTTTTGTGTGATCGTAATGGTTTTCAACGGTTTTCAATGGTTATAATCTTATCCGTATCCGTTAGATACGGCCATACTATCTAACGACAACCGCAGTCATATGTGAAACAATACCTGTTCCCAATTACATTGTTTATTAACAAAAAAAAAAAAAAAACGTATCCACTTGCATCTGATTCAATTTATTATACAATCTGAATTAAATATTCACTTTAATCTAGGTACTTTTGTGTGATCGTAATGGTTTTCAACGGTTTTCAATGGTTATAATCTTATCCGTATCCGTTAGATACGGCCATACTATCTAACGACAACCGCAGTCATATGTGAAACAATACCTGTTCCCAATTACATTGTTTATTAACAAAAAAAAAAAAAAAAACGTATCCACTTGCATCTGATTCAAATTATTATACAATCTGAATTAAATATTCACTTTAATCTAGGTACTTTTGTGTGATCGTAATGGTTTTCAACGGTTTTCAATGGTTATAATCTTATCCGTATCCGTTAGATACGGCCATACTATCTAACGACAACCGCAGTCATATGTGAAACAATACCTGTTCCCAATTACATTGTTTATTAACAAAAAAAAAAAAAAAACGTATCCACTTGCATCTGATTCAATTTATTATACAATCTGAATTAAATATTCACTTTAATCTAGGTACTTTTGTGTGATCGTAATGGTTTTCAACGGTTTTCAATGGTTATAATCTTATCCGTATCCGTTAGATACGGCCATACTATCTAACGACAACCGCAGTCATATGTGAAACAATACCTGTTCCCAATTACATTGTTTATTAACAAAAAAAAAAAAAAAAACGTATCCACTTGCATCTGATTCAAATTATTATACAATCTGAATTAAATATTCACTTTAATCTAGGTACTTTTGTGTGATCGTAATGGTTTTCAACGGTTTTCAATGGTTATAATCTTATCCGTATCCGTTAGATACGGCCATACTATCTAACGACAACCGCAGTCATATGTGAAACAATACCTGTTCCCAATTACATTGTTTATTAACAAAAAAAAAAAAAAAACGTATCCACTTGCATCTGATTCAATTTATTATACAATCTGAATTAAATATTCACTTTAATCTAGGTACTTTTGTGTGATCGTAATGGTTTTCAACGGTTTTCAATGGTTATAATCTTATCCGTATCCGTTAGATACGGCCATACTATCTAACGACAACCGCAGTCATATGTGAAACAATACCTGTTCCCAATTACATTGTTTATTAACAAAAAAAAAAAAAAAAACGTATCCACTTGCATCTGATTCAAATTATTATACAATCTGAATTAAATATTCACTTTAATCTAGGTACTTTTGTGTGATCGTAATGGTTTTCAACGGTTTTCAATGGTTATAATCTTATCCGTATCCGTTAGATACGGCCATACTATCTAACGACAACCGCAGTCATATGTGAAACAATACCTGTTCCCAATTACATTGTTTATTAACAAAAAAAAAAAAAAACGTATCCACTTGCATCTGATTCAAATTATTATACAATCTGAATTAAATATTCACTTTAATCTAGGTACTTTTGTGTGATCGTAATGGTTTTCAACGGTTTTCAATGGTTATAATCTTATCCGTATCCGTTAGATACGGCCATACTATCTAACGACAACCGCAGTCATATGTGAAACAATACCTGTTCCCAATTACATTGTTTATTAACAAAAAAAAAAAAAAAACGTATCCACTTGCATCTGATTCAATTTATTATACAATCTGAATTAAATATTCACTTTAATCTAGGTACTTTTGTGTGATCGTAATGGTTTTCAACGGTTTTCAATGGTTATAATCTTATCCGTATCCGTTAGATACGGCCATACTATCTAACGACAACCGCAGTCATATGTGAAACAATACCTGTTCCCAATTACATTGTTTATTAACAAAAAAAAAAAAAAAACGTATCCACTTGCATCTGATTCAAATTATTATACAATCTGAATTAAATATTCACTTTAATCTAGGTACTTTTGTGTGATCGTAATGGTTTTCAACGGTTTTCAATGGTTATAATCTTATCCGTATCCGTTAGATACGGCCATACTATCTAACGACAACCGCAGTCATATGTGAAACAATACCTGTTCCCAATTACATTGTTTATTAACAAAAAAAAAAAAAAACGTATCCACTTGCATCTGATTCAAATTATTATACAATCTGAATTAAATATTCACTTTAATCTAGGTACTTTTGTGTGATCTGTAATGGTTTTCAACGTTGAACTGTGAGAGCCATAAGAGGTTATAATCTTATCCAAATAGGTTATAATCCTATCCTATCCTATTAGCCATAGGAGGTTATAATCTTATCCGTATCCGTTAGATACGGCCATACTATCTAACGACAACCGCAGTCATATGTGAAACAATACCTGTTCCCAATTACATTGTTTATTAACAAAAAAAAAAAAAAAACGTATCCACTTGCATCTGATTCAAATTATTATACAATCTGAATTAAATATTCACTTTAATCTAGGTACTTTTGTGTGATCGTAATGGTTTTCAACGGTTTTCAATGGTTATAATCTTATCCGTATCCGTTAGATACGGCCATACTATCTAACGACAACCGCAGTCATATGTGAAACAATACCTGTTCCCAATTACATTGTTTATTAACAAAAAAAAAAAAAAAACGTATCCACTTGCATCTGATTCAAATTATTATACAATCTGAATTAAATATTCACTTTAATCTAGGTACTTTTGTGTGATCTGTAATGGTTTTCAACGTTGAACTGTGAGAGCCATAAGAGGTTATAATCTTATCCAAATAGGTTATAATCCTATCCTATCCTATTAGCCATAGGAGGTTATAATCTTATCCGTATCCGTTAGATACGGCCATACTATCTAACGACAACCGCAGTCATATGTGAAACAATACCTGTTCCCAATTACATTGTTTATTAACAAAAAAAAAAAAAAACGTATCCACTTGCATCTGATTCAAATTATTATACAATCTGAATTAAATATTCACTTTAATCTAGGTACTTTTGTGTGATCTGTAATGGTTTTCAACGTTGAACTGTGAGAGCCATAAGAGGTTATAATCTTATCCAAATAGGTTATAATCCTATCCTATCCTATTAGCCATAGGAGGTTATAATCTTATCCGTATCCGTTAGATACGGCCATACTATCTAACGACAACCGCAGTCATATGTGAAACAATACCTGTTCCCAATTACATTGTTTATTAACAAAAAAAAAAAAAAACGTATCCACTTGCATCTGATTCAAATTATTATACAATCTGAATTAAATATTCACTTTAATCTAGGTACTTAAGTGTGATCTGTAATGGTTTTCAACGTTGAACTGTGAGAGCCATAAGAGGTTATAATCTTATCCAAATAGGTTATAATCCTATCCTATCCTATTAGCCATAGGAGGTTATAATCTTATCCGTATCCGTTAGATACGGCCATACTATCTAACGACAACCGCAGTCATATGTGAAACAATACCTGTTCCCAATTACATTGTTTATTAACAAAAAAAAAAAAAAAAACGTATCCACTTGCATCTGATTCAAATTATTATACAATCTGAATTAAATATTCACTTTAATCTAGGTACTTTTGTGTGATCGTAATGGTTTTCAACGGTTTTCAATGGTTATAATCTTATCCGTATCCGTTAGATACGGCCATACTATCTAACGACAACCGCAGTCATATGTGAAACAATACCTGTTCCCAATTACATTGTTTATTAAAAAAAAAAAAAAAAAAAACGTATCCACTTGCATCTGATTCAAATTATTATACAATCTGAATTAAATATTCACTTTAATCTAGGTACTTTTGTGTGATCTGTAATGGTTTTCAACGTTGAACTGTGAGAGCCATAAGAGGTTATAATCTTATCCAAATAGGTTATAATCCTATCCTATCCTATTAGCCATAGGAGGTTATAATCTTATCCGTATCCGTTAGATACGGCCATACTATCTAACGACAACCGCAGTCATATGTGAAACAATACCTGTTCCCAATTACATTGTTTATTAACAAAAAAAAAAAAAAAAACGTATCCACTTGCATCTGATTCAAATTATTATACAATCTGAATTAAATATTCACTTTAATCTAGGTACTTTTGTGTGATCTGTAATGGTTTTCAACGTTGAACTGTGAGAGCCATAAGAGGTTATAATCTTATCCAAATAGGTTATAATCCTATCCTATCCTATTAGCCATAGGAGGTTATAATCTTATCCGTATCCGTTAGATACGGCCATACTATCTAACGACAACCGCAGTCATATGTGAAACAATGAACCTGTTCCCAATTACATTGTTTATTAACAAAAAAAAAAAAAAAACGTATCCACTTGCATCTGATTCAAATTATTATACAATCTGAATTAAATATTCACTTTAATCTAGGTACTTTTGTGTGATCTGTAATGGTTTTCAACGTTGAACTGTGAGAGCCATAAGAGGTTATAATCTTATCCAAATAGGTTATAATCCTATCCTATCCTATTAGCCATAGGAGGTTATAATCTTATCCGTATCCGTTAGATACGGCCATACTATCTAACGACAACCGCAGTCATATGTGAAACAATACCTGTTCCCAATTACATTGTTTATTAACAAAAAAAAAAAAAAACGTATCCACTTGCATCTGATTCAAATTATTATACAATCTGAATTAAATATTCACTTTAATCTAGGTACTTTTGTGTGATCTGTAATGGTTTTCAACGTTGAACTGTGAGAGCCATAAGAGGTTATAATCTTATCCAAATAGGTTATAATCCTATCCTATCCTATTAGCCATAGGAGGTTATAATCTTATCCGTATCCGTTAGATACGGCCATACTATCTAACGACAACCGCAGTCATATGTGAAACAATACCTGTTCCCAATTACATTGTTTATTAACAAAAAAAAAAAAAAACGTATCCACTTGCATCTGATTCAAATTATTATACAATCTGAATTAAATATTCACTTTAATCTAGGTACTTTTGTGTGATCTGTAATGGTTTTCAACGTTGAACTGTGAGAGCCATAAGAGGTTATAATCTTATCCAAATAGGTTATAATCCTATCCTATCCTATTAGCCATAGGAGGTTATAATCTTATCCGTATCCGTTAGATACGGCCATACTATCTAACGACAACCGCAGTCATATGTGAAACAATACCTGTTCCCAATTACATTGTTTATTAACAAAAAAAAAAAAAAAACGTATCCACTTGCATCTGATTCAAATTATTATACAATCTGAATTAAATATTCACTTTAATCTAGGTACTTTTGTGTGATCTGTAATGGTTTTCAACGTTGAACTGTGAGAGCCATAAGAGGTTATAATCTTATCCAAATAGGTTATAATCCTATCCTATCCTATTAGCCATAGGAGGTTATAATCTTATCCGTATCCGTTAGATACGGCCATACTATCTAACGACAACCGCAGTCATATGTGAAACAATACCTGTTCCCAATTACATTGTTTATTAACAAAAAAAAAAAAAAACGTATCCACTTGCATCTGATTCAAATTATTATACAATCTGAATTAAATATTCACTTTAATCTAGGTACTTTTGTGTGATCTGTAATGGTTTTCAACGTTGAACTGTGAGAGCCATAAGAGGTTATAATCTTATCCAAATAGGTTATAATCCTATCCTATCCTATTAGCCATAGGAGGTTATAATCTTATCCGTATCCGTTAGATACGGCCATACTATCTAACGACAACCGCAGTCATATGTGAAACAATACCTGTTCCCAATTACATTGTTTATTAACAAAAAAAAAAAAAAAAACGTATCCACTTGCATCTGATTCAAATTATTATACAATCTGAATTAAATATTCACTTCAATCTAGGTACTTTTGTGTGATCGTAATGGTTTTCAACGGTTTTCAATGGTTATAATCTTATCCGTATCCGTTAGATACGGCCATACTATCTAACGACAACCGCAGTCATATGTGAAACAATACCTGTTCCCAATTACATTGTTTATTAACAAAAAAAAAAAAAAAACGTATCCACTTGCATCTGATTCAAATTATTATACAATCTGAATTAAATATTCACTTTAATCTAGGTACTTTTGTGTGATCGTAATGGTTTTCAACGGTTTTCAATGGTTATAATCTTATCCGTATCCGTTAGATACGGCCATACTATCTAACGACAACCGCAGTCATATGTGAAACAATACCTGTTCCCAATTACATTGTTTATTAACAAAAAAAAAAAAAAACGTATCCACTTGCATCTGATTCAAATTATTATACAATCTGAATTAAATATTCACTTTAATCTAGGTACTTTTGTGTGATCTGTAATGGTTTTCAACGTTGAACTGTGAGAGCCATAAGAGGTTATAATCTTATCCAAATAGGTTATAATCCTATCCTATCCTATTAGCCATAGGAGGTTATAATCTTATCCGTATCCGTTAGATACGGCCATACTATCTAACGACAACCGCAGTCATATGTGAAACAATACCTGTTCCCAATTACATTGTTTATTAACAAAAAAAAAAAAAAAAACGTATCCACTTGCATCTGATTCAAATTATTATACAATCTGAATTAAATATTCACTTTAATCTAGGTACTTTTGTGTGATCGTAATGGTTTTCAACGGTTTTCAATGGTTATAATCTTATCCGTATCCGTTAGATACGGCCATACTATCTAACGACAACCGCAGTCATATGTGAAACAATACCTGTTCCCAATTACATTGTTTATTAACAAAAAAAAAAAAAAAAACGTATCCACTTGCATCTGATTCAAATTATTATACAATCTGAATTAAATATTCACTTTAATCTAGGTACTTTTGTGTGATCTGTAATGGTTTTCAACGTTGAACTGTGAGAGCCATAAGAGGTTATAATCTTATCCAAATAGGTTATAATCCTATCCTATCCTATTAGCCATAGGAGGTTATAATCTTATCCGTATCCGTTAGATACGGACATACTATCTAACGACAACCGCAGTCATATGTGAAACAATACCTGTTCCCAATTACATTGTTTATTAACAAAAAAAAAAAAAAACGTATCCACTTGCATCTGATTCAAATTATTATACAATCTGAATTAAATATTCACTTTAATCTAGGTACTTTTGTGTGATCTGTAATGGTTTTCAACGTTGAACTGTGAGAGCCATAAGAGGTTATAATCTTATCCAAATAGGTTATAATCCTATCCTATCCTATTAGCCATAGGAGGTTATAATCTTATCCGTATCCGTTAGATACGGCCATACTATCTAACGACAACCGCAGTCATATGTGAAACAATACCTGTTCCCAATTACATTGTTTATTAACAAAAAAAAAAAAAAACGTATCCACTTGCATCTGATTCAAATTATTATACAATCTGAATTAAATATTCACTTTAATCTGGGTACTTTTGTGTGATCTGTAATGGTTTTCAACGTTGAACTGTGAGAGCCATAAGAGGTTATAATCTTATCCAAATAGGTTATAATCCTATCCTATCCTATTAGCCATAGGAGGTTATAATCTTATCCGTATCCGTTAGATACGGCCATACTATCTAACGACAACCGCAGTCATATGTGAAACAATACCTGTTCCCAATTACATTGTTTATTAACAAAAAAAAAAAAAAAAACGTATCCACTTGCATCTGATTCAAATTATTATACAATCTGAATTAAATATTCACTTTAATCTAGGTACTTTTGTGTGATCGTAATGGTTTTCAACGGTTTTCAATGGTTATAATCTTATCCGTATCCGTTAGATACGGCCATACTATCTAACGACAACCGCAGTCATATGTGAAACAATACCTGTTCCCAATTACATTGTTTATTAACAAAAAAAAAAAAAAAAACGTATCCACTTGCATCTGATTCAAATTATTATACAATCTGAATTAAATATTCACTTTAATCTAGGTACTTTTGTGTGATCGTAATGGTTTTCAACGGTTTTCAATGGTTATAATCTTATCCGTATCCGTTAGATACGGCCATACTATCTAACGACAACCGCAGTCATATGTGAAACAATACCTGTTCCCAATTACATTGTTTATTAACAAAAAAAAAAAAAAAACGTATCCACTTGCATCTGATTCAAATTATTATACAATCTGAATTAAATATTCACTTTAATCTAGGTACTTTTGTGTGATCTGTAATGGTTTTCAACGTTGAACTGTGAGAGCCATAAGAGGTTATAATCTTATCCAAATAGGTTATAATCCTATCCTATCCTATTAGCCATAGGAGGTTATAATCTTATCCGTATCCGTTAGATACGGCCATACTATCTAACGACAACCGCAGTCATATGTGAAACAATACCTGTTCCCAATTACATTGTTTATTAACAAAAAAAAAAAAAAAACGTATCCACTTGCATCTGATTCAAATTATTATACAATCTGAATTAAATATTCACTTTAATCTAGGTACTTTTGTGTGATCGTGTCGTGATTGAGCTGCGCCTTTCACCAAATCGTAAGTAGAGGTTGTTTTATATGAGAGATGGTCAGAAAAAATATTAATTTTAACCATGAAAGATAGGTGAAAAAAGTTTAAATAAATTTTTTTGGCCTTTTCAAAATGAAAATTTTTCGTTATTAAACTTTTTCTCCTTTCTGTAATGGTTTTCAACGTTGAACTGTGAGAGCCATAAGAGGTTATAATCTTATCCCTTCCTTCTATTCCAGTGAAAGCCGAAATAATGCCTCGCAGAAAATCGAATTTGGGCCGTCGCACTCGCGACACAGAAGGATCAAGAAGACGGCTTTCGAATATGACTGAGGAAGAGCGGGTATCCGTACGAGAGAGGAACAGACTAAGCACCATCCAGATACGTAACGTGGAACCGGCAGAAAGACGAGCAGCCAGGCTTGAGGATGCACGATTGCGAGCATGTCAGTCGCGTTCTGCAGCAACAGATTTGGTTCGTTCTCAACGGAATGAACGCGACAGGGTGTGGATAGCTGAAACACGAACCCAAAGAACAGCTGATCTGAATCTGCAATACAATCGTCTTGCGTTCCGATACAATCCAGCTGTTGATTACAGTTCAAGTCGGCATGTTGTCATTGGCCAGATGAGTCATGTCTGTACCTATTGCCAGGCTCTAAAGTTTAATAATGAAACGAAAGGGATGTGTTGCGCCGGCGGAAAAATCAAATTGCCTCAACTTGATGCACCACCAGAGCCATTGAAAACTCTACTTGCTGGATCTACCGTTGAATCGAAGCATTTCCTATCGAACATTAGAAAATATAACTCCAATTTCCAAATGACGTCATTTGGTGCGGAAATCGTGACGACTCAATTCATGCCAACTTTTAAAATCAAAGGGCAAATATATCACAAAGCCGGCTCCCTGCTCCCGTTCCCAGATAGTGACCATAAATTACTTCAAATGTACTTCATTGGTGATGATGAAGTCGATGCACGTTGTGGAATACTTGTGGAAATTGATCATTTGATCTATCAAATGATAGATTTGAAAAATCTATCAGATAAAGAGTCGTTTTTGAATAACTCGTTTCTCAACGCTTCAATCGGAACGATTCAGAAATCTCGTCTCATACGGATACTTCGTTCTTTTTCTGTTTAGCCTCCGGAACCGCTGTAAGGTATTATTACTTCAGAGGATGAATGAGGATGATATGTATAAATGTAAATAAAGTGTAGTTTTGTACGGTCTTAGGTCGACCATTCCTGAGATGTGTGGTTAATTGAAACCCAACCGCTAAAGAATACCGGTATCCGCGATCTAGTAATAAAAACCCGTGTAAAAGTAACTGACTTTACTAGGATTTGAATCTTAGAACTCGCGCCTTCAAAAACAGGTGATTTGCGATGACGAGTTCACCACTAGCGGGTTAGTATCATACGTGATATGCGAGTTATTCAAAAAAAGAAAGGGATTGTTAGTTAATATTTAGCAATGAAGAACATGCTTACATGATCGAATATACTGCCCGTCAAAAAATCATATGATTTTTTCTTAAATATTTATAAACAATAAATAACAACATTTATATTAATTTCAAAATAAATTAATAAATTTTAGTACGGTAATTCATTCATTCAATATCGTAGCCGATCTTAAAAAAATAACTATTTTCGATACAAATAAATCGATACTGAAAATACTATCGATTATCGTTTTAAAATCGTATATATGATATTTTTGGCCTTATAAATTTTTCTCCGCCCCCGGAACTGGATCCGCAACAATATACACTCGGCTCCGAGGGGTGCCATTGCCTCTAACTACCTCGTCGGGAACAAAGTTTCCGCCAGATAGCCGGGACTCGGTCTTTTAGGCGCCATGCCTCTAATAATGAAGGAACCCCAAAGGATCCCCCACCGGGATTCGGTCTTTATGCCTTGTCTGTAATGGGGAACTCCCGAAAGGTTCTCCCAGCCGGACTAGATCTTACTTTCCCGCCAACGGTACTGCAAGGGAATCCCTGCTCAATCCATTAGAATCGTATATATAATTTTTTTTTAGCCTTGTAGTTACAATTAAATACATATATATATATACATATTTACGTAGCCTATGACAACCCGTAATGTAAGGATTCCAACGCGGGGTCATTCATCTAAATCGGTTCGGAGCTGCTACGGTGAAAAAAATATAAAATGAAACATACAAACACATACAAGCTTAAAAACATTATACTCCTTTTTGGGCAGTCGTGTAAAAAGCTGACTTTTAAATTATAAAAGTACTTTAAAAGTATTTTAAATTATCAACATTTAGTTCTCAAAAATGTTAATTTTACATTGAATTAGTCGAAAGATAAAACTGCATACAATTTATTTGGGCCGACTTCAAAAAGAAGAAATATTTAATTTAATAAGTTTTTCTTTTTTTAACGGAGGGTTTTATAACATTTTTTTAAAATCTATTATTTTTAATAAAAAATATGAAAATACTTACAAAGAACCTTCTTATACGGGGAAAAAATAATTTCCAAAAAAATACAAAAGCAAGAAATCTGTTTTAATAAAAGTAAAAAAGGAATGCAAAGAAAAAACAAACAAATATGAGTAACAAGCAATTTTCTACGTTACGGATAGGTTTTGGATGCTAAAAATTGTATTATATTTTACTGAAAGTTTTCTAACTAATTTTTTTGAATGTTTGAATGAAAATAACTGTAATTAAATAACATCAGTATATAAAATATAATTAAGCTATGATAATTGAAATTAAGCAATTATAATAATACAAAAATTTAAATATGGACAAATTTTGTACAAATACAAGTATATTTTAATTCTTTTTAACTCTTGCATTTATGCTATTTTGTAAAAACTTAATAATGGGATCGTTAGAGTAAATCGCTCGACAAAATAAAAAATATTTAAATATGTATAAAATAACTTTAGTACCTTCTCGTTTTTAAAATCGGTTAAAATAACATTCAAAGCAATTTCAAACTTTTCTGAATTCGAACGATTTGCATTCGTAATTTCACAAAATGAAACTAAGAAATTAAACAATAGCTCGCGTAAGCTGTACTTTAAGTAAAATCATACCCTTTCTAATATTTGTAGTCTGTATAATTTAAAATACGTACGTATATGAAATAATTTTGTTCCGTTCAGCACGCATAAATTATATAAATACAGTATTTGCTCCCAAGTATTAGCTTACATAAATAACACATAGGTTGAAGAAGTACGTTACTATTCTGTTTATGAATATATGTCTGTGTATTATTATTTTCCATAACAATAGACGCGATGTTTTTGTTTGGTGAGTTAAGCCTTCTTGAATTCAGAACTATAATAACAATAATACTAATAATAATATAGAGGAGCTAGCCGGTCTGTTTTGTAGTAAAACGTATACGAGGGTCAGAAAGGAAGAGATTTGGATTTATTGTGTACAAAGGGAAGTTGGATAGGGGTCATGTTACCTGAGCTTATTAACGGCGGGCACAAAGACCTGCCCTCAGGATAGATTATGTTATTTCATTTGTGAAGAGTGGAGATCGATATCAACACACAAACTCACATAAACGTACAAATACATTCACACCGATGCGCGCACACATACACAAACAAAGAAAACATGTAAAGGAGCTTTATGCGCATTTTTTGTCACTCCATTAATAAATTATAGCGGAAAAAATACTTCAGACTTATAAAAAAAACACATACCTTAATATTAATTAAGTTTTAAGTTACGATGGAAGAAAATACTTAATCGAGTAATTGTCTGACTATATAAAGAAGACATAAATATTTCACTACGCTAATTAATAACCGGCGTTCCTTATACTTACATAAGTAAATAAATCTTTTATTCTAAACGGTTCATAACAATACATTATACAAATCACATCAGGAATGCGAGTAAAAATAATTAAAAATAAAGCAGGTACGATTAAAGTTCATACTAAGTATTTAAATATAAACACATGAAATAACGTTTAAGTAGATTGAAAAGAAACGAAGATACTAAATAAAAAAAAAAAAAACTCCAAAAAAATTCAAAAGAAGTTTTTTTTTGTTTGTTTGTTTAACCTCCGGGACCACCTTTATTGTATTGCTTCAGAGAATAAGATGAATGATTCGTAGCGTGTGTGAAAATGCCATACCTGACCGGGATTCGAACCCGGGACCTCCGGATGAAAGGCCGAGACGCTACCACTCGCTCCATGGAGAGAGCGGCATTGAAGTTTACTCAAGTTCATATATATGTACACGTTGAACGGAATATAGACAATTCATGGTTTTTTTTTTTTTTTAAATTATAATTATCATTACTTTCATCGACAATGTAATATTGTTTCTGTCAAAACATGATTAGAAAATCGTTTAAGTTTGTTTTAAATTACGAGGTACGAGTACATTCGTAAAATAAGGTTACATCATTTAACAAATATCTAAAAATGCATATTCATTAATGAAACTCTTATGATTGCACAAGCATACCACTGTTTTTCTAGATATTCGCTGTTCAATTCCAAGCATTTGGTCAGCCGGGATATCAACTTTAGAATTCCTGTGTCGTTCCTGCCGCCATCCCCTTTCACCATTCATACCCACCAATCTTCGAAAGTTGAAAAGCATTTTCCGCCCGTCTGGTCTTTTAAAAGTGTGTAAAGAAAAAGGTTATTTAGTGCCAGGTCGGGACTACGGGCATGATGGTTCAGAATATCCCAACCGATATCGATAAGGAAAGCGATATCGTGCAACACACATTCCTTTTATCAGCCGCCTTTTTCTTTTGTTTTAAACGGCCTGATAAAGCTTTCAAAGGTCTCGCAGTATCTGTCGACATTTATGAATTGACCTGAGTCAATCACAGAAAAATGTCACCGTGAATTTTTCGCAGAGTTTCTAATTTTTTTGCCGACGGTAAACCAGTATGCCGCCGCTATATAGATTGCCTTTTGGATTCCGATGTGTAGTAAGCCACCCAGGTTTCATCCCTAGTTCCGATAGAGTCAAGGAATTTTTCACCCTCGAGCTCTTAACAGTCGATAAACATCCGAAAACTATAAACTCAATTTATATTTTGTTCTTCTGTTAACATTTTCTGCACCCACTGCGAGCAAATTTTTTGAAAATTCAAAAGTTTGGTTACTGTTTCATGCAGCAAAATTCGACCGACTTCTGGAAACACTTCATGCAGTTCGTCCATAGCCAAACGATCTTCACAAATCAGCCATTTGAATTTGTCAACAAACTAGTCTGTCACGGTCGACGGTCTTCGCTCCTCTGTTCGTCGTGGAAGTTTATTCCACCATCTTTAAACTCCCTACTCCACTTTGTTACCTTATCGTAAACAGAAACAATATCTTGGTGGATGTTGGCGTGCTTTTCATTTTTAGAATAGCGAGATATCGGATGAGGGCTCGCACTTCACAACTTCACACTTCGCCGGAACGGGAATTGCCGAGTTCATGTTAACATGATTCTGACGTAACCGATCAAGCTACTGATCCCCAGCTAGATTTTTTCTCTTCATTTCCTTCCTTTTTCCTGTTTAGCCTACGGGAGTTACCGTCAGGTATTACTCTAGAGGATGTTATGTATGAGTGTAAGTGAAGTGTAATCTTGTACAGTCTCAGGCGACAATTCCTGAGATGTGTTGTTAATTGAATCCCAACCACCAAAGAACACCGGTATCCACGATCTAGTACTCAAATCCGTATAAAATTAACTGCCTTTACTAGGATTTGAACGCTGAAACTCTCGACTTCGAACGAAATGAGCGGGTTTGCGAAGACGCGTTCACTACTATACCAACCCGGTGGGTCTTTTCTATTCACTTGGATCTCCCTTTATTTCAGGAATTCCAACTTTGCAACGAAAAATTTCTCTACGAGCTTCAGACACGTTGAACCTTATTTTCCGAATATATCTGGTAACTGATGGGGAACTTTTTTAGATAGTTCAGCAATCATTAAAAATGTAAACGGAAGCTTTAAAAGGGGTTATCTCCTGAGGCGAATATTGTGCTGATTTATTCGAAAACACAATTCCACTGTTTGGTTTGGGAAAGTAGATTATTTTCTAAGATTAATTCAATATTTTTTTTGGCAAAAAGAGCAGATGCATAAATACAAAAAAAAAAACGTTAACATATTTAATTTCGTAATATCAGTTTAAACCGATACACACTTACGGGCGCCAAATAATGATCTGACACCCCATTCTTGTATCCTGAGAACTCGTTCTGACTTTTTGATGGAGCCCCAAGAGATGATATACTTTAAGTATTAACGCTGATGATACAAAGAAAAACAATAAATACTTAACAATAATGACGTAAAATTTGTAATTCCTGTTAAATAATTACAATACATAAATTGTGTCATCAGCAAAGACGGCATAAATAATCGTTTAAGATATATTATTTGATATTATTATTAATGTACGAGTATATTATACAGTTAATTCTGTTACCTAACAGGAACTTCTGATCAATAAATCCCTCAAAAAAAAAAAATGTTTAAATAAAAAGTATATATAACAGTATATACGATAATACATAAAAATACATTTGCTTTACTCGATCCATCATTTTTTCTTAATACAGTTCCCATCAACTAAATCAAAAATGTAATTTGAAGTCCATGAAGGATGGTGCAAACTACGTAAAACCAAACGACGCAACGCAACTACATAGTTACACTTGTGACTTCTCAAACAAGTACTCTGCGTCCCGTTAATAAGTTTATCGTAAACATCCTGACCGACTCCAGTTGCGATCTGGCTGAACAAGTTCAGGTGAACACTACAAGATTTAACAAACTAGACGTCACAGCTTCAATAAAGAGTGGAAGATACCGATTGTTCTTGAGAAGAGCTATATCGTTTTTGGGAGTGACTTGTAACTCACGTCAAACTCTAAACACATTTATAATTTGATGCACAGCTGCTAAAATTTTAGAATGTTATGAAGTAATAATACCTCAAACATTTAAAAATACAAAAACTATATAATTTCACTTTTTAACTGATTGCCATTCCCTCTGTTATTTAAGTACTGGAAAAGTTGAAATCCCTAAAATGACTCTTTCAAACATCGAAACACCTCATGATTTTTTTTTTTTTTTTACCTCCGAGATCACTGTTATGTATTGCTTCAGAGGATGAGATTGGTGATTTGTAGCGTGTGAAAATGCCATGCCGGACCGGGATTCGAATCGGGGACCTCCGGATGAAACGCCGAGACGCTACCACTCGCGCCACGGAGGCCGGCTATGAAATTTGTATTCATAAAGGATAAAAAGAACGTAAATATATTTTTCCAATATACTTCAATAAAACGATGATATTTACAATTCAACCGGCTTATATATATTTTTTTATTTACTATTTAACAAATAGATCGTTTTCGAAGATTCTTTATTTATTTTTGAAAGTTGCTCGTGGTTCTGTTGCAATGTCTTTCAGGGAACTTAAGGAAATTTTTAAACGAAAACTTGTACTGTCTTCAGAGATGATTTGCAGGAATATTTCATTTTTTATCCTGGTAATTGTTATTATTAATGAATAATAGCGAAATAATACGTAGTCCAAAGTATTTTGAGGCATAAATTCATGAAAATTAATACGATCAGAAAAACTAGTAAAATAAATAATATACATTGCAACTTTCTAGATAACCACAGCTTATACTGATAGAAATCTATAAATGACGTTTCTTTGCAAGATTTAGATGAAAGATAAGATGGACATTTTTCGCAGTTTCGTTTCTTGTGAATGCCTTTTTTTCATACGGGCAGTTTTGTCAGCCTGTCTCTATTTTAAATAAAAGTTAAAAAAAATAAAACCATAGTTAAATATACAAATTTTTAAATTGGCAAGTTCGACATATTAAATACGTAGGTGGCAAAATAAAGGGTTATTAAGTTGCTAGTTTTAAGTACTACACAGATATTTTTAATTCTGTACCGACTTCCAAAAAAAAAAATTTAAACATTATTTATTTTTTACATTTTATTATATTCTTTGATATTTTACTCGTCTGTTTATTTAAATTTATATATATAGTGTGTGCGCGCGCGCGCGTATTGTTGGTTGTCATAGATTAATAAAAATATTTATATATAAGTATTTCTTTTTATACGTTGTAACTTAAATTTTCTATTTTTTTCACGAAAAATTAGCATTATATGTTTTAAGTTATCTTTTTTGTTACAGGAGTTAATTTCGGGACGTAGAATGTAATCTTGTAAAACCCCCTGATAAAAATAGAATAAACTAACATTATTTATTATAATTATCATGTTACCATTATTATTATTATATTCATATATTATTTCTTTTGCCTGTTAAATGAGAACTTAATTTCCATGTGAATGAATAATAAAATAAGAAATATACGTAAACCCAGATTGACTTGTACACCTGGCCAGTTTTCATTATAATGTAAAAATATATGAATAAACGTGAAGAAAAAACTTTTTAACTAACTAACCAACATTAAAAACATACTTTTTTGACAGATGCCACGTTCAATAAAATGTTTTAAAAAAAGTATAAAATATTTTTAAATTGTGATAATTATTATAATTTATATAAAATTATTTAAATATTCATTTTTAAGTGTCACCTTTTTTAATGATATTTTTTTCTTTTTTTAATAGATATGCGTATATATTTTATATTTTAAATTTTAAACATATTTTTCATCATAAATACGTATCTTTAACGTAATAAATTTTCCTAATTTTAATTAACAGATCAAGTGGAATCATATAAATAACGATAATTTTCCTTATTTCTTATATTTAACATCTATAAAAAACGAGGCGGACGAATTTTCTCATCGTTTAGTAAAAATAATAAACTAAACCAAATAAAGAGGTGTATTTACTTGACATACTTGACCGCTTTTTTTTAAGTTTCACACATAAATTTTTCAGAACTGGTTTTTAAAATTTTAGTTTAATTTGTGAATAGGTAGTTATTATTTACAGGATTTTATATTTTTGCAAATGCAATCAATTTTCAAAATAATTATTCATAAATGATTTTTTATTATTAATAATTTCTTAATTTCCCTGCTGAGGTAATATAATACACTAAATATGTTAGAAATTCCATTATTTAATAATCAAGATGGCCATCTAGTTACAGGTTTTATTAAAATATTTGTTTACGGTTTGAGCGTTTCAGTATAATATAACGAGTATGATAGTATGATATAATCAATAACGACATAGAATATTTACTTGTAATAATCGCTTTACAGTCTCATCGTCTTTCATTTGACTGCGATACACTTAAAACATCTGAGGTGCAATTGATAATAGTCAGAGTTACTTTCTCCAATAATAATGATTATTTTCTCATGATAAACATACTTAAGGTAGCCAAGGACTTAATGACCTGTGACTCCTTTATGCCGAGAAAGTCTATCGGCAGGTCCCCGCCGAGGCCGCGGGTCTCTGCCAAGGATCCTGTGGTCTCCTCGAGAGAGACACACCTATCCTCTCGTGAAAAGGTGGGCTTGCACAAAAATCCTGTGGAAGCCTCTGATCAAACTGTGTGGAAAATACGGTGATTGGAACCACGCAGGGCGAGCACGGTGCTGGAGGAGGAAACAAGTCCGAAGAGCGTCCCCTTGCAAAGTTGGGAGTGACTGAAAATAGCGGTGCGGTTTTCAGCTTTGAGCCAGAGGTTTCTGGGGCGAAGCCGTCTTTAGGGAGGTTTAGGTTTGGGTCTGAGAGTTTGTCAGATTTTAACGCCAGATCTGGCGTTAAAATGTGAGAACCTCCAGGGCGCAAACCAAGTCCTTGATTCATATCTAGTAAGACTATCGGGTAAGGTGGGCAAAGTTGTGGAAGAAGTCAAGGACATCAAACCGGCAACGGGGAGAGTTCTTGGTGAGATCCACACCTCTTTAAAAGGGGTGGAAGAGAAGGTGAAAAAGCCTGTCTCCTTCGCCACAATAACAATAGCTCCTGGACCTAAGCGGTTTACCCCCCCCCCCCCCCCTGGGCCCAACAATGTTGAGCGAATCAGAGACTTGATATGGCACGACCAGCGATTAACTGTCAGAATGACTGCAGAACAATTGAATTTGAATCGTATCACAATCCATCAAATTTTGACAAACGAATTGGACATGAAAAAGTTTTTGCAATATTGGTCCCAAAAAAATCTCATTGTTGAACAGAAAAACAACAGGGTGAAAGTGTGCCGCGATCGTCTACGACGAATTGAAACGGATCCTGATTTTCTAAAAAATTTTATTACTGGTGATGAATCTTGGATATTTGAGTACGACCCAGAAACACAACACGACAGAGCAAGAAGTGGCACACTTCAAACACATCACGCCCCAAAAAAGCAAAATTGAGCAAATCAAAAGTCAAAACCATGCTAATTTGTTTCTCCGATGGTAACAGCAATGTCCATAAGAAGTTTTTGCCTAAATTACAGACTTTAAATGTTTACCGAGAAATTCTTGAATGACTGCGGAAAAGAGTTGCCCGCGAAAGACCAGCCATCACAGACACCTGGATGCTGCATCATGACAATGCACCTTGTCACACTTCACTGTCACTTAAAGAGTTTTAGACAAATAAAAACATTCCTATTGTTCCTCAGCCACCTTATTCACCTGACTTGAGTACCTGCGACTTTTTCCTGTTCCAACTTTTAAAAAACAACTCAAAAAACACCTTTCTAGAACAGTAGATAAAATTTTTAAAAAATGTAACCGACCAACTGAAGAATATTCCGGTTTCTGAGTTCCAGTACTGTTAAGAGGTGGGAAAACCGTTTGAAGCGTTACGTAGCTTCCCAAGGGAACTATTTCGAAGTTAATAGAGTCCATGTATAATTGGACTGTAAATACAAAGTTTTTCTGAACCAGTCTCGTCACTTTATTTGCAGAGCTCGTAAATATATTAGAATATATAAAGATCTTTCAATCAGTTTATCTCAAGCTAAATTACAAACTAGTTCTTTTAAAGTCAATATAATTATCTTGATAAATTTTTAATTAATAATAACTTACATAAATCTAAATTATTTGTTATTCTATAATTTGATGAGTTTATACATTATATATATATATATATATACAGAATATCGTAAAATTATTTTTTTGGAGATAATTATTTTTGTATTCTAATAAAGAGTATAACAACTTTTCTATTTTAATCACTAATTGTGTACTTTATCTGATCCTTTTTATACTTTTACTTTAATCCTTTTAAGCAAATGGAGAATTCCCATTTCATTACTCATGGACTACACACCTACTATTACTGATATGATCTGCATAATACATAATTATATTCCAATCCAAATAAAATATTTGTTTATCAAAATAGGCTGAAAAGATCTCTTACATTACACATGTGAATGGATACACACGCGCGCATACATTTATTATATACATATACACACACACACACACACACACACCAGGGAAAATTTGAATCGCTCAAAACAAGTTTTGTTTAATTGTTTTTGAGAAAATCTAATAATTGGTAATCACAGGCTTAGAAGGAGTGGCTTGTAATATAAATTCGAACAAATGAATTTCTGTTAATACGAAGGTCGTAAATCGAATGTATACTTTTTAAGAGGTTCGAAAATGATAAATAGTGAGGTAACATATTTTAACGTATCTGAAATGTAATAATGAAATAATAGTAATGTGTTAAACACAACCTAAATAACATAGCCTCAATTAAAAATAATAAATTAAAATTTTTACCGTAGCTTTATTTTATATTAGTATTAATAATCATTGAGTATTGACAATAAATATCGTGGTAAAATAATTGAACATTGAAAATAAACAATAAACTCCTTAAAAGTAGTGTGAAAAGTAGTGTTTGTTAAAAATGTTACATATTTTATGTTCTATTATATCAAGCTGAATTATCAACACTATAAAAAATATATATGTAGATAAAGCGAGCCGATGCGAGATCTTACTTTATTTTTTTTAAATCTATTCAGGTTTCAAGCAGTATTTTCCGACAGTCAGTGCTCACACTCACACACATACACACACTGTCCCCACTCTTACTCTTTTTCTTTCTCAGGAATGCGATTGTTAAAAGTTATAATTCCCATTACATTCTGAAATACCAATAGATAAATATCTACCCGAATAACTTAACTATTTAAATGTATGTGCATTTGCAAAATAAAAGGTAAATCTTTATAATATAAATCCACATAGCACCTATATATATATATATATATATATATACATATATAAACTTAAACTTTTTGTGGCAAGGTAATATTTCCCTTTAAAGACATACTAATTTGTTTTTTCTTCGCTTTATTAGCTAATACCATATATTTTAATAACCAAGTCCGTTCATAAATATTATAGGTAATACATAAAATACAAATACCGTGTATATATATTATTATTATTATAAACACATTAATTATATGTATTTTTTTTAACAAATTACGTAGAGGTTTAGACACTTACTCTCTCTTTTTCTGTTTAGCCTCCAGAACCAGCGTAAGATATTACTTCAGAGGATGGATGAGAATGATATATATGAATGTAAATGAAGAATAGTATAATACAGTTTCTCGTCGACCGTTCCTAAGACGTGTGGTTAACTGAACCCCAACCACCAAATAACACCGGTATTCATGATCTAGTATTCAAATCCGTACAAAAGTAAATAACATCTAATCACCGCTAAAATTCTGTACACAAGGCTGAGCGTGCACCGAAAGTGGACCTTTATGAAAAAAAAAATATGAAAAGTTAACCGAGTATTGTAGTTTTCATAATTACAGATTACATTATTTGTATTAAAAGAGAGAAATGTTCAGTATTATTAACTTTTATATAAATAAATGCAAAGGTTTATCCGTTTGCAAAAGCATCTCGCAGAACCAACCGACCGACTGCTTTCAAATGTTCAGGATACAACTGTGTTATCGCAGGAAAGGTTTTAAGCCGTATATAGAGGTCCTAGCCGCCTTGGAGATTAAGGTATTAAAAATCTTAATTAAAGAAATAATACCCTTTTACTTAATTCTATTTCTATCGCCATGGCGACAGAAATATAACGAGTAAAATGACTAGTTTTTATTTTTAATGAATATCTGTAAAATATTTAATACCCTCTTAACCATAAGGATAACGAACGTGTCGGGGGTCCAGGGGTTCCGCCCCTACTTTATATAAAGTAAATTTAGATATACATTAACAGCCGAATTTTAACTATCAAAAGAAAGATTTTAGTAAACACACTTACATGGAGTTGTAAGAATTATGGGCAATAAGAAAACTGTAAAGAAAACCGATGGAAATCTTTCAAATGTGTATTATACAGGGATATGTAAAAATTAGACGGGTAAATAAAAATGAAAATAAAGAAGAGCCTTAAGACGAATAGGGGAAGGAGACAATAAATTGGCAGAAAATATATATGTTTACGTAATGTAGCGACAAAAGGGATTATCTAGAAGATAGAACATTATGATAATATACAAGTGGGAATATACAATATGGAATTACAAAGGATGGAGGATTTAGACAGTCATCTAGAGATTTTTAAACATTTAAAGATAAACCAATAATATTATTATCCACTTAAAAAATTTATATAATAAACAACATTAAGAGAGATTACTTAAATCCAGAATGGCTTAAAGAAAAAATCTGTAGTAACTACAGAGTGGCACACGAAATGATCCAACATAAGGTTTTGTCAAGAAATATTATTTGAACCGCAGTACAGAAAAAGTAAAATACAACGTGTGTACTACATACCTGGAAATTATGTCTTCTAATCACATGCTCGGTATGACTACCATCTCGTCTAGCAACTTCTTCAACACGAACTACTGTTGTTAATAACTCGACGGCAGATATCCTTGGTTATCTTGTTGTACAGCTCAAATGATCAGCAATCTCAGTTCCATCTCTGTACGAGAATGTTTAGGAAAAACCTTTTCCTTTAGAAATCCCCAAAGAAAATAATCACACGGATTTAAATCAGGACTTTTCGGGAGCCAGATCTTTCCACGTGCAAAACGATTAGAAAATCGGTTTTAAATGACATCTGCGGTAAAAGTTTCATGCAGAAAGTCTAAAACAATATTAGCTGTGTGCGATCTGTGGCTTCATCCTGCATGAAACACTCGTTTTCTAATTGAAACCCTTTTGCAAGAAGCTGAGGTTCATCATCATTACCCAGCACGTTTAGATAACGTTTACTGTTCGCTGTCTGTTCAAAAAAGAATGGCCCATTACCCCACGACTTGAGATAGCGGCCCATATCGTAATTCTTCGAGCGTGATGCACCTTTTCACGAACCACGTATGGATTTTCAGAAGCCCAAAAAACAAATTTTGTTTATTAACAACCACGTCTAGGTGATAACGTGCCTTATCTGAAAACCGAACATTATCGACAATACGTTTTGGTTCACAACCCGTTCAGCGAATGCCATTTATTGATGTTTGTTGTCAACCGTTAATTTAGGTAACATTGTTATTTTTTACGGATACAAATGCAAATCGGTTTTAAAATTCGCTGCATAGACCGCCTAGAAATCCCAAGTTGTACTGCTGCTTATCTTGTTGATTTGCACAGGCTGCTCAGCAACGCTGCTCTGACAGCTTCGACTTTTTGTGGAGAACGAACATCGGAATAATGTTTGCGCTTACTCTCAAAATACTGAACCGTTACTATTAAATATTTCGTAAAATCAACGTATTGTTTTAACTGAGGGTGACCACCGAGTTTGAAAAAGTGCACGAGACGGTATTTCTGTAAGCATCACACTTTTCGTTTCATTAAAAAGGAACACGGTCTTTACGCGATGTTCAATAATCAGTCTCCCTTTGTCAACAGCGCACTCGGAAAGAGAAAAAACTAATATTCATGAACTGCTGTCACTTCTGCCAACATAAAACGCATTAATAATTATTAACCTAAAAAAGTATTGCCAAAACAAATGTTGGATCATTCCTCAAGACACTGTGCATGTTTAATCTCAATTTTAAAATATATTAATTTGATAAGCTTCAGAATTTTTTTACGAATTCTACGCACCCCTCTGTCATTTGTATTTCTTATTGAGCTCTCCTATCATATCGATTCTTAAAAGTCAATTTCATATCCTTGATAATAAATAGAGCTTGACCTATGAAATTAGAACATATTTCTAGGATAACAAGTAATGCAAAACTTATTTTTCTTTGGTTATTGGGAATCTGAAATTCAATACGCGTTGGGAAATATTAATTTTACATCTTAAATAATATAACACATAAAAAGTAAGATGTTAAGATGTGTCTGAATTCGACGCCAAATCAAAGACAAGTATCAACAACTTTGCTAAGTCATAATTAAACTTGTAAAATCCAAAATTTAAAGAAAAAATAAAACGATATCTTTTTTTATGACGGTTCATTTGAAGTCAGTTTTTTTAGACTTATTTTATATATATATTTTTTTTAATATACAATATTTAATCCCTACTGCTGAGTTATAAAGTCTGTAAACCCACCATTTATCTTGAATTTACATTATCTGTCCCAGTCTCATGCTGATATTGGAGATTTAAGAGACACCAGTTCAGAATTGCTTTTCCCTAAAAATAATAGTACAAGCATTTTTCATTTATGTTTAACGATGGATTATGGGACTTTACCAGATATGCACTTGAATTTAGTTTACAGGTTCACCCGTGATCAACAAAAACTACTAGATATCAAGAAGGTTGCTTCGACCTTACTGGTCCCGGCATCCTTAATAAGGAAGATTTAGCGGAATCCGACCAACTACAGCTACAGAAATGTTAATAGGAAAGGATCTTGAAAATATTAAAGGGGAGGACGGAGGAAAACAACGATCAGTGTACACATGAAATGCAGTACAAGACAAAAATACCATAAGAGATGAATCATCTCTAGGCATATCCCGCCAATATTACCTAGCGGTACGTTCTTACTCGGGTGGACGAAGTATATTACCGACAATGACTTTGCAGTGAACGGCTTTAAAATACGCTACAACAAAATTGTCTTCCTTCAGATTTAAAAGAATCCTCCGATAACAGGTATAAGGTTCCAAAAATACAATCTTTTCTCCGAATTTGTGAGGTTTGTGAAAGTATTCAATTTAACTACAAACCGTTCAATTAGATCCTCCTCTATTGAGATTTTTAACGTTTATCATGTATAAAATAAAGTAAAATTTACTTTAAAATCGAACAATATCTCATTTTAGCAATCAATAATAGTAATGATTTAGACAGCAAGATGATCAAGTAAATTTCAGTAAATGAAAATAGGCCGTTAAATCGTTTCTCTCGTCATTTAACATTTATTGGAATTAGAGTACATATTTTTTTTTACCGTTCCATTTCCATCTCGATTCCGTCTTTTATTCGGAACAATCCCGGTCATGCACAGCATTTTTTCGCTCGGTACAAATCTAATTAGTTCATTTCCTCCATACGTTAGCGTCATGAAGAGTAATAATCTATTTAGGTCATTTCCTCCATACGTTAGCGTCATGAAGAGCAATAGGGTAAAATTTCCACCAAAACATTTCCGCATCACCTCAGAAAAACAAATGAATTCTAAAAGTTAGTGTTTTAATTCTTAACCGTGAATATTATTTTAGAAAACCGATTTCTAAATATACATAATTCGATTCGTTTTTCATCTTCTGGTCGGTTAGTTTCTTATGAATATTCTGGAAATCTCCAGATATCCCATGCAGAGTTCTGGATCGGAGCTCGTAGGCAGCTGCGTACCTTATCTTTGACGTGCGAGTGAGTTGCAATCTTGTATAGACTTATGCCGACCGTACATGAGACGGGGTTGTAGGTTTTTATGGTAACTTAAAAACTTCAACGTCTACTTAGGAGGTTGAGATTTTACTTTTAATCCTACCTTTCTAACTTCCTCTTATCTCGAACATCAACCAAAGCAGATTTCGTTAAACATAGTATAAGTAAAATAGTTACAGAAAAGAAATAGGAATTAATCATAATATCGTTGTAGACTGTTACCTATCGGAATTTTGTTCGATAATAAAAATTTTATCATTAGAGGACAATATCTCACGATAGAAATTAAGATTCGTTTTGTTGGGAAAAATAAAAGCAACGTTGGTAGAATTCCAGAACCACAACCGGGTTTTCGTGGAATCTATCGAGAAACACGTGGTGGTTTTCACACATGAAACACGTGATGAAACTTCCAGGAGTAGAAAAACACGTAATGGTTTAAAAGAGGAGTACAAAAACCGATTAATTTAATTTTGAATTTTTTATCTATAATCATTGCTGATTATAGCGCATTAGAATCAATCAAGTTAATGGATATTAAAATCGAATTCAAAATTCTACAATGCAAACGAAATATTAATAACCTTTCAGAAAATTTAATAGATTCCCCAACAAGGGCTAACGCACAGACTGTTGAAAAACGGTATGGATAAACGAAAAGTAAATTTAAATATAACTGTAGCACAGCAAGAAATTTAATCAAGAGCTGCTTATGCGAGTTAACATGGCGATTTAAAGTACAATAACCCGTTCCGTATCATTCTTCAGACCATCGCAGCTTACTGTTAATCAAAATATGTTGTAGTTCTATAAATAAAATGAAAATTATTTTAATACATCTTTTATTTAAATAAGTTAAGAAGAATTAGAATATTTAGTTTTGGAAGAGGGTAAAAAAATAGTCATTTAGAATTTTTCTAATACAGGTAAAACAGTACATGCAAACGTTCCTGAAATTGATAAACCCTACACCATGTAGCAATTTTTTTTTGTCTTCAGTCATTTTACTTTTTCCTGTTTAGCCTCCGGTAACTACCGTTTAGATAATTCTTCAGAGGATGATATGTATGAGTGTAAATGAAGTGTAGTCTTGTACATTCTCAGTTCGACCATTCCTGAGATGTGTGGTTAATTGAAACCCAACCGCCAAAGAACACCGGTATCCACGATCTAGTATTCAAATCCGTGTAAAAATAACTGGCTTTACTAGGACTTGAACGCTGTAACTCTCGACTTCCAAATCAGCTGATTTGGAAAGACGCGTTAACCACTAGACCAACCCGTTGGGTTCAGTCATTTGACTAGTTTGATGCACTTCTCCAAGATTTTCTATCTATTGCCAATCGTTTCATTTCGGTATACCCCTACATTCTACATCACTAACAATTTGTTCCTGCATGCACAATTTTTCCCATCTGCCTATCCCTCCAATATCAAAGCGATTATTCCAGGATGCCTTAATATGTGGCCTATAAGTCTATCTCTTCTTTTAACTATATTTCTTTTTTCCTGTTTGAGTGTAAATGAAGTGTAGTCTTGTACATTCTCAGTTTGACCATTCCTGAGATGTGTGGTTAATTAAAACCTAACCACCAAAGAACACCGGTATCCACGATCTAGTATTCAAATCCGTGTAAAAATAGCTGGCTTTACTAGGAATTGAACGCTGGAACTTTTCGTACTGTACTTTTTTTTTTGTCTTCAGTCATTTGACTGGTTTGATGCAGCTCTCCAAGATTCCCTATCTAGTGCTAGTCGTTTCATTTCAGTATACCCTCTACATCCTACATCCCCAACAATTTGTTTTACATACTCCAAACGTGGCCTGCCTACACAATTTTTCCCTTCTACCTGTCCTTCCAATATTAAAGCGACTATTCCAGGATGCCTTAATATGTGGCCTATAAGTCTGTCTCTTCTTTTAACTATATTTTTCCAAATGCTTCTTTCTTCATCTATTTGCCGCAATACCTCTTCATTTGTCACTTTATCCACCCATCTGATTTTTAACATTCTCCTATAGCACCGCATTTCAAAAGCTTCTAATCTTTCTTCTCAGGTACTCCGATCGTCCAAGTTTCACTTCCATATAAAGCTACGCTCCAAACATATACTTTCAAAAATTTTTTCCTGACGATTAAATTATTTTTTGATGTAATCAAATTATATTTCTGACTAAAGGCTCGTTTCGCCTGTGCTATCCGGCATTTTATACCGGTCCTGCATCGTCCATCTTTAGTAATTCTACTTCCCAAATAACAAAATTCTTCTACTTCCATAATTTTTTCTCTTCCTAATTTTATATTCAGTGGTTCATCATCTGTATTTCTACTTTAGGATTTTTTTACTATAGCATATTTCTACTTATGGCATAGTATCACAAAAAAGCAAAAATTATTAAAAATCCTAGTATATTTTTAATCTACTAGGATTATGGACTTATAGAATTTTACAACCTCTATTTTATATTCAAAATTATATCATGAGAAATTCATTTATTCGAGAGTTAACAGTAAAATGTTTCCACTTTAGCTGGAGGATAAGTGCTCCTAATACTCTCTAACCCAGATTATCGATTAGTACTAGAAAAAAAAATTAAAACATGGCAGACATCTAACCGAGTATTAAATTTAGAAACGAATTAGATGAATGCAAATGGGATTAGCGAAAAGGATCAACATCTGAAATTCTAAATCATTCTACAATTCAATACAGTACTTGTAATATTCAGTTTATACATAATTAACAATGTATATTATCAATTACCAGAGAATTAATATAGCTATAAGTGCAATCAAAATACTATTATGGAACAATAATTCCCCGTTTTCACTGGAATACAATCTAAATCAGAGTAATATCTTTTGTGAGCCAATATCAATATTTGCTTTAACATAATTCATTTACAAGTGGTAATACTTATTATCATAGCTTTTGTGTGTGTGTGTGTTTCTGTGCGCGCGCGCGTGTGTGTTGTATGTTATCCATCAAATTTTATACGTACATAGAGCAATAAAAATTACAAAAACAAAAAAAATAGGGCAACATTATCTTTAATATTTTTATTTTATTTTATTTATTTTTATATCTGATTTCTTTCATTACATTATTTATTTTGTTTTGAAATCCATTAAATAGGTGAATGCACTACCCAAGTGAGTGACGTCTATGACTTTTTCAAATTCTTTCGTTAGTAAATTTAAAAAAATGTTTTTAATTAAAAGCTTAATTTTAATTTAATTAATTTGAATTAAAATTTTAATGCTATTGCTTTTAATTTTCTTTTTTTTAATTTTTTTTTTCTTGCAGGCCAATGAAGAAAGAAGAAGTCAACAAAAAAAGAAAAAACAGAAAGAATACCCACAACGCAACTCACAGTCACGGACTAGAGTCCAGTAGAAAAGCCCAGAAGAGAAACAGCGCGAAGGAGATAGAAGGAAACAGCCCACAAAAGAAGATGCAGATCTACAATCCTCTTACCCACCATCCTCAAAACTTGCAATTTAGTTCAACCAGTACATGCGACTCCCTCCGGAGAAGGGGGCGAGTTGATCCCTCCAAATAACTAGGCGTATTCCTGCTAGCCCATAAGGTACTGGTACCGAAAGGACTTAGCGGACGGACTGAAAGGGAACACTATGCTTAGTGTTAGTCTTCCACGGTCAGAATCAGTAAATAAATTTCACCCTGGTCCGTACGGATACGAACGCAAATTACCAAATCCGTCCGTAAATAAAACTTAAAATTTATAACCGCCACTAAATAACCCATGAAACCCGCCCGATAATAGAAAGATACAGCAGCAAGGGGCATTGTTCAGGGTCTGCGATCTGTAAGGAGAAATATTGAAACTCCCGCCATTCTTGCGTTCCGTTCCCATTTTTTGTAACGCTTCATGCAGATTTGTATATATATGTAAATAATATAATTTTACTTTTAAACTGGAAAATATTTATTTAACAATTAATGTACTTCACTATTGTTTTTGAATGCAGTTTTGCATATTAGGGTGGTTCGAAAAAATTATTTTTTTATTTTGAAATTCTATAGAGCTAAAGTTGCCGTTGGTATAGACAAAAAAAAAATCAAAAAACAAATTAAATTTTTTACATATCTTCCTGTCGCGCACTGTCGTTAAAGTTCGAAAAAACCGTAAAAACCATAAATTTCCAATATTTTTGTAAGTATGTAAGCATGGTATTCATACATTCCTATATCGCGTAAATGTTTCTCCAATTATGTTAAAACAATTTAAATATATATAAATTTATAAATTATATTTATACGATATCTTTTGGTCGCGCATCGCCATCTAAAATGTGTTGATTTGACGATTTCAGCAAATTTCAGTTTTAGATTTTAATACATTTTTATAAAATCTAGTAGAGACGCTACAGTTATATTCCTGTACCTAGAAGTGCTACTGCTTGAAGATAAGTGTAGTAAAATAATCCTCATATATTAATACTAACTGGTCGCGCAGCCTCATTAAAAAGTGACTAATGCTGCATTGGCCTTAGTCCTAGTCGCACTACTTCGCGCGAACTTTATACATGATTTTAAAATAGATAATATAAAAGCGGAATATTTGTATACAAAAGTGCTAAGAACATAAACCTGCTTCAGTAACACTATTATTTTAATTTTTTTTTTTGGTCGCGCAGCTGAATGAAATAGAGTTCCAATAATTAATTTTGCGGTATTTTTTAAATTACATTATGGGTGCAGTTCTTCGCTCAATTTTCTTTACAAAACGACCCAGAACCCATCACGGGGAGGTGGCTGCAATTCGAGTTTCAACCTCACCCTACCCAACCAACCGTCCAATGATTAGGGTGTGCTATTTACATTATTTACAATTTTAAGATATTTACATCTTAGTTTGTTTGCTACACTTTTTCACTTTTACTCCTTAGTTTGAAACGTTACTAGTTTTTTCCATCATTAAGCTTTATATTCTGATTTGTGCAAAAAGGTAGGAGTGGTTGATCTTGACATAATGTAGCTCTCATGAAATCGTCTCTAGCACTGTGTCCACAGACTTTACTAGAAGCTTCTGTAACTAACTTAACGCATCTTTTGACAGCTTGCGTATGATACGGGAATTTTTCGATATCCATATCGGGCTTAAAGCCTCTGCTTACATACTGTTTTGTTTCGTCATTAATCAGTGCTCGTAACTGGCGTCCTATTACATGCGTCCCATTTTATAACTTCATTGAATTTTGTAGCTTTAAAGTTTAGCTTTGGTGGCTTAAAGGGTCTAATAGGATCAGCTTCAAAAGTTGCTTGCCTTGCCTTCAAGATTCATATGTACCCAAGCTCTCGACTGTGGTTTCTATCATCAATGACCGTTGAAATAAATTTTCGGGATGGGCAAAATATGCATTCCGTTGTATAACTTGAAGCAGCTCTTCTGGCAAATACCGTGTTGTTTGAATGGTGTGATAAACATGTTTTGGACCGTCACTGAAATTCTTGCTTATCTTAATGGTAAATCACATAGGCAAATAATAAAGGTGACAATTTGCCTCATATTTTCAGAAGGACTTTTTACACTAACATATAGGCGGAAAACTCTTTAAGCGGTAGTGAGCCATCTAGAGTGCGACATAGGGCCAAGGTCACGAATTGAAAAATCTTCAGAACAGTGCCCTGACTGGATCACTTTTGATATGTCTAGTAAATACAATCGGTATTTGTTTAGTAACTGCCTATGTACTACAGGAATTACACAATCGATAGGTTCAAACTCAATTACCGGTGTCTTTTCACACCCAGGTAGATCTTTCCCAATTGGCCCTGAATAACGTATTTGACCTGTTATCATACCATCTAAGTGGTGGAAAAGCTAATGGAATGGAAGTTCATTAAAATGAAGAAAACAAATACTCCATTACAGAGGTCTTCTCACATGCACCTCAATTTGGCGAATTACACCACTTTTCCAACCACTGTTGGTAACAGTGCCGACACCCAATCACTTCTAATTCTTTAAGTGATAAGCCGTTTTCTGAAAGATAGGAAATAATACTCTGTTAGTTATGTCAATTGTTGAGCTCGTAAAGGGAGAAGTGTAAATTGACCCAGACTCCTGGATTAAAGAGTAATGTTCCTCCATAGAAGTTCTGCGAAAATGTTTTCCGCCAGCCTTTTCAATAAACAATGTACTATCCCGCCGAAATAGAGGCCATAAACTTCGACGATTGACTTACTTTGCAGATTGTCTGGCACACTATATTTTTCTCTTCGGATTTTACTCTTGTCTACAAACAGGAAGTATCTGAATCGGTAACCAACCCCAAGTCCTGCAATACACTTGAAGCAATGGCAGCAGTTGCACGTTCAGCCACTCCATAACGGTCACTAGTTACAGCTACAGTTTTTAATGAAACTCTCATTTGCCACTACGGTTTACGGAAGTTAAAGTACAAATTCTTGATCAATGTCTTCAGAAATTTCTGAATCACAAACTTCCGTGTGTACTTCATCGTTTTTGCACAAATCTGAGAGTTCAGATCGTTTTCTTTCATATATTTTCGGTTGTTTCTATCAATAATTCTTTATGTTTCTTTCACATCCAAAGATCCGATTTTCCCAATGCCATATTTTCTCTGCAAGTAAATAAATGGTAACTCCAGGGCAGGAACTTTTTTCTTTTTCACATATGCAGTTAATATTTATTGGACACACACATGCATCTGTAGTTCTCTTACAAGTACAGTCGTTAGCAGTATTTAGACATTTACATGCAGCGATGTATAAAAGATAGGAAACCTTCTTTTTAAATTCGTCAAGTCTCAGTTTAAATGTCGGTTTGTTTTTGTCACGACTGTATGATTCTCTGAATTTACAATACGATTCATAATAAGCGTTAATAAGCTGGATCACTCTGTATCCCGACACAGTTGGGATGGAAGCTTACAAATACTTCATTTTGTGTGCAACTGTTGCGGCTACTTTTGAAAAGGTTGTTTGTTTCAAGAGCCAAGTTAGATCTCCCTTGAAAGCAGCAGCGAACATCTTCACGTGTTGGTAGCTTGTTATTTAACAAGTCTCACGGGTTACCAAATATAAGGCATTCGAAATCTTTTCTAGTTATTACACCTACGCCTAACTTCTTTGGCACCTCCATCACAGTAGTAATACAGTTGCACTTGTAATCACAAACACTTAATAAAAAGGCATACGTTGACGACTAAACAAGAAAACAATCACGTACTGACACAGGAAAAACACTACCCCAGTACTGACTGAGGCCTACACCAGAGTGACAGTTGACAATAAAACATAAAATGGCGGATAGCGAGCAGACGCGCGCGCGCCCATGCGTCTCGTCGTACCAGGACCAAGGTAGTAACTGTTTGATGCAGCTGTGCTACAAGTTAGCATTAAAATATTACAATTATTCTAGAACGCTTATTTTCTAAGTATTTTTAGGTACCTGAAAATCACTATAGCGTTTTAAGTTTATTAGTTTTAAGAACGTAATAGAATGTTAAACTTTGAAATTTCGCTTAAATCGAACACTCAACACATTTTAAACGGCGCTGCACCACCAAAAGATATCATATAAATATAATTTATATATATTTAAGTTATTTTAACGTAGTTGGAGAAACGATATATTACGCGATATATGACTAGTCAAACCATCCTTCATACTTCCAAAAAATATTGAAAATTTGTGGTATTTACGGTTTTTTTCGAACTTTAAAAGCATTGCGCGACCGGAAAATATGTAATAAATTTAATTTTTTTTCTTGTCTATACCAACGGAAATTTTTGCTTTATAGCATTCACAAATTTTTTTTTTCGAACCACCCTATTATATATATATATATATATTATATATTATAATTATATATTATAATTATATATTATATATATATATATATATATATATATATATATATATATATATGTTTATCACTATTATCCTTATTGTTTGTACTGAAGAAAAAATAAAATAAAAATCTAAAGAAAAAAATTTTTGTTTTCACCAAAATGAGGATGAGAATTTTATTTTATTTTGTATGGTAAATTTTTCTGGTGGTTCATTGTATTATTTTCCCAAATAAAGTAAGTTGCATTTCATCCGGAGGTCCCGGGTTCAAAAAAAAATTAAAATTAAAGAAAGTAGAAAAATATTTTATGTGAAAAGTTACTGTGTGCTACAAAAATTTACTAACATTTTTTTATATGTGGTTAGTATTGACTTACTACAGCGTAATTAAACAGACACCGATGTTTTGATTTTCATAATATTTTGAGAGAATAATATACAAAAAATTGGTGGCAAAACTTAAAGGAAAAAACAAATACTTTTGATTTCATAAAGTTCTTAATTTGTATTTCACCTTTGGTCAGTAATTTCGTAGTGGCATATTGTTTTTTTTTTTTTTTTTTTTACAAATATTTGAAATAAAAATAAAACAAATAAAATTAATAAAAAAATAATAATAAAAAGGCTTTTAAAAATGCGCACTAAAATATAAGTTATTACATTTTTCAAACAATCTTTAAATTTCAATTTTTAAAATTCGAAGCCAAATTAAGAACATTATTGGTCATTTTTAATTTGGTGTTTATATCAAAAAATCAAAATTTAAAGAATTGAAAATGTATTATGCTTATATTTTAGTAATGATTTTTTTAAGTCACTTTATTTTATTTATAAGTGTATTTAATTTGAATAAAATTACTAGAAAACCTTGAGTAAAAAAATCGGAGAATTTTTTTTATTAATTTAAATAATTTTTAAAATATAAATAAATTTTCCCTGTCATTTAGCCTGTTTTAAGAGTTCACGTATAACCGATTAAACGCTATAGTACAACACGATATTTCAAAATGATGATAATATAGGTCATTTCAATTTTATTTAACGACAGAACATATTTTGTTTTAATACCGGTAATTTTTATTATGTCACTAGGAGACAAACAAATAGTTGCGACAGTGTGAATTGTAGATAGAATTTTCACGGGCCGTTTAAGTTCAGGCAGGTAGTCGACAGTCTCTTGGGTCTCTACAACAGCCACTTGGGCGCGGCTCGTTTGAAACGAGAACCAACAAAGCCTCCCGAACCGACAACTCCCATCATGAATAAATACCAGTTCGACCGAACTGCATACTTATTGTACAGTCATAGATCCTTCCAGCCGATGTAACGCCCATCAGTTTGTTTATTCGTTTCACTTAGATCATTCAGTTTACGTTTAATATAAAGCCTTTCACTGCTCTCCTATCAAATGTAAATAATGAAATTTAAAACCGTTTAAAAAGTTATTAGAAACTGATTATATAGAAGGCTTCTAATAACAAACATGAATTACTGAATTTAATCCACCTATCGAGATTAAAAGATAAAACATTACTAAAACGTTTTAACAGCGAAAATGTTACGATAAAAATTGCAGGAGTGTTCGTGGAAAAGCAATAAAATCCAAATATAAAAGCAACATCTTTTTTAAGATTTTTGCTAAAGGTAAAGAAAAAGATTACTTTGCAAAAAAGATTACTTTCTCATAATAAAATATGTTTTTTAATAATACACATGAAATCATTTATAATAAATGAGAGATAGAATTTAATTATACAAAAACCTAAAATAGGCAACACAGTATGAGTATTTTTACTTTTCCAGCTAATATGTGTAGATGGTGCATTCATTATTAATTTTCCCGTTTCTCCAATAAATGAGAAAACTAAATTTGATATAATTATTTCCTACGAAGTTTAAGGAAAATTAAGTAAAAATTATTTTGATTAATCCCTAAGCGGTTAAATTAAATACCGATTAAATACTATGTAGAGGCTGAAAATACTAAAAATTTTATATCTGTTAGGGATCCTCCCCATTTACCAGTACGTTATCGTTTCGAAGGGATTTTTATTTATTCATGTATAAGGATCTGAAACGGAATAAAAACTGATTTTTAAAACAAGCCTCTCTCCATTCCAAATTTTTCAGAAATACTCATTTCCGTAATTCTCGGCAGTAGTTATTCTATATTAACAAGTTTTCCTTAAACCATATGTAAGATGATTTAAAGGGATTAAAATAAAGTTTTATTCCCTTATTTTCATATATCTTCTAAACCGGTCATGAAGAATATAAACTTTAAATACAATTCTGTCAATAAATTAATTTTGTAAAAAAATAATTTTTTTCCTTTTAAACTACCAGTAAAGGATGAAGGTAGATTAAGGATGTATTCCGTAATTCCCATATACTCTGCGTTCCAGTTACGGTAGAAGCTGTAATTTAAATCTGAAAGTACACTCCAACAATATTAGAATAAAATTCGGGAATCCGTAACAGAGTAAAACGAGAAGTTCACTCGTTCTTTAATTACCATTTATCTAAGAGAAATCCACGAAACACGAAATAAATATTGTGGTTAGCTCTGTACAGTAAGATTCTGTGAAAATGTGTTTTTGAAATGCTCTTTAAAAAATCCTTAAAAGAGCGAAAAATAGGTAAAAGGGGGTTTTCTATTTTCAGTGTTTTTACAAAAAAATGTGAAAACCTCATTTACTCACTTATCAGAAATAAATATTCTCAATTCCCGATTAGCTATAATTTTACAATACTATTATTCAAAAAATCTTGAGGAAAAGTAATCAGAAACACAAATTCGATTAAAAATTCCCAAGGAGTTACAATAGAATTTACTAATCTCTAAATTTCACTATTTGTTTGCACGAAGGGCGGGTACTTCAGCCACAGTGTGCGATATTCAAGAACCAAACATGGAATCCGATTGAATTACTAAGTTTCTCTTATCCTAATCAGTTGGCCATTTCAAAAAAATATATACTATAAACTTCATTCCCCCCCCCCCCCTCGAAGAAGGTACTTCGCGATGGAAGTATGGCAAGAATGGACACCACGACTAATGGAAGGTTCTCGTATAGATTTATACAGAACTTGGGGAAATGGTACGCCTCCCCTTCGTTTTTAAGGGCAATGGGTGCCCAGGTGCTCTCCAACCACGCGAACTTGAACCTATATTTGTTTCGGTTCCGCCTGGCAGCTGATGAGCTGTGCGTCTGCGGGGAGGTCCAGTCGAACGAACATATGATGTTTGACTGCCCTGGCCTTGAGAAGGCCCGAAATCAGGCCACCCTGGAAGTTAGAGTCAAGGGGAAAATTGGCCACTCATAAGCGGCGAATCAATGTGGCGTGAGCCGCATTGTCGGACCGTGTGGGTTTCCTTGATGTCGTTGCTTTGTTCAACCGACATCAGTAATTTATTAAAGAGAAAGATTCCTACCTCGCTGTTGTGGGAAGCTATCCGAGAGTTGTGGCTGGCCATCAGCCAATTAAAGCTCCAAGCTCTTTAATGGCGTGGCAGCGAATTGCTCTCTTTGACGAGATAAATTTAATTTATTGAATGTCATATATATTTTAGTAGTTGACGGGGTGCGCCTACCCATTTTAGAATACGTATATGTACGACAAGCGAACGGTAGGAATGAAGCAAGTGGTGTGTGGCATCATGCTTAGTTCGTTCACGCAATTACGTTAGCTCTAGGAGCTAGTTGCTAAACTGATTCGTGGCTCAGTAACAGTTTGTGACATAAACATTCGGTCTTATGCTTTAGGGCGACCGAAAGGGTAGGTGGCGGGAGAAATGTCATGCAACTAACTATGAACTTCATCCTCTCCATCACTCCTACAATTCTAAAACTTCCTCCGACTACGTGACAGTGGCAGTTATTCTATTCTGAATCGGAAAGCGTTTGAAGAATTCGCTACTATTGAAAGTACATTTCTAGAGGTTGAGAACTAGAAAAGAATACAACTCAGAGAAATAAGCATGAATGAATTTTCAGTCAAGCAGGGCTCTAGACGGGAGATGAATTCGTGAAGTAGACGCAATTCTCATTCGCTCTTTACGATAATGTGTTTTTTTCTTTAATCTCGAGCATATTAGAAGTATACGGTCAGGAAAATTATTAATATCGATGAAAAAAGTATTCTGCCGACTGTTTTTATCTTTTTTTCGATATCCTATGTACAGAAGTACTAAAACCAAACCGGTAAAATTTTCTATGTATGAAGGTACGCATTTGTGTATGAAGTGAGCATTTAATTATATCGGTGTCTGTCGGGCTTTATGTCTCAGAAACGGCTGCGTCTATAATCATGAAATTAGGCAGTAGTTAGTAAATTTAAGTAATGACATCTACTAAATTCAAAAAGTACAATGAAATGGGTCGGGAGTAACTGATAAGATCTATCGCATGGAAGGTTGGACTTCCAGAAAATCCTACTCCCACGTGTTTTCTATCTTATTAAAAAACGATATCATCAGAAAAAAACATTCGCTGTTTCCATCTACTGATTCGAGATATCTTTTATTACTTTCTCAAAATGTGCGTTTCAAGGCGGGAAAAGTTTTTGCATTATTACCAAAGGAATGAAGTGATAAATCCCCGGTCATAAAAACAGCGATCTATTAACTTGTTAGCGCATCATTAACCCGACGATTTGAAGTTTTTTTCAAATTATTTCGCAAAATATTACGTTATCTTATAATTTATTACCGGTTATCTGCTGAATTCTATGAAAAATAAATCCCCTCACCAATGAAAAACAAGAGTTCAGTAAACTTTTGTTGTTTCAACCTACTGATTTAAAAATATCTTTAATAGTTCTCTAAATGAGGAGCGATCGGAGTAGAAATATTTTTTTTAATTTATCTGAGAAGTAAGAAATAAACATTATAATGATTTTAGAAATTATTTTAACAAACATATACCCGAAACAAGCCGATTCGAACTTCAGATGTTTGAGTTCATCTTTAACGCTGCTACCGTACTGTTGCTACTAGCACCACTATTGTGTATGTAACTACTATTATTGTATTACCCATCTATTATTGTCAGTTGTAAACTTTTCACGCTTCAGCGCAGTATCGTTTCGTTCTTTGTAGTTACGGTTTTTCTAACATGCCTTATTCGGTCGAGGAAAGAGTGCTGTAATGGAAGCGTATATGCATTATGGATTCTTTCAAGAAACTATTCAAATATTTGCCGAAATAATTTAGAATCCCAGGCTTCAGCAAATAGTAACAAATTTGATTCGATTAAAAAATGGTGTACGACGGGGTCGGTTTCAAAACCAAAACGAAATAGGTGACCTTCCTCTACAACTCCAGAAGCCATAGCCGATACTCAAATAATAATTAAATCTTTAAGTAAGTTATCAGAAAAAAAATTATATAAAGTACACATCTTGCCGTAAGATTCTTGACGATTTAAATTTGAAACCGTATCGCATAACAACAAGAGAACAGACAAACCGAAACGTCTTAATTATTGCGACTGGCTTCCCAAAACCGTTGTCGATGGAAGATACAGCCGATGCTGTATTTAATATCAGACGGGACATAGTTTCACATCTGGGCATTTTAATTCGCTTATCATGAGGCATCGGATGACTGAAAATCCTTTGAATGAATATTTCGCGATGAGAAAAACTGTGTATGTTTGCTGTTCTTGATAACGTATAGTGGGGTCAATATTGTTTCGCCTGACTGTCAACACTGAAAAGTACGTACAATTACCAAAGAATTTTGCACTAAGTTAACAGATTGTGAGAAAGAGTATGACTTCTTTCAACAAGACGGACCAACGTGTCACGCATCGAACGGTTCATTTTCACTCGTTCATATGTTTTTACAGAAGAAGGAACGGTCAGCAAAGGGTTGCGGCCTCCGCATTTCCCAGATTTGTCTACTTGCGATTTTTTCCTTTGACGCTATTTGAAGGATATTTTATGAATCAAATTCTATCGAAGAACTGAAGGCGAGAATAAAACGAGAAATTAAAAGCAGTGACAACAACGTTTTGTGTCGGGTGTCTGTCTCTATTTGTTCACACTAGCATAAAAGTGCACCGCTGCACTGTGCGCTTACTTCGAACATTTTTGTGTAAATATGGAAAATATTTAAAATTTTCTAGTGTAAATACAAAATTTTATTCAATTTACATTTTTGATTTATTCATTTCATTATAAAATATTATAAACTGTGTTTACTCTGTAGCGGTTGGATTTTAAGTTGCTCACCCGGTAAAATAAAATTTGGCATCTCAAAACCAAACAGAACTTATCGCCCGTGTTTAAGATGTTTTAAATCTAGTACTGTAGCAGAGGATTGAGTTTGTGGTAATCTTACTACTGGTTTAACGAATCGTTATAAAACTTTTTTTTTAATTATTTTTCTGTATATTAGAAAATAGAAAATTAAATTAACACAATAAGTGTAACAGTTTTTCTACGTACGAGTACACGCCAAGTCGCCTGTGGTAAATTTTGAGCTTTACCATCCATTATTTCATCTCTTACACTGTTTTTTTCTCTCTCTCTCTCTCTCTCTCTCTCTCTCTCTCTCGCTCTTTATTTATCTATATTTCATGTGATATGAGTTCCTTCTTCAATTTCTTTCCGCCATCCGAATAATTTAATTTTCTTCTGTTCGCGGCGCTCTAGAATCATGAAAGTAATTCTATTTTTATAAACTTCTTATTTTACGATATAACAACAAAGCCAACCGTGAATTAATTATATTTCGACAAATATTTTCACGGATAAAAACATGTGAAAGAGTTACGAGTTACGGATACCGAAATATTTTTCCCGGATTTCAGCTCTTCTAATAAAAAGAAGCCCTACTGTAAATTTTGGGACCCAAATTAAAGAGTACAGTTGGTGGTTTCTTATGTAATTTTAGCTGATAAATAGGATAAAATAGGCCACCGAAGTGTCAATCCGGTTGTCTTTATGATATCTGACGTTAAACACAAAATTCGTTGTCAAAAAGCCAATATAAGCGGAGGATTTAGTGACAAAACTTGTAGAGAATTAAATTCTAACAAAATAAAAAGTAAATAAAAAGTTTTAAAAATCAGTTATTTACATTAATTTTCCCAGAATTAAATATTATACAAGTTTTATTACTGAATCTTCCGCATTTATCAGTCATTTACAAAGTGTACTACAAACCTAAAAAAGTTGTTTTTCGATACCGAATTTCGTGTTTTAAGTTGGATATCTTAGAACCTACTGGAGTTATAGTTCTTGGACCTATTTTATCCTATTTCCCCAGATGAAATTAATAAGAATCCGCCAAATTTACTCCTTAATTTAGGTCCCAAAATTTACAGTAGTGATTTTTTTTATTAAAAGATCTAAAACCCGGACGATATTTTCGCTAGCCGTAACTCAAAAAACAAAGCGTTTCCATGTCTATATGAATGTTTTTCATTATTTTCTATATATATATATATATATATATATATATATATATATATGTAAAGTGTCCCATGAAGAAACAGAGAAAATTTTAGGACATGTTCTACTGGTGAAAATAATGAAAAAAGTTCATATAGGCGCGAAAACGCTTAGTTTTCGAGTTACGGCTAGCAAAAGACATTGGCAGGATTTCAGCTCTTTTAATAAAAAGAAGCCCTACTGTAAATTTTGGGACCCAACTTAAGGAGTAAAGTTGGTGGTTTCTTATATAACTTGAGCTGGAAAATAAGATAGGTCCAAGAACTATAACTCCAGTATGTTCTAAAATATATATAAAATAAAACTCAAATAATAATAGAAAAAAAATATGAATGAGCATAAAATGATGTACGCTTGATCAGTTTTCGAATATACGTAGGAGAGCTTCGTCATCCTGACACTTATGCATGAATTAAAATTCAGATGATGGTATCTATCCGGTCCAACACCCTCGACTTACTTTAATGTAAGACGCTTACATTAAAGTAGTACAAAGTAATAATCCTTCTTTTTAATTTTGCAAAAAGTAATAAACCAATAAATTAAATGCATTATTTTATAAAAATTTAATTTTTTATTCTTAAAATGTATTGTAATTTCTTAAAAATAATGCGTTATGAAATACTGGAAATCCACGCAAGAAAACTACCTGTCCTTCCTTTCCAGTGGAACACGAAGACACCAACGGACAGTCGATGGCATAGTGCACACATATACAAATAAAATTAAAACTATATACATTATTATTAAACAGGATTATCTAAAGCTTAAACATAAGATTTCCTATTAAAAAAAAAAGTTTGTAAAAAATAAATGTATAAGATACATAAACATATATGAAACAGAAATCATTCACATACGTATAAAATTGACTTTGGTTTACTATCATTAAAATTTATCTCTCCAAGAAAGGCTTAAAAATTAAAAAAAAACTTAGTTTATCGAGTTATATACACCGAGTATGGTGGTATTATTTAGTGATGTCATACAAATGTTGGAAAAAATATCTTTATGTGGCCGATTAAATCGATTCAATTAAACCGATTAGTAGCTGCAACTAGAGTATTGCTTCCAAACCGTCCTAACGAATTCTGATTTTAATTTTTTGAAACTTAATTTTTTTTTTTTTCATATATATATATATTATAATTAATATTATTAATTATAATTATTATTTATTATAATTAATTATTAATTACATTATATTAATTATATATATATATATATATAATTTTTTCGAAAAATCGAAATGGTAATATGCGTTAAGTTCTCTCATAAAGGACTAATAAAATCTTGAATGAAACGCAAAAAATAAATAAAATAAAAAAAAACACTACCAAGAATGGACAACAGATATTTCTTATGAAAGTAATAGGAGTTAAAATATTTCATTCCAAACCACACATATACTCCGAAACCGATATGAAAAAATTATATGTAACAAAGTGTTGTGAAAAAATAACGTAATTAGTCTAAATAAAACTTGAAAAGTATATATTTGTATTTTAGTTTAATTTGTATTTAAGTTATATTTTTATTTTACACAAAAGTTTAAAATAAACTAAAATAACAATAACGCAGTTGAGTTACACATATTATCTTATTTTTCTAATGCATTAAGTCAATAATGTTAAAATACTGAATAATAATCAAAGCGAAATTACGTAGAGAGGCGATAATAAAAGTTAATATACTCGTGCACGAAACCTATCTGATTCAAACGCCCTATTATTACATTACAAGAATATTAAATATTTTTTTATTAATAATTAAAAGTAATTAGTACATTTTCATTTTTATTGTGTATGAATGACTATGCAGCACCGTTTTTATAAAAAGATTCAACTATGTAAATAATTCAATAAGTTCTATTTATAACTAAAATACTAACACGTGTATTCACATGTAAATGCAATCCATATTCTATAACATTCCATACTATAATTAGACTTTTTTTTCACATGTTTTTGTAAGTTGTAACAGACTTTCGTTACATTAACAGTTATAGTAATAAGTATTTTAAACAGATGGTTAATAATAACATAATTTTAAATACTTTTTTGAGTTATTTTAAAATATTTGTCGCATATAATAGTCGAATAACTGTTTTGAAGATCTGCGAAATACCTTGAGGATTTGGACAATACGTCAAACCAACGATAAGTGAGTGTCTATTAAGACATATAAGGTCTATGCTTTCTTTTTCCTGTTTAGCCTCCGGTAATTACCGCTCAGATAATACTTCAGAGGATGCATGAGGATGATATGTATGAATGTAAATTAAGTGTAATCTTGTACAGTCTCAGTTCGACCGTTCCTGAGATGCGTGGTTAATTGAAACCCAACCACCAAAGAGCGAGACCCGGCCGGCGGTGTGGGTTCCCGGATACGCTTTGGCGGCTTCGGCTCCTACGCCGTCGGTTTGAGGCTGGCAAAAGGAAAGACCGAGACCCGGTATCCGGCGGAGGGGCTGGGAACGACATAGCCGGGCCTGGTTCTTACGTTGGAGATTAAAGGCAGGCAATTAAAAGATCCGGAAAGGACACGTCCCCGAGTCGAGTATACTTAATTGGATGTCCGGCTCGGGGATGTAGGAAAAAAAACTACCAAAGAACACCGGTACCCACGATCTAGTATTCAAATCCGTGTAAAAATAACTGACTTTACTAGGACTTGAACGCTGGAACTTGCGTTCACCACTAGACAAACCCGGTGGCTTTATAAGGTCTATCTAACCGTATGCTGTTCGCTTAGCTCTGACTGCATCACCGCAATCCACGTCCAATAGTATTATATCTGACGAATACACCAACATCTTTCACCTCGGTAGGACACAGGTTATTCTCCTGCTAAAGGAGCCACGTAGCCGTGGACAGGGATGAATGAATCAACCCCGTCTGCTGCCAGTAAGGTCCTATCGAGAGCAACGGATTCTTGTTAAAGACTGACCTGATTCGGAGTCCATTAAAGGCTTTGGGAAATCCGATTCTAACTCCGAGCGATTACTCTCGGTTCTAGCCGAATCATTGGGCAAAGCAGAACCACCGACAGGCGACCAATAAGGGCAGGGGCCTGATATCATTTTAAAAGGGATATGGAAGCTCAGGTGCGCCTCTTCAAGGCATAAGGCAGAGACCACCGTTAAAAATATTACTTGAAACACGAGATATTTCAAGCAGACCAGAGAAGACCCATCTCCGTCAGGAAGCGTAACTTTTCTACCTCCATGAGAGATAACAGGCACTACTACCCCGTAAGTTTAGACTTCAATCGGCTGACACAATGAACATATTGATATTATTTTCACGACAACGGAGGCAAACAATCGTTCTTAGCACCTGACACGCTAATCAAATTTAGCTATAGATCTATTCGGGCCAGATGGCATTCCAGCCGAGATAATCAGAATATTAGCAGAGAGGATGCCTGCAGAGCTTCTTAATATCATGAATAAGATCCTGAGAGATGGTTGTATTCCAATGCAATGGAAAGAGTCCAGGTTGGCCCTTATCAAGAAACCGGGGACCGATGACTTACAAGTAGCATATAGACCTATATGCATGATTAATAACATCTGCAAACTCCTAGAGAGATTGTTGGAATTGCGGCTGAAAAATGCGATTGAAGAACACGGTGGCCTTTCTAACGCACAATTTGGTTTCCGTAAGGGGCGTTCTACGGTGGGTGCTGTTAAGACAGTTATGCGTCTGGTGGACGAAGCGGCATCGGGTACTTGGCGCACCAGGAAGATACCAATTGTGATATTGCTTGATGCGAGCAATGCTTTTAATTCGCTGAAATGGGATGCGATCCTACAAGCGTTGAGAGATAAGGATATTCCTGGATACCTAAGAAGAATTATCCAGAATTACCTGCAGGATAGGTTTGTTGTTTGTCACCAGGGTAGATCCTGCTTCCGCTTCAAAGTGACGTGTGGAGTGCCTCAAGGCTCTGTCTTGGGGCCACTCCTTTGGTATCTGGTCTATGACGGAATTCTTGGGCTGAGTTATCCTCTGGGTGTTTTCCCAGTGGCTTTTGCTGACGACCTGGCCTTGATTGTTACTGGAAAAACTGAAGTAGAGGTATCGGAGAAGGCAAACGCAGCGATACGAATGGCAGAAGTCTGGATGTCTACTAAAGGCTTAAAACTTTCGCACGGTAAAACAAAATACGTAGTCATGACAGGTCGTAGGAGAATATCTGACATCCTAATTCGAGTAGGGGGTAATCTTGTCCAGCAACAGACTTCAGCCAAATATTTAGGGATCTGGCTTGACAAGAGGAGGAGTTTTACGGCACACGTGAATGAAATACGTAAACGAGCTGAATGCACGGTCAAAAATCTTAGCAGATTACTCGGTAATATGACAGGATCCAGAACTGCGAAGCGTAAGATTTACGCTCACGTAGTTAATTCCATCTTACTTTACGGTATACAAGTCTGGGAAAGAGCTCTGCGTGCCGACAAGAACAGAAGAGCCCTTGAAGGAATTCAACGGCGCATGGGCTTAAGAGTGATATGCGCATATTCTTCAGTCTCCACCGAGGCAGTACTCGTAATTGCAGGAGTTCCTCAGCTTAAACAACTGGCGGAGATGCGAGTGAGTATAGCATGTGGACAACCTTCTAAAGAAGCATATGAAGAGATGCTGCGTAATTGGCAACATCGTTGGGATGCAGCCAACACGGGACGATGGACACATCGTTTGATACCTTTGATCCGACCATGGATAGAAAGGAAGTTCGGGGACATAAATTACTGGATAACGCAATTTTTTACAGGGCATGGGTCGTTCAGGTCCTATTTATGTGCGAGACTAAGGGTAGATAACAACAACTGTCCTTACTGTGGGGCATATGATTCCCCTGAACATGTAGTATTTGAATGTAACCGTTGGACTGAAAGCAGGCAATCCTGTGTAAGACGTATAGGAGAATGTGGTGGATAAAATGCTACTTAACGAGGATAACTTTAATGTGATCTCGTCGTTTATAACCGCAGTTATAAAGAAGAAAGATGAGGAAGCTCGTCAAGAAGAAACCGCTCGCTGATGACGGCTTTACAGCCGTCAAACCGTCTGGCGCGAGTCAAACTTGATTGTAGATCCGTTCCAGAGGAGTAGGTGGAAATATATATAAAAAAAAAAAAAAAAAAAAAAAAAAAAAAAAAAAAAGCTATAGATCTATTACTTGTTATTCAACTGGACCTGATTATAGATCAGGTAACGATTCAAATTACTTGACCTACTACTACATATATGTTAAATAAAACTTATAAATATTAAAACTTAATAATAGTAATTATGCTACCCTAAAGTATCAAGCTACTCTAAAACAGAAACAGTCTTCTGCAAATTTTTGTAGCAAATATAAAAAAATAAGAAAAATTATTGGTAGAATGAAATTTTATCAAGTTTATATTCACACAAAATCTATACGCATAAGTTTATACATTAAATTATACATATTGATCGTTCATCTCAGCTGTCGATATTGCATTGTCAAAAGTTAAACGAAAAATGCCTCCGAGAAAGAAAAGTAATCTTTCTTATAATTCAATATCTGCCAATAGAATGAGAATATTTCGGTCCTCTGAAGCAGAGGAAGTGCGTAATTCTCGATTAGATGCTAATCAGACTCGAACTGTAGCTTCGTCTACAGTAGAAGCGTATCAGAGCGGAGCTTCTATGTGAAAAGCGAAGGAAACGTTGGGGAAAAGACGGCTTTTCAGGCTTTAATTGTTATTTATCAGTACTATTTCCACAAATATGAGGGAAAAAATCACATCGAGTGTCCAGGGGACAGAAACCCCTGGCTAGACAAAAGGGTGAGTAAAGCGAGCCCTGACCAGTCGGTTAAAAATAATTTAGTATAATCAATTTTAAATTATTAATTATTTTGTTTTAATTTGAAGTTAACATGAAATTTTATATAAAAGAAGTAACACAAAGAAAAATATTCCTTTGACTTGTAATATCAGCCGCGTAATAAAAATATTATTCAGTAACGAGTCTCATTTTACGATTAATTTTTTCACAAAGTTTTTTTTCCTGTTATCAGTATTAAAGATAATGAAATTAAATTATCTATCTTTTTATTACGGAATAAGAGAAATAATTATTTTATATTTATCGATTAATCTTGATAAATCATTCATAACTGTAAAACAGAATTATTTAATGTTAAAAGAATATTTGACCATTCAGATTTTGCTAAATCCCTAAAATTACAAATATCAGAACACGTCTAAGAAAATGCCCTTTTTCTAACCATGTATTTACGAATATTTCGTACGACCCATCCTGATTAAATTGTGTCAAATTTAAGGATTATACTACCAACAGTTCCAACAGTTTATGTGACTTTTATGGTGAATACTCTTACTAAAACTACTCTTTTAATTTACAAGACATATTTATTAGTTTATGTTTACTCTTATTCAAAGTATAATCGCTTAACGTACATTTTTTACCGCAAATTCAATTGATTTTTTGTTTTTTTAATAACTCCAACAAATTAGATTTTTTTTTAAATTTTATCTTTGAATTCCGATATTAATTGAATACGGCAAAAAATTATGTAAATTGAAGCAGTTTGGACTCCTATATAACGGTACATAATTAACAGGCGTTAGTTTAAAAATGTTAAAAAGTTGTTAAAATATTTATTATATGATGAAGTAACTTTTATTAGCAATTTCAGTGATTTAGGTGGACTAAACTCCGCATGCGTTTACTGTTACCGTTTAATTTTATTGTAGTAAAAATGCTAAAGCATTCTTTGTAGTCAAATATGGCAAAACATGTTAACAGAATAACAGCAGGATTATTATATTCATGTTCCTCTTAATCAAACGACGTTTAATCGATCACGTTTAATAAATATTAAAATAATAATAATAATAAAATATTAAATCGAATATTAATGTATTTTTCATTAATTAGAAACAAATTTAAAACAGGTAATTAAATTTATCGTTGTGCTATAAGCGATGATGCGTGTAATCTTTATAGTTCTCCATATTTCTTATCACTACACAACATTTAATCGTGAGAAAATGACGTATTGTAAAATTTATCCACGAAAATAATTTTCTAACGAGAAACAAAATGAAAATCAGTTTAATAATTAAGATCATTAATCGTGAACTAGTTTTCAACTACTGAATAACGTCAATTAATTATTTCTGAAGATCTTAAAATAGGTTTTAAAAAAAGCAAACTACTGGTTTTTTCCATAATTTATTTGTTCCATCAAAGGTTGAAACTTTATTAACGTAAAGCTGTTAACATTTTACTTAAAAAACATAATTTGATAAAATTAATAATTATCAAAATATTAAATATTAAAATTTAACGTAGCCCGTAGTTAAAAATATTAAACCGCAAAATTACCTTATTATTACTTTCCTGGCATCGTAGTTCTAGAGCATTCGTTCTCAAAGTGGACGATAACGCCCCCTTATGGGCGCTGGAAGTCTTCAGGGGGGTGGTAGAAAGCTCACAAAAAATTGGGGGGGTCTAGGAAGGCGATGGCTGATTAAAAAAAAAGGAAAAAATGATGTTTTCCTGATATTTCAAAATAATATGTAAAGTAAAATTAAGTTTCTACTCAGAAATAGAATATGCCACCTTTACAAACAATAATTGCAATTGCTGTTTTTAGCAGCGCATCTTAAAAACAGCAATTGCAATAAATATTTTTAACAGATGGTAAGTTTAAAAATGTTGGGGGCGCTAGAAAAAGTTTAATTTTCAATGTGGGCGGTGGGCGAAAAAGTTTGAAAATCAATATTCTAGAGATATGCTGCAAGAAGGAAAATATGGTGATCAGTAAAAAATTGAGTGTGGGTTTTTTGCGTTTCTTGATGTTTCATGACCTAGGGACCTCCCCCTCAAAAAAAGTCGGGGATAACGTTAGTACGTACGAACGAACATTACCATTAAGTAGTGGTAATTTAATCAACCACTGAGTGGAAAGATTATGGGTATTAAATGTACATATGTACGTAACGTATCCATGGCATACGTGTGTTGATATGTCTGAAGCTTAAATAACGTTTGACTGGATAAAGTGATTTTATTGAAATTTTGCAGAGATTCGTGTATACGGGACTATTTTCGGTAAAATTTTGAAGTCAATACCTCCAGAGTTCGGTAGATAGATTTCTTTGATCAATTTTCTCAAAATTTTGCAAACATAACCCCACTTTATATTTTATATTTTACTGAGCTTTATAAGCTCATTAAATGCGTGTACGTTTATCTTACCATTTTTTAAAAAAATTTTCCGAAAATACCCCATCTCCAAAACTCGAATAATTATCTATTTATTGTATATTTTTTTAACAGAATTTTTTTTTTACGACTTCTTAGGCATAGTAGTAGTAAAAATAGCCCAAAAATGATATTTTTAGGGTAATTATTTTACAATCACGAGCACTTATATTGTAACTGGGCTAGGCGCGGGGTTCGTGAACCCCGGTAGCTAGTTCAGACGGTGATGCTGTTGAATAGGAAAACTGAAGATGTCCAAAGGAAGCCTAAAGCAAAGGCGTTGGCTGAATTATTGGTTTTTAGTTATGGAAATGTCTGCTGAGGCATTTGCATCGGTGGCATCCCGACTGAGGCCTGGCTGGTGATTGTGAGATGTAATCAATTAGAGGGTCTGAAGATGACCTCCGGTAAATCCTTCAGGGGTAGGAACGGCCCTCCGTTCCAGTCTGTAATCGCCATGAAAGGAGGGAGTGTCTTCCCCTACGTGGTTGGGATGTCAGGGAGCCGATCAAAGATTATAAATATCAATTATTTTAAATCTTTTTTTGGTTTATTTTCATGTATTATTATTTTTCCACCGTGTAATAATAAATAACCGATGCCAGGAAAATCATCGCTTCTGCAGCTTGCTGGGATGCGTTTAGCCTCTTTTTTCAGACGGTGCTTTGAGCCAAAGATGATGAGGAACGGAGAAGGGATTTCTAATGGGAGGTGTTGGACAGCCCCAGCTGTGAGAGGCGGTATGCCCTGGTGTGCTGGCTCCCATTATCAGCCGGGGACTCTATGTGTGAAGTGTGACGCTTTCTGCTGTGATGACGATCATCCGGGCCTGACGTCTTTTAGGGGGACGTCAAGACTAAAGTCCCGGTGGGGGATCCCCTTAGGGACTCCCCATTTGAGGCATAAGGCACTCAAAGACCGAGACCCGGCCCCTGGGGTTGGGATGAAGGTAACGGCATTGCTGGATCTGAAATCTCCTCGCTGGGGGTTAGAGGAAGGTAGAGGAAGATCCAACCGGCGGGCCGATCTGCCTTTCCGGATGTTCAGCTGGCGGGCGGGAAGGTCCGTTAGAGTTGAAGGACACTCCCGTGGGATGCGTTATACTTAACTATGGGTCCGACTCAGGGAGGGGATATAAAAAAGATAAACAAAAAAAATGCCAGGAAAGTATTACAACTTTTCTGTCAGCTTTTTAAATTAAAATATACCAAAGAATATTATAACATATCTTAATCCATTCTTACGATTTGAATTTCTAATAAGAAGGTTCCCTGCTAAATGGGATATTTTAATAATATTTTTCTTTTTAGTTTTTTGAAACGATCTCTGAGATCGTTTACTAACATTAGTTTTACCTGTAAATCTGAAGCCTTCACAACTAACTCCTTTCATAGCTAATGATAGAAGAAAACGAATATTCTCCAATCGCATTTCTCTTTACTTAATTTCATATCCGAAATTTTTTTTAATACAATATAGGAGAACTAAGGACAGCATATTTTTTTAATTACTTTTTAACCATACTCGGAACTGAAAAAAGCGAAAAAGTAACTCTAATAATTCTAAAAACATATCCTAGTAACTGCCTGTTATTTAATTTTTTCCTCATCCAATTTGCAATTATATTTCTCTCTTTTGTTTTGCAATTATCTAGTTATTGGTCACATTATCTAGTTATTAAGAAAAACTTACTTCATTTAAGAATGTCCCTCTCTCTCTCTCTCTCTATATATATATATATATCCCTATATATATATATATATATATATATATATATATCCCTATATATATATATATATATATATATATATATATATATATCCCTATCTATATATATATATATATATATTAGAAAAAACAGGTTTTTTTAGTTTTGATTAGTAGAATAAGAAAATGTATATAATAAAAAATAACCCAGAACCCAATTTTTGACATGATCACCACACTTTCTCTTTCAATATATATTCTAGCTATACTGGCCGGGAAAGTAAAACAAATTATTAGTACATCCAAATAAATTGGTGTTTTTATATTATTACAAAGTATATGAACTATTCTACATGGTAGTGATACATTCATTTAACATTACGCTACGCGATTTGCACACATAATTAAGAAAACGATTTAACAACTTAAATGTTAAACATTCTAAGATATCTCCGCCTATTAAATAACAGGTAATAAATTATACGATACTAATAGTATTATACGCTTATTTCATTACTCAATTTCCTTCTACAAAAAAAAAAAATATTAAAAACTTCTTAAATATTTTTAATAAAATCTTACGGCCTGAAAAAAATCACAAATATGCATTATTGTCTAATAATTTTTTTTTTCTTCTCTTCCTCCGATATTCGTTCTACGCAGATTGTTGCAATAAGGGAACATTGTATGTTCCTTTGGTGATTGTGTGCGAGGGTGCACTCCTTTCTTTCTGGTAATAATCCTTAGGTATAATGTTTGTGATAAGGTAATATACGGTTTATTCAAATTAAAAGAAATAACATACATTTCTTTTATTTTGACTGTGATGAATACGAATGAAGACCCGATATACTATCTTGTGTGTAGCTTTCTCATTTCTCCACGTGTTGTGTATGATATTCCTCATTATTTACTGTGTACGAGGGTCTTTCTCTCTTTACATTTTGTACTAGTTTTAAGATCAGATTGTACACGAGTATCTTTCTTCTTGTGTATTATTTAATACAGTAAATGTTCATGAATTCATGAATGTGTGTGTGCGCGTATCACCCCCCTTCGGGAAGTAGTGCTTCTTTAAGTAATCTCAGGAAGGGTGGGTAGGCAATGGTGAGAGAGGAGTTTTAGTCGGTAGGGTGCGGGTACACATAGGCTCTTAATAACAACTAGCCGAACCCGTTCGAGTCCGACACTCCCCCACTTACGTGGGGGTACGTAAATGGTTTTTCTCCGACTCATCGCTAACAAGAAAAACAAAATTCTAAGGGAAAACAGAAATGGGCGCAATTTAGTATGTTCGATGTAATACGTATGTATGTATATACGGTGTGTGTGTGTGTGTGTGTGTGTGTGTGTGTGTGTAAGTGTGTAATTTATAAAAATTATAATTGATTTCTTTAATAATATTAATAGGAAAATGGTTACAGCAATTGAAAATACCAATAGCCATTACTGAAGCAGCGAGGAAGTAGTTCTTGAAAAAAATTACTTTAAAATTACTACGGAGAAGAGATATTTTAAGAATATGGTTTTATATATATATATATATATATATATATATATATATATATATATATTTTAATAAAATAAAACGATGTAATAAGATACAGGCCTAGCAATTCTGGTCTGTTGCGTTTGGTCTATGGTCTATGATCTTAATGGTTTGTAGTCTCGCCGATTCAATTTCTTGCAAAGTCATTGTACGTTTCCCATACCGACTAAAAATATATGAAATCATGTTATTTTCAAATATCACTTCGTCTCGTAATTTTAGATACTATTAATTAAAAGTTTATTTATTTACATAATGAGTAAAATTCTGTAAATAAGAGTGAGTGAAATGTAACAATAAGATGGATAATAAGGAATTATCCGTGATTGACTAGAAGCATCTCGGCCTTTCATCCAAAGATCTCTGGTTCGAATCCCGTTCAGGTATCGCATTTTTCATACGCTACAAAATTTCTATTTTCATATTTCCACGAGAAAGCTTTGAATTAATTATGCGGTAAATTAATTCACCGACCAAAAAATGAAATAAGGGGATCATAATATACCAAATATTCGCAGATTTCTTTTACGTATGTAAAAGAATTATAAAGGATGGACGAAGTAAATCAGGCACTAAAAGTCAACGCGCACAAATAATGAGAACTTATAAAAAGAACTTTGCTTGAATCAAACACGGATGTAACGATTAGAAAGTTATTCGTAAAAATATCAATATAGAATGCAATGTTTTACGACAACGAAACACGGACGATAGGAAAAGTAGAAAAGAAAAGAATTCAGACCGTTGAAAATTGATCTATTAGAGAAAGTTAAAAACTAGCGGGGTTGATAAAGTAGCTAATGAAAATTCGTCTTTAGACGAATAGGAAAGGAGAAAGAGTCGTAGTAAAATGTCCAAAACAGTTAAACTAGGTTGATTAAGATACCAGATTTATTGAATCTGTTACTAGAGTTTGTGTACACGATAAATTCTGCATAGACAAACAAACATGACAATTTATAAAACAGATAACTAAGGAAGTAGGATGTAAATATATTGACATTCAAAGGTTAGAAAATCTCAGAAAGTAATGGAGAATAGCATCAAACCGATAAAATTAGCTGATTCGTAATACTACACTTTTTATTCAACTTGACAAAATAGAAAATATCAATTTTTTTTTTTTTATTAACTTTCAAAAACAACGTTTCCTGACTAAAATAGCTATTTCTTGAAAAAGAGTCAATATACGGTTCAAAATCACCAAAATTGGGTGATATCATTCAAAAGAGATTATAATACTTAGGTATCTTAATACTCATAAGTTGAACCTTCTTATACTCTCTTTTTTCCTGTTTATCCTCCGGGAATTACCGTTCAGGTATTACTTCAGAGGATGAATGAGGATGATATGTGTGAATGTAAATGAAGTGTAGTCTTGTACAGTCTCAGTTCGACCGTTCCTGAGATGTGTGGTTAATGACTCAACCACCAAAGAACACCGGATCCACGATCTAGTATTCAAATCCGTATAAAAGTAAGTGCCTTTACTAGGATTTGAACGCTGGAGCTCTCGACTTCCAAATCAGCTGATTTGTGAAAACGCATTCACCACTAGACCAACCCGCTTTTTACCAGTATAATAATATGCTGGTAAAAACTTTTAGTACCAGGTATTATTTCTTCATTTCTCAATATTGGGGTTCTCACCCCGAGTCTAAAAAGGAGAAAGAAAATTAGGCAGAGTTTATTACACACAATAGATGTGTGTGTGTGTGTGTGTGTGTGTGTGTGTGTGTGTGTGTGTGTGTGAGTGATTTGATAAAATTTAGAGTTTTGACCTCTTTGGTAAAGAGAATAGATAGTTTTTTTAGTTTCCTTCAGTTTTTTAAAAGAAGTTTAAGAGATGACACGAAATTTCATGGATAACAACATGATACTATCTGGAGAATAAATATGTGAATTTTTAAATCTTTACGGTAATTGTGAACTTAATTACTCCAAGCTTCAAATAATTGCAAAATGCGACTAGCAATAATCGTTATGCGACTAGCTTAATTATTTATATGAAAAAATTGTGAACTGAATACCTAAACAATTTATACAGAATGTATCATGAATTTCTCCAGGGACTTTCATAACCTATTTTACTCGTGAAAATAATGGAAAGAGTTTATATAAACATGTTTCCAAAAATAATTCGTTTGCGAGTTACGGCTAGTGAAAAATTTCGCTCCGATTTCAGCTACCCCGGTAAAATGAGGTCGTACTGAAATTTTAGGACGTTAATTAAGGGGGTTGAATTAGTGATTTCTTATGGATTTTTACCTGCCAAAATTGAATAAAATTGGTCCCAGAACCGAATACGCAGCAGTTTTTGAGAAATCTGGGGTGAAAACCAATGAATTGGGGTAAAAAATCCTGTTTTTATATTTGACGTACAGTAATTTCGTAAATGGGTAATAAACATATAAAAACTTTGCAAACATTGTAGATTTTAATTTTGTACAAAATTGTGTAAGATAAGTTGAATAAAGCAAACAAAAGTACTCATTCAATGTAAACAAAAAACAAATTATTTTTTTGTGACGTGAAAATTTTAAAAACAGAATTTACTGATAAAAATTGCTGTTAAAAGATTTTAAAAACTGTAAAATACAATTGTTAAATAAATAAAAATTAATTAACGATAGTTTTTTTTTTTTATTAACGAGGGAAATAAAACAAATTACTTGGAAAATTATTATTTCAAACTTGTCAATAAAATAGCAACAGCTGTTCAACAATGTCCATTACTGTATTAATGTTTAAATCGTGCTGTAAGATACATTAAGTATACCGGGGACTGTGAACTGTGTTATCGTAGTGATGGTTTTCTGTGAATTTTATTTTGAACGTATCAGTTTCCCATTGAATTAATGCCGTACATTTTATTCTTACTTTTCTTTGTTTTATTCAATTTATCTTACACAATTTTGGTTAAAATTAAAATCTACAAGGTTTGCAAAGATTTTATGTTTATTACCCAGTTACGCAATTACTGTACGTCAAACATAAAAACAGGGGTTTTTACCCCAATTTATTGATTTTCATCCCAGATTTTTCAAAAGCTACCGCAGATACAGTTCTGGGGTGAGTTTTATTCAATTTTCTCAGGTAAAAATCCATAAGAAATCACTGTTCAACCCCCTTAATTAACGTCCTAAAAATTTCAGTACGACCTCATTTTACCGGGATAGCTGAAATTGGAGCGAAAGTTTTCACTAGCCGTAACTCACAAACGAATTATTTTAGGACACATATTTATATAAACTGTTTCCATTATTTTTACGAGTAGAATAGGTTATGAAAGTTCCTGGAGAAATTCGTAATACACTCTGTACAGTAAAATAATAAAAATCACGGTCAAATAAAATTATTTAGTTTTCTTTTTAATTTTATGACATATTTTATAAGAATGATGACACGTTATAGTTCATTTGACGATTGTTACCGTTTTAAAATGACATTAAAAGACAACAATATCACAGTACCGTTTATTATTTTTATTTAATTTTAAGAAATTAATTTTCAAAGAATCACAGTAAATAATATCAGTTAAATAATGATTCTGAGAAGGAAATTAAATTTTGACTGATTTAAGATTATTCTCTGCAAAAGACATAACAAAGTATCTGTAAATAATCGTAAACTTACGATTATATATATTTAGTAAATACAACACATACTTTTACAGTAAAACTGATTTACGTGCAATTATTTAATATAAGCTATCTTCGCCGTACAGATAGACAGGCGAGCAAGTTAAAATAAGAAAGCAAAAGATTAACTGCGTAAGATGCATTCGTACACAGTCTGCTATACAAATATTTTTAAGAAAAATATTGTTGAGAAAATTTTATAGCAGTGCAATAAAATTTATACCCTTTAACATAAAAAGTAGTTAATTATTAATAATTTTAATTTTAATTAATTTGATATTCGGTTAGATATTCTTTAAAAAATGGTAAGGTGCATTTAGTCTGATTCCTTTAATCTTTTCAATATGCGCTTCAAAGTCTGAAGTAATAACCTTATCTTCAGAACTTAGGTTTTTTGAACGCTTGTTAAATTCAAAATCTAGAACTTTAAAAGGTCTTAATATATTTGACTAGAAGGTTAAATACAGTAAATTGTTCGAATAGTAGAGCTTAGTCGATCAAATGAGAGATGTATATCAAAGAGATGAATTGACTATTATGTAAGGTATATAATAACCTATCCTTATCGTTTATTAACAAATTTCTTAATGAATATGATAATACGAATATTATCATAATATAGGAAAGGCAGCACCACAGCAGTCTAACTCGTATTACGTGGCCAATTAAGTGTATTGAATTCCGTCTGAGAATTTCAACGTAATAGTTGGGGAATAAACAGCTGCGCCTAAACAATAAACACAACTTCTTTCCCCTATAGCTTACTCATTGTAAGTTAATATTCCCAAACATACTAAACTAATAAAACAAACATACCATAAAACAAACTAATTACGTCATAACGTCAACTTATAAAGATCAAGCTTCTTGGTACGATAAATATCTTCTAGTCATTTATAAAAAAACGTCTTCTAGCCTTATACAAAAGTATAACAATAGAAGTCTACATTTCTAGCCTTTTATAAAAATGTTTAAAGGTGTGTAATTGTACACTAACGATTGGCGCTGCGATAAAGTAAAAACGTGTGTGGGGGGGGGGTTGAAGAGATATAATAATTTTCAAAAATACCTTCTTTTTAAGAACATGAGAATTAATCGTTACAATGATGTTATCAACATATATTTGTAGAATTATTTTTTTATTCATTTATATTATCTTATCAAGCAGATGGTTTTCTAAACCCCAGAATAGAGTTAACGAATTTGAATGACTTTTAAATAATCAATTTAATTTATTTCAAATTAGGTACCGGTTCGATCACGATTCTGTTAAATGAAAATAAACTGCGAGTTTATTAAAACAATTTGTCTTTAGTTCTTAAGGGTGTTGTAAAGCTTTTTTTGTTGCTGATCGTTTAACTGTAAGAATTTTATCATTTTGAAAAAGATTTTTCATAATTTCCTGTAATCAGACGGATTTCGTAAAGAATGAATCTTCCATAAAAGTAAATAAAAAGACTGCGAGGATAAAGCAAAGAAATAATATACAATGTGTTGAAATTTATGAAAGTAAAAACGAATCAAGCAAGTAATGAAATCAAGAAATTAGATGACAATTTTCTTTTTCACTTCAGCAACTTTAGATTTATTGGAGAAAGCTCTCAGTGTATCGGTCGATCGCAATTACACGCGTAAAGAAGTATGAAGACATATTTTTAGTTAAAGAAAGGCAATCAAGTCTTAATACTCCGATAAAATTCACTAAAAAAGAAACCTGTAACAACGCTTGATAGTTTTAATTCATCAGCTGTCACGATTATCATATACAACATTTACTTGACCGAGATAAAATGCCAACTTTAAAGAAGTTATAAATATATCCAAACATCTAGGGTAACAAGAGGAAGAAACAAGTTTAAGGACTATAATAAATAATTTAGGAATGAAGTGACGTACAACGATAACCGGCAATAGAAAATCAACGTTTGAGAGAGAGAAAATATCGCCGTGAAAATAATATCATACTTAAAAGCTATATAAATTTACAAGAAGAGAAACCTATAATTTGTACGGATGAAAGTTACGTTTAAACTTCACATTTAACCAAAAAATTGAATGAGAAAGGAAACAATAAGAGGGTGTCTTCACCGATTTCCAAAGATGAAAGAGGTATCATAATTCATACAGACGGAAAACGGCTTTGTTTCTAATACTTTACCAACGTAGACCGCTAGCTCAAAAATAGGCGACTATCATGAAAATACAAATAAGCGAAAGTTCTAAAAAATATATGGGTTACAGAAAATAGTATTAAAACTTACAATCTCAAACTATTAAAACTTACAATCTAATACTAATAGCGCACAATAAGTGGAAAAAATTCCCGACATGATAAGCAGTAAAATATAAATCCAACAGTATTTAAAACATAGGAGAAATATTTCGTTTGAAAAATCAATGTTTAAGCACTTACTACGATTAACACAAGCGTTAAATCGGTTGTAAATTATTTTCTTCACAGCGTTCCGGTCATTCAGTTCTTACATTGCCACCCGCACTCGAATCCGACTGACCTCATTTGAAAAATAATAAAAATTTGTATGCCGATCGGAAAGTAAGGCGTAAGGTAGAAGATATAGTTAATTTCATTGAAGAAAAGATTGCTTCTACTGATGCAGATAACAGCTCAAAATGTTGCCGGCAAATAACTCATGCAGGTAACCTTTTGAGGATATTACAGAAGCACTGTGTTTAGTAGGAAAGAATGCGCCGTAGATATTGAAAATGGATGACCGATTATGTACCGGAATACTGAAAGTAGTGGCGAAACTGCGAGAGACACTAAAGAGGAGGTTTCGTGGGCCGGACTACCGGGAGTTAAAGAATTATGCAAATAAGGTTTGATAAAACACATAAAACTCTCTTATAATAAGTAACTGCATTTGCAATGAGTGATTACATCAGTTCAATATCTCTTATTTTTTTATTGGTTTAAGTCAACAATTGTTAAGAAAAATCTTATTAAAATAAATTTTAATAATTCATTAATTTTAATATAAAATAAATTTAAAAAAGTTTATTTAATCTTTTCAACAATTAAACGAACTACACTTTTTGATTAATTAAATTAAGCACAACGTCGTTAATACATTAGCTAAATTTTGTGATATAATCTTTATTTATTAAATATCTGTAATGGAATTTTATTTTGGGTTATTTTTTTTATTTTCCTACTGCATACGTCAACGTGATCAATTTTTTTTCTCTCCGTCGATTTCCCCACCTCTTGGAGCCGGATTCGCGATCAAGCATAAGCTCAGCTCCAAGAAGTGCCATCGCCTCAAACTACCTCGGAAGGGCACAAGGCCCCGCCGAGGCAGCCGGGACTCGGTCTTCCTTGCTTTCCATACCTCAAATGAGGGATTCTCAAAGGGTTCCCCTCACCGGGACTCCCGTCTTAACGCTTCGCCTCTAACGAGGAACCCCAAAGGGATCCCCAGCCGGAAGGAAATACGATCTTACTTTCCCCCCAACCTGTTCAATTAGTAAACATTAAGCTTAAGCAAACTTTCCCACGGCCTAATGAGATGAATATGACGTGTAAATGAGGTTTTGTACAGACTCAGGCCGAGCCATCCTGAGACCTACAGATAATTGAACTCCAACCACCAAATTTCACTGGTATCCACTGCCTAGTATTCAAATCCGTATAAAAGCGACTAATTTTTACTAGCATTTGAACCTCAGAATCTTCGACATCGAAAATCAGTTGTTAAACAACTGATTTGTGACTGCGAGTTAACCACTAAACAAGTCCAGAGGGATATTTTACGTTAAAAATCTTTAAATTTGCGTAAACGCAATTGTAGACTAGTAGATATTAGCAGATCGGGTATAAATCGTCGATTTATAGCGGGATAAAACTAACATAATTTTATGTAATGGACGAATATGTCGTTAAAAAAAGTAATCTAAAGTGTCTATTTATTTTTTATTTTCTACTGATTTACATCCTGTATTGAAAATAAATTAATCTATTTATATATTGTTGACTGAGGACAACTTTAAACATCTTCTTCTTTTTTCCTGTTTAGCCACCGGGAATTGAAATAAATCCAGGAGGAGGCGATTTATTTCAGGTATTACTTCAGAGGATGAATGAGGATGATATATGTACGAGTGTAAATGAAGTGTAAGTCTTGTACAATCTCAATTCGACCATTCCCCGAGACGTGTGGTTAATTGCAACCAAACCACCAAAGAAGACCTCCGGCCTTTCACCCGGAGGTCCCGGGTTCGAATCCCGGTCAGGCATGGCATTTTTCACACACGCTACAAATCATTCATCTCATCCTCTGTACAGTAATGCTTAACTGCGGCCCCGGAGGTTAAACAAAAAAAAAAAAAAAAAAAACCACCAAAGAACACCGATATCCACGATCTAGTATTCAAATCCGTATAAAAGTAAGCGCCTTTACTAGGATTTGAACGCTAGAACTCTGGACTTCCAAATCAGCTGATTTAGGAAGAAGCATTCACCACTAGACCAACCCGGTGGGTTATAAACATCTTATCTTATAATAAAATTTGTGCATCTTGGTTAGCATACTGCGGGTTAGAAAACTATTAATTTTGGATTAATCGATAAAAGTTTCGGTTAACCTAATTAAAAATCTATTTTCAATATAAAAACAATATAAAAAATATACGTATGCTTTTTTTAGATATGATGAGAAGGACATCAGTAAAATGTCGATTTCAGTCATATTTTTTGTTGTGAGAAAATCATTTCTACAGTATTATGGCCATCAAGATTCCTGATCTTACTGACCCGTACTTATTGTTGTACATTTACTTAAAAGACACTGTCTAAAGTAATAGTCTACATACGCAGTAGGAACAGTTAGAAGATAAACACTACCGACGTGTTTTATCCACGACTGACCTTTCAGATCGTTCCCTTTTTGATCAATTTTTTATTTACGTTCAAACGTATCACAAATTGAACAAATTTGGATAACAATATTTTAAAAGAAATTTTAGTAGTTTTGTTATAAATTTTTAACGAATAACTTTGCGGAATATTTTTTCGGAAAATTTCTTTGTCCATATAGACGATTTAAAAATGACATTGTATAAAGTAATGATAAATCGTAAGGATTCATAAGACTTCAAAATATTTTCATACTAAAATCTAAAGAAATTAACCTTAAAAATTAGAATAAAATAATTATATCAAATTTCCGCAGTTTAGAGAGCCTTAGCTAATGCTCGGTAGTAGGTCTACTCTTTAGGTTATTTCTCTTCATTGATTTTCTTACTTTTATTTATGTTCGAGTTTCTAGCTTTTTCATTTTTTTTTAATCGTTCTTTTTCATACAGACAGTGAATTTTATTGAACATTTTTTGACCTTGGATTTTCGTTCGGTATATATTTGTGCCTTACCGCATATCACATTGTTTTTTATTCTCTCTCTGACAACTTTATTTCCTTTTCATATATTTTTATCACAAGTTTTTCAATAAGTTATTCAAACACCCATAATAATATTTAATCTTATAAATGCTGATTTTTATTTATAAATTAGATTAATTATATTACATCTCCTAATCCATTACTCAGTTTTGGTTTGTCATCTTATTATTCCTACCTGAAATTAATGTTGAATTATTTATCTTTATAAAAAACATCCATTCAAAGGTATATTTTAATAATATAAACACCGGACGAAACATAAATTTATTTCCAGATAATTGGATCTGAATCGCTTCACATAAATTTTTTATACGCTTGCTTATAAACATCATCCAAATTATTAAATAATTAATAAATTGATTTACGTTTGAATAATTGTTTTTTTTATAACATAATATTATTTTATGATGATGTTTTGTGAAAAAACTTTTTTAAATTCATAAATTTCAAATTCAATTTTATAATTTATATAGTCTGAAATTCTTAATTTTATTTTTCATCATTATTAAATTAATACTATAAATTAATTACATACCATTATAAATTACAATAAAAAAAATTTTTATAGAAATTCTGTCTTATTTTAATAAAAGCACGGAACAGTCCAGCAAAATTACCCCTAATAATTATTACAAATAGAATCTAAATAAGAATACATATAAAAGAACTGTTTCAATTAGTTAATTCACATGTTTTCTGAGAGAAATTGATTTTTTTTTAAATCATTTAAAAAAATATATTTAGTTATGAAGAGAAATCAAATATTCATTAAATACGGCGCATTATGTGCCGTAACGCACAGTCGTCAAGTACAATACGGCAACACTGAGGCCCGTATAGTACAAGAGTTAAGTTAATTAACTTACCGTTCAGCACTGTACTGAAATTACACAAATGACGACAAGCACACAGCAACTCCCTATTACGGCACATATACGCGCCGTACCGCAGCAAATGTGTTAAGCTAACCATATTTTAAGTGTAAAAACAGTAAAATATTAAAAAATATGTAATAATACCGCCTTGAAAAATTGCCCAAATATCCACAAAATCTGTGTATTTAAACTACATAAATTTCAACTTTTTGAAATCGGTTTCGAAAAATTTAAAGATGAAAGATATTACTTTTAATTTATTTTTCAGTCGATTTTATGTTTCATTAACTTAACCGGTCAAGGTGAATTCAAATAAAACAATAATCACAACCGTTAAAAAAATTAAAAAGTTAAATTTGCAATAAATGTGGTTGAAACAACTTACGATATTTCGAACGACTTTTTGTTTAACTCCTGTTTAGCGAAACAGTTTTTTGTAATTTATTCGCTCGAAATTGTGTTTAGTAAAAATTTTAAGTTACGTAAAAATAGAAAAATATGAAATTTTAAACAATTCTATTAAGAGAAGTTTAGTATAACTTTGTCCAAGGTGTCGCTTCGGCATAGAATAAGAGAATATTAATTTGTATCCTAGGTAATACCCCGGGTACTGAACGTAGTATTATCCAATATATAACGCAGAATTTAAGAAAGGGAAATTACAACTCGTAAATAATTTACATTAACTTCTTATAAATTTATAATCCAATCGTATATTACAATAATTTTAATTATTGTGTAGATTATATTAATCATATATCGATTACCCCATGTATTTTACTATTAGGATTGCAACTTTAAATCTGTATTGAGTAAATTTGTAGTTATCTAATTATTCATTTATTTTCAGGGGGTAGAGAAAGAAAGAGTGAGAAAACCATCAGTGAGGTTTAAAAAAACTTGTGTAATGATTTAACTTAATGTAATCAAATACCTATAAAAATTATACCTATATAAAGAATGTTATAGTCATGATACTAAAGACAGCAGGAGCAGATAAACGTGAAGAATACAGAACAATTAGTTTAAGTAGCCATGCATCAAAAAACTTAACTAGAATTCTGGTCAGAAGAATTGGGAGGAGAGTGGAAGAAGTGTTAGGAGAAGACCAAATTGGTTTCAGGAAAAGTATAGGGACAAGGGAAGCAAGTTTAGCGCCCAGATTAAGAGTAGAAGGAAGATTAAAGAAAAATAAACCAACACACTTGGCATTTATAGACTTAGAAAAGGCATTCGATAACGTAGACTGGAATAAAATGTTCAGCATTTTCAAAAAATTAGGGTTCAAGTACAGTAATAGAAGAACAATTGCTATCATTTATAGGAAGCAAATAGCGACAGTAATAATTGAAGAACATAAGAAACAACCGTAATAAAAAAGGGAGTCCGACAATGATGTTCCCTATCGCCGTTACTTTTTAATCTTTACATACAACTAGCAGTTAATGATGTTAAAGAACAATTTAGATCCGGAGTAACAGTACAAGGTGAAAAGATAAAGATGCTACGATTTGCTGATGATATAGTAATTCTAGCCGCAAGTAAAAAAGATTTAGAAGAAACAATGAACGGATGAAGTCCTACGGAAGAACTACCGCATGAAAATAATCAAGAACAAAACGAAAGTAATAAAATGTAGTAGAAATAACGAAGCTGGACCACTGAATGTGAAAATAGGAAGAGAAAAGATTATGGAGGTAGAAGAATTTTGTTATTTGGGAAGTAGAATTACTAAAGATGGACGAAGCAGGAGCGATATAAAATGCCGAATAGCACAGGCGAAACAAGCTTTCAGTCAGAAATATAATTTGTTTACATCAAAAATTAATTTAAACGTCAGGAAAAGATTTTTGAAAGTATACACGTTTGGAGCGTCGCTTAATATGGAAGTGAAACTTGGACGATCGGTGTACCTGAGAAGAAAAGATTAGAAGCTTTTGAAATGCGGTTTTATAGGAGAATGTTAAAAATCAGATGGGTGAATAAAGTGACAAATGAAGAGGTGTTGTGGCAATTCGATGAAGAAAGAAAAATTTTTTAAAAATGTAGTTAAAAGAAGAAACAGAATTATAGGCCACATATTAAGACATCCTGGAATAATCGCTTTATTATCGGAGGGACAGGTAGAAGGGAAAAATTGTGCAGGCAGGCAACGTTTGGAATATGTAAAACAGATTGTTAGGGATGTAGGATGTAGGAAGTATACCGAAATGAAACGACTAGCACTAGAGCTGAAACGACTAGATTCTTGGAGAGCTGCATCAAACCAGTTAAATGACAAAAAAAATTATACATAAAAAACTGTATAATCATAACCGGTAATCGAACCCAGGACCTATCGAAAGATAAAAAATTTATTTCAAGTTTTCAAATGAAATTTAAGTTTTATAAAAAAAGAATTTTTTTCTGATAAATGTGTTACTTCACGATTTAAAATTTTCAAGTTGATTAAAAATAAATAAATTGGTCTGCATTATATGAAGATGGTCTCTGTCTTTAATTAATTATTTAATGAAGATTAATTTAAAATAGGAAGTATTAGGATTAATTTTAAACAATTTGGTTCTGTTAGCTTTTTTTCAGACAAATTTTTAACGAAATAATATGATGTAAAAAAGTATCAAGCAATACAACTCTAAAAATACATTTCCTGTTATTAGATCGCAAAATAATAATAAAAATAAGTTTTGTCAGAAGGAGGGTAAAAACTGCCCCACCCTGAAAGAAAGTAAGGAAAACTTCGAAAAAAAAAGTTGTTTCGAATTTTACTTACATCCTTTAAAATGTTTCATACAAATTCATCCTACCAATTAAATTTAAAGAAAAAAAAAATTTTACCAACACCAAACACCAAAACCGTAATGTCATTTTTTCTATAATTGATTTTTTTTTTTAAATTAAATTCATCCTGAGATGACAAAATTCTACATTTCATCGTGAAGGGACGGAACCAGCTGGTAAATACTTTAATTGAATGAATGCAAACATATACGTGTGCAAGATATAACTCGATATCGACGTATATTATTCTGTTTGGTTAAAATAAGTCCGTTTTGCAAGTTTCATTAAAACAGATTTTCCTGTTCGTAAGTAATTCCGTACAGACAGAAACAAAATATATATCCAGATAACGGTTAATGTGACAATTAGAACAAATTAAAATACACGTTTTTGTTCAGCTTTGTATAAAACACAAAATTCATAGAAAGAAGATTTATTATTTGCAGAAAAGGTTTCTTTAGATATAAAGTACAGCATTCACAATATAAAATTGCATCGCTCGTCCTCCTACGACAAACGTGTAACTATAACTAACGAACGATTCACCGGTATTTATAAATTAAATACCAAAATTAAATTCACTTAATTTTATAACTTTCACTTCCGATAAACATATTGCATAGAATGCCGATTCAGTATGGGATTCAAAATATTATTAAAAATGATGCTTTAAAAACGAAATGTTTTAAGTTTAAAGTTCCTTCACCAGTGGAGTTATCTAGGTAAATGTACCCTTAAAACTATTCTTCAAACTTCAGTAATTACTGAGGTGAAATAGTTATTCAGAGCGGTTCAACGGATTTTGAAATTTAAGCGAGCATCAATAAAAAGAAACAATTAAAAATACGTAGACATTCTGATCTATGTTGATATGTTAATTCGGAATTTAAGAAACTGTTACAAAAAAGTAAATCAAAGAGTTACGGTTAGTACTCTGAAAATTAAAACAAAAACTATCACTTCTTTTTTTAATATTAATTTCAATAAAACTAGTTTGGCGATATATTATTCAGTGAAAATTATTTATTACCTTACAAATTTTCTTATCTGTCTTCATTTTAATAGTAAATTCTGAATATTTATATACATTGTTACACTGTTTTTACGTTATAATTATAATAAACTAATAAAAATGAAATTAAAAGAAATATATATTAATTAATACTGACATCCAACTTCCAGAGACGACAGATGTCGAAGTTGCCGCTCCGGTTAGAGCAAGAGGCAAAATCAGCATCGACACTACTACACAAAACGACGCGCCCATAGCGTCGTGACGGCACGTTACAAAGACATATTGACCAAAAGCAACACACAAATCACTCTCTGTCACTTTTAACTCGCACTGTTAATCTCGGTACGCACAAATTAATTGCCGACGGTGATACATTACATGGCCGCACGTTATAATTAAGTTAATCTATAATTACTCGCTAAGTTTTTTGTTTTTTTTTTAATAGAAACTATTAACGAAAGATGTACTTTAAATGTTCTTAATGCGTAAATTAATTTGGATGACTATTCCAACAAGAACAAAATTTAAAACCTATTGAGGTAACAACCAAGTTACATAATAACTTTATCGTATTAAATGTAATATACTTTACCGTGGATAAACGGTGTAATTCCGTGAAGTGATTTGAGAACAAAAATAAGTACCAATATAAGATTAAAAACGCTTCCTTTTCAGACCGCCTCTTTTTTTATTATTTTCCACGGAAATTCATTTTTTCTAACCTATTAAAATATTCTACTAAAATAATACCGTACTTTGGAATTCTGTACTTTTTGTACACTATAACTACTCTACATATTTAGTTTTCTATTTCCTATGAAATAAATGACTCATTTTTTCTTTACGTTTTTAAAACATAAAATATGGTAGGCATTTCAATTTCTGAATCATTAACTATTCATCAAATTATATTTTATCAGATAGAACCTAAACCGTTTTAATTGTTTACCAAAATACTTCATTCGTCTAAATACGATTTCAAACGACCGAGTCACGGCATTGTATCGTATTAAACTACAATTCCAAAACAGGAATAGTCGCAATAATTTTTTAGCCAGTTTTTGTTTTCTCTGCTGTTTAAAAGAAACTCTTGTTTAGAATTATATAAAAAATAAACATTTATTTATAAAGACTATATATATATATATATACAGTCTTTATAAAAGACAGATAAAAAAATACATTCTAATTGTAGTGACAGGAGTACTGATATATTTTTACCGTTTTTGATTTTTATATTTTTGAGGATTTTTTTAGAGCAAAAATACCAGATATAGAAAAGCTACACAAAAGAATTCAGAAAGAATGTTACAAGGAGGAATCTTCTAACGGATTTAAAATTCTTTATTGTAACCGAGTGAAGCTTAAGGTATTTTATAAAAATAATGACATATTGAAAATTCCTCAAAAAATAAAATCAATTAGTTTGTATATTTCTTAAATATATTTTATATATATTTTTTTTCACTTAATAAAACTATCTTTGGATTTAAAACTATAATAAAAATTGTATTTTGATAATATCAATAAATGTTTACAATCTAAGCATTAATAAAAATATTTTTATAGTAAACGTAAAAAAAGTTTAATTTACATACTGATTCATTTTATCCCGGTTTTGGAACTAAGCTTCGAACCGCTGTTACAATTTTCACCGCTAAATGGAAGTTTGAAACGGTGAATTAAATCTAATAAAAAATAATTTGATTAAAACCAATAGTTACATAAATATTAATCATTCGAAAATTGAAATTGTCGCCTTTTTAAAATTTTGAAAACATAAAAAAAATATTTATTGTCGATAAACATAACTCATATTAAACAAGTACGTAATTTTCTTCGAATATTTCGATCTGTTCTTTAAATAAGAATTTGTTAAAAAAATAAAAAATAAACATATAAGCCAAATAAACGGAAAAACGAAGGGTTTTCGGCGTACGATCATGGGAAGTGTTTTGCTTCTCAGTATTCTAAATCACTTCCCGAAACTTTGGTATTCATTTGTGTTAGACTCTTCCATATATTATTTTAAAAAATACAATTTAAACAAAAAATTTAAATTTGATTAATTTATTTAATTAAAAAAATCACTATAATAATAATAATAATAATAATCAATTAGTTTTTATTACCTAACATTAAAGGTGAATATGAAGAAATATGCGACTGTAATTTTTTGTTATTAAACTCCTTGTACTCCAATAACATAAAATAACCTTTTTTTGAAATAATGGAAAATTAACAAAGAAAACACCGGAACTCTCCCCCCTAAAAAAAAGATTATTTATGAAAATCGTGCTTCTAATTATTTTTTAAAAGGAATTGTTAACGTTTTCCATCTTTTCATAATAATAATAATAATAATACTAATAATAATAATAATAAATGTAATAATGTAAAGAAAACTACAACTAAATTTTTAAAGGCGTTCCGACATTGCTTTTAGATCGAAGTAAAAAATTTTCCTTTCGCTTTTAATTCAAAATCTGCCCTACGTTTTATTTTAATATTAAGTACTCAATGTTATCATGTTTCTTAATGAAAGATATCTAATCACTTCCTTAAATGGTGTGTGACGAATTCGTTTAATGAATTTTCACGCGTTAAATATTTTTTTTAAATTATTTATTTTTTAAATTTTATATTAAATTTGATTTGATTTCTAACCTTCATTTTTTTTTTTATGTTATTAAAAATCTACTAGCCGGTTAAAAATATAAGCTAAATTATAAAAATCAAACTGCACGAAAATGATCCTTGCTTTCATATTTCGTAGGCAAACGACGACAAAATAAATCGCTATAAATCGACAAAGGTTACACATTTGACATGAAAAGGATAATTTTTGCTTCCTATCAATGTAAAAATCGAAATGAACGTGCAATTTTCATGTAGCCTGCCGCCAGCTGCCTGTGGCTTTGGACCGTATTCTTATTATTAAACAAGCAAAATCAAACGTTCCCGTACTAGAAAATTTACAAGTACATCCCTTGAATGAATTAACCAAAATTAAAATATAAGAAAATATATATATATATATATATATATATATATTTTACACTCTAAACAGTTAAGGAAACGGACTTATTAATAAATAGACAGTAATTACATTTTAGTTGTCAGGTGCATTATTTTAAAAATATTAGACTTTTTTGTACGATTCGTTAGTATTTTTATTATATTTATAAATATGAATTAAAAAGAAAAAACAAATATAAATATAGATAAATATAAATTAAAAGAAAAACAAGTTAAAAATAATTTTAACTTGTTTTTCTTTTTTTGTAACCTATGATGACTAACGAAACAATTGAAACGAAAAAATGTTTCTTTTTAAACAGTTATCTTGTACTCTCAATTATTTTATTAAAATGAACTTTTATTCATTTCTAATTAAAACTTAAAACTATATATATATAATTCAGACTTTTATTTCTTTTTGTGTTAATTTTCATTATTATTTTTTTAAATATTTGCAATACATCTTATTAATTTTACGTTGTTTATACTTATTTGTTTAATTACTTTAATATAAAATACTAGTGAAATCGATTCGATAAATATGTAATATATATATATATATATATATATATTAATTTATTAAGCTAATTTATTTAGTTTTATAATAGCAGAAGTCGTTCGTGATAAAAACACAACCGTAATTAACTGAACCTAAACTTTATGTATTAATACATTTAATTTTCTAGTTACTATTATTATAATACAAGTGAGAAACGCTAATGATATATAATATCATTTAAAAAATAATTAAAAGTACGATTTCCATAAATTTAAGGAAGAGGATTGTTTTTTTAATTAACGTAATATTTGTATTTACCTGATCAGAATTTTTTTTAAAATTACCTAACTTGATAGTAAATTTCATTAGTCGAGTAAATTTTTTTATAAAAAACTCAGCTATATTATTTAAGAAAAAAAGAAATTTTGAAATTAAAATTAATAAAAAAAATACTGTTTTTAAATCTTATAATTCTAAAATTAAATTCTAAAATGAATTATTTTAAACTCAGCGAAAATTTAAATAAAAATTTCCTCGAATAAATTTAATTACATGAAAAAATTATTATTATTTTAACACGTTAAATTATTCATTAAATACGGTTTTTAACAATACATTAGAATTAATTAATAAAATCTAATTATAAAAAATTACAAAAACAACTTTTGAGTAGTAATATTCATAAAATACAGTAATTATTTTGGTTTTTAATTTACTTTAAAAAAATTTTGATTAAAATAAAAAACCGAGAAATCATATTATAGCATAATAAAACAGAGCGTGTAAGATGTAAATGTAATAATAAAATAAATAAATAATCACTACTTCTGTTAACGATAACTTATGTTCAATTTACATAATTTTTCATCTAATTATGCGCGATCATTAAATAAGGTATGCGAATAGTTAAGACGCTTACAGAATTTTAATCTAATTATGTTTTTATTATGAAAAGTAATTTTATAATTTTATTATAAAAATTTTTCGTTCCACCGCGAATTTAAAATCAGATGATTACATCACAAAATCTTAAAAGTCGACAACTTTTATGTAGAGCAAACTACTGCATTTTACTAAAATAAAAGGTATATTTTATTTTAACTTTACAAACTTTTTGCGGGTTTAAATTTTTATTCTTTTAAATGCTGTAGTTGTCCTAAGTAAAATTAAATAAATATTACGTTGAATTTTTAATATTTCGTTTCTTTATAATACGTATAATGTTTTAATAGTTCTATCTAAAATATTAAACAAACGTTAACCGCTGATTATTAGATTCATAATAAATTATTATAATTACGTTTTAATAAACTATTTTAATAAGAATAAATAATTATATATCTGTACATTCAATTATTTTTAAACGATTAATGCAAAACTTTTTTTCCCGATAAAGAAAAAAATATAAACGTATTTATTGTCAATAAACAGGTTGTAGTAAAAATAAAACTGGTTCGTTCCCGCACTAAGAAATCCTTATTCACGAACGAATACCGATAACGACACGGGGAAGAACAGACGTAACATAAGAACGCACATTCGAGCGTGCGAGCCGCGGCACAGACTGGCCGTCCGTACACGTTCAGAGTTTCGAACCTTCCTCTCCCACCCCATAATATGAACCGACCTGGTGTCTCGCTCACCCCTCCTTTAGCTCCGACCATTCATTATATTTGTTGACATTATCCAGACGAGTGCTTCATTTACAGTCAAAAAATTACACAAAATGTGGATGAGGTGAACCTCCAACAAACTGTGATTCCTGCATGCTAATGAGAAATCTGTTAGCACTCTAAACAATAGTACATACTCGTACGTATGTGTATAAACAAAACATCATCATTATTTTTGTTCTTTTTTTTATAATTTCATTTTTTACTTGCTATTATATGTTTTGTTTTGAAATACTCGCATCGTTATTATATATTACTATAGTATTATTTTGATGAAAACCACACGCGTTTTGGAATATTAAAAACAGTAATACATATTCATTTATTCAAATAATTTAACTGAAATTATTGTTTCGGCAAACACTATATTTATTCAAAATAAGAAGTATACACTGCCGCGATAAAAAAAAATATCATCTAAACTTTCAGTTCTTAATTTAGTAAATATTCAATGATTTTTTTTCCATAGAACTAGCGTATTATCCGTAAAAATAATCAATAGCGGATTTTTTCAACCGGTCAGTTTTTTTATTTTTTTTATTTATTAAATTAATAGTTAAGGTTAATTAAGGTTGAGATTTTTCATTAAGTAGATACGATAAAAGACGGAGGTTCTTAATTCGTGCTGTATATTTAAACCTTACACTTCGCTAAATGGAACGATCGGTTTTTGATTTTGTATAAGTTTTAAATCTTGGTGTTGTTAAGTAGTTCAGATAAGTTAAAAATTGTTTTAACGAAAAATTAAACTATCGAAATAAACGATATTATTAATTTTTTAATATTATTATCGCTTACTATTAAATTACCATTCTACAAAACAATTTGATATATAAATATATAGACGTAGGGAGTGAGAGTGAGGGAGCTTATGTCGTATTGTTACATCCAACAACTTAAGAAAATTAGTCGGAAAACTTCAATTGAAGCAAATTGATAAATAAAAAATTATAAAATTACTCCGTTTCAGAAAGCTCATATCGAAATAACGATATACAAGTCATTTATTTTTACTTATTTACCGATTTACTTATTTCCTTCACTTATTTTTTACCAAGACGTAAGTTTGCGCCCGATTTTATCTATTTATTTTTAATCTATACTTTACAACTTTTTGTTGCAGTTTTATTTAAAATTTCGATAGAATTACAAATAAAAAACGCTGATTGTATGAAAGATACCGTTCGTAAGAATTGCAAAGGCGGAATTTATGGTAAAGATTTTAAAAAAGAAATGCCATGTAGAGTTTTCCTAAGTGGGAGATAAGGATTTTTGATTGTTTGAATATAAATTACTTTTATCTTAGGTTTATCGGCTAATTTTCTTAAATTTTAGGATGAAGACACTTTGACTATCAGAATGACAACGCCATTCTGCGATTGTTATTATATAATATATAAAACTAAACAACTATGTTAGGAAAAAAAGGAAAATTTTCAAATCGTCTAAAGCTCTGCAGAAAATACTGAAAATGGAACTGAAGAGAAGAGCTTCGAATCATTAAAATCGGTCGATACAATGAAGAGCAAATTTATTTTTTTTTTTTAATTGCTAAATTTTAAAATTAATAGAAATAAATTAATTTTTTTTTTTTAAATTGCTACTCCTGGTCGAGCGGAAACATCCTGCATTTATTGAATCCGGTTAAAGTGGATGAAGCTACTATCGAAATCTGTTTAGCAGAAGACAAAAAAGATAAATTTCCATTTAACTAGATACTGCAAAAATATGTTCATAATAATATTAACTAGGAAATAAACTCTTTCACCACCGGTTAAATAGACTGCATAATTCAGAGCGTATAAATGTATATAAATATTACACCGTTTAACTTTAATGCATTATTTTTTTATTATAAGTTATTTATAAATATTAATAAAGCAAATAAGTCGACAGTAATGTTAATAAAATCCAAAGTATGCGCGTAGTATACAGTTGAGTATGGAATAATGGTAGTATGGAGTTAAATGTAAGTTAAAATAATCTTAGATATATCCGATCAGATTCAAGCTAATGATTATATAAATATAATACCGGTTAATCGGATATACAGGTTTTTAGCGCTTTGATTCTCATTTAAATTCAAATTTAAAAGTATAATTTAAAAAAATTGTTATTACAAACTGTATAAACATATAGGTACAAAATGTATCACGGTTTATGAGTGCAATTATTAAGGTAATATCTAACTGTTATATTTTGATTGATAATAATTAACTATAAGTTAAAATGCACATAAAAACTTAACCGTTACATACCATTCTTTATTATAGTGTTGTTGGAAAATGTTCAAATTATTCCAGTTCAGAAAACAATCGGCTTGAAGTAACGTTGTCAGAAAAAATTTATAAGAATTTTCAATAATTCTCAGCGAGACCGTTATTCAAGACTCGTAATTTAAACCTTTAATAACTCTTCAGTATCACAGTTCATACAACTAAAAAAAAAAAAAACGAATACTTGTCAAAAAATGTAATTCTGGAGTATACTATTTTAATCTAAGTAATTTTATATTCTTCGAGTGACTTCAAACATTAAAAATAAAAGTTTTCAATTTCTGAATTAATTTTCGACATTGAAGTCGAGTCAAATCAGACAAATATAGTAATCGTTAATATCTTACACTGACTTTATAAAGTTTAGTTATTTGTCAAATTTTATTTTTTAAGTCATTTTTTTAAAGTTTTCATTAAAATTTAACCGGGCTACAAAAAATGATATTCATACGAAAAAACTGTCCAACTAAAATATTAAAAAGAAATTATATTTTATAAAAAAAAATACTCCCTCATGAATCACAAGACCTTGTCGATGGTGAAAGAGCTTGAATGCTCGGTGATAGAGTAGATGGACCGAAGATGCAATCACATCGGAGAGGTATCTGTTGAGAGCCAGACTAAGGAATGAATCCGGAAAGAGGGCTTGCAGCTCTTTCAGTTGTTGCTAAGGGTGTAGGTCACAAGAACTTAAACGGCCATATCAACATCACTCAATCTTCTGAGTACTGCGCAGCTGAAAGCAATGGAAGACTACGGCTGTTTTTTTCCCAAGAAAATGTGGTTCTCTGCATTTTCATGTAACAAAGATGGAGGCGTCTTCCTTGGTAAAATATTCCGGAGGTAAACTAGTCCCCCGTTCGGATCTCCGCGGGTAGGGACTACTAAGGAAGGGGTAACCAGAAAATTAAATAATAACATTCTACGAGTCGGAGCGTGGAATGTTAAAAGTCTAAAAATGGTTGGTAAGTTAGAAAATTTTAAGGGTAATGGATAGGTTAAATGTAGATGTAGTAAGAATTAGCAATGTTCGGTGGGGAAATGGAAACGACTTTAGGTCAGGTGATTTTAGAATAATTAACTCAACTTCAAATAAAGGGCGAGCAGGAGTAGGTTTCGTAAGGAACAAGAAAACAGGGAAGAAAGTAGAGTATTTCAAAAAGCTTAGCGATAGATTCATTGTAATAAGTATGAAATCAAAACCTAAGCCGACAACGATTGTTAACGTCTATATGCGATTGTACAAGCGCCCATGATGATGATGATGAGGTAGAGTGTAAATACGAAGAAACTGACGAAGCAATTAAACATATAAAAGGGGATGAAAATTTAATAATAGTTGGAAATTGGAATGCAATCGTCGAAAAAGGAAAGGAAGGAAATATTCCGGGTGAATACGGACTGGAAAAAATGAATGAAAGAGGGGAACAACTCATTGAGTTTTGTACGAAGTATAATTTAGTAATAGTCAACACCCAGTTTAAAAATCATAGTAGAAAAATATACACAGTAAAAAGCCTGGTGATACTGCATGGTCTCAGATAGATTATATCATGGTTAAACAAAGATTTAGAAATCAACTCCTCGACTGCGAAGTATATCCTGGAGCAGACAATAATAGCGACCATAATTTCGTGATTATGTAATGTAGATTGGGGTTTAAAAACCTGAAGAAAAGGTGACGGATGAATCTGTGGAATTTAGAGAAGCCTGAGAAAGAGGAGATAAAGAAGATTTTTGAGGAGGACACCGCAAGAGGTTGGAGTAAAAACGAGAAGGTAGAAAATATAGAAGAAGAATGGGAGAATGATAAAAAGGAAATTCTTAAGTCAGCAGAAGCGAACTTAGAACAAACAGAACAGGTAGAAAACCTTGGATATATTGCAGCTGATGGCTGAAAGTAGAAAGTATAAGAATGCTAGTGATGAAGAAAGTAAAAGGAACTATTGACAATTAAGAAATACTATAAACAGGAAGTGCATACTAGCGAAAGAAGAATGGATTTAAGAAAAGAGCTCAGAAGTGGAAAGAGAAATGATCATTAGTAAAATAGACGGATCATACAGGAAAGTTAAGGAGAATTTTGTGGTACAAAAATAAAACTCTAATTAAATAAAGATGTTACATCGATTTATAGTACGAAAGGAAAAGTCGATAGGTTGGTGGAATATATTGAAGATCTATACGGAGGAAATGAATTAGAAACTGGTGTTATAGAGGAAGAAGAGGAAGTCGAAGAGGATGTGAAAGGAGATAAATAATATTGAGATCTGAATTTAAGAGAGCATTAAAAGATTTGAATGGGAGAAAGACTCTTGAGATAGGCGTGGTACCTGCAGAATTACTGCGCAGTGCAGGTGAGAAAACAATAGATAGATTATACAAACTGGTGTATAATATTTACGAAAAAGGGGAAATTCCGTCAGACTTCAAAAACAGTGTTATTATAATGATACTAAAGATAGCAGGAGCAGATAAATGTGAAAAATTGAGAACACTTAGCTTAACTACTCACCCATCAGATATCATAACTAGAATGCTGTCCAGAAGAATTGAGAAGTGAGAAGCGAGTGGAAAAAATGTTAGGAGAACGCCAATTTGGTTTCAGGAAAAGTATAGGGAAAAGGGAAGCAATTTTAGCGCTCAGATTCATAGTAGAATGAAGATTAAAGAAAAACAAACCTAAATACTTGACATTTATAGACTTAGAAATGGCATTCGATAACGTAGACTGGAATAAAATAATCAGCATTTTAAAAAAATTTCGGGTTCAAATATAGAGATAGAAGAACAACTGCTAACATTTACAGGAACAAAATAATCGAATAATAATATTTATCGAATAATAGTATTTACAGTAATAATCGAAGAATAAGAAAGAAACGACAATAAAAGAGGGAGTCCGACAAGGATGTTCCCTATTCCCGTTACTTTTTAATCTTTACATAGAACTAGCAATTAATGACATTGAAGAACAATTTAGATCAGGAGTAACAGTGCAAGGTGAAAAGATAAAAATAAAGATATTGCGATTTTCAATGATATAGAAATTCTTGATGAGAGTAAGAAAAATGTTAAAGAAACAGTGAATGGCATGGATGAAGTCCTACCCAAGAGCTACCGCATGAAAATAAACAAGAACAAAACGAAAGTAATGAAATGTAATAGAAATAAAGTAGATGGACCACTAAATATAAAAATAGGAAGAGAAAAGATAGAAGAATTTTATTATTTGGGAAGTTGAAATGCTAACGTTGGACGAAGTAGGAGCGATATAAGATCCCGAATAGACAGGCGAAACGAGCTTTCCGTCAGAAATATAATTTGTTTACCCCAAAAATTAATTTAAACGTCAGGAAAAGATTTTTGAAAGTATATGTTTGAAGCGTAGCTTTGTATGGAAGTGAAATTTGGACGATCGGAGTACCTGAGAAGAAAAGATTAGAAGCTTTTGAAATTTGGTGCTATAGAAGAATTTAAAAATCAGATGGGTGGATAAAGTGACAAAAAAAGAGCTGTTACGACAAATCGATGAAGAAAGAAGCATTTGGAAAAATATAATTAAAAGAAGAAACAGACTTTTCGGCCACATATTAAAACAACCTGGAATAGTCGCTTTGATACTGGAGGAAAAAATTGTGCAGGCAGGCAACGTTTGGAATATATAAAACAAATTGTTAGTGATGTAGGATGTAAGGAGTATACTGAAACGAAACGACTGGCACTAGATAGGGAATCTTGGAGAGCTGAATCAAACCAGGCGAATGACTGAAGACAAAAAAAATTAAGACACAAAAACGAAGTAAAAAACTAATACCAAACTTAAGCTAAATGTGCCTGAAATGCGATATCTATTAATTTTTACTTTCTTGGCATCATAGCTCTACAGTTATGCTAAAAGAAGGAAAGTATAGTCAGTTCAAATGGGGTATGGTTTTTTGCATTTATCGAATTTTCATGGCCCACGGTTATCACCCAAAACATTTTTTAAAAGTACATTTGGGTTTAAAAAAAAAAAAATGTAGAAGGGTAATATTTGTACTATGTACGTATGTAAATGCGTTGGCTTATTTTGAAGCTTAATAATTTTTGACTGGATAAAGCGATTTTTATGAAACTTTTTACAGAAACACGTGTTTAATTTTGGGATTAACATCTTCATGGGGTGTGAGAGGGTTTTTGGGGTTACTTTTCTCAAAATTTTGCAAAGATAACCACAGTTTATTTTAAGATGCATCCATGCTTGTCTAACAATTTTAAACAAATTTGGCCCAGAATAATCCTTCCCAAAAAAATTAAAAAAGATCTGCTTTTATTTATTGCAGAATTAAAAAAAAATCTTTTTTTAATATATTTCTAACCAGAGTAGTTGTGTAAGTGATCCAAAAACAAATACTTTGGGGAACATATTAGTGGTGGGAAAACCGATTAAAGTTTGAAAATATCGATTTTTTTGAATTCTTCAAAACTTTTTTATAATATTTAACTTTTAATAATACTAAAAATTTAAATAAATAATATTATAAAAGTTTACAAATAATAAAGTAATATTACCATAAAATTTCATCATAATTCAATCCTCATCACCAAAAAAGAAATCTTAGGTATCCTTTTACATGTACAATTATTTTTCCACTATATAAGAAGAAATAACCAATGGCAGGAAAGTATAACAACCTGTTGTCAGTTTTCTTCGCTAATTTTTTTTTTTTTTTTTTTAATTTTTGCATGAAAATACTTTGAATATTAAAATATGAAATCAGACTGTGCATATTTATGCAACAGTAATTCAGTAGTAAGGTATATAAAAAAAAAAATGTTAAAAGTTTTCTGTGTAAATTCTTACGTCTCAAAATATTTTACAAATAAACATTTACTATGAGACCACCAAAATTTTGAAAAATTAAAAAATATATCCAAAATCGATCCGTTTGATGAAGACTAAGTCTAATGTAACAACAAAATTACGTAAGAATAGAGTCTCGAGATTAACAAGGACTGTTAAAATTTATAACTTTTAGTTAAAAGATTTACGGAGGGTCTGAAGTTTTATAACAGTAGATACAAAATTAAAAACTTAACAGAAAATTTGAGGTAAACGGAGAACCTATTATTAAAAATAATAATGATGAATTTTTTTCTTTTGAAATTTTTATTTTATATCTCTAATCAAACAGAGATGATTTCAACGCGATTAGAAATGTTCGTAGTTTTTATTATATTAACTTAAGAATCAGTGACACAATTCCAATTGTATCAAAATACAATTATTACCTTTACAATTGGAAAATGTAAAATTTGATTATCAAAAGAAACGATAGGCTATATAAATATTTCAAATGCATTTCATAGCAAACTTTTAAAAATCCTTTTCTCGCCGCTTATCTTGAATTCCAACAAAAAAACAGATTAAAGTTTATACAATTTCCAAAATATTTATTTAGAATTTTTCAATCACACACTGAAGCACCACTATTCTCTTGACGAAATCCTGTTTACAATTTATTGCTCATTAAAAAAAAAGTGGAACATAGAATATTATATACAGTAAAAATCACTTAAAGAAAAAAGTTATTTTTTGTTGTTTATCGCGAATCTACTCGCCGGTTAAAAATTATTTTCTGCATTGTTTGATCTATTTTACTTTGCATACAAAAAAATATAGAAAAAATGTAACGTGTATGGAATTTAAAACTATTGTCTAAACGTTTTTGAAATCTTCAGTTGGAACACGATCTATCTACAAGTAAAAAATAATTTTTTATCGTTTTTACAGACTTTTCGAAGAAAAGAATATTAATTTCAGTCGCACGGTGAGAGTGTGGGGTTAAAATGAATTTTCTTTTCGTTTTGAGGTATGAGGAGTACGAAAATACCCTTTGCTTAAATTGGAGTTTGCCAATATAGGCCTACATAAAGATTTTTTGGGTCAAAAATCTCCAATTTTTAATATATGCATATTTATGAATGAATATGCCATATAACCCTATTTATGCTATGGATTGGGGTACGTTGAACACCAATACTCTCAGAAAAATCAACCTCTTATACTTCAGGAGCTGCGGATAAGTCACATCCATAAGAAAAACAGGACTTCATTTTAATGAGAAATATTATTAATAATAACTTTGTATTTATACTAAACTTTAATTACTTCAGACCAAAGCTTTTCATAATTTAAAATTTTATATTATTATTATTATTATAACAGGAAATATCGCAGGAAATTAAGCATTACGCAGCCCTGGGAGGTGCCTTCGAGCTCGGAGAGACAGGAGTCCCCGTGCTTCACCATCGACACCTACTCTCGCAAGCGTGAACGACGGCGGCTTTGCAGGAGGCTGTCCGTCACCCCTTCGCTCTCCAGCTATTGCCGTCTTCTTAGCAGTGCACCTCTGAGATCATCTAGTCCTCGCTCCATTATCGTAGTTCAAACTCCTTGGTTCTTAAAATTTTCACGATGAGTTATTCCACTGTCCCACGTCTTGCATCCGAAAAGCATGTGACCTACTAGGTTGTGGAAAATAAAATAATGAAAACTCGATCTTCTTCAACCGAACTTTATTCGTTTATTTTTATTCTTAAAAGAGTTCCATCGAAACAAAAATTAGAAACTAGTACATTTTTCTGCGCCATTTCTTGTTTTTTGTTTTATTTTGATTGGAGATTTTTGATTACTTTATTATACTCTTTAGGATGACAAAAAGTTCAACTAAATTTTAAACCCACAACTACGGAATTATCGGTAAACGTAAAATTATTCAATTATGTAACATCATTTTTAATTTTAAAAACTGAAATCCTTTTTACTTCCTTGTTCGAAGTAAAGAAAGTATTGCGATCGCGAAAAATGTCGGTTTTCAGATTTCAACGGAAATATCCATTTTGACTATCCCTGAATCCATTTTGACTAGTTTCGGCGTGACGTCTGTACGTACGTACGTATCTCGCATAACTCAAAAACAATTAGCCGAAATATGATGAATGTTTGGATTTAGGACTGCTGTAACATCTAGTTGTGCACCTCCCCTTTTGATTGAAATCGACTGAATCAAAAGTGTCCAAAAAGCCCAAAATCCCAAAAAAATTTGGATTTTGGACTTTATCACAACTACAAGCCCTCTTGGACACCTTTTCAATGATATATCATAAGGGGTAATTATTTTCACTGGTTCCAGAGTTATAGCCAAATGAAATTTTAATTAATAAAATATTTGAATCTTACAAGGAGAAAGCACTTCGGGAATCAGACTTCACCTCCTTTTTTTAACATTTTTAATTAAAGTATATTGATAATTAATAATTATTAACCTCTGATTTAAAAAAAAAAATTACCATAAATAATAATTCAATAATAATATTAAAAAAAAGAAATATGAAAAAGTATCAGAAGTTATTAGTGAAATAAAATTTTATGTACTTTTAAAAATGTGTGTATGTAATTTAATAGGCGTACAAGGAAGTCATGTAGTGTCCACATCTGATTTTTATAAAAAATTTATATTATTACAGAACTAATGTAGATATTGTAATTTCTCCATAAATTTAATACACACAGTGTTACTAGTAATTACGATACAAATTGTATACATATATGTTTATATATATATATATATATATATATATATATATTAGGATTGAATTCCTAAAAGAAATATCTACTTCTACATATTTTACTTAAATTTGGAAACATCTTCTGAGTAATTTTTATTTATTGTTCATTTAAAATCAGAGTTTTTTTTTTATTCCCGACTACAGCTCTAGTAACACTACTATAATGCTATAATACTTACTGCTGCTGCAGTAGCATTACTACAAAGTAGAGTATTGGACGGCCAAAGTGATGAGTAAGGGATTTTCGTAAATGTCAACTTTGAAAACCCCCCTTAATAAAAAAATGTTTGTAGAATTTCCAGAAAATATATGCATGCACGTAAGCGCACGTATATTGTACATCTGTATTTTCATTAATATCTCTGGACTCACTCAAAATTAAATAAACTCTTCGAAAATAACTAAAAAACATTTTTATCTAAGGAAATTTAAATTTTAAAAAAAATTAAAAAAGGTGAAAAGGTAATTTTTTCCATTGTTTATTTATGACTTTCACTAGAGCAAGAAAATTAAGTTTTAATACGATGAAAGTATAACTTATTAAGTTACTTAAAATTCCAATCTTTTAAGTCGATCAAATTTAGCGGTGTGGATATGTTCAACGCTATTTCTAAATAGTTTCTGCTTTATATTTCGAAAACCATATTTTGAAGAACTAAAATTAGGTTATGTTTATCCCAGTTTTGACTTGATTTTCACCCTAGCGGTCAAGAGGGTATACGGTACACATATTTATTTTTATATTTGGAGAATAGCATTGCCCCAAATCGGGCCAACTTATTGAAGTAAATAATCGCTCCAATAAATAAACGTTTAAGCCTCCAAAAAGAAGAGCTGAACGAGACCCGAACTTAGAATACCTCATTTTTAAACTTTAATTCTCAAGATTGAAAATCCAACTGTATCTAATATTAATGACACGGGATTATTTGTTTTAAAAAAGGGTTCATCGGACGCGATTTAAGAATTTTAAGATTTTTTTAATAATTTCTGTTTCTTTACCTGTTATTAAACAAGTGGCTGTTTAAAAAAATGTTACGCGAGATAACTGTTGTGATGTTATGTCAAATGGGATCTACATTTTATCGTACAAATAATACCAAATTGTTTAAAAAGTTGTACATTGTTGAATAAGACGTATGTATTACTCACACATATAATTTATTAATATGGAACAAATTTGCTTAAAGAATTCATATCCAATATATTTTTCACAACAGATGCCGTGAAGTTAATGTAGGTCGATAGTCGTTCGACATTGTTTATAAACGTTCACTATTAAAGTCGTTGGGTAGTTGTTACTACTAGCAGGTGGCATACGTTTTAAGAATATATGATTTCCTGACGGACAATTTAAATTGTCCACCAGAAAATTTAAATTGTGCTTAGTACGTTTTATTATCTGCTAAATATCTCGAAATCGGTTTGCCGTATTCTACACGGTTAAATTCACCAAGATATTACGATCTATTATTATATTATATATCAAAAGAAGTAAAAAGAGAGAAGTTTTAATGCTTCGAAAAAAATACTGAGAGAACTGCATGGTTGGAGAATCTTCTTTACAGTTTACTAAGTAACAATATAAAAAAATAGAAACTGGTGGGTACTCTTTTTTGAGCGCTCCTAAAAAAAAGGAGCTCTACAAATGCGACTGAAAGATATTCCTTTCACAGGTTAGTCATTTGTCTATATTTTAATAATCTTTATAAAAAGGAAAAGTTCTTCCATCTTGAATAAAATTACGTTAAACATTAAATGTTTTGTGGCGTTTTACAGGAAGAAAGTCTCTTATCATAAACTGGAAGAAACTAAGAGATAACAGACTTGTTTTAATCGACCGATCCCACAGACAATATAATAGTTTTTTTAAATATTCAAAATACCGAACTTAAGATAGACAAATAATTTACATCGACCAAAACTTACATCCACGGTTCAGATACTCAAAATGTATTACGAAAATTCCTTGTATTACGATTTCTGAAGGTATTTAACTAAATTTTATCTACGTATTTTGTGAACTGAATTTTATTCCGAACGTATTGACAACACGCCACTCTATTTACCCTACTGAGGAATATCATAACAAAATGAATTTTACTACTCAGCTTTGTAAAAAAACTTGCTTATCTCTTCGTATCGTACTTTCTTTCTTTTTCCTGTTTGAGTGTAAATAAATATACGACAGGTGAGTAGTAGTATTATCAAACAAAATTTTTGTTACTGAAATACCAAAATCCAAGGAAGTGAATGCATAAACCACTAGATCGTGACAAAGTTACTGTATGGTCGGTGTATCTTCATTTGGAACTATCCGTCGATACTTTTTCAGTGATGGACGTAGTAACCATTATTTTTGAGCGTTACTTAAAAATACTTACAGCCGTAGAGATGTCTACTGAGATTTTTCAGGAAATTTTGTGTACAATAGGATGGTGTCCTGGAAGCCTCATTTTCCGATTTAGAGATAAATATTCTTTAGAATTAACTTCTGCTTCCCTTGGGGATATCTGAAATCTAGTGTTTGTAAAGAAGCGACGAAATCATTATTGTTCAGATTAATAAAAGTTATTTTACGCCAAAAATAAAATAGTGTTTTTCGACCTTAATCTTTTGTTTTATACCTTAGATTGCCGAAAATTACTAAAATAACAGTTTTGGAACGTATTTTATCTTTCAATTTTTCAGGTAAAATTTCAAATAAAACCACTAAATTTACTCCTTTATTTGGTTCTCAAGAATTACGGTCTGGTTTAGTTTTTCCGAAGACGCAGAATTATGGAGATATCTTTCATCTCTTATTTTTTTTCCTGTTTAGCCTCCGGGACTTATCGTTCAGATATTACTTCAGAGGATGAATGAGGATGATATGCAAGAGTGTAAATGAAGTGTAGTCTTGTACATTCTCAGTTTGACCATTCCTGAGATGTGTGGTTAATTAAAACCTAACCACCAAAGAACACCGGTATCCACGATCTAGTATTCAAATCCGTGTAAAAATAGCTGGCTTTACTAGGACTTGAACGCTGGAACTTTTCGTACTGTACTAGTTACATAAAATGCACCGTACAAGTATTAAAACCACTGAATTTTAATACGCTCGATTCGGAAAGCAGAATTCTATTCGGAAGATATTTTGTTTACCAAACCGATGTTTAAAATTCGGTTTTAACTAACCGTTTACATCAGTAAGAAAGACACAAAAAAAGCTAAGAGAAAGACAAACTTTTAAATGAACACAGTCAATTCATTTTGAGACTTCCTTGTACTCCTTGCGCTCAACCTTATAGAACTTACATACAGACTGAAGTAAAAACAAAGAACTGTTGCAAATAATGTCTTTTATAATTCTGATAATATGAAAAATCTGTTTAATGAAACTCAATTACTGCAAAAAGCTAGAAGAAATAACGCAAACAATTTTTAAGGTACGAGTATAAAACAAAAAGAACACAGAAAGCTGAAAGATCTGTATTTTAGAATGAGGTAGGTGATCTATTCGTAATTAAAGTGAAAGAAATAACTTTACAGCGAATGTTCTTTTCAGAAGACGAATGCGAATCGAATTCCTAGAATTACCGACATTTCAACTTAGACAATTAATACAATAAGCGGTCTAAGACATCTATTTTAATTAACTTTGTATAGTTAATTTAATTTTAGTTATTTTTCATGAAATTTATGTTAAGTTTGAATTAATTTTCAGATGATCAACTATTCATTTACAGTAGCCATGAATTTAAAAATATTCCGATGTAAAATATTTGATATGGGTTAATTTATATTGTTTTTGTTAGGCGATTAACGTATTTATTATATGTCGACTAAAGCAAAATTATTATCAGTAATTATCCAATATAAACCCTAAAATACTGGAATACGATAAAAATACGACAGGCTGTCAAAAATAAAACCTTTGATGTATTACGAAATTTAAAATCCTTGATAAAATAAGAAAAGTCAATTTTTAGTTAAAAGCGGAAAAACTAAAAGACTCTGGCTTGTAGACCAGCATTTTCCGTTCGGTAACCGAGCTAAATTAGACCTCTGTGTGACGCGGGCTGCAGAGCAAAGATCAACGCCGCGGTGAAGTGTAGTAAAAATAATAATGAAGTCGCCATGAACTTTTTAACAAATGAGCAATTTACGGTTGTCTTACTTCTTAACGTGTCGCTTGTGTACTGAATTAATTCATTTTGTGTGCATGTATTTGTAATTCTTTTTTCATTTATATTCAACGAAGTCTGACATTAAAAAAAAAATTCTTTTAAAAAATGCATTATGTTTTAACCTATTTGTCAAACATATTAATGTGAATTTTTTCCTGAGATTTGTGTGTGTGTGTTTATAAACACACACACACAGACACATATAAATTTATTTATATACGTAAGAAATTCGTAATTTACATAATATCGAACGTGTTTAGTTGTAATTTTACTGGCCATGACCACAGACGCCATAAAAAGACGAGAAAACTTATTACGTTTTAATGATATTTTTTATACTTAAGGAGCTACAAGCTGAACATTTGTAATAAATGTTTACTAAAGCGATGACATAGTACTTTGTCATAAAACAACGGATAAGACTTAACAGCAATCATTTTATTTTAATGTTTCAATTATATCGATACATACCTTTTTTGTTTTTTTTTGTTTTATCAGTAAGTAAAAAGTACTTGTCTCGTCGTTCCAGCTATAATTAGATTATAAAATACTTTTTCCTTTATTATTACTTCTACGCGCGACTTCACACTAATAAGTGTGTACAGTTTAAAACAACAGCCTTTTTTGAGAATATAGATTAGCTCCTAAGAAAAAATTTTCAAAAATCTTTCAAAGATTCTAAAGATCTTGTTAAATTCTCAGTTTGCATACAGTTTCAAAAATAATACTACACTTACTATAATTACAATAATAATAATACACTTACTTAATAATGATTATAATAACGAGCGACAATAATGAACAACTTCCAATAATAATTAGAATAATGATAATGGCAGCAGTAAACAATAATAAAAATAAATGTCATTTTTCTCGTTAAAATGCATGTATATATAATGTTACAACCTTAAAAATAGTAAATAATAATAACATTTTTTTATAAAAACAGTGATAAAACGGGACGGAAACTTAGACAGATAAACAAAGTACCCATTTTTTCACTGGGAAAAAGTTTTATAATTATTTTAATAATTCATTTTATCCATACGGACAGAGAGGACCGTAGAATGGAGAAATTGTTTTTAAAAACATATTTTACCATATATATTAAATATCACAAAAATTAAAACAGGGTTGAATATAGTTTTTCTTTGCCAACCTGTGGAAAATTGTACGAGAATAAAAGTATACGTAAAAAAAAACACCCGAGTACGACAAAGAACAATAAGGTTGTAAAATCTAATTAAAATTAACAATACTTAACTTATCTGCTTACCTGTTTCATACGGTAAAAATAAAGCGATTAAATCAACGCTTTATTTTTGGTTTATTGTACGCATTTCATTTCGGAAGAATGTTCCTTTTTTAAATAATTAGAAAAGGAACATTCTTTAATGTATTTTAATACGTATTCTTTCTACGTATTTGAATACGTAATACTATGTATTAAAATACGTAGTATTATAATATAAAAGCAACAAAACCATAAAATATAATACGTTCGTTCAACTGGACCTCCCCGCAGACACAGCTCACCAGTTGCCAGGCGGAATCTATGCACATATTGTTTCAAATTAACATGGTTGGTGAGCACCTGGACCTCCCGTTACCCTTAGAAATGAATTTGAGGCGTAACATCCCCCAAGTCCTGTATAAATTTATACAAGAACCGTCTCTTAGTAGTGATGTCATGGTTTTATCGCGAGACTCTGAAGCCTCCTCCGCAGGCGGGAGATGGGCAACTGTTGGAAATTTAGATCCGGTGCATTGTGATCACCGTTCCGCTTCGGTACTGGCCCTGCTCCAAACCGAATCCCAAATACCTCGGCCTCCCTACCTTTTCACAATCGCCGCATGGCCGCCCGAACTTTCACCCCTAAATCGCAGCACTCTACCGCAGCACTCTCGCAGAACTCACACCATAACGTCTCATTTAAATTGATCGCAGACTGACATAATAACGTCTCGCTTAGACTGATTTCAACCGGTCTTCTTCGGAGTATTTATACTCCTATCCTCTTTACCTGCAGGACCAGACCCCAGTCTGATCGTGAGAACGATCGACTGAGCCCTTTCATTCTTATGCATTCCTACTCTGATCCGGTAACTATTTTCAGGAACAACATCATTAAGCGTGACAGTAGGCAGTATTTCAAAAGACGATTGTTAAACGGACCTGTTACATTTACTAAAAGGGTTTCTTTTAGCTCCTTTCTGGATTCCTCCCGTTATTATACTTTCTACTACTTTTTTCTTATTTGGTAGGAATCCGTTACTCAGGTCCGTTATACCGGTCTTGTTACAATATAAACGAGGTGTATGAAAGCGTATTGTAATACTAATAGTAATGCAGATATTAGTCCAATTTTCATTAATGGCACATACTTAGCGTTGAATTTAAGTCGGTTATTTAGATAAGGTATTAGATATTAGTCTGGTTAGTAGCAACTATCGCTAAACGATGTCGGCTACAATAAAAAATTACTTGTTAAGAAATATTTCACCTGTGATTGCAATGACTTAACTACTGAATTGTCTCCGACTAGTTAGAGCTCGGAATAGATCGATCGGTCCTCCTAAAACAGAAAAAAGCGATCAAAATAAAAACGGTTGTGATTATTCAGGAAAATTTTATAGAAATTTAGGCCCTACTTATTAAGTATCTCTGCACTCGCACAGAATAATTTTAAAATGAATTGAAGCACAGGAGTCTACAATCTAATTTTACTTTTTTCTTTAAATTTAAATCCAACTGTAGTAGGTCACCGCATATTTTTTTTTTTTTTAATTACCGATCTTGGCCAGTTTTTTAAATTTTCTGATATTAACAAATGTGAAGTAATTTTCGGTGAAAATATCAATGGTAATCAATATAATACATTTTAAATTTACATACATATTTATAATAATATACTCGTATAATGTATATAATATAAATAATATATATACTTGTATATAAAATATTTGAAAATCTTTGATATTCATATCAAAACTTGCGTTATTTTATAGTAGCTTAAAAATAAGCTTTTTAACAATCAATTTTTTTTTTAATTTGATATTTTGTATAACTTCTTCTACGGAATCATTATTACCCAGTCCGTGACAGTGATAACTTCTCTACAATCATCCAGAATTTGTTTTATTCCAGTTCCGGTCAGGCTTGCGATTTTTTTTACGCAAAAAAAGTCATTTTTCACCGTAAAAAAAGGGCTAGAATAGCTCTAATTAAGTGTAGTCCAGTAGTTACCGGAGACAGGATAAAAATTTATAACCGATAGATTTTCCAAGAGTTCTTTGTATTTACATGAAAAGATCATAATTATGATATATCTAGCCGATATATTTACGAGAAAACAAAAGCAATCCACGTACAAACAAAAGCATTTTTCAAGAATCTTTCTAGAAAAAAAAAAATTAAGTACGCTACACGTAATTCAAAACCATTCTTTTTAAATTTGTATTTTTTTTATTCCTGTAGAATATTTTTTTAAAGAAGATACCGTATTTTTGTACACACAAACATTTTTTTTTTATTTTCTTATTTCATAAATTCTCATAAAAAATGTTTTAACTTTTGTTACATTTAAGCGAAAACTGAAAGAATTTAAGAAAGCTGCACAGAAGCGTTTAATGTAAAGATTTTACTTTGCATTATCACCTCAATTTTTAATTATTTATTTCATTTTTAAAGATTATTGGAAAAAAGCACACGCATCACTTTACACTGGACAAATTTTCAAATATTATTTTCAATTATAGATAAAATTCTACCTGCTATAAAAAATTAAACCGATTTGTAATTTTTACGGTACCTTTGGGAACTGAAAAAATAAAAGAACGGTAGATTTTTAGTTAAAAGTGTATATTCACAACATATTACCTTAAACAAAAGTCTGCTGTACAAAATAAATATATTTATATTTTCGTTGAAATTATATCCGGGCTTTACCCGATGGACGCTTCAGTGTTTATTCTGCAGCCAATGAACACAAACAGAAACAGTCTCCGGGTCGGCTTGTAGGTAATCGCCTCCCATCAGATCAAACGAATGCTGCAAAGCTTTTACACTTTCGGCATCCTTAGCGTAAGCACCTACAGAATCCAAAACGAGAAAGAAAGGGATCAAGGATAACCGAAAGGAGTAAACGGTAAGAAAGTACGGTTTATCAATGCGACTACAATGAGATAGTTTATCTCAAACTATTCAGCTTAAGTCCTCATTTAGGCAGTAGATGTCCATCTTGTCCGCAAACCTTCAGGATATCTGAGTTTTATACAGACGATTGAAGCAGCGCGTTACAGATCGACTCTTATGTGGTTTTAAATGCTGCGATAATAATTATGTTTCTTCCGTAGATTAAAGATCCACCCGAGGACAGATAGACGGTTTCTAAAGTATTTACTTCTCTTGTTCCTGGAATCATTGTATTATATAAAATACCCGATTTAATTTAAAACGGTTTAGTCAGACTGCTACCAGTATACAGATGGCGTAAAAATGATTTATAATAATTGAGACCCCGGTATTAAAAGAAATTACATACGATCGTAAAGAATATTCAAAGGTTACATTGTTTGTAACACCTGAACGGTGAAAAATTCAATCGGAATTAATTACGCTCGGCTGTTTGAAGGTAAACATCAAAACCATTTTAACGTTGAGGAGAATGACATTAAAGAATTTAAAAATTATTTTAAGGATCTATCATTTAAAAAAAAAAATCATTAAAAAATGTCTAGTCTACAGAATCTACAAGTGCCATTAGATACATGATACGAATAAGGAAATATGAAACCTGTAGGTTGTTAAAAGAAATTTATTAATCGTTACAGATGAAAAAATTTACTGATGATGGTTGGAGAGAAGGGAAGCGGATGTTTGGTAACAAGTGCCCGTACTAAACCTAGGGCCTTAGCTATTCAAATAAGGAATACCGGTAAGTACTTTTCTCAGATCAACAGCAAGAGTTACCATTAAACTTTTATGATTATTCACATTTCCAGAGATATCGTTTTGTTGAAATCGATTCAGTCGTTAATAAAAGAATTAATCTAAAAGGAATTTAATATCGTTTCCCATATACAAGAGTATAATCGTTACAGATGAAAAAATTTACTGATGATGGTTGGAGAGAAGGGAAGCGGATGTTTGGTAACAAGTGCCCGTACTAAACCTAGGGCCTTAGCTATTCAAATAAGGAATACCGGTAAGTACTTTTCTCAGATCAACAGCAAGAGTTACCATTAAACTTTTATGATTATTCACATTTCCAGAGATATCGTTTTGTTGAAATCGATTCAGTCGTTAATAAAAGAATTAATCTAAAAGGAATTTAATATCGTTTCCCATATACAAGAGTATATGAAATTACGAAATTACAAATTCACCCTAAGGATAAGAAAAACACATATTACAAAGAACAGTGTCTGGTTAGCAGTTCGTGACGTTTTTCCAGAAAGTTTTTTTTTTATAAAGACAAATTTTTCTTCTTTCCTCATAAACTGCTTTTTTCATACAAATAGTGAATCGGTAAAAATCGGTAGGTTTTTTTATTTTCCTGGCATAACAGCTGTGGAGCTATGCTGCAATAAAGTATGGTAATCGGTCAAAAAATGGAGTATGGGCTTTATTGCATTTCTCGACGTTTCATGATTCAGGAACGCCAAAAATAAAAAAAAATGAATGGTAATGTCGTACGTACGTACGTATGAATGAATGTAGATGCGTTGTCGTGTTTGAAGCTTAATAACTGTTGACTGGATAAACCGATTTTTATGAAATTTTGTATAGACTCGTATATATGGGAGGCAATTTGTAAATAAAATTTTGGAGGCCAATATCTCCAGAGGGTGGAAGGGGTTTTTTGGGGATGAATTTTCTCAAAAGTTTTCAAATATAACCCCACTTTATTAACTCATAACTCAGTACATGCGTGCACGCTTATCTTACCATTTTTATTTTTTAATTTGGCACATATTTCCTCCCTTCACAAATGCTACTTTTTTATCTATTGTATATGTTTTAACCGAATATTTTTTAATCTTTTCCTCGGCGTAGTAGTAGCGCAACCGATCCCCAAAAAATACTTTGGAGCCATTATTGAGGGGGGAGACGATCAAAGTTTTAAAATATCGAATTTTTGAGTGTTTAAAAACTTTTAATACTATTAAAAGTTAAATAAACTTTTAGTAATAATATTACAATAAATTTTATCATAATTCATCATTCACCCCCAAAAAAGAAATCTTAGGTAACTTTTTCATTTATAATTATTTTCCCACTATATAAAAAAAATTAATCAATGCCGAGAAAGTACTCCTATTACATCGATTTTGACAGATTTTTAATTCCTTGTACGAAGTAAAGGAAGTATTGTGATTGCAAAAAACTTCACTTTTCAGATTTCAACGGAAATATCCATTTTGACTATCCCTGAATCAATTTTGACTAGTTTCGGCGTGACGTCTGTACGTACGTATCTCGCATAACTAAAAAAAACGATTAGCCATAGGATGTTGGAATTTTGGATTTAGGACTGTTGTAACATCTAGTTGTGCATCTCCTCTTTTTATTGCAATCGACTGGACCAAAAGTGTCCAAAAAAGCCCAAAACCAAAAAAAAATTGAATTTGACCTTTTTTTAACTCCATTAATAATCCTTCATTGAAAACTTTTCAACGATATATCATATGTGATAACGATATATCATATTGGTTCCAGAGTTATAGCAAAGTAAAATTTTAATTAATGAAATATTTGGATCTTACAAAAGGAAGGCACATCGGCGCGAATCAGACTTCATCTCCTTTTTTTTATTATTATTTTTTTTTTAATTTAAATATATTGATTTATTAATAATAATTGTTAACCCGTGATTGTAAAAAAAAGACAATAAATAATAATTATTCGATAACAATAATAAAAAAAAAATTTTTTAAAAATCAGAAGTTATTAGTGAAATAAAATTTTCTGTACTTTTATAAATGTGTATATGTAATTTAATAGACATTATTACATATGTGTACATGTAATAATTTGGAGAAACATCTGATTATTGAATATTAACTGAAAATTATAATTTAGAATCGTATTATTTTTGGATTTTCTAGTTTGATTTCTGTTTAATTTTATTTAATTATTCTGGAATTTCTGTTTAATCTTATCTACATTAAAGTTAACTTCTGACTGACTGAAAAATAGACCCTCACAAGAATAACATATACACTGAGGCATACGTGCCGATCTTTGATAAATTGCAAAAAATTCTTATCTTTTGTGTATATTCTCCCTACGTCGCAGTTGATCTTCATTTCGTTTATTTTTTTTTTGTTACCAATCATTTAATCGCTCTTTGGTTTGATATAATTCTTCTGAATTTACATTGTGTACACGTCCTCTATTTTCAGCATATAAATTTCACTTTAATTACAGAAACTAATTTAGCAGTTATTCAAACTGTCCGCTTTATTAAAGAATTGGAGGATCGTATCTAAATTTCAAATGAAATAAGTTTTAATCAAGTGCACCGAATAATGTGTACATGTAATTTAATAAGGATGTGGAATCGACATAGATTTTTTTATATTTTATCACAAACTTCAAAAGTTCAACGTTTAAGATTGAATTTTTTATTGTCATTTGGATAAAAATGGATTCCTAATTTATTTGATGTGGATTACTTTATTAATTCTTTTTTATTTCAAGAAAGAATTGAAAAATTAATTTACAAAAAAGAATTTCTAAATTAAACACTTACAAAATTGAAATATAAAAGTAATACTTATAATAAAATAAAAATATAAATAATTGGAAACTTAAAATATTTCTTTTTTTTACAAAAAAAAAAGTTATTTGCTTTTCATTTTCAATTAAATAATAAAGAAAATAAGAGCTAATTGGCTGGGACATATGAGAGAAGAATTTATTAAAAAATACTAGAAAGGTTAATAAAAGAAGAAAAAAGCAAATGTGAGGAAAAGGTTAAAAAATTATAGTTGATACAAAAAGAAAAAGAAGATTTTTAAATTACGGAAATAGAAGACAATGGAAACGGACATCGTGTGAAGGAGCTTCCTCGGACAGGGAATCCATGTCATGATGATTTTTAATTTTATTCTTAAATTAAATATTATATAAGAAATGGAAAAGCGGATTTTCAAAAACTGACGGAATCTCCAAGGACAAGATGAGTTTAAAAACCATAATTTTATGATTACGTAATCTACATGTATGAGGCCTTCGAGCTTAAGCTTTTTGAACACAAGGCGTCGACCAAAAGTAGGGATACTTTTGGTCGACGCCTTCTCGAATTATGTAAGTAGATAATCTATAATAAAACAGGGAACGACACAAATTTTTATTGAAATAAATTCTATTTAATATTCAACCGATTAAAAAATAAAATATAGCTTGTTTTAAAGTGAGAAATTTTTTAATCGAAATAACAAGTATGTTAAAGTAAAATAAAGAATTTTTTATCGGTTAATTCATACTATTAAAGGTCTATAATTCAACTTTATGTTCCATGAAATAAATATTCCTTTCCTATATTATATATATATATAATATATATATGTACATATACATACGGCTATAAAGTAACACAAGTAACCTTGTTTTCATTAAGCTGGACGCACACCATGATATTTTACTGGTTGCTTTATAATATTCTACTCTTATTTGTTGTTGACAAGTCAAACCTACTTTTTTTTAAAGGCTTAGAAATAACACAGTATGCTATAAATTGTCGGTATACTCTTAGAAGTAACGGATTTTTTTCCAGTAGACAGCGCTAATATTAATTTACATAAATTAACGGGCAACGAAACGCTAAATTCAAACTAAGTCGACTAGAATGGTATAATAAAAGAAAAAGAAGAGATAGTATGGGGGAAAAAAAGAAGCGAAGAAAAAGAAAAGAAAGAAGCAAAAGTTAAATTGTTCCGGTTCATAAATAGATGCGAATAATACAAATCTTTAACTAAAGTGGATGGAGTAGCGGACAGACTGTTACACTGGAAATTTATAGCTGTGTAACCCGATTAAAAGAATGAATGCAGAATCATGTTGCTAATATAACCACTGCATATCGTAACATAACATAATATCGCAATCCATTCAAACTAAATTTCACGATGATAAACGACCATACAGATGTAACTCGTATATACAAATAAATTATAATGAATAATAATAATCCAGTATTTTAAATTAACGAATCTGATATAATTTTTTTTTTTTTAAATAAATAAAGATTAATTTACAAAACAAATTATTTTCGTGGAGTAACTACCCAATAATTGTGAATTTTAATAAATATATCGTTATTTATTTTATTGTTAAATTATTTTTTTACGAAATTTACATTAAAAAGAAACACAAATTTATATTAAAATAATATTCATGTGTAAGGTCATAAATTAAACAAATGTATATATTTAAACTGGTATCTAGCATTATTTTACTGCGTCGTATTAAGAAAGATAAGGGGCCGGACTGTAGCCTATAAACTCCACGTTAAACGTCTTATACAACTTCCAGATACGAAACGGACTACGATATATTTATAGGCAGAGTCGCACCCATCCATACAAACACCTAATATACAGTCATTCAAATAGATGATACCTGTATCTGTAACGCAAATCCAATAGTTCAGAAACCTGGAGAAAATTATCGAGGATTAAAGAATAAACCCCGTGGATATCGATAAAGGAACGATGTAACAGTAACGAGATTTAAAACAAAACAAATAACCCTTTACAAATGAATCCTTCATTCTCCCTTCAAGCAATAGGCGTTCATTATTCTAACAATCCTACTGACGATCGAGATATCTTTATACAAGATGAGAACAAAACGTTACAAATCAATCTGCAAAGAATGTTTTCCTTTAGCTGCTAGAAAGGTACATGAAACGAGGCTTAGGCTCCTTAAAGAGAATCCCCGCCTGTTCACAGAATTGTAAAACGTATGGAAGTATCCGACCGATTTATATGAACCGTTCAATTAGATTCTCATTGAAAAATAATTAGCTTTATCTTAAACTTAACCCTTCGTAGCGAAGTCTAAGTAAACAGTTTCTGTACTTCAGTGGGATACGCTTTACGATTTTGGGGATTGACGAGGGATCTCCTTAAGGTATGCTGAGCCTTTTTTGGTAAATCTTTAATATCTAGAGTGGTAGTAATTTTGCTGCAGCATATGCGTGAAGAATTTTACAATAAATTTTAAAGAATTTAGTGAAAAAATTTTGAATTACAACATTTAAGGTACTGAATCTGATGTTGTAGCGGATGTAAATTAGATGTAAAAATATTATTGTAGTATGAATGTGATGCTCGACTGTGTGTGTGGGCGACTCCACCCTTCCTGATGAAATGCATCACTAGCTGTCCTAGGAAGGGAGGGCAGCCAGGGGTGGAGGTTTAGTCGGTAGTGCGCAGGTATATATATACGCACCTAATAACACCTTGCAGAACCTGATAGCAACCCCGAAACTGCCTCGGAGTCTGTAAAATTGATTGCTCCACCTCTCAACAAACGAATAAATCTTAAACCGATACTAAATGATCTCTTTTACCGCATGCACTATCTACCACAGCCTTCAAAAAGATTACAAAAAAGCATTGTAGAACAAATCATTTGTCGATTATAGATTCACATAATTGACAATAAATTTGAAAATAATGGACGGGGATTTAACGCTGATAAAATATTAAATTTTTACTTCACCAATCAATGTATAACGATTTTTTTTTTGAGTGAATCTTACCAAAATCGAAGTAAAAATTAAAGTTTAACTTTTTATCAAGTTATAAAATTGAATATCGTTTCCATCCTCCAGTTAAAGTTTATTAAAGATTTACAACTTTAACCCTAATGCTATTTTAAGTCCTAAGATGCAAAGCATCTTAAGAACTTAAGGTATCATGATAATTTAGTTAAAAAATGACAGTAAGGGCCCATCAGTTTAAAGAATCTCGCCAAAAAATCGTATGACTTTTTATTCTTGTGGATCAATTGACGCAATCATGATGCCAAGAGTTGAATAATACATCCATCTCTTCTGACGTAATGAACGATAAAAAATTACCAGAAGAAAAGGAATAATTTAAAAGGTTTTTAAAAAAAAAAATTTTCCAACATTATTGGAATTTTTTTCTTTTCACTAAGATAACATTCAAAGAAAAAATGGCAAAACTGTTTCTGATCAAAAAAAGATGTTAAGAATTGAAATTCTTATCAAATAGATTAAAATCAACGTATCGTGAACCAATGATTTTTACTTTCTTATTTATTATGTAAAGAGATTTTGAGATTCCCGAGTCTAAATATTCAGACAAAAAAATAGGCGCAATCCTGTTTGTATACATGCATGTGTGTAGGTTTTTGTTTTGCTCAGTATTTCTTAAAAAAATGAGAGTATAAATCATGAAAATTGGAGGTCTCATGCGTTTAGGACATTACGATTAAAGTTTTATTAAAGAGGGATAAGAAAACTAAATAGTTCTCCAATAATCCACGACTACTGTTTACAAAATGTTGCATTTTGGTGGAAACATCACCGAAGAACGTTTTAAAAATATAACTAGTAGTAACAGTTTTTCTTAAATCATCCTATCCCAAACAAAAAAAAAGAAAATCAGACAAAGGAGTCACTTTACGATGTCATTTAACCTGTAATTTGCGATACGTAATTTGGTTAAAAGTTACTGGGTAAAAAAGAAAGTTACCGGGCATAAAAAAGAACTACCAGCATTCCTCTCCTTCCTTCAAAATAAAAGAACGTAGAAAAAATGTTAAGGATTTTTAATCGTTAGACACTTTAAAAGCACATCCCCTATATCGATTCAGTGACAGGAGGTGATCACAAAAAACATTTATTACTGTTTATTTAATAAATCATTCTAAATTGTTTTTATCATTAAAAACTGATGTTGACTTAATAGAAAGATAAGGAAGGCTCTTTCATCATAGAAAAATTATCTACCCTTAGCCACAATATCCGTAGCCATTCAACTCTACTCTCAGCTAAATTTTTTGACTTTCTGGCAGCACCTATTATGTTCAAAATCGTCTACAAATTTTACTATTTTATGTATCTCTCTTTTAATGATCAATCTAGTAGTTTTAATCAATCCTTCACTTTCTATTTACATTGTTAAACATTATTTACCTTACCGTTGAATCTCACAATACTGAAATATGTGACCAAAAAAAAGCCTGCTATCAGCATATTATCAAAATTTTAATCAAATATGATATGGTCTTAGAACAAACTAGCGAGGTATATATCACACGCGCCGTTATTTGCTAAAAAGAGTGAAATCCACGAATATTTTGGTCTACGGTAGGTCAAGGAAAGAATAAGCTACGTGCAATTGAAAACAACGTTTCAGTTTGAAATATTTCTAAGCGTTTCATCAATCTGCCGTTTTTGTGATTTTTGTTACTGTTATTTGTTTTCTGCCGTTTTTGTGGTTCTTGTTATCGTCATTTGTTTTGTATTGTACTTCTACGATGTTTACGTAGTCCGATCTACTCTGAGAAGTTCTGTATAGCACCAAAATTTAATTTTTGAGGAATCTTAATGGGGATTCCTTTTTAATATGATTTAAGTGATGTAATTTCTACATATAATTCTTACATTGTGCATTATATATTACGTGTCACTATTACTATATATTTTTATGTATTTTATATTTATGTATTAATTGCTGTATCCTTATTGAGGAAGTAATTATTTTTGCTTTATTAATATGACTGTGTATTAATTCTTAACGTGCCTAATATTTTATTTTGTACTAGCTGCGTTTGTATTTTTACGTAATGCATTGTACATAATGTATCACTATTACTTTGTATTTCGATGTATTGTAATATGATGTATTAATTGTAGTATCCGTATTGAGGAAGTATTTCTCTTTTGCGTTATCAGTATGATTGTATATTAATTCCTAATGTGCCTCATATTGTATATTGTATATGTAATGTTTGCATTATTTTAGTATGAATGTGATGCTCACTGTGTGTGTGTGTGTGTGTGCGTGTGTGTGTGTGTAGTATGTGTGCGTGTGCGTGTTGTGTGAGTGCGTGCGCACGGGGGTCTCTCTCTCTCTCTCTCTCTCTCTCTCTCTCTCTCTCTCTCTCTCTCTCTGTGAGTTTGTGCGCCCGCGCGACTCCTCCCTTTCTGAAAAATGCATCACGAGCTGTTCTACGAAGGGCAGGGATGGAGATTTAGTCGGTAGTGCGCACCTAATAACATCTTGCGGAACCTGTTAGCGACCCCGACACTGCCTCGGAGTCTGTAAAATGGATTCCTTTACCACTCAACAAAAAAAAAAAAAAAATTGATACAATTTACTAAAAATTCAACAAAAAAAGAAATGTAGCCGATTGTAAATAAAATTTAAAACAAAAAAAGTATTTGACGTAAACGTTGACCAGTAATCTGAATAATCATATATCTATTTCAAAAAAAAAGAATCATTAAGAAATTACAGTTAGCTTTTTACTCGTACATGTAGTGCATATAAATGGATGTAATATTAGATACACTTCTAAGATTAAAAGAAAGACTTACATCATCAATAACTTTCTCTTTTAATCAAATTAATTAAAAAATGTATAAACAAATAACGGTTTAAACACCAAAAACCAAAAGCAATCACAATATTACACAGTTAATCTATTGAAATAAAACTATAATATTATTGTGTTACCAAACAATTGTCTTAAATTATTGTATAATTGTAAAATTCTAACTTTTATGTAAACTTTACATAATTTTTTACAATTAAAAACACCTTTGTAGCAATTAAACGTAGCGATAAAAATGATTTTTCGACATTGTTACACCAAATTTATTAAAGTAGAAACGGAGATTATAATAAAAAAAACCTATAAATCATAGAAGAAAGTTTAGAAATTTTATTAAAACATAGTACAATTTAGATTATTTTTTTGACCTAATTTTCGTTACGCTTGTAAAGGTTGTTAATATATTATTTTTTTAAAACGTTACATCAGCACTCAGCGTAAAGAAATAAATCTCTAATCCGGATTTGGAATTTACATTTGTTTGGTTGAACAGTTATCCATTCCTTTATATTCTGTCCTAATTTTTAACCTCACCATTTGTATTACAATCTTAACTTTTAAATATCTGTTTCATATATGCTAAATCTTTCTATTTTCTTACTATTTTTATCTTATAGATTAATATCTATAATAAAATTCATTAATCCTACTTATTAATGGACGATCAACCTTGTTATACGTTTTATAAGATTTTTCTTCTTTATCAATTTAATTACAAAACTTCTTACGACACCTTATTTTAAAACTGATATTTCCATCTTCCCTTTGGAAGATGGCAGGATCCGGCCTGACAAATTTGTGTTGCCGATCGGTATATATCTTAACCGAGTAGAAATTTTTATTAATTTTACTTATATGCACAAGCACATTTTTATCTCGTTTCGGGGTACCTTTCTCAATATTCATCTCTTTCCTTGATGTCTGATCTCTTTTTTCCCTTTGTTATCATTTTGGTATCGACAAGACTCTCACTTGATCTATGAGCGACCGGAACGTTCTTTCTCCTTCATATATATATTTTTTTTTTTTTGTGAGGAGATCCTTATCTATAAACCTATCTGAGAACTACCCTATTTTCAGCGGTCGAATATAGATTCCAACCTGGGGATGATTAATAAGTAGACTGGGCAATCCAAACTGCTTCTAATACATTTTTGTTCGTTAAAAATTACGATATAGCAGTTAAAAATATAAAATCAGCAAACATTATCAAATTATATAACTTTTTTTATTAAAACACGCAAGGAATGTTTATAAATTATAAATATTTTTAATGATATCTAATATATGATTTAAGATACGATGATCTTTTAGTTTTGGATACGACTATCAAAATAATAACACATTTGAAACGGGTCAGCCGCTTATGACCGGTGGCTCTTCATCTATTACTAACTCGGTAACATTAGTAAAAATAAAGAAATTACGATTCAAAAGCGTGACGAAAAGTGATTTATGAGATAGACACGTTGTTAATGACGACAACACGCCTTATCCGACACAAAATAAGCATCGTCACTCATTACCTACAATAGTTCATTAACTGTGCCTTGTCTAACGTTAAGCCGTTACGGAATACTTGAACGTACTTATTACATATATGTATAGTGCTTACAATGAAAATAAAAGCTTGTGTTGGAGAAGATTGAAACCGCATTACTACCGAACCTGAAAACATTTTCACCCATCTAATAGAACCTCAATAATAATTGTTGTATTTTTATTTACCCGCGTTTACTTTATAACCGTTTTCATGTTTTATTAGATATAATTCATTATTGCGTAATTAGTATTAATAATTCAACAAGATATAAATATTAAAAATTAAAAAAACACGGCTGCCAAAAAAGAACATTGCTGACAAACACTGTTCTTTAATATAGGATAATTACTTACATCAGATAATTAAGGAGCGTAAGGGTGACAATTTTGTATATAGTATTTGTAAACAGTACAATCTTTTTTTTTAAATTTATTTAGATATATATATATATATATATATATATATATATATATACAAATTTATATAGACTTAACACTCTTAGTAACGTAACGATTCCAACGCGGAGTCATACAAATAAATCCGTTCAGCCGTTAAACTGCTACGGTAGAACAAAAGTACATACATACACCCTAAATGCATTACACTATTTGGGCAGTCGTCTAATAAATAAAACTTGCAAAAACAGGAATTTTAATTTAAGTGTATTTTTAAAGAAATAAAATCTTAACTAGTGCTTGATTGTATACTCTGCCCGTAATTACACTAAACAGATGTAAAATTATTATTGTAAATTCTTTTTTGTACAATATTTAGATTCTTTTTATGTAGAACTTTCAAATTCTTTTTTTATCGTTTTCATTAGCGATTGTGCTATTATTATTATTTTATTAACGTTTATTTCATATTTGGATTATACGTCCAGTTTCTGTGCAAATTCACCATCTTCTCTGTCTTTATCGGAACAGTCCCTATCACTACCACTGTCTAGATATATGATAATTTTTCCCTCATTTCATCGATTAGCGGTTCCATCTTCTTATACTCGGTTTCAGCTTTTTTACATGTTCGCAATACGGTTTCCAAATCATCGTTATTCATTTTTCCTTCAACAAATTTTATAAATCCTACATTAAAAATGTTGTGTTATTACTATCAGCAAATCTTTTCACAGCCGACCATACCATCTCGATCGGATTTAAATCGAGATGGTAAGATGCAAGTCGCAGAACTTATTGCCCGTGTTTTTTTAATAGTTGATCAAAAAGGTACTTTATTTTTGAATTTCTGTGCGATTTAATTATGTAATTCGATTGTGATCTTAACGTTGCTTTATTAAACGAAATATTGTTCTTTTCTAACCGAGTAATCGTGCCGCTTTTCTTATCATTTAAATTCGGAGGCTTTTCGGAAGTGAATGAGATACGGCGCATTATCGATAACAACCACTGACTGGAGAGAAGATCAGGAATTAATTTTTCAGATGCCTGCGTTAAGAAATTGTTGACGCTGTCGTGATAGTCACCGCTTTTTGTAGTTGTTCTCCAACTAAACATCACTTTCGAAATGAACCACGTGTCTTCTCCATCATGGATTATAATTAACCGATCACTTTATTAATCGGCATTTTTACTCCTGCACCACTGTCATCCGACCAAGATTTTTTCGTCGAATGGGACGTTAAAATATATACTATTCGACCAAATAAACAATCGAAGAATTTTCTTTTGTGCAGTCGGTCATTTTTTTACAATATTCAATCCTCTTTCACCGGATATCTTCTTTCTCAATAAAACGTTTCCTATTATTATCAGTTTTACGCCACTTAAACCCTAACTCTTTCAGGATAGCTGCTAGTATAGTTCTATAACCTTTAAACTGAATAATTTTTTGAAGTTCTTCAGGAAATTTATTTAATGTACACAGTTCGTTATGTTTGCGAGAAACTCTGTTTTTTTTTTTATAACACCTTGATAAAAACTGTCTAATCCGGTAACTGATTTTGAACGCTGTTTATAATTTTTGGTGTGCTAAATGAGTAAGACTGCGATTTAGGTTTAAAGAAGATCCTGCTTTTCTTTTCGGAGTTGTTGAACTTTTGAGCTTGAAATCCCACAAGCTGTAGCGCTCCCCACATTAATTATAAACGCTGTGAGATGAGCCGAGCTAAAGTTCATATTTACCTAAGTTTGTTTGACAAGAAGTCGCTGTTTAGCAACCACATTAGGTAAGTAGCGGCGGACGACGTCTCAGTGATCCGCAAGCTTAGGAGGATTGCTCAGAAGGATTACGGGCTGTCGGGCCGTCATTTGCACATGGTGTACCGAGGTGTCTTTGAGGGTATGGTCTCTTATGGTGCGTCTGTTCGGGCGCATAGGTTGGATTGAAATAGAATTTAAGGAGTGCTTCAACGCAGAGCCTTAATAGTATACACTGGTGTTTTTAAAACAACCTCCTTCGAAGCTAACACCTTTCTGGGAAAGGCTCTCCCAATCGATTTAGTAGTGAAAGTTCGGGCAGCCATGTCGAAGTTGCGAAGAGGCCAAGGTGTCTGGGTTGCGGTTTCGACCCGGGTTTATACTGGAACGAAACGATGATCACAATGCGCCGGTTCTAAATCTCGTTCAGTTGCCCATCTCCCGCCTGCGGAGGAGGTTTAACAGCCTCGCGATGGATGCATGACAGCAAGAACGGCATAGAACGACTAAGGGAAGGTCCTTGTATAGATTTATTCAGGACTTGGGGGAATCGTATGCCTCTCCTTCCTTTTTAAGGGCAACGGGTCCCCAGGAGCTCTTCAACCACGCAAACTTGAACCAATATTTTTTTCGGTTCCGCCTGGCAGCTGATGCGCTGTACGTCTGCGGGGAGGTTCAGTCGAACGACCATATGATGCTCGACTGCCCAGCTCTTGTGGGAGCCGGAACACAGGCCACCCTGGAACTTAGAGGTGAAGGGGAAAATTGGCCACTCATAAGCGGCGAATCAATGTGGCGTGAGCCGCATTGTCGGACCGTATGGGTGTTACTTGATGCCGTTGCTTTGTTCAACCGGCATCAGTAGTTTATTTAAGGGAAAGACTCATACCTCGCTGCAATGGGAAGCTACCCGAGAGTTATGGCTGGCCATCAGCCAATTAAAGCTTCAAGCCGCTTTAATATTGATAGCAGGTATTTGCTGGCATTCAGCGCCCTAGGCGTGGCAGCAAATATCATGCTTAGTTTGCTCACGCAATTAGGTTAGCTCTAGGAGCTAGTTAGGACACTGGTCGCTAAACGAGGCTCAGTAGCCGTTTGTGGTACAGACATTCGGTCTTATATTTTAGGCCGACCGAATGGGGTAGTGGTGGGAGAAATGTCGCGCAAATCAAGCTGCAGCGATTCTTTCTTCACATTTTTTAACGCGAATTAAATGCTTACCGTCTTCTGATTTTCCTAACTTTATAGCTTCTTTCTTCATAAAAGCGTATACATCCTTACCTATAAAGGAACTTGTCCTGACTGACTGACTGATTCATCAATGCCCAGCAAAAACTATAGACAATAAATTGATGAAAATTTGTACACATTGTTCTTACGGTTTAAGTGCACTCTAAGAAACTATTTTTTGAAATTCCGAGTTTAAAGGATTAAAACAAATTAACAATAAAATTTATTATTTTTTTGTTAATTTCTCGGTAAAAAATGAAGATAACTAGATTTTTGGTGTGTACAATTATAAATATCTATAAACCAATTTCTAGATTTTTTGAAATTTGACATTAAAAGGGGTGAAGAAAGGTAAAAAAAAACTTTGAACAATTATTGAAAAGTTGTCTCATTTCAGACTACAAAACGAGATATTTACTAGATTGGAGCTTGCAAACACTCCTCAGATAAATATCTGAAGACCACTTTCGCGTTTTTTTTTATTTCGATTTTTATGGACTGCGTCTGTGTACGGCGCGGGGGCTCAACCAACACTTACTGTATGTGCGTCGCAACAAGCTACTCCTGCCTCCGGTTACTTGACTAAAAGTCATAAAATAAAAGTAATTAAATTTTTTTTTAAATGAGAAACAGGTACGGTACCTCCTTGTGGTGCTTGTCGGATAGCCAGTTAAAATGAATATTTTTAAGATGAAGCCCAACTGTTTTGGAACCAACATTCTTAGATCACTCAAAGTTTCGGGTCCTGTACTCACCAAAGTGTTGCTCTGAAGAAATTACAGTACACTGATATTTTTTATAAATTGAACAGGATTTAACTTTTATTCTCACAAGCATGAGTTTAATGAACAAGTCCAAGGGACAGAGCTCTCTGGCTAGTCAGAAAAAGAAAGCAAGCGATCCATGATCGGATAAATACACCCTGATTGCGACGGGAAACGCATATAACTGTATAGCGCAGCCAAAGCCGTGATGAGGATGTTAGTTATTAGTTAATTATTAACTATTTCACGAGCTTAACTACTGAGTTTTTTATTCTTAACTATGAATTTAAATTCTACAATTACAAAAAAATTTCACTAACAAAAACATACGAATTCATTTTTTTTTTTTTTGTCTTCAGTCATTTGACTGATTTGATGCAGCTCTCCAAGATTCCCTATCTAGTGCTAGTCGTTTCATTTAGTATACCCTCTACATCCTACATCTCTAACAATTTGTTTTACATATTCCAAACGTGGCCTGCCTACACAATTTTTTCCTTCTACCTGTCCTTCAAATATTAAAGCGACTATTCCAGGATGCCTTAGTATGTGGCCTATAAGTCTATCTCTTCTTTTAACTATATTTTTCCAAATGCTTCTTTCTTCATCTATTTGCCGCAATACCTCTTCATTTGTCACTTTATCCACCCATCTGATTTTTAACATTCTCATATAGCACCGCATTTCAAAAGCTTCTAATCTTTTCTTCTCAGATACTCCGATCGTCCAAGTTTCACTTCCATATAAAGCGACACTCCAAACATACACTTTCAAAAATCTTTTCCTGACATTTAAATTAATTTTTGATGTAAACATTAACGAATTCATTAATACACACAAAAAAAAAACTAGCACGCCACACATTACACAAGTGATTGTGTGATACACAAGCACAAACGATTATCCATTTGTACCGAGGCACGCCAAGAATTGAACTAAATCAGTTATTCAAAATAAAAAATTAAACATTAATATTGGATATTAGTTAACAATACAAAACAAAAATTACTTAATACCTATAAAATGACTAAGCTATTAATAAATTATTATAATTTGTGAGGTATAGGCCTATTATTTAATGATTATGTTTATAACTATAAACAATATTAATACCCATGACGGCAACTGCATATAAATATAACTCAAATGAAATATTTTGATAACCTTTATTCGTGTAAAGTGGTCATTCATTTTATGACTCGCTTGACGAAGGTAGTGTAATAATAATGTATCTCTGACTGTCCCATTCCCAAAGAAAACACATGTACTTAGTTTAGACTAACTGCATGCCTAACAAAATAGCTATAACTTTCAAATCACCACATATGTTCTAGTTATGTTTTTATAATTTATTTTTTCAAGAACGTCTTTCATCACATCATATTTCTCTTTCAAATTAATACCATAAATGATTGGTATCGAAGAATATTTGTTACCGTTGTGTACTAGAACCACTTTTAAACTGTACTTGGACGAATCCAAAAGGCGCCAGTCCTCAGGTTTATGAACTTGTCCTAAGTACAATATAAACTCATCAATATTTGTGCTATAAACCAAATTATTTTCATCAATAAAGTATTGAGAAAGTTCTTTTTGTCGGCTTGGAAAGCCCGAAATTTTTGTATTTTTTAAAAATAAATTCCAACCTTGCAGTCTTAATCCTAACAGTTCAGCTTGATTTTTTGATAAATTTAAATCCTTAAACCAAGTCATTTAATTCACCTTTCTGATATATAAGATGTGACTTATTGGAAGATAATTCAAAATAAAAAACATTGTTTTCTTCAGTACTGCCTGATTCTTCATAGCTTTAAAAACCAACATTCACACGTGGCTCAGGAACTGAGATAATTTCAATGTGTGGTACAGGCCTGATTTAAGATTGCAGTGAAGGATATTTTACAGTATGTTTAGATTTTTTAGAAATTTCAGACACACTTGTTAAACAAAAGTAACCGTCGATTACATGATCGTTTGGTTCACGCTAAACCACAGGTACACCAACTGACAAAGCCTTTCGTGTACCTTTCAGCCATCCTCTTAAATATACAGAACAATTAGTTCATACTTCATGAGGAGCCTACGTCTTATCCTGATCACCAATTTTCTACTGAAAATACAAATGACATGCTTTTTTAATTAAAGGTGTAATGTTTTTTCTATTTGATTTTACGGTAAACTCATTACATACATAACCAAAGGCATCCACATGATTTACACAATTTCGAGGCGTTATGACACTGCACTGTTAAAAAACTTAAGACAGCAAAACTAATTCATTCCTAAATCCAGTAATACAAACAACACAACTGAGTTTTCAGCTACATGTTTTGTCCTGCACAGAAATGATAAATGCTGTCCATGAAGGTTCACTCTTCAGTATTAGATATGATGTCATAATATATGACTAGTTTAATTAGTTTAACTAGTCATGCATCAAAAATCTTAAGAAGAATTCTGTACAGAAGAATTGAGAGGAAAGTGGAAGAAGTGTTAGGAGAACACTAATTTAGTTTCGGGAAAAGTATAGGGACAAGGGAAGCAATTTTAGCGCTCAGATTAATAGTAGAAGCAAGCTTAAAGAAAAACAAGCCAACATACGGTGCATTTATAGACTTAGAAAAGGCATTCGATAACGTAGACTGGAATAAAATGTTCAACATTTTAAAAAAATTAGCGTTCAAATACAGGCATAGAAGAACAATTGCTATCATTTATAACCAAATAGCAACAGTAATAATTGAAGAAAATAAGAAAGAAGCAGTAATAAATAAAGGAGTCCGACAAGGATGTTATCCCATTACTTTTTAATCTTTACGTAGAAGTAGTAGTTAATGATGGTAAAGAACAAAAGATAAAGATCCTACGATTTGCTGATGACATAGTAATTCTAGCCGAGAGTAAAAAAGATTTAGAAGAAACAGTGAACGGCATGGATGAAGTCCTACGCAAGAACTACAGCATGAAAATAAACAAGAACAAAACGAAAGTAAAGAAATGTACTTTAAAATGAATGTAAAAATAGGAAGAGAAAAGATTACGAAGGTAAAAGAATTTTGTTATTTGGGAAGTAGAATTACTAAAGATGGACGAAGCAGGAGCGATATAAAATGCCGAATAGCACAGACGAAACGAGCCTTCAGTCAGAAATATAATTTGTAAAGAGATAATTTGTAATTCCGCGATATGAATTCAATACGGAAGGATAAATTCAATTTGAAAATAAATAAATTAGGAATAAAAAAAAGTTACTGAAATGTGACGTAAACGAAGGTCATTTTAAGTTAAATATTAAAACAAGAAACCATAACACAACCAGTATCCGAAAAATATATCCTACTTAGATAAAAATAAATTATTAAAAGCAAACAATACAAAATTACGTTCGAAAAAACAAGCATAAACATATTTGTTTTAATATTTTATGTCTGACAAACGCATTTTAAGTAAAAATACGTAACTGATGAAATTATGGTGAAAGCACACTAGATACTTCCAAGAATCGAACCCAATATATATATATATATATATATATATATATATATATATAGAGAGAGAGAGAGAGAGAGAGAGAGAGAGAGAAAATATCTGATAATAACAACCATTAATTCACGAATTATAAAAATAACGTTTGTTAATTTTTTTAAAAATGTAGTGCTTCAGCGGAGCCAGAATGGGCTCCTAATACAGGAGAGAGCTATGAAGAATGGTGAAATAGAAATAAATGTTAAAAATTAAACGTTTTGTAAAATCAATCTGAGAGAAAATAATTCCTTCACAAATTTCTATTAGAATAAGATATACGAATAATTACTGTATCATACAGTGGAGTATCATGCTCATGCATTTATACGATAAAAATCATAAAATAAGTATTGATTGGTTTGCTTAGCATTTCTCCCGCCACCACCCTAATTAGTATCAATTTCTAGAGTTAAATTTCTAATTTAACTTTCGTTACGTCAATTTTAATCTTTCAAAAAAAAAACTTTTATACAAGAGGTAAACAATTTTGGACACCTAATAATCCCACCCGAGACGCCGCCCGCCAGGAAGGCCTACTTAATTACTAAACTCTAACTCTTATATAACTCATCGAAATAAAATAATTAAAAAATTTCTCAACAATAAAAAAAATCAAATAAAAATGGATTAATTTTGTTGCTGTAGATACGTTGTTAATAAATTCTCATTTCTCTAATAGGAGTTATAGATCTTACACGCTTATCTGTATTTGTCACTGGAATGAATTTTAATTTGATTCTTCAGAGGGTACCTCCCCTCCGATCCTGTTATTATGCCAGAAACATAACACAAACAAGTTAGTCAGGAAACTAGTACGTTAGGGCCGGGAAGGGCAGCTTATATGGGGAGGGGCCTCTCGGCTGTCCAGAAGCGGAAGTCGGGTTGTTCCTATGATCCAGGGGAGACCACGATGGGGGCCTGTGGTGGGGCAAAGTCAGGGTAGTTAAATTTGCTGACACGCCATTCCGAAGCGATCGAGGTAATGCTTTAAAGCTGTCCCAGGTCGCTCTGGATGTTTAAAAAATTTTTTTAAAACTTAGTCTCACAAAATTTTTTTTTTCATTTTCATTTACATTTCTATGTGTACACCAACACAGGGACGCGAGACGGGCAAGTATCGCTCAAAACTTCCATGGTAAAATACAATAACACACAAGCAGGAACACACACGTAGAGGCTTGCCTGTCAAATGAATGTAGATACCAAGTGTGTATTAGCAGGAAGGAGGGGACGTATCCTCACAATAATATTAATTTAAGTTTTGTTTCAAAAAACAAAAGCCAATAAACACAAAACATTTTTAAAGAAAAAATAAAAATAGATTTTCACTAATATATTAATTGCATTTACCACGATAACTTATTATACTTTTTAATAAATATTTTTTAGTAAACAATTACTCATGAAAAATACATGGTTAATGTAGGAATACATTTACGAATAGAGTAGTATGTGTATTACAAGCGCCTTCCTCTTACATCCAAGCTCGTATTTTCGTCTGGCGGCGCACTGTACTAATAACTATAGTACTAGAATTTTTTTTAAAAATTACAGAACTGATCAAATTTGACGCATCTGAATACTATTATGAGAGAGAACCTATTATGAAAGATACCTACGCATGTAATATTGCATTAGGCTTTGTATAAATAACAAAGATCATTTTAAACAGTATTTACGCGAGTCAAATATAAACAGAATATATTCCCCTCAAGTTCAACAAGAACCTTGTCTTCGAGCTGGCGCAAAGGGAGATTTAAGAAGAGGCTGAAGATTCCAGCAGCCTCAGCTTCCGTCTTTCTGATCAGCGGCGTCTTGTCGGAGCAAAATGTTATTACCGACAATTGTCTCAAGAATAAAGGCTCAAATCTCTGTAATTTTGACTAAACTTCGTGCGTAGTTTGGGGATATGACGTCATCTACCAATTCTGCAACTGAGTCAGCAGATTTACAGAAGGGCAAGAAGATCTAGAAAATGAGTCGCAATAGTCGTTCAAGGTCAAGTGTGATAGATGAGAACTTCGATCGAACTGCGACCTTATTGCATGATCGAAATTCTACGGTTGATGAAACCGCTTCGGAAATGAACCCATTCCATTAACACAAAGCACCTTGAATTCCACAAAGTCTGTGAGAGGTAGAGGTAGGTTTTAAGATTTTAAATGGTGAGACGTGGGTCGTTTATTACACTCCCGACTCGAAATCGGCTTGTATAGTTTCATAGGAATGAAGCCTTACATCGTAAAGGTGAAAACGCGTTCGTTAACTTAAATTCCTCATGATCGTCTTTTTGGAACAGAAACGCCTATTGCACGTCATTTTTTCCACAACCGTTGCACTATAAATGGTACGTATTAGTTCCGGCTCTCGGACAAAGTAAAAGACACTATAGAAACAATAGACACCGTCGGCCGATCGATCAGAGATGTGATTCTTCTTCACGACAACGCCAGGCTTCATATAGCAATCGGGATAAGCTTGACGAAATTTACTGAGAACCTTAAAACATCGCCCGTACGAACCAGATCATCCCGAGATTAGTGTTTGAGTTATTGAAAGAGGCACTGAGAGGACATCGATTCCGGAACAACAATTAAATACAAGAGTTCGTGCAAAATTGTATCATGTATAATATTTTTCACTATTCTGAGAGCAAAATCCAGTTTATTTACTCAATATTTATATTTTTCATATTCCCTCAAAAACTGAGTATTTTTTTTTTGTAAAATTTTACATAGTTCTTTCAAAGATAAGTTATCTAAAACTTAAGTGTTATTCTGAGCAAGTGTTATTCTCTCTCCCTCTCTCTCTCTCTCTCTCTCTCTCTCTCTCTCTCTATATATATATATATATATATATATATATATATATATATATATATATATGTGTGTGTGTGTGTGTGTGTGTGTGTGTGTGTGTGTGTGTGTGTGTGTGTGTGTGTGTGTGTGTTTGGGTGTGAGTGTGTCTGAAAGTGTGTATTAATTGCTTGTAATTGAGTAACAGTGCAAGGTGAAAAGATAAAGATGCGATGATTTGCTGATATATATAGTAAAGAAAGTATGAAATGTAGTAGAAATAATGTAGTCAGACCACTGAATATAAAAATAGGAAGAGAAAAGATTACGGAAGTAGAAGAATTTTGTTATTTGGGAAGTAAAATTACTAAAGATGGACGAAGCAGGAGCGATATAAAATGCCGAATAGCACAAGCTAAACTTGCCTTCAGTAAGAAATATAATTTGTTTACATCAAAAATTAATTTAAATGTCAGGAAAAGATTTTTGAAAGTGTATGTTTGGAGTGTCGCTTTATATGGAAGTGAAACTTGGACAATCGGAGTATCTGAGAAGAAAAGATTAGAAGCTTTTGAAATGTGGTGCTATAGGAGAATGTTAAAAATCAGATGGGTGGATAAAGCGACAAATGAAGAGGTATTGCGGCAAATAGATGAAGAAAGTAGCATTTGGAAAAATATAGTTAAAAGAAGAGACAGACTTATAGGCCACATACTAAGGCATCCTGGAATAGTCGCTTTAATATTGGAAGGACAGGTAGAAGGGAAAAATTGTGTAGGCAGGCCACGTTTTGAATATGAAAAAGCGATCACGATTTGAAATAAAATTTTAAAAACCGTGCAAGTCATAGTCTTATTGCTGTAATTTATTTTTGTATTATGGCAAAGATGACTAACCCGCAAAACTTGCAAAGGAAGCTATCGTGCTAGAACTCAATAAAGAGTTACAAAATCAAGGTTATGTTATCTATTTAGACAACTGTTGTAGCTCACAATCTTTACAAAAGATTATTGGATTAAAATACATATGCTGTTGGGACTGTAAGAGAGCATAGAAAAATATGCCCAAAACGTAAGATTCACAGATACTTTCCTTGGGAGAGTTTAGATACCAAAGTACAAGTAATATTTTTTGTATGAAGGGCGTAATAAAAATTATGTTTTAGTTCTTTCAGCGCTATATTCTAAACCTGACGTGATTATTACTGCAATAGTCAAGAAAATGAAATAAAACTCAAAATGTAAAATCACTCAAGTTGTCAAACCATTATATATAATTGATTTTAATATGGGAATGTGAGGACTGGATAAGCATGAACAAGTTTTATCATGTTTTCGGGTTATGAGGTGCTATGCCAAGAGTTACAGAAAGATATTTTTCCATTTATTTGATATTGTTTTTTATAATTATTTTAAACTGTGAAAAATAACAACAGGAAAAGATTTATCATTCAGTGATTTCGGTTTTTTGATTCTAGAATTAACAAACCGTCCATTGTATCAAACTCGCGGCAAACCTTTTGATAGTGTAAGTACCCTACGTTCTTGAAGAAGACAAAAGGCGTATTTGATTCATAAAATTCATGTCAAAGAAAAAAAAAACAATTCAACGAAGAGATGCTTTGTTTGTGCAAGAATAAAAAAGGAAGTGAAAATGTTTTTTTTTTTTGTCGTCTTCAGTCATTTGACTGGTTTGATGCAACTCTCCAAGATTCCCTATCTAGTGCTACACGTTTCATTTCAGTATACATTTAGTACATACATTTCAGTAATATTTTTTGTATGAAGGGCGTAATAAAAATTATGTTTTAGTTCTTTCAGCGCTATATTCTAAACCTGACGTGATTATTACTGCAATAGTCAAGAAAATGAAATAAAACTCAAAATGTAAAATCACTCAAGTTGTCAAACCATTATATATAATTGATTTTAATATGGGATTGTGAGGACTGGATAAGCATGAACAAGTTTTATCATGTTTTCGGGTTATGAGGTGCTATGCCAAGAGTTACAGAAAGATATTTTTCCATTTATTTGATATTGTTTTTTATAATTATTTTAAACTGTGAAAAATAACAACAGGAAAAGATTTATCATTCAGTGATTTCGGTTTTTTGATTCTAGAATTAACAAACCGTCCATTGTATCAAACTCGCGGCAAACCTTTTGATAGTGTAAGTACCCTACGTTCTTGAAGAAGACAAAAGGCGTATTTGATTCATAAAATTCATGTCAAAGAAAAAAAAACAATTCAACGAAGAGATGCTTTGTTTGTGCAAGAATAAAAAAGGAAGTGAAAATGTTTTTTTTTTTTGTCGTCTTCAGTCATTTGACTGGTTTGATGCAACTCTCCAAGATTCCCTATCTAGTGCTACACGTTTCATTTCAGTATACCCTCTACATCCTACATCCCTAACAATTTGTTTTACATATTTCAAACGTGGCCTGCGTACACAATTTTTTTTTTCTACCTGTCCTTCCAATATTAAAGCGACTATTCCAGGATACCTTAGTATGTGGCCTATAAGTCTGTCTCTTCTTTTAACTATATTTTTCCAAACGCTTCTTTCTTCATCTATTTGCCGCAATACCTCTTCATTTGTCATAAAGTGACCCACCCATCTGATTTTTAACATTCTCCTATAGCACCGCATTTCAAAAGCTTCTAATCTTTTCTTCTCAGATACTCCGATCGTCCAAGTTTCACTTCCATATAAAGCGACACTCCAAACATATACATTCAAAAATCTTTTCCTGACATTTAAATTAATTTTTGATGTAAACAAATTATATTTCTTACTGAAGGCTCGTTTAACCTGTGCTATTCGGCATTTCATATCGCTCCTGCTTCGTCCATCTTTAGTAATTCTACTTCCCAAATAACAAAATTCTTCTACCTCCATAATCTTTTCTCCTCCTATTTTCACATTCAGTGGTCCATCTTTGTTATTTCTACTACATTTCATTACTTTTGTTTTGTTCTTGTTTATTTTCACGCGATAGTTCTTGCGTAGGACTTCATCTATGCCGTTCATTGTTTCTTCTAAATCCGTTTTACTGTCGGCTAGAATTACTATATCATCAGCAAATCGTAGCATCTTTATCTTTGCACCTTGTACTGTTACTCCGAATCTAAATTGTTCTTTAACATCATTAACTGCTAGTTCCATGTAAAGATTAAAAAGTAACAGAGATAGGGAACATCCTTGTCGGACTCCCTTTCTTATTACGGCTTCTTTCTTATGTTCTTCAATTATTACTGTTGCTGTTTGGTTAGCAATTGTTCTTCTATCTCTGTATTTGAACCCTAATTTTTTTAAAATGCTGAACATTTTATTCCAGTCTATTCCAGTCATTTTATCGAATGCCTTTTCTAGGTCTATAAACGCCAAGTATGTTGGTTTGTTTTTCTTTAATCTTCCTTCTACTGTTATGGCATTCAATGCCATAATATGTATGAAAATGTATGGCAATCAATGTTGGCGATGTGTTATTCCGCTTCACACAACGTCAAATTTTTTAAATAAAATATATAATTTAAATTAGAATTTTAAGTTGTAATTTAGGTTTAGGATCTAATTAAGTGAATCATCTTAGACTCATAAACCGTAGTAAAAATATCTATGTAGAGAAAATCATGCAATTAGATAACTGTTATCCAAAAATGAAGGCTAGAAATTTGTTTTTCTCATTAATTTTAAAATCTACATTTTTATAATAATTAGTAAAAAAAAAAACACTATTTTATTTTAAATACTTTCATGTAAAAATATTAATGGCCCAATGGGTTGAAAAATTTGTCAGGAAATAAATAATTTGATTTTAAAAAGTTACAACTGCTAAACATTTGCTTAAAAACAGGTGAATTCGCTAGTCAGTGCTACATGTCGAAACAGAAAACTTTAGCTCACTGGACTAGTTTAGCGGTTAACCTGTTGTCGCAAATAAGTTTTTTAAAAGCTGATTTTCGAAGTCGTAGATTTTGAGTTTCAAATCGTACGAAAAGTAAGTTGCTTTTATACGGTTTTGGATACTAGACAGTGAATACTGAATGGTCCGCCTGAGATGTATAAGACTAAACCTTATTTACATATCATACGAGTACATGTCGTCCCAAAATTGTTGGGCCGTAGGGGTGGGAGGGGGTTGCTTATTGTTCACTAGTTTAACGGATTGCAACGTACACATTAGGAAAATAAGAAAATATTTTTTTGAAAATTATATATATACATACATAATACACAAAGTTTGTGTGACTTTACATATACGAGTACATACATGTAAAATTACTCACACTTTTATGTGCATAAAAAATAAAAAGTAATTAAAATTATACGTCAATTTTTCAGCGGTCGTCGTCACGGAACCCAGTCTGACGACTCTTGTGAAGACTGCCATCAGCATTATTTTGTTATGAAGGTAGGGAACCAGGATAAGTCCGCAAATATGTTGCAACGGTACTTACGTATTAACGCCACCGCAGCTACAGCTTTATTTAAAAACAAAGTAGTCAATCGGATTTCGGTGGAAAATGGGCCGATATAGAGTTTAACATAGATTAAAATAAATAAAAATTATTTATTTTATAAATATAACCAAATTTTACCTACGCTCGCTTTGTTCGCTAACCTTGACTAATTAACACCGTAATTCTTTGAGTATTTATTTAATAAATACTCATAATAAAGAATTACGGTGTTAATTAATCAAGGTTAGCGAACAAAGCGAGCGTAGGTTAAATTTGGTTAAATTATATTTATAAAATAAATAAATACAAATAACCATTTCTTAAAATTAATAAAGAGACTCAAAAAAATAAATACTCAATAAAGCTGTAGCTGCGGTGGCGTTAATACGTAAGTACCGTTGCAACTCTTGCTCAGTTATACTACGAGAATGGGTGAAAAATAAAAGTGTAAAAAAAAAAGATGTATAGACTTGTACAGTCTCAGTTCGACCAATCCTGAGATGTGTGGTTAATTGAAACCCAACCATCAAAGAACACCGTTATCCACGATCTAGTATTCAAATCAGTATAAAAGTAACTGCCTTTGCTGGGACTTGAACGCCGGAACTCTCGAATTCCAAATCAGTTGATTCGGGAAGACGAACTTATCACTAGACCAACCCGTGGGTTATTCCATGGCGCCCTAACCTAAGTAAAAATATGACTACTCGTAAGTAAGAGATAAAAATAAATAAAACTCGTGTATCTTCGTTACTTTTTTACTTTATTAGCATTAAATTAATAATTATAAATGTCTTGGTTCAATTAATTATGAAGCTTTTACAATATTTCGCGGCGCCCCTATGAAGAGGCCGCGGCTCCTCGGGGCGCAGCCCCAAATTGATACAAGCAAGGAGATTTTTCACGCGTAAAAGAAATTTGCTACTATAAAATGTATAACTAAAAATTAGGAAAAAAATTTTGAAACGGTTTGTGTCGAGTGTAGCGCTTCAGAGAAGTGAAACAGGAGCAACAGGAAAAGAAAGAATATCTCTTGAAGTTTACTGTTACAAAACGATAAAAATTAGGCGAGACGATCAAATTAGCAACGAATAGGACTTAAGAGTTACAGGAGAAGGAGAAAGAAACGAACCGGGTTGGTGGGTCAGGTTTAGTTTATTTGTTGATGGATGTTTTACCTTCAAGACGTAAAAGATAAACCTGTACAGGACTTCAGAAATTGGAATATATGAAACAAATAATCAAGGAATTCGATTGCAGAATGTATGTTGATCGTAGAATAAAAAGAATGGAAAGTAAGCATAAAACGGTCCAAATAACTGATGATTTAAAAAAGAATATCTTGTATAGGATTCTATTATAATTATTGTGCAATACCACGTCTCCCAATAACGCTAATCCTAATCACTCATGCGCTTTTGATTCCGCCTAAATACAAATTCAATTAAGATTTAGTCTTGTAGTATTGATAGTTATTGAAGACAAACGAAACCCCTTACTGAGGTAACTGAAATTGATCTAAGGGTTAAAAAATTGTTTTAAAATTATAGTGATTGTTAATTCCTTCTGTTACTACGACCGGTGAATATAATCGTGAGTTTAACAGAAGGAAGTATTTCTATCTTTCAAAAGGAGTAGTATAAAAAAGCGGGTTTAAACGCAAATTCAAAGTCATCCACTTGGCGCCAGGCAGTCTGCTGGCGCGCACGCTAGCGTGCGCGCTTCTGAAAAAAGCCTGAAAAGCCTACACGCTAGCGTGCGCGCTTCTGAAAAAAGCCTGAAAAGCCTACACGCTAGCGTGCACGCTTCTGAAAAAAGCCTGAAAAGCCTACACGCTAGCGTGCGCGCCAGCAGACTGCCTGGCGCCAAGTGGATGACCTTGAATTTGCGTTTAAACCCGCTTTTTTATACTACTAAAAGGTTTTCTTGAATGTTTGCTTAAAACGGTTTTTAAAAGGTTTTGAACTCCTGCTTGCTTTGAGGGCCCCGAGTCCAAATTTGGTAACAAAGTCCGTACGCATTTGTTTTGTATGTCTTTGTTTTGTGTGTTTTACACGTCTATTGTGTTTCGTACCTCAAGAGGGGTTTCATTTCAATCATTGAGTTTGTGTGATACTGCAATAGCTTTGAGTTTTAGGAAGATTAATTTTTTTAAAACATATCGATGAGAAAGACAGACTTTTTGACGTTCTTTTATTGCAATTTTACACGTGTATTTTTTAGCTTATAAAAATAATAATTTTAGACGTTAGATTGAAATAATTTTGAAAAAATTCATAATATGAATTTGTCCGTGTTTGTTTATTAGATAACCAAATAAATATATATATTTATAATAAATATAATCGAACCGATCTTAACCTACGCTCGCTAGTCAACGTTAGCCAACGAAGCGAGCGTAGGTTAAGAAGTTTCGTTAGATTATATTTATAATATTGGTAACGTTCCGGAAAATTGTTTCGCTCGTTTCGTCTTCATTTTGACCTGTAATATAACATATTGCAATATGGGAAAAATTGAGGTCGGAGAATAATTGCTCAGAATTACCTAAGAAGGGTTTTACAGTAAATAATAATTCAATAAAAACATAAGAAGAAAAAAATCAGAAGTTATTAGTGAAATAAAATTTTATGTATTTTTAAAATGCGTGTATATGTAATTTAGCAGGCGTACAAGGAAGTCATGTGGTGTCCACATCATAATTTTTTACGTAAAAGATTTTACAAGGTTAAGAATTTTATCGTAAACAATATCTATTTTGTTTATTTAGATAAGAAAATATGAAATGTCATAACAGGAATAATAAAGTTAACTTTATCTCTCGGAGAATAATTAAAATTTAATCTCGATTACCGGTGAAGTTCAGAAAGATTGTTGACAAAATATTTTTGTAGAACGGTGGATGAATTTACAGTTTGAAATCGAGTTAAGAATTTTGATTCGTATAAAAAGCGTCAAGGAATAGAGTTTATTCAGTGGAAAACAGACAAATGGAAATGTAATTTTTTTCTTTTCCGATTAATTTTTCAAACAATTTAGACAACTTTAAAAATTTGTTAAAAAATGAAGCTACACTGTTATTAATAAAATATCAATTTGCCGAACACAATCGTTAATACAGAACAGTCATCTTTCATTGAACATACTTTTCTTTTTTAAATTAAGGAGAATAAGATCGATTTTGCAAGAGAGTGTAATCCTTTGTAAACTAGTCGAATTATATCTTTGCTGATGATTTTGAATATTAATAATATTCCTTAGTAAAAAGTTTAAAAACAAAGAAAGGCTTATGTTATTCAATTATTCTTTAAAAAAAACCTAAGAAAATGAAAGAAAAATACACAATTTTTCAATGCATTTTTACGCCTGTGTAAAACGAACAAAAAGTAAAAAAAAATCTAAAAATATTCTTTATATAAAAAACTTTTTCTCTATCAATATCTAGCTCAACTGCTTATGAAAGTAATCTGTTATAATCAAGAATTGTTATCTTTAAAATAAAAACTGATGTGTTTGTAGTGAATGAGAAAATGCATATATTAATAAACGGAAATTGAAATGTTAAAAATTTTTTTTTAACAATTTCATTAACTGTGGCAACGTGGAAAAAATTTAACAGTATTAACATGTTAATGTACAAATGAGCAGTATTACACTTTAAAACATAATTTCGTTCGCATTGTAGTAATTACTACTTTTAATTAAAATTATAATTTTTTAAAACTTTCAATTTCAGATATTGTAATTTATTTACTAATAACAATGTACGAATAAAATAGCTGTTACGTGAAAATATATCTAAAACGACTCAAACCGGGTAAGGTCAACAATCAAAGGTTACTTTAATCTAGTTATTAAGGAACATTTTAAAAATTGTATTTTTATCGAATACGGGTGCCCGCCACCAGTTAGTTGTTCCCTTTAAAACGGTGGCTTTTTAGGAACAGATAGGGCTACTGTAATACTTCAATTTATCGATCACCGAAAATTTACTTACTGGCTGTTACACCGACTTCGGTGGCCGAGTGTTTGTTATTGCATAGTATTTTCTGAAACATGTTTTCGTCCCTAACATGCGACGCCACATGAATTCGGCAAAGTAGAATTCCACGTGATGCCTGGCAGTTCTCCTCTGCTTTTTATTCCACTGACCCCCACAAGCGTTCAACGGTTTAACTACTAAACACCGCTCTGAGGATCGACAAAATGAAACCGATGATTCCCAGTATAATGGCGGAACCCTTCCGTTTCAGTGCATCCGTTTGATATGCGCTTCAGGAATCTGAATGCAATTTGCTCCTGTCATTAACGTGTCTTTGATAGCGTCGAGCAAAATTTGAATCCATCTGTCGGCAACTTTCACAACGAAGCACTCACCGTTTTCCACAAACAATGCCACTGAAAACCCACTATTGTGGATAAACGCGACAACCATGATTTTTGCGCCTCGAGAACAGCGTCTCATTGATTTCTACGACTACACTGTTTTCCCCAATTTTTTCTTTCCGGTGTAGTTCAATATAGTCGACGTACAATTCTCTAATGAAATTATTCTAGTCGACTACTGCATTCAGACCCGACTGATGATTGATAGTTCGAATGCCCAACTACAAAGAAAACGTACGAAGGCCACGAAGCTGAGGTTCGATTTTTCAGCCACGTACCGACACGCATATAGACTTTCGACTAGCAAGTACAGTATTTTCGGAATTTCACAGCCAGGATGTTTTACGAATCATTATACTTTAGCTTATTTGGTTTTACATAACTTTTATATTTAACGTCGATTAGACTAAGTTAGCGAGCGAAGCGAGCGTTTTTTATGTTTGGTTAGGTTATTTTGATATAAGTACGATTGCGTGTACTGATAAATCTTACGTGTATCAACACAACCCACGTTCACTTCGCTCGATAACCTCGTCCAATTAACGTTAGATACACAAATTATAACTATAATTTTTTTCCCCTGTGAAATTCCGAAAAAGTTTGGAAGAACGTTCGTTCCAACGCCATACAACACCATCGGTTTTGTAAAAACGCATACCGTGTACATTGCGAAGTTATCTGTTTCACGGTAGAATGCCTCGCAGTTGCAGTAGCTCAACGGCATCGGTCTAATTTAGTAGGGAAATTCGAAACATTCGTGTTAAACGCCGGTAGCGAAATTAAAATCCTTTCAAGATAAACGCACAGAACTGAGTCTAGGTAATAATTGATACCTAATGAATCTAGATTTTAACATTTAGATACAATTTTAACATCAGATATCGTATTGAATTCACGTCGTTGCAATCACGAAACTTTTTCTTATCTTATTCTTTCCTTTCCTGGCATTTAAATCAAATAACATTCCTTCGTTGTTACAAATAAATAAATTGAGTATTTAAACAAATAATCAGTGGCGCCCATTTTCGATAAAAGTACCAAAAAGTTTATTTTTGGTACCGATGTTTTCAAGAGCGTAAATTTGAATTTAAGTTGAAAAATAGTCAAAATAATATAATTTTCTTCATTTTTGTAAAGGAAAATCTTGTTAATAGAATTTAATTAAATAGGATAAAAGCATACCGGTTTGGATTAAAACAACATCATCCTCCCACCCTTAATTTTTTACTGTTAAATTATAAAGGAAGTTGTTAATCATCAAACTCATCGGCAAGGATATAACATGCTTATAAATTGTAGAGTAGACTTATGTTATATAAAAAACTTATTTTTATATGTGACAATAAATCTATTTTGTTTTATTATACTTTTTTTTTTCAAATGTACATCCGACTTGAAATAGTCGCCTGTTATGCAAATCTTTTAGTACGGTTAAGCAAGATACAAAATGAAGATAAATTATTATTAAGACAATTCGTAAAAGCGGATTCAATTTCAAAGACACAACTAGATAATAGATAATAAAACAAATATACTTTTCATATGTTTTCCTATTCTATAAGGTAGCTTTTTATTAATTCATCTTGGCTTTAATACGACTATTGTTGGCTTATAATTAGGCTATTTTAGGTTGTATAAGAACATTGTTTGAATATTTCAAAGGAGTTTCTCCTTTCATTTTGTTTTTTTTTTTTTGTAATATGTAAGAGAACAGACTGTCGGATACAATGGCGAATGAAAGAGAATTAAACAATATTTATTTCATAAGACCCGATGAATAGCAGTTAAGAATTCTAAAAGAAATCCACCCTTCTCGTTTTACATTTTCCATTATCATTTCTATGAATAATTAAATTATAACAGTACGTAAATGTCTTATTTATTGTTACGTTCATCCGTTGTTACATTTAAATACGATTGCAAATTAAATGAAAACATACATCTTTGTTTTTATAATAATAATAACATAAATTAATGTCTAGCCTTTGTGTTCCAACTGGAAGAAAACTTAATAGCAGTCTTTCTTCTTACATAACAGTAGTAATAATAATTAAAAAAATGACGGATAATGCGAGAGAAAAATAAACGCGAAGAAGATAATAATCGATTAAAGAAAAACGTTTTTCTTTTCAATTAAATCGATAGTATTAAAAATAGAAATATCTATTTCTAGAAATAAATAAATATTTTAATTAACAATCTAAATTTTGTTTACAATTAGACCCTTTTAAACCTGAAAGAAATCCACTTAATGGCAAAAAATTGACGACAACGGTAAACCTTCCCGGCAAACGAACCGAGTTATGAACTCTGACCCCTTCTATCCTTCAACCTGTTAGAAATCACACCATCAAATAGCATAAACGTCCCGTATAAAAAAAGGCTATGAAAAATTAGAAGGTTTTTACAGCTAATCCCATTTATTAACCAAAACAAACAGTACACACACGCAAACATCTAATACATGCGATTACTAAGAAAGTAACAGACTCTCAGGAAGTGCTCTACTGGTGAAAATAAAGAAAAATGTTCATATAAACAAAGGTTTGGAAACGCTACATTAGCAACTTTCGACTGGCGAAAGATTTCGCCCTGATTTCTGCGCCTTCGGTAGAATTAAATCAGACTGCAATTTTTGGGACCCAAATAAAAGGATAAATTTAGTGGTTTTATAAGAAATCTCACCTGAAAAGGTGAAAAAAAGTTCCCAAAATTATACTTTCAGTAGTTTTTTACAAATCTGGGGTAAAAGATAAAAGATTGGGGTCGAAAAAATCTGTAATTTGTTTGAAATAACATAATTTTGTTTTGGGTAATGAACACGTAAACAAAATGAGTGGGTAAACAAAATACTGCAAAACAAAAGAATTAAATATTTTACAAAAATAAACAATCAATTTTTTTTAAATATGAAACTCAAATAAAAGCACGTACATAAAAATCTGATGTGGACACTACATGACTTCCTTGTACGCCTATTAAATTACCACACATTTTTTTAAAAAATACATAAAATTTTATTTCACTAACTTCTGATTTTTTAAATTTTTTTAATGTTTTATTGAATAATTATTTATAGTAAAAATATTTTACAGTCAGAGGTTAATAATCACTAATAAATCAATATATTTAAATTTAAAAAAAATAATAATAATAATAATGAAGTCTGATTCGAACCGATGTGCCTTCCCCTAAGATCCAAATATTTCATTAATTAAAATTTCATTTGCTTATAACTCTGGAACCGATGAAAATAAGTACTACTTATGATATATCACTGAATCGCTCTCGATGAGGACCGATTACTTCAGTTAAGATAAAGTGAAAAAATCCAAATGTTTTGAATTTTGGGCTATTTTGGACGCTTTTGGTCCAGTTGATTGCAATCAAAAGGGGAGGTGCGCAACTATATGTTACAACAGTCCTAAATCCAAAATTTCAACATTCTACGGCTAATCGTTTTTGAGTTATGCGAGATAAATATGTTCGTATAGTCACTGAAACCAGTCAAAATGGATTCAGGAATGGTCAAAATGGATATTTCCGTTGAAATCTGAAAACCGAAATGTTTCACGATTACAATACTTCCTTATGCGAAAAGTAAAAAAAATTATTAAACATCTTTAAAGCTAATTAAAAATTAGTTTTATCTAAATTTGTTGCAAATAATTTCATAAATTGGCAATACTAACAGCTGATTCCAACAATTAAGTTTTTTGAATTACAAATGAACAGCAATAAACTGGTTAAACAGCAACGTTTACCCTTCCTCTTTTCCGTTTCTCGATGTTTCATTTCAATCTGAATCCAAAAAAATACTAAGTTGATTTTTGGCATGATTGTGCCGTAATTTCAGTTTTCAATAACTGCCAGAAAAGTGAATTCAATATATTAAAAAAAAAGTGTTCAATATTAATACGTATTCAAAAGTATTATAAATTAGCTTGGGGCCAGATCAACAATAAATTCACTTGATGACGCGTTAGAAAAGGTAATTTTAATAAATTTTAATGAAATAAATTTAAAAAAACTAATAAAACTGTTTTTCAAAACAAAGTAAAAATAAAAACTACGTAACAAAATAAAAAATGTTTAATTCTTTCTGAAGTTCTTTTCAAGTAGACTTTAAAAATCGACTACAAATTATAAAAAAAAACTACAAACATTTAGCTAAACCTAAATTTATCGCCGATTAAAAATCTGAAATTTTAAGAATAATTAATGAAAAAGTATTATGTTTATTTTATAGTAAATTTATTTTTAATTTGTTTTTTATTTTTTATTTTATTTCATTTTTTTTTTTTTTTTTACCGATGAATTAATTCACCACAGAAGCATGCAAAAAGATTGTTGTACGTGAGAATATGAAAATGGAATTTTGTAGCTTATGAAAAATACCATGCCTGTCCGAGATTCGAAATTGCAACCTCCGAATGAAAGACCGAGACGCTACCACTCCACCATAGAGATCGGTTTCATTTTTATTTTAAATAAAAAATGGGCTAAAAACCACGTGTCCGAATAAAAACAAGCGGTTGCAAGAAACACAAACAAACGAAAGCTAATTCTTATGAAAAAGAGAAGAAATACAAACATTTAGTTACAATTTTTTTTTTTGTGATAAAATACATCAATCTATTTGTATCATTATGTAATCCATCAGTAATAAAATAAGCAATGATGATAACAATAAAATGTAAAATAATAAAATTATGTATGTACAAAAGCTAATTTTTTTTCGGAAGGAAACAAATTTTTAATGAATAAAAAAATTTTGTTAAGATATATCGAAAATAATATTTTAATTACCGAGACCTCCAGGGAAATGTTCTCTACAAAATAAAAATAATAAAATTAATAAACGCAGGTTGAGCTGAATTAAGTAAGAGGAAAAGAAAAAAAAATGGTATAAAACAACTTTTAATAATAGGCATAATTTTTAAAAACTATTGCGCAGTTCTACGCAAGAAAACAGACTTATTGTTTACGACGTCCTCGCTATTAAGTGTACAACGTACTACACACGTTCGATTTTGTAGACCCAACACACAAGCAATTTAAATACATTTACTCGCTGCATAAGCGCCTATAAAAAAAAATACACCAATTTGAGGTTATATAGACTGTGTAGTCTATATAACCTCAAATGGTTATGTAGTCTGTTGAAGACCTTAAATAAACCTAGCTCAAGAATGACTCAAACAATATTCATCAATTTTTTTAGATTCACATCAGCGTACTACTACGGTATAAGTAAATTTTAATGAAATTAATCAAGTAGTTTTGAAGATTTTCGAGTCCCAAAATTGTATACACGAATGATATTTTTGAGATTTTCGAGACAAAATTTTATACACGAGTAGCATTTTCGTAATCCTCATAACTTCGAGATGCAAAGAAAATTCAATTTCACTACCCAACCGAAATTATTACCGAAAGTAATACCCCGTAATTTTCTTCGAAAAGTCGGTAAAAAGAAGAGAAGATACAAAAATTATTACTGAAAACTACATTTTTAATACTAGACAAGTAATAAAGTACCTTTTACATAAATATATATATTACCTTTTACACAGCTGATCGTTGCTTAATCAAATTAGTTTATTATTACACATTCTCAGGTTAAGTTGCACGTATTAACCTGTCCGTCTCGAGATACGTACTGATAATCGGAAATTTCCGTGATTGATCGGTGCATTTCGGTGTCTCTAAATGCAAACCTATTGTGTTACGAGTGCCTCGTCGTCTGTATGTTCATGTTTTGAAAATTAAACTCCGCCAGCCAGCATTAATTTAGTTGAAAATCTGCAAAAGTTAAAATTTAGGATATTATTTATTTCATTAGACTATAGAAACGTTTACATCAATAAGCTTTGTGTTATAACAAAATTGTCAACATATTTTACAATCGAATAATTTTCTAATAGAAATTTAATAAAAACAGCATATTTAATTTCATAGCCATCAGTAGTTAAAATTCACGTAAAAGTTTCTGTTCCACATTTAATTTTCTAATTAATTAATTGTTCATTTAATTAAATAATTAACGATATTTCCGTTCATGACAGCCGTTAATGGTAATTATTAATGAACTTTTGAAACTGTAAACCAAATAAATTTTATAAATATGTGTTTTATTACAACAGTCGTCATCTTCATTTACTTCAGTTGCCTACTTGCCACTATCTTGAACTAGTGGAAAAAGGGAATGAGAAGTTTGAAAAATTTATTTAAAACGTTTATAAAATGCGGTTCAATTTATAATAAAAAGTAAATTAGTCATAAAAAATATTTTATAGTTTAAAGTAAAACATAAATTTTAGTTCATAAATTGTTTAAATACAACTTAATGGTAATTCTGAGCGATTACTGGATCAACTTAAATTTTTTTTCATACTTTATAGATCAGGAAAACACAAGATTTAAATGTCAAAGTTTTCCCGATCTTAAGCATTTCTATTATGGTATATTAAAGTATGAAAAAAATTGAAGGTGATCAAGTAATTTCTCAGAATTACAAGTTAATAGCGTTAAAAAAATAATTAGTTTTAAATAGAAAAATTGAATTTTCATCTAATTAATTTCAAAATAGACATTTATAAAAAGATATTTCTGACTATTAACGAATATTTTTTATTTTTTTATTTTATAAGGATTGGAGAAATCTTGTTTATATAAGTTCAGTTTGCGCTCATATTTTCCAGCAAAATATGTGTGGCTAATAAAGTATTAAATATAATATACTATTAATATATATTTACAATAAAATATTATTATTTTATGGCCGACATCCTTGGCGATGTGTTAGCCTCTCTGTTATTCATCTGGAAGGTTTTGAATTCGAATCCGGATCAGACATCGTGTTTTTCATACGCTACAAAATTTCACCCGTCATTACATAATTTTAATTGATTGTCCTATTATCGAAGAAAATATTTTTCGGAATACTGAAATGATCGTAATATCTATAATGTTTTGTTCAAAGTTACGCCGTATATATGGTCGGCAATTCAATTAAGTACTGGGTTGTCAAGAATGTTATTTTAGTTTTATAGTGTCAAATAAAACTTAATTTTTTTATACAACAATGAACTATAATCATAATATATTTTCCATTTTGTCCAAAACGGAAGATGACAAATCGAAGGTACTGTGAAATTTAGAAATGCTATTCCACGTTTAATTCACTTATATTATAATTAAGTGAAAGAATAGTAACAAGCTCTGACATCGGACTACACATAATTCTGTAATTATTTACAGAGTCAAGTACAAAGTACCTGGTAAATTTGTAAACTAATTACGTTACCGATATCTGAGTTCCTGCAATATATTTCAATAAAAGTTGCTCACTTATTTCTCCTTGATAAAGCAGTAAATTACAATTAAGGTGTAAAGCGAGCAGTATTCTGCTCTCTATCCCGATGGGAGTGATCCATCACATACAAGATAAAGCATTGCATACCAACACAAACACAAATAAAACCAGCGTGTGTGAATTACGACCGACGCTAATGCACTGTCCACGTGCTCTTGATTTATTTCTTTAAAATGATACCTTTTTAGTGGTTGATTTAAACAGGAAACTTCTACTATCTACCAGTATTTTGAGTCTCGATGTGTTAAAAATAAAAAAAAAAACATAAAATCACACCAAATGATGATATAATCTATTCACTCGTATTTCATCTTTAGATATATATATATATAATATATCCAAAAAAAAAAAAATTACAATGAAATTGTAAACCGTACAGTAAGAGTTTTGCATTTCTTCCACTCAAAAAACAAAAATTTCTGCAATATAAATAAAATTGTTTTTAACAAAGCGATACTGATATCAGAAAAGGTAAAACACTACATTTCTATTATCAAAATCTGTTATTAATTTAGAATTTTCTTTAAAAAAATATACAAGTTAAATATATTTAATAGACCAGTGATTCCCAAACTGTGCGCCGCGGCGCCCCGGGGAGCCGCTGCCTCTTCACAGGGGCACCGCGAAATATTGTAAAAGCTTCATAATTAATCGAACCAAGACATTTATAATTATCAATTTAATGTTAATAAAGTAAAAAAATAATGAAGATATATGAGTTTTATTTATTTCTGCTTCGCTTTCGTCAAGTATCCACACGATTTTATTTATTTATTTATTTTTTCCTAAATCAAGTTTTTAACCTGTAGCAGTAATGTCACTACCTGCTTGAAGTTCTTTGTTGCATTCATTAACTCGATTCTCCACAGATCCATAATAGTAGCCCGTTTAAACTAGCCAAATGCATTCACAGTCGGACTTAACTGCTTACATTAATCAGCGCAATATCTATTCATATATATTCAGTCTTTGAAAAAGAAGATCTCTGCTCTTCCATACTCATTTTCTTTCACATCCTATAAAATACAAAGAACATTACATTTAGTACATATTACTTTAATAAGAAGATAAATTTGGATTAGATTATACAGTTGTATCGTAATCATAGTAGTTTAAACCCAGTATAAGAGGTTGCCAATACACTGATCTAAACCATCTCCTTTTTCATCCCTCAGTCATCATACTATTTGAGCATAAATTGCCAAGCAGTATTATAATCATTAAAAAATTGTTCTGAATCTCAGACAAAGACCTTACAAATTTTTACTACAATTTGCAGATGATCTGAATCACAGGTAAGAGAATACGACTGGGAAAATGGTTTCTTGAAAGAAGGTAGAATGTGAAAAAACATGCGATAAAATATCAAACATTTATGAGATTATTTGAGTCAATTACTGAATAACTATTTTAAACTATCATAAAAATTAGGAAGTAGTGTTTGGAGGAGTGTTAAGGAAATAATTCATATTAAATTGTAATGTGAAAAGTAATGTGGGCAAGATAAGTTCCTCACCGTCCCGTTAGAGCACAAGAAAAAACACTAAGCAGCCATGACTCTACTTCTACAATATTTTGAAAGAAAAACATATAATTTATTAATCTATTATTACCTGTTTAAGACTAGAGTCCACAACTTTATTTTTAAATCTAAGAGATCAAGTACGGAATAGAAACATGTTGACTCTTCTCCTTAAAGAAAAGAATACCTCATTCCCATTCATAATATCCAGGTCATTAGGTGAATAATCATAAAAAATAGCAAATAATTTCTACCTCAGATGAAAACACTGCTATTAGATGATAACTACAAGATCTATAACTGTAGCGAATCTATCTGACTAAAACTGTGTACCGATATGATTCTTGCAATATAAAATAGTCTATAAATAGAATATAAATAGACCTTAACTTCATAGCAGTCAAAAAAATTTATATTAATCCATATTATTATTAAATTTTGTTGAATAAAAAGTGAAGCCAGAAATCCAGAGAATAAGCCAAAATTCACTTTCATTCCGTCAAGACAATTTTCAACCTCATTACTCTTGTTTGACATTGTTAGCTACCCATCAACTCATGTGAAATATTTTACCTCATCACTTGTACAGTCCTGACTTACCTTTATTTCAGCGGTTCTCTAACTGTGATATGCATACCACTGATGGTATACAGAACTTTACAAGGTGGTATTACAATAAAAACTTATTAGTACAACAGATATTTATTACGTCACAGCACACATGTAGTGACTTGCCTGTCCCATTTATGCATCGTATTGCACATGTACAAATAAGTTCCTTAATAGCAACTGTAAAAGAATTCCTGTCTTTTCCTCCAGCAATTAAATGAGTTGATCAAAGTTATTCTACAGGTGGAAACAGCTGATTCTCACTCCGTGATAATTTGATTTGAAAATGTTATTATTGTGTTACTTTTTCATTTGATAGAAAAATTGATATGCTATTGCTGGCGTATGTACATCAAAAGGGACATGGATAAGAGACTTAATTGAGCAACAGACAGAACATTGTCAGTTAAGACCCTGTACTATCGAGCACTACTTCAGAATCAGAATATGCGGTGAGTCAAGAACTTCTTCCTACTAAAATATGAAAATTTGTGAGAAAATATGATCCTGAGTATATTAATTGGATTTACTGTTACAGATTTAAACAATGAGCTACAACCTCAATTTATAATCTGCTTTGAAATTCTTTCAAACCAAACAGGAATCCTCATTATTGAAACGGCATCCTACTTCTAAATATTTAATGTTATCAAACAAACCTAAGCATTATTTTATTCAAAAATTGTCAGAAACAAAATACACAAAGAAAATTATGTCATCTTTTTTTGAGCAATATCAAAAAGTAGTTGAGGCATCTTTCTTAGTGAGCTTAATACTAACAACATGTGGAAAAGCTCACACAATCACTGAAGAACTGCTGTCACCTTCTGTGAAAGATATGATGACTTGTATGTTCGGTGAATCATCAGTTAAACAGCTAGATATGATACTACTGTCAAATTATACCTTGCATCACACAACTGAAAGCATGCATTAAATGTTAAAGAAAACTAAATATCTCGAGTCAAAAATTGTGATTTTATATTTCCCCTTACAACTCTATAAGAGCACAGATGTAAGAGACTATGCTTAAGTTGATGACCAGTTGTAAGAAACTTACGTGCAGTATCTATTTCAAAGAACAATTAAAGGGGAATATTTATTTTATGATAAGCTACGAACACAAACTATAGCTGATGAATTAAAAAAACTGGATAATTTCTTTGCAGAAAATAGACTGGACAGGAAGCAATGCAATTGCTTCTGTTTTAATGGTGCTAGAGCTATGAACAGGAAAATATGGAGGTGTTGCCACCAAATTAATATTGGTCACAGAAAATTTGTACCCTTACTAAATTCAGCATCATTTAGCTTTACCAGATTTATTGAAGCTTTACCAGCAAAATGAGTGCATGAACAAATTAAAGATGTTCTTCAGGAGATCACCATGGTAGTCAGTTTTATTAAATTTCAAGCTTTAAACTTTGTTTGAAGCTCACACAGTTCCACTTATTTTTGAAACATAATCTGAAGTGTGCAGTGTTCATAATTAGTTATTCCTGGACACTGAGGTGAGAAGCCTTTCTAAAGGAAAAATGCTGAGTTCTTAATGGATATCAATTTTGAACTGCATGATCGATTGACAGATGAGTAGTGGATCACAACAGTAACTTACTTATCAGATATTTTCAATCGTCTCGTGATTTATATTTAAGTTTACAAGGTAAAACAATAAATCAATTTTCAGTAGACAACAAAATAAAGGCATTTATCAGAAAATATCATATCATGAATAATAGTGTTTCAAATGAAAACCTGCAATTTTTTCCAAATTTTGAAAATGTTGGATAGTACATAAAATTAAAATTAAAGATAATTTCAAGAATACCATTGAATGCCATTACCTAAGCTTCCTGAAACTTTTGAAGAATATTTTAAAGAAGACTATTCTGAACTCTTGGATATGAAACCCTTTTGTACTGGATATCATTCCTGAAACTGTAACTTTAATGAAATAGAATGTTTGAATATTGGTTCAGTTGAAGTTTGATTAGAGTTATGTGAATTTTGGCTAAAAGTTAAAAATGGATATGCTGAAAAGTATTGTTACTTTTAATTCCATTTTCTACCATTTAGTTTTGTGAGACTGGATTTTCTGCTGTGGTGACAGTAGAAACTAGATTTCTTAATAAACTGAGCCAAAATAAATTTATAATTGATAATTAATTTAATTTAATTTAATTTAAACCTTAATTTGCATTTAAAATTAAGTTCAATCAAACCAGATATCTCTTTGCTTGTTTCAGGCATTTCTTGAAAACCTTCTTTATAACACCTTTCTCACTAAATTTTTAGACTTCAAAACTTTTATAATCAGTGATGTAAGAAAATTTATAATATAACATTTCTTTATAGAGTAAATAAATGTTTTTGTAAAAACTTATTAAAACGTTTGTATTAATATAAAATTTTAATATGTGATTTTATTAAATATTTTTACAAAATAACTAGAAACGTTTTGAAACTGCAATCAAAAAAGATTGGAATTGTTTATTCTTTTACCATTCTGAAATCTAACTCTTCACCGTCCTATTGACATATTACATATTTAATAGTTCAGTGGTACACTAATGATCTGTAATTCATACAAATGGTGCTTAAAAAAAAATGTTGAGAACACTACTCTGTCTGATTATCATTTATTTGAACCATCAAATGAATTTTTTGGGGAAAATAATTTTTTATTTTAATTAATTAGATTAGCTAAAGATATTAACAAGATAAACAGAAAGGATAAAAATAAGACTGCTATGATCAATAGCTGAAGATTAAAGAAGGCAAACTATAACGCATAGAAAATGAGACAGTGGGGGTAAGCCTCCATTGCCTCATAAAGCATAAGATTTTAAAGTAGAGGAAAATAAATATTTAATTTTTCAAAAGAAAAATATGCATGAAAATACGCTTTTCCTTTAAACAAAACTAAAAATGAGATACAGGAAATGTGACATGGATTTCTTATTAGTAGAGAATATTATAAAAAAACAGAAATCAAAAGTAATAAAATTTATAGAAAAGATTACAATATTAATTTAAAAATTAAGATAAAGCATAATAAACCAAAAATTGGAGCAATTTGTTATTTAGGTGTATTAGAATTATAAAATAGAGAAAATGTTAAATATCAATCAACATTAACAAGAAAAGCTTTCATGGAGAAAAAGATCATGCTTCAAACATAGAAGTTTGAAAAGAAAATTCAAAAGAGAATTTTTAAATATTTTTATGAAGAACAGGAATTTTAAAACACTATTTTTTTAACGCAAATTCATGTCATCACTCAAGTCAAATCAGATAACAATAATACAACAGTTATAATTACACTGTGAGCATTGAGGTTCTAAATTACATTCATAAAACTAACACTACAGAATATTTGTAGAATCCAACCTACATGTTCCCAAGCACTAGTGGACATCATTAATAAATCCAAATACAATACACCTATCACAGTAAAACAAATATCATCAAAACGTTGAATCATTTATTTCAAAAACCCATTATGTGCAATGATATTTTTATGGAACATAGCAGGGTTCTGAAATAAATGACTCAATTACAAATTCACTATGAGGCTTAATCATTAAAATCTTTCCAATCTTTCCACAGAAAAACAAATCAACATTTCTATAAGTCCCATTATAAATTACTAAAAACTCCTGTCCACAAATTGGTTTGTCGGCATAGGCCAGATTATCAAAAAATACATAAGCATAAATACTTACTCAAATATAAAAGTTAGTTGCGCAGACCTTATTAATAATATATTTATTTAAAAAACCAACATATACCATAACCAGCATTAGAATCATTTGATTCATCTGAACACTAACATCCCAGTAGCAGACACAATATCCACTCTTCCAAAAAACACATTCAAATACAACATAGAATCAGAAGAACATATCTTGGATATTATAAACGCACTGGAAATTATTACAAAATGTAATTGGTTTTTATTCCAAAACAAATACATACAACAGATGGCCTTCCTGTTTCAAGCATCTAGCAGGCATCTTTCTACAACATAGAATAAATGTGAGCCCACCCTGACCAATACCATGTAATAAACTTGCACAAATACACTGATGATATCACCTTAACTGTAGTAAGACAACATGGGATAATTCAAAACATACATAGCAATTAAACTTTGTGTAACTGAATAAAAGCACGGTAAGAAATATTTTTTTTTTACCTCACCATCATAAAATGTAACAAAAACACAATTTCGAAATTTGTAAAAAACCAGCAGTGATAGACCCTCTCATACACAATTACTCAAATTAAACCAACTACATAAACTAAAAGATAGATAGCTTTTATGTTTATTACATAAATTATTTATTTTTAAGACTATGATCCACAGATTACTTAAGATACACATTTCTCCTGTAGACCACATAGATGATCTTAATGCTGTAAAATATCAAGTACACAGTAATGAATATAACAGTACACTATGGACACATTCTTGCACAAAATAAATTAAAATAAAGATAAACAAAACAAAAAATATATCATCATATTAACAAATATAAACAAATACTAGAAGAAAAGAGCTCCCAAATTTCCTTCTCCATAACAAATGAAACAAAAGAAATGAACCACCGAACTCAATGCTCCAGGAACACATAAAACCGACTGTTACAACTGCACGTTGATCAGTATTTATCAAATAAGACAGATCTGCTATCATTGCACCTTTTCACAACAATGAAGAAAGTGAAGATGAAAAACTGAACAACAATATTCAGTCATAAATTTTCAAACAAGCTTTTTTTAATATTGACTTGTTTTTGCAACAACACCAATAGTGCTGACCATAAAAAGTGAAACTTAAGACATATATTAGCAATCAAAACAATATTAAAATTACAAGTTACTGTATTTTGTAAAAAACAAATTGATCATAAGTAGTAGTAATAAATCTTATTGATTTACATTTTTCTTTTCAAACCATATTTTTTTAGATTTAAAAGATTATTATAATTATTAAATAAAAATGTAATTTATATTATTACATATTTGTTAAATGTTCTTAAAAGTTAGGTTGTTTTTAACTAACTTAGAAAAAAGAAAGATTCTTCAGCAGATATGTTTTTTTTTTTTTATAGTATAAGTTCAAGATTTACTCTTGGACCGATTTCAAAGATTCTTTCTTTATCATACATAAGAAGGTTTTCCAGTGATCCCATTATAAACTTTTTCCATATCATTTCCAATGAAGATTTTTTTTAGTGAAAAATTATGTTGTTGCTTAGTCTTGTATCCATAGCCTTGTATGGATCTGATATTCAAGTACTTCCATGTTAAAATTCAAAAAAATTGAACGGAAAAGTGAGAATAAATAAAGCTCTGTAATAGAATTATATTCCTGTATTATAAAGCCTTAATTCAAATTAAGTAACATTCTTTAATTTATTTCTCTGAATTCTTTTTATTACAATAATTTTCCTTTTTCAAAATACAGGTTTCTCTCATGCTTCTTATTAGTGGCTGTTTTCATAAGGACAAATTATTTTATAAACCTACCAAAAGTTTAACCTTGTACGTGTACACGCACCTGTGCCTCCCCCAGAGTACACACCGTCTGTGAGACACCATTTCTTTTATCACCAAGTTAGTGATTTTACCTCCCACTTACCCATAAGCTGAACATTGCATACATGAATATAGGAATACAATGGTGAAAGTGAATTGAATAAAGTTTTTAGAAGTATAAAACTTTATTATTTTTTGGGACAAAGGGTATTTTCAAATTACAAAACTTCTCATGAACTTTTCTTTTTTAATGTGCTAGTCAGTCTTGACTGTACGTAACTTACAAATCTTATAAATATTATCTAATAAAAAAATTATTATAATCTGTCTTTAGCTCTATAAACTAAAGTAAGAACATAGGCTAAATTAATAATACCCTCACTTAGGATTTCATTTAGCTGGAAAACAGTCTCCAAAAATATCAATAGAAAAATGAAGAACAATAATCTTTTTAAAATGAAAATAAATGTGCCTTTGTTTCTTGTAAACTAGTGTGTATGTATAAATTTAAAACAGATCATCAAAAATATTAAAATAAATCATATAAAAAACAAGAATAATAAAAAATTATCAAAGAACTAGAACAAGAACAGTAACCCTCCTAAAAAATTACCTACCTAAATAAACTTGAAACTGCAAATATTATAAGTAGGAGATCGTACAGTTTTATTTTCTTTCAGTCATTTCAATATGTTTTATTAGCACAGCCAGAGCATGTTTTACTGGAACTTTGTAGGCAAATAGGTGTACCAGAGCTGATGCATTTATACTGTGTCCTCTTTAGTTTAGGATCACATTTTTTACAAGTTTTCTTTGATGTTAGCACATCTGACATTTCTTCAGTCTAAGGCTCTGGCTCTGGTGGCACACTGAGAACTTCATTGATGATACCTTTTATGCCACTTCTTATTGAAGGTTCTAATCGCCTCCTCTGTAAATGTGGAGCCAGCATTTCAATGAACTTGAATCTTTGCAGCAGTGGGTTCTTCCTGAAGGAAAGGTAGATCATGTAAGTATTTCAAAGAATCTATATCAAAAATTCAGAAGAACATAGTCAGTGTCCATCTCAGGGACCTATGCTGTGAAGAGTAAGTTTTTAAGCACTTTTTAGCAAGGCAGTCTACCCCGCCTTTAGTTCTGTTATAGAACATAATTATTGAAGGTTTGCAGGTGTTCTCATCGATCTCTTTGTCATGGTGCATTGTAGATAGCAAAATCGCATTTGTAATTTTCTTAGAAATGTATGACACAAGGGTCATATTTTGTGTGAAACTAAATAAAGAACTTTGTACCAGTCTTCTGTTTGATGCCTGAAATTCTGGTGGAACTTCCCTTTTGTTTTTTTTTTTTAGAGTACCAACAAGGGTAAGACCTCTCTTTGCTAATTCTAGACCCAGTTCAACTGAACAATAATAATTGTTAGCAGTAACATTTCTTTCACTGTTGACAATTGGCTTCACAAGCCGTATGTCTGGAACTTGAAGTTCTCTTTTGTTAGTCCCATTCCACCATTATAAAAATATGAACTCGCATCTGTGAGTGCCTGAACCTTTATGCCATATTTGGCTGGTTTACTCTGCAAATAAACTTTGAAAGAGCAACAGCCTCTAAAAGGGACTAACATTTCATCTGTGCAAGTCGTACTACATAGGTCACACCTCACAACTCGCAGGATTTTCTATTGAATCGCACATTTCAATAATTCACAACGATCAAAGTAGAAAAATCACAGTCCACACCCTACAACTGCTTGAAACGTACTGACTGTAGAAATGTTTTGACGCCAAGATGGCAGCTCTATCCCCACCCATCTCCACGCTAGGCACAAATGTAAGTTACTTTCTGGACCACCCTCATATTTCTGAAGCTTCTTTATACATTAGCTCATACCTCCCTTCTTTTTCCAAATTTTCTATCACTGTACATTTTTCCTCAAGCCACTTTTCCTTAGCTTTCTTAGTTTCCCTTCTTAGTTCATTATTACCTCTATATTTCCTTCTACCTTCTTCTGTTTGTACATTTTCCTTTCTGCTGTAATTCATTTTGCCCACACAATCATTACACTTACAACTTACATTTACTAATAACTCACTCTTTTCATATTCTGTTCCTGTTTTTACCTGTTGTCTCTTTTGCTGTTTCCTGTAAACGCTTCTTAAATTTCACCCACTATCACCAGCATTACTTGGTTTATCTCCCATTTTTACTTTCCCAGCATCACTTTTTCCATTTCCTGTTTCGTTAGCTTCTCAAAACCATAACTAACCTAACATAACTAACATTAAAATATATTTAAAAAAAAATATATATATATATAATATATGCAGACTTTATAGAAAAACAGATATATCAAGTATATCTCTTCTCTAGCACCTCCCAAATGAGCCTAATATTCATTTCTGCCCCAACTAGATTGTGATCTGAATTTATAACTGCAACGGGATAAGCCTTAGCATTCTTTCTAAATCGTTTTTGTTCCATAATATAATCAATTTGATATTTTTCTCTGTTCATTCATGATACCAAATATATCTTCTTCTTTTATGATTTTCAAACAGGGTATTTCCTAATACTCTGTGTTTATTTTCCTTGCAGAATCTGACCAGTCTTTCTGCTCTTTCATTTTTAATCCCTAAACCATATTTTCCCATTACATTGTTTTCCCTCCCCTCACCAACCACAGCATTCTAATCATTTAGTATCACTACACATGCTCCCTTCTTTCCTTTCTCAGTTAACACATCTATCCTTTTGTAACACTGTTCTACTTCCTCATCTGTGTGCTGATAGGTTGATATGTACACTTAAATTATTACAATAATTTTATCTTTTCCCTTTATCCTTATCATCATCACCCTTTCATCAACATACTCAACTTTTAATGCTTTGCCTACCTGTTACTTATTTATCAGTATATCTACTTCACACACCTCAGTATATTCTACTACCACACCTTTTTGCTCCTGAAAAGTAAAACTGGAAATCCCTGCTTAATATCTTTCTATTTCCTAATGTGAAAATTTTTAACGTGCTGCTCACAACTGAACAAAAGAAAGTTGTTTTACACTGATATCAGGAATAATATACCACAATAAAAGGCTTCAGACTATAATAAATGATATCGAAGTTGGTTAATCTTATAAAAAAAATATAAAAAACAAAAAAATAAAAACAAACCCACTAAATATACAAATCAATTATTTAAAACACAAAAAAGGATTAAAGAAAACAAAAAAAAAAATAAATTTTAACATAAGGTTAATCTATCTAGATAATCTCTTCTAGAATTACGAATTAAAAAACCAATAAAGAAAGTCCTAAGACACCATCACAAACCCCAAAAACCAAATAAATAACTAAAAAATAATAATCAAAATCAAAATAACCTATAAACCCAAAAATAAAAAAAAAAGAATAAAGTAGTAAATATTCAAGTCCCAAAAGACACAAAAGAAAATGCCTACGAACAAATAAAAAAATAATTAATCTAAAAAAATAACCAAAAAAATAAATAATCATCATAAGTGAAGTTTAGGATAGTTTAAAAAAACAATGATCTTGTAAATCATAATTTAAAAAAAAATTTATCTAAACAAAATCAGTAAAGAAAAAATCATCTTTAGTATCCAAAACTAATATTTTATATTAAAATACTTACTGAATTTTCACAAAATATTTAATTTTATCAAATATTATTATATCTCCAATACTTAAACACCCTATATCACTAGGATCAATATTAATTTTTCAAACAGCCCTAATGTCCAGAAATAATTCAATAATAATTAAATCATCATGATATCTTTACATCATATTCTTAACAACAGTAGGAGGACTAATAATTATATTCATATATATATCAAGAATTGCATCAAACGAAAAATTCAAACCAAGAACAAAAATTTTTTTAATCTGAATATTAACTATATTAATTTCCATTATAATAAGAAATTTAGATCCAACAACAGAAATAATTACTAAATTTAATGAAATAAAAGAAGTAACAACCGAATTAACTGAAGAAAAATCAATAAGAAATTTTTTTAGAATATATAAAATAAATATTACACTTACAATAATATTAATCCTAATTATTACAATAATCTCTGTAAACAACATCGTAAGAACATTCGAAGGACCACTTAAAAAAACTTATGTTTAAATCAATACGTAAATTAAGACCAATTAATTCCTTTTTAATTGATTTACCAAGACCATCAAATATTTCATTATGATGAAACTTTGGATAACTTCTAGGAATATGCTTAATAATTCAAATTATTTCAGGATTATTTCTAGCAATACATTATTCACCAAGAATTGACAAAACTTTTAAAAGAATTGTACATATTACCCGAGAGGTAAATTACGGATAAATAATTCGAAATATTCACGCAAATGGTGCATCATTATTCTACATTTTAATTTTTATACACACAGGACGAGGAATATATTATGGATCATTTAAATTAAAGAAAACATGAATATCAGGATCATTAATTCTTTTAACATTAATAGCAACAGCATTTATAGGATATGTATTACCATGAGGTCAAATATCCTTCTGACGAGCAACAGTAATTACAAACTTAATTTCAGCAATTCCCTACATAGGAGAAATTGTAGTACAATGAGTATAGGGGGGATTTGCTGTAGACAATCCCACACTAAATCGATTCTTCACATTCCACTTCATTTTACCATTCATTTTATCAACAATAGTAATATTGCACCTAATATTCCTACATGAATCCGGTTCATCTAACCCACTAGGTATAAAAAATAATATTGACAAAATTCCATTCCACCCCTACTTTACAACAAAAGATATCTTAGGAATAGTAATAACAATTATAATTTTCACAATAATAATTAATTTAAATCCATTCCTCACCATAGATCCAGAAAATTTTACACCAGCAAATCCACTAAGAACACCTCCACACATTCAACCCGAATGATACTTCCTATTTGCATATGCAATCCTACGATCTATCCCTAGGAAATTAGGAGGAGTAGTAGCACTAATAATATCAATTATAATTATTATATCAATACCATTCTCAATAACAATAAAATTTCAAACAAGATCATTCTACCCAATAAATAAAATAATATTCTGAATCATAGTAAATACATTTATTTTACTCACATGAATTGAAACACGACGAGTAGAAGAACCATATATTATTACAGGACAAATCCTAACCACAATTTACTTTTCATTTTTTATTAGTTATCCCATGTCTGCAAGGATATGAGATAAATTATAAGTTATAAGTTAATAAGCTCAAAGCAATATAACTTGAAATTATAGGAAAGTATAAAATACTATTAACTTTTTTATCACCTTAAAATAATGAAAAACAAAAAAATCCTAAAAAAAAATAAAAACCAAAATATAATTTAAAGTAACAGGTAAATAACTCCTTCAACACATATATATTAATTTATCATAACGATAACGAGGAAAAGAACCACAAACCCACACAAAAAAATAAATAAGAAAAACAACCCTAATAAAAAAAAAAAAAAATTTATACAATCACCCCCCAAAAAAACTAAACAAGTAAAAAATCTTATAAACATTATATTTCTATATTCAGATAAAAAAAATAAAGAAAATCTAAATGATCTATACTCAACATTAAATCCAGAAACCAACTCAGATTCACCCTCAGAAAAATCAAATGGAGAACGATTAGTTTCAGCCAAAATACAAGAAAGAAAAATTATAAATAAAGGAAAATAAAAAAAAATAAATCAAACATCCAACTGAAAATAACAAAAATAATTCAAATTAAAAGACTCGCAATATAAAATAAAACAAAAAATAACTAAAAAAAAAACAACTTCATAAGAAATTCTTGAGAAATTCTACGCATACAACCCAATAAAGAATAAACAGAATTAGACGACCAACCAGCAATTATAATAAAATAAACCCCCAAACCAGAACAAAAAAAAAAAGACAATAAGAAAATCCAACAAAATTAAAACTAAAAGGAAATATTAACCAAAAGATTAAAGAAACAGAAAGACCCAGAACAGGTACAAAAAAATAAATTAAATAATTTCCAAAAACAAGAAAATAAAATTCCCTTCTAAATAACTTTAAAGCATCTCTAAAAGGCTGTAACAAACCAAAATAAACCAACCTTATTAGGACCCTTACGAAATTGAATGTAACCTAAAATCCTACGTTCAAACAAAGTAAAAAAAGCAACACCCAAAAGAATAAAAATAAATAAAAAAAAAGAACTAAGAATAAACATTTACTAACTGTAAAAATACATTATTAAATTCTAAATTTAAAGCACTTAAATCTGCCAAATTAGTAAATAAATTATTATATTACCAAAAATCCTTTCGTACCAATTAGAATAAATTTAAAGAAGATAGAAACCAACCTGGCTCATGCCGGCTTGAACTCAGATCATGTAAAATTTTAAAGGTCGAACAGACCTAAAACTGTAAAACCTACCCCACAGAAACTTTTAATCCAACATCGAGGTCGCAAACAAATCTATCAATAAGAACTCTCCAGATTTATAACGCTGTTATCCCTAAGGTATCTTAATCTTTTAATCAAAATAAAGGATCAAATATACATAAAAAAATGTAAAAAAAAAATAAAGATTAAAATTTTATTTGTCACCCCAACAAAATTTAATTAATAAAAATTCAAAAAATAAACTAAAAAAAAAAATTTAAAAACAAAATAAAGATCTATAGGGTCTTATCGTCCCTCTCCTAAATTTAAGCTTTTTTACTTAAAAATAAAATTCAAATTAAATCTTAAAAATAAAGTATAATTTTCGTCAAACCCTTCATTCCAGACCTCAATTAAAATACTAATTATTATGCTACCTTAGCACAGTCAAAATACTGCGGCTATTTAAACCATTGAGCAGGCCAAACCTTAAATAAATTACAAAAGGACATGTTTTTGATAAACAGGCGAAATTATTTTTTGCCTAATTCATAAATAAAATTTTTAAATCTACTAATTTAATCATAATTAAAAATAAAAAAATTAATTAAAATCCAGTAAAAAAATAAATATAAAAAAACCTAATTTAATCTACAACGAACTTTAAATGATGAAAGATTCTAATCCAACAAGAAAAAGAAAAAAAATAAATTATATAAAAAAAAGAGCTTATCCACCTTAATATAAAATTTCAAAATGAAAAAAAAAAAATTAACAAAAAGAAATTCTCGATTAAATCAATTTACCAGATAACCAGATATAAAAAGAAATGAATTTCATATCGAAACAATCCCAAACTTATAAATAATTATTCCACAATAAAATACAGATTAAGATAGATCTTCACTATTCGGGAAAAAAAATAAATTTAAAAAATTAATTAACCCTGATACAAAAGGTACTAAAAAATATTATTATTCTAAAATAAAATTTATTTATCCAATACTGTACAATTAACTAAATTAAAAAAAATCAAATAAAAAAAAAAGAAAGACACAAAAAAAAACCTATTAGACTCAACTGAATTGAACAGTAACAAATCTTATTGTAAATAAGAATAAACCGAAGTCCGATTCTAGATACACTTTCCAGTACATCTACTTTGTTACGACTTATCTCAATTTATGAGAGTGACGGGCGATATGTACATAATTAAAAGCAAAATTCAAAAAATTTATTAAAAAAAATTACTATTAAATCCAAATTCAAATTTAATCAAATTAAAAAATCAAAAAACAAAAATCAATGTATCCCATAATAACCTTCTTATAACTGCATCTTGACCTAACATAAATCTTTAAAAAGAAAAAGAAAATAAATTTGCATTACACTCAACGACAGAGATATACAAGAAAAAAAAGGTACAAAAAATCGTGGAATATCATTTAAATTACAGGTTCCTCTAAAAAGATTTAAAAACCGCCAGATCTATTAAATTTCAATTATAAAAAATATACTACCTTAGAAAAAAATTACTAATTAAGAATAACAGGGTATCTAATCCTGGTTTAAATTCAAATTTACATAGAAAAAAAAAATTTATTATATAAATTTCACCTAAATACAAAATATTAAAATCAAATAAGACTAAATTCTAAAAAAATTAACTTGAACCTGAGGAATAACCGCAAATGCTGGCACAACATTTTTTGGTTCTAAAAAATATAACTTAAATTAAAAAATTAAATTAAAAAACCTTAACATTGAAAATAAAGATTAACCATTAAGGATATTTAACCTAACAAAAATTTACATGCGTTATAAATTTAAAGCCAAATTTTAAAACAAAAATCAATTTTTTTTTAAAACCATGTTTAAAGGGGACCTTAAATCCAAATCTTTAAACAACAAATAAAACAAATTACATTCAAAAAAGGATCTTCTCCCTTAAACAAACGTAACTCCAAGCTACCCCTAACTGAAGTTAAATAAAATTATAGCCTAAACCAGTCAATAAAATATAAAGCTAATAATTTAAGTTTAAGAAATATTAAATAAAGCTACCCCTAACATTATCTAATTTAAATAAAAAACAGTAGTTAAAATAAATAAAAGTAAACTTAAAAATTAATGACTAAAAAACCATGCAAATATAAGATAAAGCTACCCCTAACATTATCATAATTTTATATAAAAAAAATGGTTCAAAATATATAAAAATAAACTTAAACAATAAATAATCTTAATATTGAAAATAACAATAGTATAATAATAAATTTGTTTTTAAAGAACCAAATAAAATAATTAAATAAAACACATGTAACTATTTTATTAAACTAAACCTTAAGATAGGAATTAAACCATGAGGTTTTTTTTTTTTTTTTTTAATAATTATATATCTTTAAATACACTTATTATAATATAATTATATTCCTTATGTTTTTTCATTCTAATAATCGTAGTAGGAAAGATGCTGAGTGAAAGAAGAAAACTTTTTAAGATAATTTTGGATTTGACAAGTATAGTTAGTAGAGAACATCTGTGGAGAATGCTGGATAAAAAGCAAGTACCAGAAGGATTAATAAGTACAAAAAAGACTAGATTTAAAGATAAGATAAAATTAAATAGGCATTTGTGGAGGCAAAATCTACATTGAGAAGAATAAGTAACAAATATATTCCAACTAGAGAAAGATCTTAAGGTAATTAGTTTGGTTTGTTGCTATTTACCCTAAACACAATTGAAATTATAAAAGTATACAATAAATGTAGAGTTCAAAAATCCAATTGGCCTGCTCCTCTTTATTTTTTTTTTTCAGTCACCATTTTCTTTCCCCTCTATTTTGTTTCTTCTCTTGTACTTTTATTATTTTTTTGTCCTTTAACTTCTACATAACAACCAATTTTCTTTAAATGCTAATGTTTATTGGTATTGTAATTCTTATAGATAATGTACATATATTTAGAGCTAGGTAGAAATCTAGGCAGAAGTCCTGGAATGCAAAGGTTTGAAAGTAATTCAGAAAAGAATTAAATCCTTTACATTATGAAGAAAGAAGAGAGGCAGTCAGTAAGAATGACAGAAGAAATTCTAGAGCTGGAAGTTGTAGAAAAATTCAGTTATCTAGGAACTATTTTCAGTAAAGATGGAATATTTGCCACAGAATTTCTAAAGCCAATATGGTTAACATTTTAATATCAGATAAACATAATCATACAACATAAACAAAAATATAACTTAATTGAGGAAAATAATTGACTTACCTTTGTATATTGCTAAATACTATCAATTTATAAGTAAAGCAATAAACTGCTTCCATTTATTTGAATTAAATATAGCAAATCATTTTTTCATGATTACGGTGGGTTGGGAAATTATTATTTCATAATTAATTTAAAAACTGTAAAATACTGTTACCTACCAACTGTAATACTGTTGGTAATATTTAAAAACTGTGTAATGTTTTTCTGTTTATTTAATAATGATCCTAATTACAGCGCATACGCATACTGTATTTAATTCACGCAGGTAGGCAGGGTGGTAGATAGGTAGGTAGGTAGGTAGGTAGGCAGGTAGTCAGTCAGGCAGTCAGTTAGGTAGTTAGGTTAGGTAGGTAGGTAGGTAGGTAGGTAGGTAGTTGCTTTCCTACCTGCACAAACCTACCTGCACAATCCTGCACAACAAATACTTTCAAGCATTCATTTAGCTCCCTTGGACAAATTAAAACATGGCTAAGAAGCACTACTGGTGAAAACAGGTTAAATGGGTTAGCCATGTTAAGCATTCAACAATTTTGCTAACAAGGAGCAATTAGTTGAAGCGGTATTTGTAGGCAATTTGCATCTAATTTTTGCAAACTATTGTTACAAAATAAGTTTTTTTTAAAAATAAATATTTTATTCTTCCTTTAGTTATAACGTATTATGGCACCCCCCCCCCAAAAAAAAAATCATGGACTACTCTTTTCCCATGAAAGAGGTTAAATTCAAAAAGCTGCCTCCCTTCGGTTTTGAGCTGGATACACTCCTGCCACAGTCACTCAACCTAGCAAATGAAAAGAGATGGTCAAATAAAACAAAATATGGCATAAAAGTGCATTTTATTTGGTAGAAAATCTTACATTTATATTTCCATGCAATTGCTATTTATAGCTACACCTTTTTCCCATTCCAATTGAAGCAATTTTATCATTCCATTAATAAAGAATGCTAACTGGTATTTTCTTGATTCATGATCTAACTGCCTCCTTCCTATCATCTTCATAAAGGTGAAATGAATACCCTTAATATTCCTCTTTAACTGGTGAAAGAAATGAAAATCGCAGGGCCCCAAATGGAAAGTAAGGAATAGGTTTAAATTTCAACTTTACAAGAACCTCGTCAATTGCATGTAATGTGTGAGGTGAGTATTACCATGTGGCAGAATTATCGGCTTTGTGGATGGTTGAACATGGCACATACATCACCTAAAGTATTTTAACGATATGTATTGCACAAAATTTATAGTCAACCCATCTTCCAGGTAGTCACATACAAGTATTTGAAAACCCAAAACAGTACCAAGAAATTCTTTTTTCGTAAAATGTTGTATATTAAATTTCTTTGATTTTATTTCTTTATTCCATTCTCTGTCATTTTTTTTATTTAAATACTTTTTTTTAATGATGCACCCAAGTTCCATCTCCTGTCACAATACTGAAAAGGAAGTAGGCTTATTTATCAAGATAATGTTCACAAAATTCCTTTCCTTGTCATACAAAGATAATTATAGTATTTACTTCTATCTCCTCTATTAAATATAGGTTGAAGCAATGACATGAGCCATTCTTGAGATAGGTGAGTATTTTGCCACATATTTACAAAGTGCAGAAACTGAAGTTTGAACAAAATACCTTAATTATTATTAATCTACCATTATTATTAATAATATTAATACTATTATTATTAATAACACTCTCCAAAAAGACCAAGACTCTTGCCTACAAATGAATTCCAATATAAACATTGAAATCTTCAGCTTCAACTACAAAATCATTTCTACTAATACCATTTACTTCACTTGGTAAATCAGCATAAAATATTTCATCATTATCTTCTGATCCCTCCTCTATGAATCATGAGACCTTGCCGTTGGTGAGGAGGCTTGAGTGCTCAGGGATACAGAGTAGCTGGACCGAAGGTGCAACCATATCGGAGAGGTATCTGTTGAGAGCCAGACTAAGGAATGATTCCTGAAAGAGGGCAGCAGCTCTTTCAGTAGTTGTTAGGGGCGTGAGTCAGGACGACTTAAATGGCCGTATCAACATCACTCAGTCCTCTGAGTACTGCGCAGCTGAAAGCAATGGAAAACTACAGCTGCTTTTTTTCCAAGAAAATGTGGCTCTCTGCATTTTCACATAGCAATAATGGAGGCGCCTTCCTTGGTAAAATATTCCGGAGGTAAAATAGTCCCCCGTTCGGATCTCCGGGGGGGGACTACTAAGGAAGGGGTCACCAGAAAATTAAAAAATAACATTCTACGAGTCGGAGCGTGGAATGTTAGAAGCTTAAAAAAGGTTGGTAGGCTAGAAAATTTAAAAAAGGAAATGGGTAGGACAAATGTGGATATAGTAGGAATTAGTGAGGTTCGGTGGGAAGAGGAAGACAACTTTTGGTCAGGTGATTTTAGAGTAATTAACTCAGCGTCAAATAATGGGCAGGCAGGAGTACGTTTCGTGATGAACAAGAAGATAGGGAGGAGAGTGGAGTATTTCAAAACGCATAGCGATAGAATCATTGTAATAAGGATAAAATCAAAACCTAAACCGACAACGATTGTTAACGTCTATATGCCTACAAGCGCCCATGATGATGATGAGGTAGAGTGTGTATACGAAGAGATTGATGAAGCAATTAAACACGTAAAAGGAGATGAAAATTTAATAATAGTTGGAGATTGGAATGCAAGCATTGGAGAAGGCAAGGAAGGAAATATAGTGGGTGAATACGGACTGGGCAAAAGGAATGAAAGAGGGGACCGACTTATAGAGTTTTGCACGAAGTATAATTTAGTAATTGCCAACACCCAATTTAAAAATCATAATAGAAGAATATACAATTGGAAAAAGCCAGGCAATACTGCAAGGTATCAGATAGATTATATCATGGTAAAGCAAAGATTTAGAAATCAACTCGTTGACTGCAAAACTTACCCTGGAGCAGACATTGATAGCGACCATAATTTGGTGATAATGAAATGTAGATTGGGGTTTAAAAACCTGAAGAAAAGGTGTCAGATGAATCGGTGGAATTTAGAGAAGCTTGAGGAAGAGGAGGTAAAGAGGATTTTTGAGGAGGACATCGCAAAAGGTCTGAGTAAAAAAGATAAGGTAGAAAATGTAGAAGAAGAATGGGAGAATGTTAAAAAGGAAATTCTTAAATCAGCAGAAGCAAACTTAGGCGGAATAAAGAGAACTGGTAGAAAACCTTGGGTTTCAGACGATATATTGCAGCTGATGGATGAACGTAGAAAATATAAGAATGCTAGTGATGAAGAAAGTAAAAGGAACTATCGGCAATTAAGAAATGCTATAAACAGGAAGTGCAAACTGGCGAAAGAAGAGTGGATTAAAGAAAAGTGTTCAGAAGTGGAAAGAGAAATGAACATTGGTAAAATAGACGGAGCATACAGGAAAGTTAAGGAAAATTTTGGGGTACATAAATTAAAATCTAATAATGTGTTAAACAAAGATGGTACACCAATATATAATACGAAAGGTAAAGTCGATAGATGGCTGGAATATATTGAAGAGTTATTTTAGGCCTCAGATTAATAGTAGAAGGAAGATTAAAGAAAAACAAACCAACATACTTGGCGTTTATATACCTAGAAAAGGCTTTCGATAACGTAGACTGGAATAAAATGTTCAGCATTTTAAAAAAATTAGGGTTCAAATACAGAGATAGAAGAACAATTGCTAACATGTACAGGAACCAAACAGCAACAGTAATAATTGAAGAACATAAGAAAGAAGCCGTAATAAGAAAGGGAGTCCGACAAGGATGTTCCCTATCGCCGTTACTTTTTAATCTTTACATGGAACTAGCAGTTAATGATGTTAAAGAACAATTTACATTCGGAGTAACAGTACAAGGTGAAAAGATAAAGATGCTACGATTTGCTGATGATATAGTAATTCTAGCCGAGAGTAAAAAGGATTTAGAAGAAACAATGAACGGCATAGATGAAGTCCTACGCAAAAACTATCGCATGAAAATAAACAAGAACAAAACAAAAGTAATGAAATGTAGTAGAAATAACAAAGATGGACCACTGAATGTGAAAATAGGAGGAGAAAAGATTACGGAGGTAGAAGAATTTTGTTATTTGGGAAGTAAAATTACTAAAGATGGACGAAGCAGGAGCGATATAAAATGCCGAATAGCACAAGCTAAACGAGTCTTCAGTAAGAAATATAATTTGTTTACATCAAAAATGATTTTAAATGTCAGGAAAAGATTTTTGAAAGTGTATGTTTGGAGTGTCGCTTTATATGGAAGTGAAACTTGGACAATCGGAGTATCTGAGAAGAAAAGATTAGAAGCTTTTGAAATGTGGTGCTATAGGAGAATGTTAAAAATCAGATGAGTGGATAAAGTGACAAATGAAGAGGTATTGCGGCAAATAGATGAAGAAAGTAGCATTTGGAAAAATATAGTTAAAAGAAGAGACAGACTTATAGGCCACATACTAAGGCATCCTGGAATAGTCGCTTTAATATTGGAAGGACAGGTAGAAGGGAAAAATTGTGTAGGCAGGCCACGTTTGGAGTATGTAAAACAAATTGTTCGGGATGTAAGATGTAGAGGGTATACTGAAATGAAACGACTAGCACTAGATAGGGAATCTTGGAGAGCTGCATCAAACCAGTCAAATGACTGAAGACAAAAAAAAAAAAAAAATCTTCTGATCTTCCCTCCACTGGCGCATAAATTCCCAGTATATTCAAATTTCCAAAGGGCACCATAACTTCAATATGAGAATTCTTTCTTTTACAAGATCATAATTTGTGATGATGTCAATCAATTTATTTGAAAGAAGAATTGCCATCCCAGATATTATTATATTTTCCTTTTAATACTGCTATAAATAAAGAAATGATGTTGTAACTTTTGTTTCTTTTAACTTGTCTTAGTTTCAGAAATGATGACAATATCTATGTTACAATTTAACTTCAATTCTTTATTGTAAAACTTCTCAGATTCCAAATTGCAATCTTCTTATAAGAAGTACAATTCCATCTCCCTTTAAATCTACATTGATTCCATTTCCCTAAAGCATACATTTTGAGATGATTTATCCATTTTTCCAGTCCAACATCTGAAGCTTCCAGTTATTTTTCCAATAATCACAAAATCCTGAGGTTGCTTTATAGTCACGACTCAGGTTAAGATGCCAGGGCTACTACCTTACTGCATTTAAAGCCTGCAGATTTCATTCAGAGTGTCCTCTACTAGTCTTATCTGCTTTCTCTGTTGTTGGAAATAACTTCCTCATCGCCTTTCAAGACTATAGACATGATTTTACTTGTAACCTAAGGCAGGAGCTCTATAACTGGCTCTACTATCTGGAGCCAGATTAACCCAAATTTTTAGTGAGTGATAATCCTCCCATTCACACTTCCCCATCTATTTGCAGAGGTGGGCCTGGGTTTTGAGCAGGCTTGTCAAATGGTTCTGAATTTTTAGCATAATAATATATTAAAAAACTTTTAATAATTATAGATATATATATACATATATATCTTCTTTTTTTTGGTTGATGAAATTCAATACAGAAACTCAAAGCTCGTGCATAGGAAAATGAAATTTAATTTTTGTAGTGTATGAAATATGCCTGACCAGGACTCGAACAGGGACTTCCGGATGAAAGGGCGAAATGCTATCACTTCCACCATGGAAGCCTATTATTATTAGAATAATAGTTGACTCATGCCCATATCTTTTTTAACATTAAAAAATTTAATGTTAATAGTGATCTAGCAAATTGCATTCTGGTAGCAGAATATAATTGTTTTTTTTTCAACTTTTTACTTATATTTTTTTCTTTTTCTCTATGTTTAGCAGCTTCACAAAGATGTAGACTTCATTAGAACATACAGATATGGAAATTCAGAATAAAAACATGTTTAACAGAATTTTAATTTAGAGTTATATTTCTCAATTACTAATATAAAACGTTAAATCAACGGTAACTATCAGTTCTATTTTATTTATCGTAAATACAGGATGATTAAGGAGGAAAGGAAATAATTTGGGAACCGATTCTAGATTTTGAAATAAAGGAAAAAGTTCACGTACAAACATATGTCCGAAAACGCTTCTTTGTTTACGGCTAGCGTAGATTTCGCTCGGATTTCAGTTCCCCGGTGAAATAAGTCATACTGAAATTTTTAAGGCGTTATGTAAGGGGTAAAATTGATGGTTTCTTATGTTTTTTGACCTGAAAAATAGAATAAATAAAAAACCAGAACTATCATCCCTTATTTTCACGATATCCAGCGTAGAACAGAAAAGTTCAGTGACGAAAAACACGTTTTTTTAGGTTTGAAGTAGAATAACTTTGTTAAACAAACTTGTAGAGAGTTTAATTCTGAAAAAATCGTTGTAATATACTCTATGGAAAAAACTTTAAGGATTTGTAAAAATAAAAACAACCGTTTTCTTTTTTTTAGTAAAATATGTTTAACCTTTGAAAAAATAAAATAATAATTTTAATTTACTTTTTAAAAAAAATACTCGCTGTATCCGTAATGTATAAATTTTTTTTTTTACTATGTTATAAGCCTGTAATGTGAAATGTATCGTAGACATAAATATTGTTAGGCTGTTCTTATCAAGGTTTTGCCACGGTTTCCCTTGATACAATAGGGCAAATGCCGGAACAGTTCGTTTAGTTTTCCGTGGAATTTAATCTTTGATATCCTTATTCTTACCTAAAATAATGAAAATAAATATTTATTTATAATTTTATTTTTTGTAGTTTTTTTTCATTACCTGCTTAATGCCGAATTAATGTAACCCCCATTAACCACTAAAAGTTGAAATTTAGCTCAAATACATAATTTTCTATCGGCTAGATGGCGCTCCGCCGTGTTACAGCAACCGTGTCCGTGCTGCATTATACATCGGTTTCAAAACACGCGGAATGGAAGAGGAGGGCTGATCGCACGGCCATCAAGGAACCTAAACCCCATTAGATTTCTTTTTGGGAGGCATATAAAAATCATTATTCGGTGAAAATCCGCGACATCAACCATCTACAGGAGAGGGTTGTTGCAGTGCGACGGTAGCATACATTTCACTCGACATCCTGACGAGTACGTGGGAAGAGATATTAAAATATGAATTTAAATAGTTCTATGTGAATTTTTGTTTTGTACCGGTAAATGATTCGTGTGATTTAGTAAATTAAAAATGCTGATGTTTCCCCGCATTTACGGGGAAATGTTACCACGAATGGTAACATTTGTTAAGAAGTAAACGTATGTAATATTTTAATAAAAATTAAAAATTTTAATTATGTAGCAAAGGATTTCTTCATTTGCGCGCGCGGGTGTGCGTCCGTGCGAACTCTTGCATTACTGATAAAGACATATACACATATAGTTTTATCCAGCTGTAACATTAGATTTTATTAAATAATAGAAAGCTTCATCAACGACCCCTTGTAAATAAATTTGTACCTTCAAAACTAGATTGAACTAACATACAATCTAGTTTTGAAGGTACAAATTTATTTACTGTAATACATAATTTGTGCTAGATTTTAAAAAATTCAGATTATAATAAAAGCGAAGGGTTTAAAAAAAAATTAAATATAAATAAAATAAATGTAATAAGTAAATTTTTTATAATAATAAATGCTTTAATAGAAAAACAATACTTCGATAGTCAATGATAAAAAATAAAACAATAATTTATAAAATTGTATCGTTCATACGCTGTCAGAGGTAATTATTTTTTTGTTTAATTTTATTCGGATGACTCATAAGTAAAAAAAACTTGTCAGTCTGAATACTGCGATGATGGTGCGGGGTGAGGGGGGTGATGAAACAAATGCAGCAGGTGGCTAACTTCACTCTGATTGGCTACCCTCGGACAGTAGTGGTCACGCGATGGTACAACAATTCAAATACAACCGTAAATGTGCGTACATGTGTACGTACGTGTGTGTGTATTACTGTCGAATAACAAAGTTAATATCCCTATTATATTTCTTATATAGACATTCGATATAATTAAATTAAATCCAAGATTTGTCGATCATTTTATATTTATTATTACATTTTATTTAAAATAATAATTAATCTCCCTTAATTTTAATAATTTTTTTAAAGATATTACGATTAAATTTATCCGTTTTGTAAAGTAATTTACAAAAAAAAAAAAAAGATTCTAATATTACATAATAACAGATAAAATTTTTCCAGTTTTATTTACAATTCGACCTCGTAATCTTTATTAATGATATTCCTAACACATATTAATACCTAATACATTTTTCTATTTATTTATTTGTACGGGCAATAGACCGACATTCAGTTCGTCACTTACTTTTATTTCAAATTTTAATAAAGCGTATAAAAAAGCCAGAGGCAAAAAAAGCCGATGGCACAGTCGTACTTGTCTTTTATATCGAAGATATAAAATAATTGTTTTTACACATTAACCGTATTTTGCTTAACCCACGAGTACGGTACGTTTAGATTGTGCTATAATTCTTTTTTCTATTTTATTTGGTTAATTATTTATCGGCCTATTAACCTAAAATTTATAAAGAAGCGTGTAACTTTTGCTTATTTTTGGGATACTATGTAGCCGGTCTTATAAATAGAAAATGCAGTACGTGATAAGAAAACAAAAATAATAACACTTATTTTAAGCTATATTAAAACAATATTAATATTAAAAACAACTTACCTCGATCAATAATGAAGGTCATTAACCAAAAAAAAATAAACAACGTATAAGAAATAGTTAAACAAGAATGACCGCAGACACGAGGATCCAAATTAAACTATGTAAGGAGGATACACAGAATAAAACAACTGCCAATTATAGTTTAAAAAATTGTAATAATATTAACAAAATAAATAAAACTCACCTTAAATCAGTAATAAGGAATATCTCAATAAAAAGATGAAATTTGGATAACGTTACATGTGGATTAGGTTACACTAAACACTGTTATTCTACGTATTCAGTCGTCTATTTACCGATAATTCCCGCCAATAACTAACTACAAGACAAAACATCTCGGTGAATTTCGTTAGTTTACACTCATGAGCGCTTCTCCATCTTCCCCCCGCCCATACGGAATCAACCGACATCGATAGTCATCGAAAGACACAAAACCACTTGTTTCAAACAACAACAAAGTTATAATGAAAAATTATTACATCTAAAATTCGGTTCGCAAACAGTTTCTTTCACCGTCAAATTTTTTTAACATTTACCATCGGTTACACATCATCTAATATTAAATTGTTTTTAAAATATACTTTCGATCTCGCCCGACTTATAATTAGATAAAATATTAAAGAGAATAAATTTTCACTTAAAACTATAAATGGACATACTACTACAACAGCCAACCGTACACAAAGGGGTTAGAACGAGATTTTTACTTATTATTTAATTACATGTATAATCATTTTATATACGTAATCAAGTTCAATATTTAGTACAATACAATTTTGCTATTAAGTGTTATTATATTTTTTAAATATCAAATCAGGAATTAAAGAAAAAAACAGTATTAATCTGTTTTAGATGTAACATGACCGTGCTATTAGAGAGGTAGCTACTTTACCTGCTAGACTAAAAGTTCCAGATTCGATACCCGGTTACATCTAGAAAATAGGACCTCAGAAATGGTCGGCCTGAGACTGTACAAGACTTCATTTACACTCGTACATATCATCCTCTGAAGTATTATCTAAACGGTAATTACCGGAGGCTAAACAGAAAAAAAAGAAAAAGGTTAACCGTATTAAAAACAACTGTAGGTACTGGGTTCGGCTCTTTGAATTAACGTTTTTTTTTTTTTTTTTTTAATATTTCTTTCTTAATTTGCACATAAAAATAATTCTTAACCCGACAAGAAATTCAAAAACAAATAAATAAAAACCATCAAAAAGCGATGTGAAAGCGAACACAAAGCTTAAAGTTGCTTTATTTTATATTTTTGACTTTATTTCCTGCCACTGGGTAAAGGGATATATAAAAGCGAAAAGACTCTGTTAACCTTGAACGTACGTGATTGGAGTGAGGAACGGTTACATAACTGTTTACAGCAACAAAACGCTGATGAGACAGGGCGGCAACGAACTTTTATCTTCATCACGCATTATAAAAACAAATATTCATAATCTATTTTATCTTAAATAATTTATTAATATCAATTTATTAATAATTAATTATTAATCTCCACAAAAATTTTTGAATTAAAACCGGAAAGTATACAAAATTTTATTTCACTAATAACTTCTGATTTTTTCATATTTTTATTTTTTATTGTTATTATTTGTTGTAAAACTTCCACAATCTGAGGTTAATAATTTTTTTTTTGTCTTCAGTCATTTGACTGGTTTGATGCAGCTCTCCAAGATTCCCTATCTAGTGCTACACGTTTCATTTCAGTATACCCTCTACATCCTACATCCCTAACAATTTGTTTTACATATTTCAAACGTGGCCTGCGTACACAATTTTTTCCTTCTACCTGTCCTTCCAATATTAAAGCGACTATTCTAGGATACCTTAGTATGTGGCCTATAAGTCTGTCTCTTCTTTTAGCTATATTTTTCCAAATGCTTCTTTCTTCATCCATTTGCCGCAATACCTTCATTTGTCACTTTATCCACCCATCTGATTTTTAACATCCTCCTATAGCACCACATTTCAAAAGCTTCTAATCTTTTCTTCTCAGATACTCCGATCGTCCAAGTTTCACTTCCATATAAAGCGACACTCCAAACATTTACTTTCAAAAATCTTTTCCTGAGATTTAAATTAATTTTTGATGTAAACAAATTATATTTCTTACTGAAGGCTCGTTTAGCTTGTGCTATTCGGCATTTTATATTGCTCCTGCTTCGTCCATCTTTAGTAATTCTACTTCCCAAATAACAAAATCCTTCTACCTCCATAATCTTTTCTCCTCCTATTTTCACATTCAGTGGTCAATCTTTGTTATTTCTACTACATTTCATTACTTTTGTTTTGTTCTTATTTATTTTCATGCGATAGTTCTTGTGTAGGACTTCATCTATGCCGTTCATTGTTTCTTCTAAATCCTTTTTACTCTCGGCTAGAATTACTATATCATCAGCAAATCGTAGCATCTTTATCTTTTCACCTTGTACTCTTACTCCGAATCTAAATTGTTCTTTAACATCATTAACTGCTAGTTCCATGTAAAGATTAAAAAGTAACAGAGATAGGGAACATCCTTGTCGGACTCCCTTTCTTATTACGGCTTCTTTCTTATGTTCTTCAATTATTACTGTTGCTGTTTGGTTCCTGTACATGTTAGCAATTGTTCTTCTATCTCTGTATTTGAACCCTAATTTTTTTAAAATGCTGAACATTTTATTTCAGTCTACATTATCGAATGCGTTTTCTAGGTATATAAACGCCAAGTATGTTGGTTTGTTTTTCTTTAATCTTCCTTCTACTATTAATCTGAGGCCTAAAATTGCTTCCGTTGTCCCTATACTTTTCCTGAAACCAAATTGGTCTTCTCCTAACACTTCTTCCACTCTCCTCTCAATTCTTCTGTATAGAATTCTAGTTAAGATTTTTAATGCATGACTAGTTAAATTAATTGTTCTGTATTCTTCACATTTATTAATTATATTGATTTATTAATAATTATTAATAAATCAATATATTTAAATTAGAAAAAAATAAATACATGAACATGAAGTCGGATTCGAAACGATATGCCTTTTGCTTGTAAGATCCAAATATTTTATTAATTAAAACTTTATTTGGCTATAACTCTGGAACCGATGAAAACAAATACCACTTATTATGTATTGTTGAAAAGCTCTCAATGAGGGCTTTTTTTTAGAAAAAGGTCAAAATCCAAATGTTTATGATTTTGGCCTTTTTGGACACGTTTGATTTAGTTGATTGCAATCAAAAGGTGAACAACTAGATGTTACAACAGTTGTAAATCCAAATTTTCAACATTCTACAACTAATTTTTTCCGAGTTTCCAAGCGAAGGGTTGGGCAGATTTTAATTTCCTTTTCACCAAAGTTCATTATTTTTTTTGGGTTGTCAATTAATGCAATTAAATGTAACTATTGCCATTTAAGATTTTTATGTTGAGGTAGGTGTAGCGGAAAGGATGGATTCCACCTGTTTGAAAATAATTTTAAAAAGGTTCCCCACGAGAATGTTGAACATGTCTGCAAATAAAAATACGATGGGACTGATAGCTGTTGAATAATAAATGTAGTAACTTTTCAATTAATCACCTGCTATGAAAAATTAAACCAGAATTATGAATGCTATTATTTAATTGTTTTAATATATAAATTATTTTATATTATATAAAATATTAGTCAAATATAACACTATGAAAACATAAAACATTATTTTGGATGTCATAACCTGATAAATTAAAATAAAGTGAAAGAAGTAGTTTGATGTAATACTTCAGATATAATTACATAACTTCAAATAAACATGCTCCTAGTCTCAACTGCTGCAAATTTATTGATTAGTTTCTCAAATTTACGCTATTGTCGATAACCTCCCGCTTCACACTCAGCAAAGCCAAGGCTGAAAACTTTATTGTCCCGCTGATGATCTCAGGTAGGCAGGATAAGTTTTAACGTTAACCTTTCGTAACTGGCACTGGATGTTGTAAGTCAGTAAGATCTGAAGACCGGCTTCCAGATTTGGAAATACATTATCCCTAAACTACACGATGAAGTGTAGCAGGTCCGTGGTGTCGAAATTTAACATCAGCCCTTGTGTTGAGTAGCATTCACCAGTCCATTATTTCACTGAACATCTCCAAGCCATCCAACCTGTCCATAAAAATGCATCTTTGCTTCAAGCTACTTTCATTAGTTGCATACATATTTGCATACATTTGTATGTAAAAGAAAGTCAAAACTGATTTCAGTTTTTTCAAGCTTGCTCTACGTATAAAAGGTCATGGTCAAACTCTTCAACAAGCTTCAGAACTTCTATAAAATTTCCAGTGTTTCTGTCACTCCTGTTTTTCACTTTCAGTGATAGTTTCTTTTTCTGCAGTCTCTTATGGGCAAATTTTGTTTGGCTAAATATTCTATGCAGGGTTACACCTTTTAAACACTTGTTAACATTTCTCTTTCTCTTTAACAATGTGATTTTGAAGCTGTGCAACTATTAAACCTTTTGTTATCAGTCTTATTTTCACGTTGTGAAAGAATTTTAATACCTTTGAGAATTCTCATGTTCAATAATTTTGTCTGTTTTTTTCAATTATATAAACCATTTTCAGTTTCCAGAGAAGAACAGTTACTGACTGCATCTTTTGATGGGAAAAGCAGATACAAAAAACAAAATGCTGCACCCTTCACAGAGGAATGTACCGATGAAGATCAACTCACCGTACCTCCTTTTTGTAATTTTTTTTGTAAATCATAACAAAGTCACTGATTTGTGTAAAAGCCCCAGCACTATTCTGAAAATAGATTTACCCTCTTTGTACTATTTCTATGCAAAGTGTGTCTGACATGATTGCTTTTCCTGATGCCTGATTAAACTTCATATATCCAAAATTTTGAAGGTGAATCACATCATCTACAATTTTTGTATATTTTGGCTTGTCTTGTTGAACCGGATCAGGTAAATCAGCATCCAAATCTTCTTCAGAATCTTCTGATGAACCTTGGTATTCCATTTTATCTAAATCTGGCTGTTTTGAATCAATCTCATTACTCTACCTCTCTCTTCCAAGGCTTTTAGTAGAGCAAGAGATGTAATTCTCATTACAACCCCTATTGATTTTGATGTCAATAATTAAGAATTTTTTCCTTTTTTCAAAAGCAGTCAGAACTTTGCTTGAATTCACATATTCTTCGTCTTGGGTCTTCCTTTTGCTCAACTTGATTTTTTTCTGTTGCCCTCATTTCATTTTATTGAATATCTGTAAAAAATAGAAATATAAAATTAATAACCGATCAAGTTCCATCATGATTCATTTTGGAACTTAATGATTGTTATTCATTATGTTTTGAATGAGTATAATTTGAAATTTGTTCCATATCTTAACCTACGAATGGACAAACATTAATTTCAAAATGAAACTGTAAGTGCATTTAAGCAGGGAAAACATTCCATTCTGAAGTTGTATAACATTGATTTGACATTGCCAGATGCTGCCCTCAGGGACAGATGTGTCCCCTCTTACCACTTCAGTGTAGTAGTTTGTATTTGATTCCTGGCAAAGATTAAATTTATTTTCACCTTACATTTTATCCTTGCATATCTTGTTAAATTCATATGTAACATATCCCCAAGTACAACAAGCTAAAATAAAAAATAACATACTGTTATCTTTATTTTGATTTTATTTGCCATGTGATAATCTATAATCCAGAAATAAGTAAATTGATAAGTGGCATTGGTTCTTATGTTTCTCCAAAAACAGTATATTGTTTACACAAATATCATGTATGGGAATAATCATCCTTGCAGACTACTTCAAGCTATACCTGTTTAGGCAATACAGCAAGAAAAATTGTTTCAGAAGTGTTTTTAAAGTAGGAAATAGTTCTGAAGGACAGATTCTTATCAATGCTTTGTTTCCTATATTGCTGGAGCAAAGAAATTGTTAATCTAGAGTGGGAAATCAACCTAGCTTGATAGGATTTATGAAATGTATCGATGTACCACAGTGAAATTTTATTTTAGCCCTGTAACCAGTAATTATGTTAAAAATATGGTATGGTGTATGGATAAATTTGTTAAGATTGATGAAATCATGCATGCAAAATGCAAAGATAAAACTTTGGACATTTTTTACACAAGTGAGTTTTCAGAAAAATCTGTTAGAGACTAAGTAAGCATTCATTTGAAAAGGACTTGACTGAAACATTAAGAGGGTAATTTAAATGATTAATCGAACCGTGTTCCTTCCATAAAATGAATTCAAAATGCCTAGGTGCTTGCAAACTGTAGGTCGCCAGTTATGATAAAAAAATGGCCGGATCCAACTGATGGTACCCACAGTCAGCATAAAAACCAAATGTGGGGACCACACAAAGAAATAAAAATTAAGGTACGCTTACATAGCACCTCAATAGTCTGGTTCAGGTAGAGCGGCAAGTGAAAACCAAGAATGCTTATCTGTTTGACAGATTTGCCAAATTGCCACCACAATAAATAAGTAGACATATCTATTTAACAATATTTAAAAATAATGAAAAAATTCATATTACGAGTGTAAGATTTTTCAATGGGATTGTTCAGTTGATAAGAACCCGCAGCATTATATTTATGTTGAAGGCCAATCTGTAACAATCTCTGGATGATCACCTTTCTCCACTAAAAATAATGAAAAGTTGACAAAATATTATTTAAGCATATGCTAATTTAGTTTTTACACGACTGCTCAAAATGGATTGTAATGTATTTAGGGTGTGTGAGTGTATATATTTGTTCCACCATAGCGGCTCAGTGGCTGAAGTGATTTAGATGGATGACACTATGTTGGAATCCTTGCATTACCGGAGTTGTGTAGGCTACAAAAAAAAAATTATATATATATATATTTATTTATTGACGCTTATTAATATTCTAAGTAAATATAAATATTAGTTTGGTACAGCTGAATAAATTTATACATATTACATGACTGCCCAAGAAGGATTAAAATATTTACGATGTACATACGTATGTATGTTTGTTTCAGTGTAGCAGTTCAACGGCGAAATGATGATTTAGATGTATGACAGCGCATTGGAATTCTTGTGTTACTGGGAGTGTCATAGGCTAAATATATATATAGTAGGGGCTCTGGAATTCTGCATAACACTTTCGTGTAATGATCTGCTCTTGCCGGGACATTTTTTTTTGGCAGTTGAGTTTTTTAACTTATATAAATCTTGTGTTATCTTTTAAAGGTGGATAATTTCGATAACGTCTTCTGTAAGTATATTTCCACACATTTAAGCAGTACCGGTAAGTCGGCTAAACATTTTTTTATTCATTTCTTCTTTTTATTTTAAGCTATTTAAGACGCTGTTTTATAATGTAATAATTTTTGGATATTTTTTTGAAATTGTACTATAAAAAAGATATTTCAGCATTTACAGTACTACGAAAATTAATGTTGGCATCGTCGGTCCGACTGATTTGCCGTAACCATCTGTTTGCGAGTTATGTTAGTTGAATTAAAACTGTAGCAAGTTAATTGTCGATAGTTGATAATCGTTATTTGTTTATTCGATGTAAGTTAATTACGCTAATATTAATATTTAATGACTACTAATGTAAAATATGTCTTTTTTGTCAACTGAGGTTTCTATTTTTTTAAATTGCAGTTTCAAAGAAAAAATTATGAAGTCGTCCTTTTTGTGTAGTTTACTTATTTATAGTTTTTGTTTTTTTTTTAATAATTTATTCTTTAACGTATTTTTAAACGTTTATTGTTTTATCCTTTTAAGTACGTAATAAGTAACAATAGTTTTGTTTTCACAGACAATTGTTTAATCATTTCTAGGTTATATAGTAATAATACGTTTTCTTCAACGTTGTGATTGTCATAAACAATATACACAGAAAATTATTGTAAGAGTTTAGGAGAAAAGGTTTTGTCAATGTTATTTTAAAAATTAATATTTAGGTTGGAACAGCATGATGAAACACGATTACACGTTAAATTATTTACCATTAATATTTTAATTAGCGACTGTATGGAAACAAGCTTGTGCTTAGTGTATGGTTTTTTTTTAGTTATTTACACATTTATCCAGATTTGTATTTCAATAACAAAGAATTGAACTAAAAAACTGAAAAAACTTACAATAAACATAACGCTTGTAGCTTATATCTATTTACATATAAATACATATGTAAACAAAACCCTTTTTTTAATGATTTTATTTTTCCACTACTTTTTGAATAAAGTTGCTGCTAATTTGAAATTATATTCAGCCAGAGTTGAAGAATAAATATCTTACGAGTGGACTGTAAGGTTTTTAAAAGTGTATATATTTATCAATTTCTGTTTTTGTATTTATTGATTGCAGTCCTGATAAAGTTTGATGTGTATTATTTCAGAATTATTTTTATTAATTATAAATCTAAAAACCATTACCATATCTCTTTTTATTTGGTAATCCTGAGCAATTACTTGATCAACATTAATTTGTTTTATACTTTAATATGTGCTTAGGATCAGCTAAACACAAGATGTAAATTTTAAAAACCGATTTGGGCAGCGGGTGACCCATGCAAGGTCAAAGTCCACGCCACGTTATTGGTACTATAGTCAATTAACTATCAGTTTTGTGAGTTATTGAAACATGTTCTCAGATATTAATCCATTGTGTGGAGAGAGGTTAGGGTTAAGGTTAGATTTTTGTGGAGAGAATTTAGGGATAAATTACCAAAGTTTGGTAATACTTAACTCTGTGTTGTAGGAAAATTGGCTGAATTTATGTTATAATGGAAATATACTTATTACAGAGAGAGAGACTACACTACATGTTCTACACTGTTGGTCTTGTGTACGATGGATAATCACCTTACAAAGAGCGGCATCAGTCATCTTCAGCTGACTGAGTCTCCAACTGAATAACTGTTAAGGTAGTTTATAGTTTTAACTACAAAACTGTAACCTCTCTCCACAGAACTCTAGCCTTAACCTTAAACCCTAACCTCTCAACACAGAATGGATTATTATCTTAACAGGTCACCATAACTCACAAAACTGATTGTTAATTAACTAAAATATTGATATCTTCATCTTGGATTTTTACCTTCTACAGATCATTGCTGTCCAAACCATTTATCATTTAGATATTGTATTTAACTAATTCTAAGCATATCTATTATTAGTAGGAGAGCTGTTAAACATTTTAGGTTAGGTATTTGATGCTCTGTGAAAATTTGTGTAACACTACTTTTTTAATGTGTGAATACAAAATCAAAGACCTGGCTGAAGCGTAGTGGTGGCCTAGCAAACCCTTGAATATCTAATTTTGCAAAATTTTATTTGCAAAAAATGCTTAAGGCATTTTGAAATTTTAATACTTTTAAATTTTGTATTTAATGAAATAAGAAATAAAAAAGCCAGATTATTTAGTCGGGTTTAAAATTTTCTCAGGCTGTTTCAAAATTGTATTTCATAAATATTGAAAAAATCTAAATATAAATAAAATTGATTTAAAAATTTCAATGAATGAAATGTTTTACAGTTAGCAGCGATTTTATTGTTTTTATTATAAATACTTAAATTTTATCTTGAATGTTTTTATTTTTGAAGATAATGGATGTACCTTTAAAGAATATCTACACATTTGAAGCTCTGTCCTCTAAAAGTATCAAACTATACATGTCAGTCAGCGGATACATGTTTGGTTTTACCACATCTCCCAATTGAAGATGATATTACATCTGATTGTGTAAGTATAATTTGATTTATATTTTTTGTTTATGTTATATAGGAAGTGTCATCACATCATTAAACTTAACATTAAAATGTTGATTTTATGTTTTAGGATAGTAAATCTTTGCAAGTGAAAGTGGAGCCACTTGGTAATGGTTGTATAATGAAGATCTATTTTATAATTATAGTGATGTATGAAGTTTATTCTAGCCCTCTCAGTGTGTATACATTGAAGTATTATATGAATGAAAGTTTATGTATGCACTTAATGTCGATTCTTTAATTTGACTTCCATTGCATTTTTTACCATGTTTTGATTTTTTCTTTATGTGATTTATACAGAGTGCCCCAAAATCATTTTACTAAACTGAAAAATTATAAATGGATTATCTACTGAAGTCTTCATGTGTTACATGTTTTCATTTTGCAGGATCGCTTATCAGTTTTAAAAAACAACATCTAATCAGCTGATTTTATTACTAATTGTTGTATTGGATTTTGTGAATAACAAGTATGAATTGTAAACTGACAAAGAGCAAAGCTTGTTTATTCTACAATGTTGGTAGTAATAGTAGTGATATAATGAAGCTGTAATTTAAAAAAAAAAAAAAAATTATTGATATTATTAATGGTGATATTAAAAAAGATGCTTTAATAATTGAAGAGACCAATTTAGTTAAATAAGAAAATTTAAATGTTGAAAATGAAGTGTTGCTGTCGTTAGATTTTGCATACAGTGAAACATAAATTATCCATCTGAGTAATTGATGGATAATTTTGGAAAATTAACTGATTTTAAAGTCGTGAGTTCTAAGCTTCAAATCCTAGTAGAGACAGTTACTTTTATTAGCATTTGAAAACTAGATTGTCAATACTGGTATTCTTTGGTAGTTGGGTTTCAATTAACCGCACATCTCAGGGACGGTCGACCTGAGACTGCAAAGCCAAACTTCATCTACATTCATACATATCCTCATTCATCCTCTGAATCCACCTCTGAACCACCTTACTGTGGTTCCGGAGGTTAAACAGAAAAAGAAAACTAAATATTGATCTATCCAGTACCAAATGTGTTTAATTTAAAAAAGGTTTATCATGTGGTACTGGACATATTCTAATGTTTACGGGTAACACTAAAAAAAAAATCCACATGCAGCAACTTTTCTAATAAATTATTTAATATTAACTCCATGAAGAGCACAAAAAAAACCAATATAAATTGCATCAAGCTGAGAGCAATCATTTAGCGCATCAACAGTATCGTCCATTTATACACACAGTTTTGTTTGTGTAATTAAATTTACCTCCCAAAAATCTTTGTTCAGGAACTATACATTTTTTCATGCAAGGTGTAGTTTTCGCACAAAATAACTTATCTATGAGTTTCACAAAAACATTGCATTTCCTGATAGAGTGATAATTATTGATGCGTGAATGACACCGTTTTTATTTAGCGGGCACGGGCATATGTAGCAAATTTTCAAAACACCAAAGAAAATATGATTATTTAAAGAATGATTGATGAACTTTGATTCGATGAACGATTTGTTGTTAATTGTTCCGGTTGTAATATTTAAATATTTTATCAGGTAAGCAATTTAAAACGGACCCAATACAGAGAGTTAAACATGCAATGCAGCGGAAACAGTCTGGTTTGTGTGGGTTCCGCCTATTTGGTTACCATTTGTGATGTTTCTGAATATATTCAGAAATTATTATACTAGATTGTTTGTAAGGATTTGGTATTTGTTTTTGGTTTCTATATTTGGGTATTTTATTTCAAATTTTTGATTACATAGGTAGCCTAGATAGGTTATTTAGGCAATCTGTTGGAGTGGGTGAGTTTATTCTCTTTGAACTACTCTACTGGCACAGGGACTGTCTGTTACTCAGTTTGTATTTATTGTTATTGGTTTTTGTTATGTTTAATAATTTGTGGTCTGTTAATTTTGAATTTCATACATTTGTTTAATTTGAACAGCTGTTGTCACATTGGCAACGGTTTGTTTGTTTATGTTTTGTGTTGATAGTTTTAATTTGTATTGTGTGTTTATTATTGTGCACCCACTCTGTTTGGCAAAGATAATGACTGTTGGTAAGTCTATTAAACTTTAATCTTAGATTTTACGTGAAAATTTTCTTACCTAAATTTTCATGTAGTCAATCCAACACGGGTTAAGTGGTGCGAATTTCTTGTACTTTAGGGTTTACCCATTTAGTTCACTATATAGTGGTTTGTTGATTGAGGGTATGTCTGACACAGCTGACATTAAGAAACAGGGTAAGCCCAAGTGGGTTAAACCTGGTGAGGTGTTGCAGCTTGGTGGCTCTTCCTCCTCTTCTAGGGAGGATAAGTCGCAAGATGAGCCATCGACCTGGGCTGAAGAGGTTAAGGTTTTGGTTCAAGAATCAGGGAAAACCTTTAGAAAGGCAGGTACCTTTGCCACCTTAGTGCGAGCCTTTGAGGAGAATTATGATTTCATTGTTCAGTTATTGGAAACTCAAAGGAGTGCCTCCAAAAGTGTGTGGGATAGGATTCCTCCTAAGGTGAGGGATTTTAAGTCAGTTGTAGCAGCGTTGGCTGAGGGATAAGAGATGTTGGCTGCTAAGCCTGTTGTAGCAAGAGAGGTGGTGGTAAAGGAGACGTGAAGCTAATCTGTCCTGATGACAGCCAGAAGTGGTTTTTGTCAATATGAATGAAGTGACATCTAGCAAAACTAGTAAAGACCTGAAGCATGAGTTTCAGGTAGTCCTTCGCAGTAAGAAGTCGAACCTGAAGATTCAACCAATAAGACGAACAAAGAAGGGTCTTGTGGTAGTTGCAGATGATGAAAATACTTTCAAAGTGATTACTGATTCTTCAAAGATTGGTAAGTCTGACATGAGAGTGGATTGTAAGAGAAAGAGGCGAAGAAATTTGTGGATTCTCTCTCGGTTAGACTCTTAAGTTTTGGAGTGTCAATGATTTGGAATTGGATAACCTAGCAGAAAAATTATCGGCGTCCTTTATTGACACTGCTTAGTGCTAAATACCCTGTAGTTCCAGTCGATAGAGGCAAGTGTTGTGGTCGAATAAGGAATATACTAATTTGAAACAGTCTGTTTGTTGTTTACGAAGGGCATCTCAAGCATCTCAATGAGAATGTGATCCTGGATGGTGGGCCATACTTGTTGCTAATTATAGAGAGCGCAGGAATTATTACTTTTACAAGGTGTGTAGTACCAAAAGAGATTCATGGCGTTCTTTTGTGCAGCACTGGGTAATAAAGACCCTAACCCACCGGGTTGGTCTAGTGGTGAACACGTCTTCCCAAATCAGCTGATTTGGAAGCCGAGAGTTCCAGCGTTCAAGTCCTAGTAAAGCCAGTTATTTTTACAGGGATTTGAATGCTAGATAGTGGATACCGGTGTTCTTTGGTGGTTGGGTTTCAATTAACCACACATCTCAGGATTGGTCGAACTGAGAATGTACAAGACTACACTTCATTTACACTCATACATATCATCCTCATTCATCCTCTGAAGTATATCTAAACGGTAGTTACCGGAGGCTAAACAGGAAAGAGAAAGAAAAGAAAGGTAATAAAGACCCATGAGGAGTAGTATATAGAGTTTTGGGACACAAACGTAGAAAGGATGTTCTTCTGTCCACTCTCTCAACTTGGCATGGAATTATATTAGACAAAAGTGAAATGTTACAAAAACAGCTTTGTTTTAATGCCTGATGATAATGCAGACGGTGAGTCTGCGTATATTTACTGGTGTGTCGTGAGGTTGCTCATGTATATGGGGATGCTTTATCTTCGGAAATTACCGAGGCTGAAGTGTGTCAGGTTATTTGTAGTTTTGGAAAGGTTATGGCCCCTTCCTTTGATGGTATAACAGTGGAGCTTCTTGTTTGCTGTGTTGGAGTTTGTGTCAGAACTGTACATGGGTTTTCAGGAGATATTTGTTTGCTGGGTATTTCCTAGTTTGTTCGAGGAAGAAAGGATTAGTTAAATTATTATTTAAATGCGGTGACAAGGAAGCTACTGTTTGTGCCTCTTACAGGCCCTTGACGTTGCTGTCAGCTCACGGTAAAGTTTTTGAGAAGGTTCTGTATCTTCGTGTGAATGAGAGATTGACCTTGTGATGTTACTGAAAATCCTCAAGGATGTACTGAAAATGAGTTGCAAGTTCTGCAAAGTTATTTCGGATGACATTCATTTCATCAAGATGTGGTGCTTTGTGGAAACAGCCATGAAATTAGTAAGACACTGTCTAAGGGTTGTCTCCAGGGCAGTTTGTTGGACCCTCAGTTGTGGGTGGTAGAGTTTGATTCTCTTAGGCATAGGTTGTCCAGCAGGTGTTGTGGTGACTTATGCTGATGGCAGGCTGCTGCTGGTCAAACAGTCCTCACAAAGCGAGGTTGCATTCAAATCCACTTGGGCATGCAGGATGCTTGAGCCGTGAGGTCATCAACATAAGATGATGTTCAGCTTGGAAAAGACCACGATGATACTCCTTAAAAGTCCATTTGGCAGCAAGCGTATATTTTGATGTCAGGCCAGCGAATCAAATATATTCAGGTTCAAAAGTACCTCAGGGTGTTTCTTCATGGGAATTTTTGATTCAAGGAGCACTTACAATATGTCGCAAAGAAAGCTTGTAGTACCTTCTGTGGTTTCTGTGGTATTCGACATGTGATCAATCCTGATGGGGTTCTTAATTTTAAGACCATGAGTACGCTGTATAAGGGTGTGTATGAGGTAATTATGCTATATGCAGCGCCTGTCTGGGTGAAAAAGATGAAATTTAAAAGTTATTGGGATATGTTATTGAGACCCAATACGTCTTGCTGTTAACATTGACAGGAGGCTACCATATGATGACATGAGTCAATCTTGGTGATTGCTGGAGTGAATCTTGTGTTAGAGGAGCAACAGTGATATGTTGCTGAGAAGTCAGGAGAGTTGACTTCAGAAAAAGTTTGGACTATAGAGCAACAGGGCTATCCTTTATGGCAGGCAAGATGGGGTGAAACAGTTGATGGGCATGATCTGTTTCCTGATGTTGCTGGTTTGCAGGGCGCCTTTTGGTTATGATCAAACAATTTGTGATGCAATTTCTTCCAGGGTATGGCATGTTTAGGGGCAGATTGGCTTGCTTTGGCCTGGTTGATTCCGTGTTATGTCTACAATGTGGTGCGCTGGACAATTACGTTTCTGTTTTCTATGAATGTTTCACTGTGATATGAAGCATACAGAAGTGATTTGTTAGCTTGCTGTTATCAGATCGACGTTGGATTTCCATGAAAATTGGAAAAACCAGGCTGAATGGACCATCATTGAAGAACATATGGGATCTCTTGTAAAAGAAAGGATTGCTGAAGGTGTGTAGAGTAGGTTCTCCCTTGGGTTTTCCATTTGTTTTCTGTTATGTTCTTGTTATGGTATTAGTATTCATGTTTTATGTTCTTGCTCTTGTTCTCTATTTACATTTTTTTACATTCTGGTTTGTGTTTTTGTTTTATTTTATTCATGCTGGTGTGTGTTGAACTCAGCGTTTCCTATTAGGTGTAGTTTATTTTATTGTAAGCTTAATTGGTCAGTCTTGTTTAAGACTTATTGATAGGTTTTTTGTAGGGATAATATGGAGAGGGTGACATTGCGACCAGAATCATCACATGGCGGGAGTCTATTCCTACAGGGTCAGGATGGACGTGATACAGATGAAACATAGTTGTGAAATAAAATGTTATTAATGAAATGAAAGTAAAATAAATTTTAATTCTGTATTTATATTAGGTAAAACTAAACAATATTTATAAACTCTAATCCTTCAGATCTGGGGAACAGAGGCTATTGTCCTCTGCTGACTGTGAAAGCTGTATGAATGTGTACTAATGAGTTTAATGTGCAACACATTGGCTTCTTCCATCAAGACAAAGAAACGATGTGTTGCACATTAAACAACAATAATTTTTATCCACAATCTTAATTCAGTAAAGAATTCTTGAAAATTGTACAGAAGACTTTTGTACTGACAATACAGTAACAAAAATGGTTTCCTTCCATACATGTTCACCAGAAACAGCAGGAAATTCATTCACTAGTCTTGATAAATGAAACCATGTCCCTCATCTGACAAAAAAGTGTAGATCGGGTGTATCTGATATCAACAATGTTTTTGAGAAGTCAATCTGCATTAATTAAGGTGTTACGGTTAGTTCTCATATATTGTTACATAGTACGGTTTCAGATTTAAATCGGCAAGAATCTAAAGGCAAAATGTGTAATTTACATCGCTTTATTGTGAAGGATTTTATCGTTCCTGTAAAGGATTCGAGGTGTGTAGAAATGTGTGAGGTGTATACCACAAAAGTGCTAATTTGTAAGAGATGCTTTTATTTTATAATCTTATATACTTATAATACAAGATTATATTATTGTAATTATATATTATAAATAATGTTTTTTTAGTTATATATATATTTATTTACTTATATATACAATACATACACTATAATCTACAGGGTGTCCAGACTAAAAGTATCCTAAAGTACAACTTGTATTAAGAAAACCAGGTAATAATTTTTACAACTTTTTTTTTTAATTATTAAACTCAAAATTTTAATGTAGGTTAGTCAGCTTTAATGTACGCACCTATTTTTGCTCATCAGACGCCTAGACGATAATGTAACTCTTGCCATGTGTTTAGGAGCAACTGCGGCATTATTAGAGCAACATCTTTAAAATTTTTTTTTATAAGTTCAAATCTCAAATTTTTCTTTGTTATAACTTTTAATAAACCCTCAAGCAAAACAATCCAGAGGAGTGATATCTAAGAGATGTAGGTGGCAATGTACTAGGACCTCCTTGTCTTCTTCTGAGGTTGATGAATGACCGGTTGATTTTCACTTACACAAGCAACCGGTTTCACTGAATTGTTTATACCACGAACGAATTGAATTGTCACTTGGTGGCTTCTTATGAAATTTCAATCAAAACGCACATTGCACAGAAATTACTGACTTTGACAAGTGAAATTCTAACACACAAAACGACTTCTCGCTTCCCGTGGCAGCCATTTTCTCTACTGTCGACGCCTAGCGAGCAAATGGTTTACTAACTGCCTAGTGTATGTGGAAAAACTATTTGAACTACTCTTTCGTAGAGTACTTGTTTTATTCTTATGAGTGAAATAGTTTTTTGTTAATGAATTTTTGAAACTCTGAAGAACATTATGAAACGCGCCCTGTATACATTTGTCATTTTCCTTTGATCCTCTCTACTACAATTTCACATTCCTCTTCTGGGTACTGGTCCTGATGAATAAATTTTTGATACAATGCACTGTCTTTTCATATCCCAAGACTTGTCTTTAGACCAAAATTTATCAAATATTTTTCCTGTCAGCCTCACTTATCAACGAGAACGTTTCATTCTGCAATCCTGTTTACAGGCAGGGTCCGTAACACGACTTGCTACTAGCTTTCCCATTGAAGAACATTACCTTTTCTGACATTTTAATCCAAAAAGTAGCATTTCTTTTTCTCTTTCATATTGTCCTACAATTTTCTTTAGGTTCATGACCTACATGATGACTCATATCGGAATTGGAATATGGCACAAATTTCTTAATGTTTTCGTTCTTTTCATTAACTAGTGTTACATGAGACATCACAAGCTCTTCATGACTTTCACATGGTAAACACTTTTAATTTTCAATAAAAGAGATATCAGAGCCTGGCAGTAGATTAAAGCTACTGCAAGGCAAATAATTGAGATCACCAATCGAATCATCCTCTGAAGTGAATGATTGTATTTTTTGAATACCTTTTAATTCATTAGCCAATAACCTGTGACCCATTTTGTCATATGTGAAATACATTAGACTTCAGTGATATTTGGATTACTATCAAACTGAATCGTAATTATTGTTAATAGCCTATTTTTGTATCCAGAATCATTAAAACAGTCGCTATTATCTGTCTTCAAAAATGCATACACCTTTTTCTCTTCATCACCTTCATCAGTAGAAGAATGCACTAAAGGGAAATGCAGCTGTTTTCCCAATTTTTTTTTCCCATTTTCCCTAGTATTTGCAATAAAACGTAAACTAAAACCAATCAACTGCTGAAAGATTAATACATTATTTGATCTTGAAGCCCAATTAACTGACTGCATGATTCGGGCTGTCTTTTCTTGCATCAAGTAGTTCTTTAATTGATGTAGTTCCATTTTAAATTCATTAGAAGAGAACACTATCTCTCATCTAGGGTTTACAGCTATGTATGAGGTGTTATTGTTTTTTAATGGTAACCTAATTTTCTAACATAACCTAGAACAATGCCTTGCATTAACTTAATATGATTACGAATTCTAACTAATTTTATTTATCCTTATTATTAGTTTTGTAAAAATTATTTCAATTATATATAATTAAGACCCTGGTAGTAAGACATACAAATAAGGAAATGTAAGGGTACGGTTAAAAGAAAATTAAATCGATATGATATAAATATTCTGTGTCTACAAAAGTTCATGTTAATATTACTACTAAATAATTAAAACTTAGGTCGATCAAATCTTTTAATAGATTAAAAAGCTTGTCATCAGCCTGAAGACGTGTTAGGTTAGAATGTTTACTCATTAACATTTTAATAATTAAAGACGATAGTAATAACCTTACTTTTGTCCAAAGCAGTTCAGAGAAGAACTAAATTCATCATAATTTGACCTCTATTCATGACTAATTATATACATAAACAGCTAGGTTAGATACTGCATTAATTCAAAACATAACTGCAATAGTGGTGGACATAACACAACCTCTCTTTAGGACAAAAGTGATAGAATAGGTATATCCCTAGCGAGTACTGGACTTAGGAAAGGAATATTATATTTTGCTTTGAACCAAATAAATGTAACATATCATAGGATAAATCGGTTTATCTTAAGTTACAAAACAAGATTCCATTTTTAATTTCAACAATTACTAATGTAATACCTTCTAAAATTTATATACATTAATCATCTGATTCAATTATAAATAACTTGTATCAGTGGCGGATCACGTTTAGGCACCGTGAAACTGCAGCACCCCCTATTTCCACTTGATATTATCGATAACATTTAATATAATGAACCCTTTTTTCTTTAATTCTTTCTTTATACTTGTACAATATATATGGTCTGATTCATTTAGGTATCCTGTGTAAGAATAGTATGCCCTCTCCGTAAACAGGGAGCAATAACCTCTCAACAATTATTCTAGATTGAAGAGTACCATGGCAGCACAGCAGTGGAGGGTTGCGTATAGGCACTGTGGAACTGCAGCACTCCTATTTCTAGTTGATATATCATAACATTTAATAACATTGATATAACATATCAATATTATAACAATGATATAACATATCATATATTTATAACATTGATATAATGAGAACATTGATAACATTTAATATAATGAGTCTTTTAATTATTTCTTTATACTTGTACAGTATATAATCCTTATGCTTAATGTCAATAGCCATCCCCCAGTTTATGAAAAGATACAAAAATCTTTGTATAGAACTGTGTGCTTCACAGTTCCAGCGGCTTGGTGTTTGGCTGTTGGGCACATGAACACATAGGAAACTGCACACGGGGCTGAAAGACAGAGATAGCACTATCGCTCTCGCAGTGCTGATCCTGGCATGCTGGTAGAAGGTAGTTTTGTTTTTACTCCGCGTGTGTACGGAACGTTCCTTGTTCGTTCCCTTTTCTAGTTGAAATATGAAAGCGGTTTAGTCGTTTTTTCAATAGCGATCAGAAGATGGCAGAAAGCAAATGCTCTTTGATTGCCAAATCTGTCCAAAAACACGCTGGAAGGACGAAGGAGAAGGTAATTAGTAAAAACTAATTATGTATTTGTTTCTGGGTGCATAGAATTTTAAAAGCACCGTTCGACTATAGTGTTTTTAAGCAAACATTTTATTAAGTTATTATCCAATAATTCTAAAAAAAGTAATATCTGTATTGATATTTTATTACTTATTCGGTTAAACCGTGTATCGTATTCTTGAATGTGAAAAGTGTAGAATTAGATTATTATCCTGCTTCCAGTTATTCTATCTGATTCATTTTTTTTTTGTTTTATGGTAATGGTTTTATGTTTAATGGTTAAAGTTTTACAGAAAACTTTAACCATTACCTTGAAAAGGCCCAGAAAAAATTTTTTGGAGCAGCACCTCCACTAAGTATCATTTATATTAATGAAAACTAATTCACCTTTCTTTTTCACCTATCTTTTTTATGATAAATAAAAAAGATAAATCGGTATAAAATAATTTACTAAATGTTTGAGTATATATTTAATTATACATTAAACAATAATACTATGAATTCTTAAAGATAGTATTTTAATTTTTATGCTTGAACAAAAAACTAATTTTGAATTAGTGAAAGAAATGTACATTGAAAGTAATGGAATTTACAAGTGCTTCCATAAGGTAAAGAGAGAGACAGAGTAAGTTAAAAAAGTGGTATTATTAGAAATGTTAGTGTAAATGAATTTAAGGTAGTTAAAGATTCAGGGCAGTTCTGAAAGCTTAATAAACTATTTTAAAAAGAGTATTTTCTTTCTGATAATGATATCCCTGTCCCAGACTGGGTAAATCATTTTAGTAAACTTATGAACTCAGTGATTTCATCTGGCAGGATAGTTTTTGCACAAAATAATGGATGAGATGTTGGATGCTCTTTTCAGCTACCCAAAATAAATAAGTTAAAAATAATGAAATACCAGGAGGTGACTAAATTTATTTTGAATTTTCCAGAAATGCTAATTCTGCTTCCTGCAAAAATTATTGAATTTATATTAAAAATTGTAAAAATACTAGTGCAAAATATGAATGCTTTAAAATCTTAATCTCTAAAAATCTTATGCAAATTAACCATGGTGTTTTTCCGGTAAAGTATCAAATGCAACATGAAGTAAGTCTTAGAACATTCAACATCATTCAGTACCTATTATTATTTCATAAAAAAAAACTATTTATTTATAAAATCAGCAGATTAATTTATTTTTTTTTTGTCAAAAAATGTTTTTATGTTATCATTGCCCAGAAAACAAAAATATAAAAACAGAATATAAAATCTAATAAAATAACAACAAAAATACATTAAAAATATGTTTCTTGCAGTATAATAGTTTTTGTTTAAAACATAATATTGTAATAGTTTTTGTTATCTCAATAGTATTTATTTATTTATAATATTACAATAGAAAACTGATCACCAATTTCATTGTATTTCAAAATGATTATTATAAAAAGTAAAACTAAAATAGTTAGTTATTATATTCTGCTGCTAGGATGCTGTTTGTTAGATTATGTATCGTATGAAAATGGTTGTTAAATGTTAAAAAAATATTTTTCTTAAATAATGAAAATGATGACTGACATTTTGCATTCCTTGAAATATGGTTTCAGTTTTTGTCTAGACCTGAGTTCAGTTTTTTAATGGCATGCAGATTGTACTATTGACAACGGTACTTATAAAATGGTTAGGAAACCTATTTATTTATTATGTGGTCTAAATAGTATTTAATCTGGAATGATTTGGTTGTTTAATATACTGCGGTTATCACATTTAATATGTTTATAATAAGTTTTAGTGTATTATTCAAGTACGTTAAATTCACAACTTTTATATGCTACATATAAAATTTGCATTCGGTGGTTACATTTTTGAGTTGTATCCTGCTTTTTAAGATCATTTGCAAAGGTTGATTCTGATGTGTGCAATGCTTGTATACATTCTTTGTAACTGGGTAAATCTATGAAGATTTAATATAGATAAGCGTTTGACCAATTTAGTATAATGACTATAGTGTAATTTGTACTTCTGGAATTCTTGTTTATTGATGTATATTTTTATATTAAATTATATGATTTTTTGCAGTTTAGACATGGTTTCAGTAACAGCAGTAATGTACCTTTACTGAAAATTTTTCTAATTTTTATTGAATTTTTTTTTTATGTATGTTAATATTATGCATTTTGTGGCATTAGTTCCTTTTTTAATCTTTGTAATATATCTCCTATGAGTTAGATCCATAGACACTAATGCATGCTAGGAATTTTATTATGCTAAGTTTTCAATATAGTTATGTGTGCAGTCATGTATGTAGGTAACAGACAACATAACATGTGAAAATCTGCATTCTTGTGTTCCATAGAACGATTAAATGTATTGTGGAAGAATGTCTGTTGTGGTGGGTTTTATACTTATTTTAAAGACATCTATTTTAGAAACAATGTGATATGAGAAATTAAATGTTCCTTTACGCTCATAAGCTTCAGTGAAAGGGATGTAGTTAGTTAATGAGTGTGGTGAGGTACACATAAAAAACACAGTCAAAATATGCTTGAATCACTCACTCACTATATTGATGCAACACACGCATAAGAAAAAATATATATAAATATATAATAAGGCAACTAAGGACAATGTCATTCTTTTAGATAATTTTATTGTGTTCATATGTATCTTGCAGCTAGCATCGTCTACATCAAAGTGTACATGGTATAAGAGTTGAAGACAAAGTTTAAAAAACATTATCACTGGTCATACTGAATGACTCTTTTCCTGTCGACCAATAATGTAACAATTTATTTTTACTCATGATTTAGTGACCCTAGAAAAATCTTTAACCTAGAAATTCACAGAAACTGCTCAAGTTTAATTGCCGACTTAAAAATTTTACTTTTTTTATTGTTTACAAAAAGACCATACTTGATGCCCTTTTCAATCATGAATTATTTCATATCTTTTTATATTTAAATATGTTTACTCATGTTATTATAAATAATGTTAATTGTGTTATTTTTTGTGCCATATATATGTAAATATAAAAATATTTATCACCCAAATTTTTCTTCAGCAAAAATTTAATCCAACAACAAATTGTTTTAATAAAAATAATTGAAATTTAAATTTTACTTAATATAAAAAGAGTTATAACAATAAAAACATTATTTAAAGGCAAATACAGACTGCCTATATTTACATCATTTTACAAAGGTTGAATTCATCTTTTTAAAAACATACTGAGAAAAGTATTGTTGAAAAAATCATTAATTTGATTTCTCTATATGCCAAAATATGTCAATAAGCCATCTATTTAAAAAAATAATAATGAATAAATAAATACTAAAAGAAACATTTGTGTAATAAATTAAATTTGTTGTTTACAATAATAATTCATCAATAACATCTATTTGGTTATGTATTTACATTTTTAATATTTGTAGAATTTTTTCAATAGGGTGTATTGTATACTTTATGAATAATGTGCATACTATGCACATGTGAAATTTCTAATTTATTTTCCTGTTACTTAATCATACTTTTTTGATATATTTATTAACATTGACTGATTCATAAATTTAACACACACACACATAAGTTTTTATGCAATAAATCATTTGACTGATTTGGTTATTATTCTCAATCATTTCTGTTCTATATTAACCTTTCAACCTTACTAGCCTTCATCCTCAGATTTGTTTGTTTGATTTTCCTAAATCCGTATAATAAATTAAAAGAATGAAATGGATATGTTATAAACATTAAACTGAAAATTATGATAATAGAGATTTTTCTCCATTAATAAACTTTTATTCTGATTTATAAAATCAGGTCAAATATTTAAAAGCTTGAGATGGTTCAGATCATTTGTATTTAAAGGAAATACCGTGTCTTTTTTGTTTCAAAAAAATGAAAAATTGCAAGGCGTCAAATTACACGTATGCGGTACCTATTTGCTTGTTACATTGGTGCCTTAAACGTTTGATCGAGTAATGTCTAATTTGACCCCTATCTTACCCAAAACATAGGGATGGCTTCAAAAGATAGGGTTGTTTAATTACTCAAAAATAAAAATAACAGTTTCTTGTATGAGTTCATAATATTTATTAATGGGAAATTCCAATATGGCAGAGGGCTAGATTATGTTAAGGTAGGATATAAGATGGTTTTCGAAGTCGAGAGTTCTAAGGTTCAAATTTTAGTACAGGCAGTTACGTTTATACGGTTTGAGTACTAGATCGTGGATACCGGTGTTCTTTGATGAGCGGTTACAGATGCCCTGTGGCTGCCGCATTGTGGCTTATGCCGCCATGGGTTGCTGCTGGTCGAGGGAAACTTGCATGCTGAGATAGAACTCAGAGCGACTCAGGCATATAAGGTACTAAGGTGATGAAGTCTTCAGTATAAGATGGTTTCTTATACTTCTTCTCTGTGATGTTTCTTACAGAGCCTTAATTGTATGCATTGGTGTTTTTAAAACAACCTCCTACGAGGCTACCACCGTATTGGGAAAGACTCTCCCAATTGATTTAGTGGTGAAAGTTTGGGCAGACATGTGGTCATTGCGAAGAGGCCGGGAGGCCGAATTATTTATGTGGTTTCGGGCCAGGCCAGTACTGGAATGGAACGGTGATCGCAATGCACCGGATCTAAATTTCGTTCAATTACCCATCTCCCGCCTGTGGTAGAGGCTGCTGAGCTCCGCCATGGAAGCATGGCAGCTGGAATGGGACACCACCACTAAGGGAAGATCCCTGTAAAAGTTTATATGGAATCTGGGGTGATGGTATGCCTCGAGTTCGTTTTTAAGAACAACGGGTGCTCAGGTGCTCACCAACCATGTTAATTTGAACCAATATTTTTTTTTTGGTTTCGCCTGCCAGCTGAAGAGCTGTGCGTCTGCAGGGAGGTCCAGTCAAATGAACACCCGATGTTTGACTGCCCTGTGCTTGGGGAGCCAGAGACTAGGCCACCCTGGAACTTAGAGGTCAAGGGGAAAATTGGCTGCTCACAAGCGGCGAGTCAATGTGGCGAGAGCTTGTGACCTTGTTGGAGTTTCTTGATGCGGTTGCAAAGTTCAACCATCATCAGTAGTTTACTTAAGGGAAAGTCTCATAATACACTGCTTTGGGAAGCTAACCTTGAGATACGTGGCTGACCACCAGCCAATTAGTGCTCCAAAAAAATTTTAATATGGTGGACAGGTACTTGCTGGCATTCAGCAACCTGGGCATGGAAGTGAATTGCTGTCTGGACAAAGTAAATTTTAATTTACGGATGTCGTATGTATTTTTAGTAGTTGACGTGGTGCGCCTACCCATTTTAGTAAATATATGATAAGCTGGGACATGTAAGCCGGTGGTGTGTGGCACCACGCTTAGGTCGCTTACGCAATTAGGTTAGCTCTAGGAGCTAGTTAGGACACTGGTCGCTAAACTGATTCGAGCCTCAGTAGCCCTTTGTGGTACAGACATTCAGTCTTATGCATTATGGCGACCGAATGGGGTGGTGGCGGGAGTAATGCCAAGCAAACCAAGCTGTCCCTCCATCATAAAAAAAGATGTTAGGTAACATTATTTTGGTTGTACATTTTTTAATAGATTTTTTTAGTTTCTTTCATTTAACATAGTAAATGTAGAAAAAAAAAAAAAAGTCTTGGAAGGTGATTTTGGAGGGGAGCACAAAAATAAAAGAAATACTGATTTTATGAGTTTTAAAATTTATTTTGGGTTAATTAAACAAACCAATAAAACTGGATATAATTTTACAATAAAACTTCATCATAAATTATCCCCAGCTCAAAAAATAATTTTATGTAACTTTTTTCATATATAATTATTTTTCCATAATAATTATAAAACCTGTGCTTCTACTGAAAATAAATCTACAGCTTTATTCACCATAGAACCAATAATACCACATCCTTTTTTCTTCGTCTTCGTTATCTTTTTGTTCATATTTCTATGGTTTATCAAGTACTTTTAATTTAGTCATTTCATTTTCTCGAATCACTGCCCCGACAATGGATTTAATCTGTTTCCTGATGATATCTTCTGTAATGCGACCGTTAATTCATTGTCTATATACTTTGCGATTTTTTCTTTAAGAGGTTCGAGGGAATCTTTCATAAATTCAACAGTTGCATCTGCAAGTTTCACTTTTTCATCCTCTATATATTTTTTTGTTTTCATCAAGATTTATCATCTCCTGATTTAATCGTTCTAAACCCACAAACTTTTCACAGACTGTTTGTGTATTAATCAATAGGATCGGATATATTATACAATCTATGATGTTTTATATAAAAATTTCCATCTGGTGTGAGTGAAAACCTCGTTCTCCTCGTCTCCGGCCTTTACCTAATTTTATTCGTGACACTTCTCTATATAAAAAAATAAAAAATTAATACTTAAAAACCTATACAAATTCAACATCTTTCAATTCTTTAATTATGGATATGATTTCATTTGAAACGGTCTTGTTTCCAGCATCATATTCACTCACAAGTGTATACAATCTATCAATCAACTCGTTTGGATCGTCCCAATATAAATATCCCGTATTATAATTGAATTGTGCATGTAACAACCCAGAACCACGAAAAGACGTGGATGGTGTTTTATATGGGGAGATTGGGTAAACAAGTTTTTTTGAAGGGAACAATTTTCTAATCACTTCATATTATATTTTACATTATATTTAAAAGATTTATTCGATTTCACTACATCTGTATCGTGTCGCTCCATCAAATGAGCACCAGTATATTTAAAAATTTTCTTTATAAGCAATCATATCTGCAGTGTGAATATTTTTCAACTCTGGAGTTTTATGAACCAACAACTGTAAAAGCCCTGGTGTAGCCGAATAGATTACAGGTCCCAAATGAATTTTATCGTTTTTAAATTCAATTTTAATGTCACCCAAAGTACAAGTATCTGTATTTTTATCATACTTTACACCATATACATGCTCTAGAGATACCTTTGGACCAGTTTTTAACATTTCCAAGCATGGTTTAATTATTTCAGTTGCACTTATGTCTGAAGACTGACTGTCTTCTAATAAAAGCGTTTATTTTGTATATATTCTAGGTTGTTCTTTTTGAGATTGTTCAAAGTATAGTGGTAATGTTGTTTGTTCAGATAATAATATACAAGACGTTACAACTTCTTCATCATCATCTAAAATTTCTAAATCTTGTTCCAATAAACACATCTCACATCTATCTTAGTGTCTTTCTAAATGAGCCGACAATCTATCACCCAATTCACGGCCTACTCTATCTACAACAATTTCTCCATCGATTTTAGGTGAAGGAGGTCTTGGTCTATACTTTTTCTTTAATTTCATTTATAGGATCTATTATCGGTTTGAAACGTTTAGCAAATAAAGCTTCTTTTTCAGCCAAACCCATCGTAAAGGCTGCATGTTTACGTTTAAAATCTTTATTAAGCTTATCAGTTTCAATCATTTGTTTCTCCTTTTTCAATGTTCTATAAAGAAAAAAAAAATTATAAACGATTATTTTATTAACGTAATATAATTAAAAACTAACGTTAAACGTTATGTTACAATGTTAAACATTACGTTAAACGTTACGTTCAATAATGATGAATTTATCTATACTGTTTCTATATCGACCTTTATCTTTCTCTTTATCGATAACTAGAAACTATACTGGTTTGTATTCTAAACATGATCACACATTGATTTAAAATCATCAAAAGACATGTCGACGTTTACATGATCATCGTAAATGCGTTTTAAATTTAAATTGTCTTGTTTAAATAAAATTAAAAAATTGCAATTGTCATGTACAATTTGTTTTTGTATTTTAGTATATGTTTGAGCTAGATAAAAACAATCAGTTTTATTATGACGATCCCATACAAAATAAGAACCGATATTATTTTATTTCTCTTTTATTACATCATCAAAAATCATTATTGAATGGGGTTCAATCGCCTCTGGTTGAGAGACTTGATCAGTTTCAGTATATTCATAATTACCCACTTTAGGATTCATCATCATCAAATTTGATAACATTCTATAGAGAGATTGATGAAGTGATTTTGAGAAAATGTATAAGTTTTGAAAACGTACTCAGTTTTCTTGAACTAAAAGATTAAAACTACATTTGTTTTACCACAATTCGATGGCCCGCATTCAATACATCTAATAGCGTTTGGCAAGAGAGAACCATGTTTACTATGTTTTTTAAATGTATATCCCCTCATTGCATTTACAATTGGGAATTTGTTTTTTGTTGTACTTGTCGCATATCTCACTAATTATAAAAAAAATTAATAAATTATTGAAAAGTTAAACATGTATAAATTAAACAATTAAATGTACAAATTACATTGACATAAATTATTCATTTAATAAAGTTATATATATATATATAAAATGGAGGTCTTTTTTAAAACTTTAAGTAAATCATTTTTAAGTGTTTTTCTAAATGACTACATCAACAATATAATAATATCCAAAATAGTCTCACTTATACAAACCATTTGACGACAATCTATTTTCAAATGTGTTTAAAAATTATTATTATTTTTAATAAAAGAATAGATTGAATCACTTAACATTGTTAAATTATACTCATCATCATTAAAACAATTTATAATTAATTACATTATATTTAAATGTAGATGATGAATTTCGTGAAACAATTTTGTTATTACGAAGTTTCATTTTGGTATCTATATAAAAATTAACTTTTTTAAATTCAAATAGAGTAATGATAATAGTGGGTTTTCTGATTTATTTACAAACTCTATAAATAAATAATTAAAATTAATATTATTACAATAATTTAAAATTTTCAATATTTCTTCCTCTATATGTAAATTGAAGTCTTTTTATTCAAATAAACTATAGAGAGTAGTAGATTTTTTGATTTATTTTCAAACTCTTGAAACTAATTATTTAAAATTTTCAATTTAATCATTTTAGTAATTTTATAAATTGTCTAAATCAAAAATTAATAAATTACATTAATTAAACCATAAGGTATCATCCAATAAAATCTAATAATCATATAATAAGTATAATGTTTAGAATATATGATGATGCTGAAAAAACTGTACGTTACCACATTGTAATCACTACTGTACATGAATCAACAAGTGTATCAAAAAATGAAATTTCTATTAAACTGAGAGGAAAACATTAATATGTTCTGATGCAGCACTGCCTTTGTTGTTGTTTTCACCGTCCCCCAGCAGCAGTTCTGTACATCATTCAGTATATATTCATTATCGTGTTCAACACGCTGTTTCCTCTAGAGGTTTCGTAGATAACAGAACTGCGTTCGGTAGTCCGATTTTTGTAAGCAAATAATTACACTTGTGAAATTCCTCAGCAAATTGTTGAGATATACGATGAGAATGAATATCATACCCCACGATCATAAAAACCTACAAAATGTTAGGAAACGGGAGAACAAATGTGAGTGACGAGCTGGTTGATAGGCGTACATAATTTTTTTTTTTTTAGTGATGGCCTCCTCTCACCCCTCATAGCCATTCCCAACCACCATGAATATTTTTAGCATCCACAAGGAGAGTGTTCTTCGTGTTTTAGGATAACACTATCACCTTGAAGTGCTATGAATAAAGTCTTTGCCCACCCTTTCTTGCTCCTATCTAAGGAGCTTATCCATCCGGATCCCTCTCACCAGATTGAAACACGCCGACCTCCTTTTCCACATTACCGGCGTGTTAATCTGTTGAAGGGTTAACCTTCCCGGGAACAGCCTATTGGATCCAGACTCGCTTAGCACATGTCCTTCCTGCACTCCTCACAGGTTCATCATATGTCGAGGGTCACCATTGCCACCATCAGTAAGCCCTGATTGCCCACTGATGCGTGTGGGTGGAGAGAATAAGATAGCCATAGGGTGAACCCTCCACGACTTACACGGTGCGAACTTTCATCCCAAGTTCACTTTTTTTGGGAACACTTAACTGAAAACACGATGGGTTAATCGGAAACCATGAATGAAATGATAATGAGTAACCGGATCAGTAAAATTGGAGAAATTGTAAGGGAAGATAACGTCTGTGAAAGTATTGTGTATGCGATTTCATTCATGATCAGCTTGGTTACCCCAACATGTGTGCACATATTGTGCCACATCTGTTGACCGACAACTACAAATGTCAACTTTTTGCATTAGCTCTTTTATTTTCATCAACATTATTTCATGACTGGTCCACATGTTTTGAAAGAAATCCGCATAGGGGATGAGAGCTGGGTGCTACATTACACTATTTTAACTGAATGAGCAACACATAAATGGAGACACAAAAATACAGGCAGTCAAAAAATGTATATAAACATGTAGGTTTGTCTTATAAATATGTTTGTTTCATAGACCGGGTGTAACTTACTTTCTGATCATCCCTCGTATTTTACTCACTGTCAAGCAGTCTTGAAAGCATCCATTTTTAAAATGAGTAGGGTGATAAACGATAACAATTACATCTGAAACAAAAAAAAATAAATAAATGTTTAAAGTATTTTAATAGTCTTAAACAAAAATTTATAATTTTATTATTAATCTATGTGCCTATTATCCAATAAAATCTAATAATCGTATAATAAGTAAAAACTGTTAGTTAATATGACGATGCTAACAAAACTGTACATTACCGCTATTTAAATTATACTGAACAGGATATATTAATCAGCTCGAAAGTGGCATAATTTTAAAATAAGTACAGTACTTAAATGACAACTCGTGCATCTGAAACACAAATAAACATATTTTTAAATCTCAAACAATAATCAATTATAATATTAATTAACTATATGGATGTTATCCAATAAAATCTTATAATTATAAATCAACATGTATAAACTAACAAAAAATATAGCACTAAGTTACTGAGAAAAATGTTTACTACCGTTATGGAATTAATACTGAACATCATGTATCAGTCACACTGAACAGCTCTTTGAAATAGTATGAATTTAAAATTAAGCAAAAATCTTACGTAACACATGTACCTGAAAACAAAAAAAAAAAAATTTATTCATCAGAAAAATTATCTTGATGATATTAGTCAAACAATAGTTATATTATCTAATAATAATCATAAAAAAATTATTATTACCTGTTAGAAAATATGGTGATGATAGTGAATAATTATCACAAACATTTTCTTGAATTTAAGATCTGCATTAGAATCAGGCTGTACTTTTGAAGGGCTGATCGTTCATATATTTGTATCCTAGCAACATTCTTTATAACAACGCACACTTTTCTAGGCACTTCAACTAAACACACACAGAACATGCGCAATACATATGTAAAAACCAAACATCTCTACAACTCACTGTACTAAAGCTAACCGAACAACAAAACCAAGGCAATACAGTAAGATAAACATTTATTAATGAATAGAGTTCTAAAAACAGTTGAAAATAGCAAATATGATATTACAAAATTAAAGAAAATCACCCTAAATTTTAATATTATTTAATTTAATATTATTTAATGCGAGAAGTAAATTGTATGTTCCGGAATTGGAATTTTTCAAAAAACATGCATGAACAATTTTTTTTTCCACTTCTTTTCAAGATATAGTCATGTTTTACGTACCTTTTGTACAGCTAATTCTACATTATATTAATCGATAAAAAAATTAAAATCCAGTTTCTAATAACTTTTACCAAAGTGTACTGGGTGGGATACGAACACGACTTACATAACCGAATGAATTAAATGCATACAAAACCTGAAAAAGCACACATGTATAAAAATATATAAATAAAATAAAACACAACCTACAGAGGGACTTACCTGGGCGAACACGATATTTTTCTTAAAATATCATGCATATATTTATTATCCGAATATTCACATATTTTCAAAATAAATATAAACATGTTTGTTGATGAAACAGTAAAATAATTAGTTTAACATACTGGAAAAAGGACCACCTGCTATAAAATAAATATTCCTCCTTCCAGTCGTTATTATGACATTAACAGAGATTAATATTTAAGTAAAGTTAACGCTGTTCAAATAATCCACAGTCTTTAACCTATGAAGTAAATTACCTGTATCGTACCTGTAACAATAGAACAAAAGAATTATGTTAAAAAAACATTTTTTGTAATTTTTTTAATAGTAAAAACAACACATCTGCAGCACCATTCAAACCATAATGGTATAATCAATCACTACAAATTATAATCATGAGAAAAAATACAAAACCCTATTTATTAATCAAATAAAAAGAAAATTACTATTTGTCAAAAATAAATATTTCATAACTATTAAATATATAAGCAACAATTACACTGTATTGTTCAAAATCTACAAATGCAGAATTCAATTAAAAATATACTATCTAATAGAACTGCAGATTTAAATCGTGCACTGATAAATTTTTTTTTTTTGTCTTCAGTCATTTGACTGGTTTGATGCAGCTCTCCAAGATTCCCAATCTAGTACTAGTCGTTTCATTTCAGTATACCCTCTACATCCTACATCCCTAACAATTTGTTTTACATATTGCAAACGTGGCCTGCCTACACAATTTTTTCCTTCTACATGTCCTTCCAATATTAAAGCGACTATTCCAGGATGGCTTAGTATGTGGCCTATAAGTCTGTCTCTTCTTTTAACTATATTTTTCCAAATGCTTCTTTCTTCATCTATTTGCCTCAATACCTCTTCATTTGTCACTTTATCCGCCTGTCTGATTTTTAACATTCTCCTATAGCACCGCATTTCAAAAGCTTCTAATCTTTTCTTCTCAGATACTCCGATTGTCCAAGTTTCACTTCCATATAAAGCGACACTCCAAACATATACTTTCAAAAATCTTTTCCTGACATTTAAATTAATTTTTGATGTAAACAAATTATATTTCTTACTGAAGGCTCGTTTAGCTTGTGCTATTCGGCATTTTATATTGCTCCTGCTTCGTCCATCTTTAGTAATTCTACTTCCCAAATAACAAAATCCTTCTACCTCCATAATCTTTTCTCCTCCTATTTTCACATTCAGTGGTCAATCTTTGTTATTTCTACTACATTTCATTACTTTTGTTTTGTTCTTATTTATTTTCATGCGATAGTTCTTGCGTAGGACTTCATCTATGCCGTTCATTGTTTCTTCTAAATCCTTTTTACTCTCGGCTAGAATTACTATAACATCAGCAAATCGTAACATCTTTATCTTTTCCCCTTGTACTGTTACTCCGAATCTAAATTGTTCTTTAACATCATTAACTGCTAGTCCCATGTAAAGATTAAAAAGTAACGGAGGTAGGGAACATCCTTGTCGGACTCCCTTTCTTATTACGCCTTCTTTCTTATGTTCTTCAATTACTGTTACTGTTGCTGTTTGGTTCCTGTACATGTTAGCAATTGTTCTTCTATCTCTGTATTTGAACCCTAATTTTTTCTTCTGGACAGCATTCTAGTTATGATATCTGATGCGTGACTAGTTAAACTAATTGTTCTGTATTCTTCACATTTATCTGCCCCTGCTTTCTTTGGTATCATGACTATAACACTTTTTTTGAAATCTGATGGAAATTCCCCTTTTTCATAAATATTACACACCAGTTTGTATAATCTATCAATCGCTTCCTCACTTGCACTGCGCAGTAATTCTACAGGTATTCCGTCTATTCCAGGAGCCTTCTGCCATTTAAATCTTTTAATGCTCTCTTAAATTCAGATCTCAGTATTGTTTCTCCCATTTCATTCTCCTCAACTTCCTCTTCTTCCTCTATAACACCATTTTCTAATTCATTTCCTCCGTATAACTCTTCAATATATTTCACCCATCTATCGACTTTACCTTTCGTATTATATATTGATGTACCATCTTTGTTTAACACATTATTAGATTTTAATTTATGTACCCCAAAATTTTCCTTAACTTTCCTGTATGCTCCGTCTATTTTACCAATGTTCATTTCTCTTTCTACTTCTGAACACTTTTCTTTAATCCACTCTTCTTTCGCCAGTTTGCACTTCCTGTTTATAGCATTTCTTAATTGCCGATAGTTCCTTTTACTTTCTTCATCACTATCATTCTTATATTTTCTACGTTCATACATCAGCTGCAATATATCGCCTGAAACCCAAGGTTTTCTACCAGTTCTCTTTATTCCGCCTAAGTTTGCTTCTGCTGATTTAAGAATTTCCTTTTTAACATTCTCCCATTCTTCTTCTACATTTTCTACCTTATCTTTTTTACTCAGACCTCTTGCGATGTCCTCCTAAAAAATCTTCTTTACCTCCTCTTCCTCAAGCTTCTCTAAATTCCACAGATTCATTTGACACCTTTTCTTCAGGTTTTTAAACCCCAATCTACATTTCATTATCACCAAATTATGGTCGCTATCAATGTCTGCTCCAGGGTAAGTTTTGCAGTCAACGAGTTGATTTCTAAATCTTTGCTTAACCATGATATAATCTATCTGATACCTTCCAGTATCGCCTGGCTTTTACCAAGTGTATATTCTTCTATTATGATTTTTAAATTGGGTGTTGGCAATTACTAAATTATACTTCATGCAAAACTCTATAATTCGGTCCCCTCTTTCATTCCTTTTGCCCAGCCCATATTCACCCACTATATTTCCTTCCTTGCCTTTTCCAATGCTTGCATTCCAATCTCCAACTATTATTAAATTTTCATCTCCTTTTATGTGTTTAATTGCTTCATCAATCTCTTCATCAATAAGGTAGAGTATACACACTCTACCTCATCATCATCATGGGCGCTTGTAGACGTTAACAATCATTGTCGGTTTAGGTTTTGATTTTATCCTTATTACAATGATTCTTCTATCAATGATTCTTCAATGAATCTTCTTCTATCTATCTTCTTGTTCATTATGAAACCTACTCCTGCTTGCCATTATTTGAAGCTGAGTTAATTACTCTAAAATCACCTGACCAAAAGTTGCCTTCCTCTTCCCACCGAACCTCACTAATTCCTACTACATCTACATTTATCCTATCCATTTCCCTTTTTAAATTTTCTAGCCTACCAACCTTTTTTAAGCTTCTAAACACGCTTTTTTAAGCGTTCTTTTTTAAGATTCATGCTCCGACTCGTAGAATGTTATTTTTTAATTTTCTGCTGACCCCTTCCTTAGTAGTCCCCACCCGGAGATCCGAACGGGGAACTAGTTTACCTCCAGAATATTTTACCAAGGAAGCCTCCATTATTGCTATATGAAAATGCAGAGAGCCACATTTTCTTGGAAAAAATGCAGCTGTAGTTTTCCATTGCTTTCAGCTGCGCAGTACTCAGAGGACTGAGTGATGTTGATATGGCCGTTTAAGTCATTGCGACTCACGCCCCTAACAACTGCTGAAAGAGCTGCTGCCCTCTTTCAGGAATCATTCCTTAGTCTGGCTCTCAACAGATACCTCTCTGATGTGGTTGCACCTTCAGTCCAGCTACTCTGTATCCCTGAGCACTCAAGCCCCCTCACCAACGGCAAGGTCTCATGATTCATAGAGGAGGGCAATGATAAAATGAGCTACTTGTGACAGTATTTATACTGCCATAAGAGTAATATTTACTATAGGTTTTTTTTGTAATTTAATTGGTTTGACGCTATTCTACATTCCTTTATGTGTTTTTAATTTTTTTCAAATTAATTTAACATAGGGCTATTAACCAATAAAACCTATCTAGTAATCATACAACTATAATCTGATAGAATACCAGACGATGCTGAAAAAACTGTGCGTTACAACTATGTAATTAATAATATACATGATTCATTTCCGAGAGTCCAGACGTTTTGAAAGTGAGATAATTATACAAAAGTAGATAGTATAAATGATAACTCATATATCTGAAAAAAAAAATTTTAATTGTCTAAAACAAAAATTAATAAATTACATTAATTAAACTATATGGGTATCATCCAATAAAATCTAATAATCATATAATAAGTATAATGTGTTAGAATATATGATGAAGCTGAAAAAACTGTACGTTACCACATTATAATCACTAGTGTACATGAATCAACAAGTGTATGAAAAAATGAGTAACACCTTACCCGTCTTTTAAACTGAAAGGAAAACAATATGTTCTGATGCAGCACTGGCTTTGTTGTTCTTTTCACCGTTCAGCAGCAGTTCTGTACATCATTTAAGAAATTAAAAAATCGCTGCAGCAGTCACATTCGTATAAAAGTAACGTTTCCATAAAATATACTATTAATTCTATGGGGACTATTATACATAATCTTAACAAAATACGGCAATCCTGAAATAACTTTTCAACAGTTAAACATAGAAAAGTTAAATTCAGCAATAGGATTATGACAGATAATTTTAAAGAGGATTGAAAAACAAAAATGTTGATGTAAAGCAATCAGGCTACGTGAAGTCTAATTAAAATGGCGGTCATTTAATGCTTTTTTTAGAGATAATTAAAGAAATAATCAACAGTACCTCAATCAAAACTAAAAAATAAATATGTAAAATAAAGTTTACCAAATGCTCCAACCTCAAAACGATTTATATTTTGGTATTATGCCGTATTATATACGGCATCAATTCGACCTTGACCCCCTCATCAGAAATCTGGAAAATTAAAGGGAGACCACCCCTCCACAATTACTTACTGTTTTTCGTTAAATTTTTACTCTGAAAGAGTGCATTCACTGTAAAATACATAGTAAAACACGGGTTTGAAATGACCCCAAAAATTACAACAAAGAACAATAAATTTTGTCAAGGGATCAAAGGTCGAAGTGATGCCGTATGCAGACGTATTTTTTCAGGGATTTTCGATATATTAAATAATAATTTCTCATCAAAAATAATCAGCAGTGTTTTACTATTATATTTTCATTTAATCCACTCTTTCGTCGTGAAATTTAATTGCAAACGCAAAAAAATATGTTAAAATTATCTAACAGCTAATCTGGTTACAGCCTATGACTCTTCGTTTGTCTCTTATTTTACTACTTTTTCACTGTTAATGGTGAGTAAGAAACTATATTTTCATAAATTAATAAACAATCCGCTATTGTATTAGGTGTAAAGTTCTCTTTCTGTTTCAGTTTTAATTTTCAAATCAATAACACTTATTTTAACCGATTCATCTTGTCTCGAACAATCAATCGCGTACAACGGATATTTGTTTTTATAATCTGAAAACGTGTACGGCGAATCGATCTTTTTATAATATGATTTTTGAAAGTCTATAAACATCTTATACATCATCGTTCGATTCCCTTCTAAATCCTCGTACGGATAACGATTTGAATTTATGAATACTTCAATATTTTTCACATTACACGAATCAAATTCTGACGCGTCCCTTTTAGCTTTATTTATCCTATCGGTTTGAAAACCCGCAGTAACGTATCGCGATTTGTCTAATTGTGATGATGTTTTCACGTTCCACGCCACAGATTTTGTTTGAGGAATTGTTGGATTTTCGAGAAAGTTCCCAAATTCTAAACGGCATACACAACTCTTCATTTTTCTTTCTCGAGCAATTCCAATAGATATTGAGACCGCCTTTAAACGTTATATGTATACTCCCGCCTTTATATGTATACGTTATATATATATACATAATTTTTTTCATACTTATATATATATATATATAAGTATGAAAAAAATTGAACATGGTTACCAAATACTATACAATTACCGTTTAAAAATTTTTCCCAATTAAAGGCCTACAACCAACAAGATTCAATGATTTTTTTATATAAGCAATAAGTGCTTATGTACGTATAAAATAAAATAACAAGTATAATAAACTGATGTATTATTGAATTTATAAACTATGAGTGAAAACGAAAAAAAATTATAATGTCAATATATTGTCTAAATTTTTATTTTAGTGAACTGAATTGAATTAAAATTTAACAGAATTTAACAGAAATTTATTTTTTAATTCAAATAAATAAACTTTTAAACCGTTAGGCACGGCTAGATTTTATCAGTGACAGCATATTGTTGTTATTCACTGGAGTTTCAGCTGAAGTTATAGCAATACAATTTTTATCCAGTACTTTTTTGTTTTACGCAGTAAAAATAAGGAAAACCAATGACGACAGTCTTTAGATTTTAGAACTGTGATTTATGGATCTTCAGACATTATCCTACTTTAAAAATTAATAGATAGATACATTAAATAACAATAAACAAAGTTCAGAAGAAAAAACACTTTTGAAGTCAAAAAAATTAGGATAAATAATTAAAAAAGTTAAAATTCATTCGTGCATTAATAAAAGGTCCTAACAATAAAATTACTCAACTTTAGAAAGTTTTTAAGTTAAAAGATTCAATGAAGAATTAAAAACGGTCTAAAATAACACTGACTTAATAATTAGAAGTAGTTTGTGTAATTGACATCAGATGTATTATTTGAAGTATTAACTCGGATGTTTCTTTTTCTGCGTAGAAAAGGGTTAACCCAAAATATTTAATACTGTCAGGTATATTTCTTTTTCTAAAAAGGTTTTTAATAGGTTTAATTTTGTTATCCGGGTAGGGAGCCTTTTACACTTCCTATCCGAATCTGTTAAATTTTATGTTTTATATAGTTTTTTTTAATTTATTATTTTAGCTTTTATGTTTTAATGACTCTGTCTGTGATATTAGTTTTAAGATTCTAGTGATATTACTTTTAAGTTTTATTTAATTCATTTATTTTAGTTTTAACCTAGTTTAGAGTTTTATGTTTGTGTTTTATTTTTTTTAGCTTTTACGTATCATTTTTGTGCTTTTGTTATCCGAGAATGGGCCTTTTACATCCATCTCGGACTTTGTTTAATTGTTTTGCTTTTATTGTTATTATTTTAAGTTTTAGTTTTACGCACTAGTTTTAATTACTTTTATTTATTTATTTTTTTAATAAATAAAAAATCCGGGCGATGATAACGTACAGACGTTTTTCGCCCTCTAAAAAAAAAATAAGACCGAAATACCTAGGCGTGACAAAGGAGCACCTGATGAAAACTACAGGGAAATTGAGAGCGAGAAACATCATACTCTGTGTAATGACGTGGGGAGCATCGGCTTCCACTTTGTGCACATCGGCTCTGAGCCTGGTCTTCTCGACTACTGAATATTGTGCGCCAGTGTGGCTTAACAGCCCTTATGTTCATAGAATTGATACTCAACTTAATGACACTATGAGAATGATTGCCGGGGTTATCAGGTCTACTCCCGTGGAATGGCTCCCGGTATTGAACCACATACCACCCCCGAACCTGCGCCGTATGAACGCTCGAGAGTACAAGAAGATTATGGACAATCGAAACCTGCCGATACGTAAAGACATTGAGGATGCCAATCGTGGTCGCCTTCGGTCTAGAAAGCCACCTATCAAAACAGCAATTGCTGCCAAAGAGGACGGATTTGACCTAACTGACGCCTGGCGTCGAGAATGGACCGCAAAGCAGAATAACCAAATCCCATGTATTACTCAAAGGCCGCCGGATTTTGACTTGCCACGTAAGACATGGTCAACGCTAAACAGAATACGGACTCAGCACGGTAGGTGCGCCTATTTCCTGCATAAATGGGGTAAAACACCGACGCCCTTTGTGAGTGTGGTGAAAATCAAGCTATCAGACACATCACAGAAGTTTGCCTTAGGACAGCTTATGAAGGGAATCCTGAAGATTTCCTGATGGCGACTCCAGAATCGATAGCGTATTATTAGTTTGTTAAATCTTTGTTTATAATTTTGACTGTAATCGGTGTTATGTTTTAAATAAATAATAAACGCTAAATAAACAATAATAAACATAAAAAATGCCGTGTAAATATATGCCACGTTTACATTTATGTTATTTATTCATTATAACGAGGAAAACAGCCGGAAATGGAATTTCTGATGGAAAGAATTGAGATATAGAACTACGTTGATAGAACGAGAGAAAATATATTACAAGAAAGTTCTACATTTAACGAAAAAGGAGGGATAAAAATTCAAAATAAATTAGCGGTTGAGAAAGGAATCGGAAGAAAAATATAATGGAAGAATTCTGGGTGTGAGGAGACAATGAAAAAAATGTAGGGGCCCTACTCGAAAAAAAAATCGGAAGAGAAAACTCGAAGATTATTTTTTCATATCAATAAAATATTCAAAAATTTTAAATATAATTTCCTAGTTAAATGTTTTTAAACACGCAGTATGTCTGCATTTTTAAAATTCTATTATCACATTTATAAACAACTACTTATACATTTATAACTACTTAAGTTATCTTACATCCAGTGTAATAAGAAGCTAAAAAATAAATACTTTATATCGCATAAAGAACATTTAAAATATTTTTAAAAAATCTCATTTAATGTAAGAAAAACATAAGATTAACAATCGAGGTTTTATTTTAACCCCCGGGTCTACCGTTAGGCATTGCTTCAGAGGATGAGATGCATGATTGGTAGCGTGTGTGAAAATGCCATACCTGACCGGAATTCGAACCCGGGACCTCCAAATGAAAGCCCTAACCGCTACCAGTTGTACCAGTTGATGCCGGCAACTATCGAGGTTGATCAAAAAATTACTAACTTCTCATTTTATTTCAAATAAATCGTTACCTTGATTACGATGCCTTTACATTAATCTACCAAAAATAGGAATCTACTATCAACGCAGAAATAACATACATTATAAAGTTTTAAAGCAGTTTGTTATATAAGTTTTAAAGCATTATAAAGTTTGAAGGTTTATATAATAAAAACTACCAGTCTGATTTTAAAAAAAAACACACCATCATTCATATAATTTTATTCTGCATTTAATGGTTTTAAATGGTAATTTTTTATTACATTTTTAAAGTATGTTATTGTGCACCCTGTGTCACACACTTTGACTTTGTCGTTTGCCTTTAAAAAACTACTACACAGATCTCAATGAATTTTTTACACAAGATGGACTATTTTATTAACTTATCACCCCTTTGATTAAAGATCTATACCTTTAATCATATTATAAGACTCGCCATTCAGTAAGTAAAATAATTTTATCTTCATTTCTATTCGACTTTAAACGCTTATAAAAGTTCTTTTTATTTTAAATTAATAAATGTATATATATTTATAAAAGTTTTTTCTAACCTAAATTACTTTAAGAGATTTTTACGTACGGAAAAATAATTTACCCTTTTAGTGTAAAAGGGTGAAATAAAATGCTGAAAAGGTCATTTTTCCTCGGCTCGCTATCTAACGAACTCGACCCAAAATCTCGGTCGAGTTCGTTAACGGCCAAAATCGGACCATGGAAATGGAAATGGCGTGGCTTTTTCGAAAAAATAAAATATCCCTAAACTTTTTTTATTAGTAAATATCGAATTCGTTTAAAGTTTTTACTTTTCCTTGAATAAAGGCCTAAAATTTATCTAAGTAAGGTTTTTTGATATCACCAACCATCGGCCCAGGGGATGGAAAAAATGGGATTTTGAAAACAACATTTTTACCTCCCTTAATAGGCACAGTATCGAATCGGTTTAAAGTGGTCGTTAGTTCTCTAAACATTACTTAAAACTTTTGTTTGAAACAATTTTCGATATAACTAACTCTTACGGCAAGGGATGACGAAAATGTTGCTGGAATTGTAAGATGGGGCTTGTCGTATGCTAAATATCTGAAACTTTTTTTCACATGCAAGCATTGTCGTATGATGTAAATTTGAAGTTTTTCTTAACTTTAAGGTGAACATTTTTTTTATCCCCTCCAAAAAACCCAAATGTTTTGGATTTTGGCCTTTTTTGAACACTTTTGGTCAAGTCGATTGCAATCAAAAGGGGAGGTGCACAATTAGATGTTTACAACAGTCCTAAATCCAAAATTTCAACATTCTACATCTAATCGTTTTTGAGTTATGCGAGATACACTCGCACATACGTACGTACAGACGTCACGCCGAATAGTCAAAATGGATTCAAGGATGGTCAAATAGAAATTTCCGTTGAAATCTGACAACCGAAATTTTTCGCGTTCGCAATTCTTCCTTTACTTCGTACAAGGATACAAAACTCGAGATTTATAAATAACAGTTAATTATTTTAATTGATCCCAAATTATTTTTATTGGTAACTGGTCCCTAGTTATTGAATTCACTACTGTAACAATTCGATTTCGCAGATCTTGAAGAGTAGGAGGCTTAATTGGTACATCCCCCCGGATTAGTTTAGTGGTTAACTCGTCATCGCAAATCAGCTGATTTCGAAGTAGAGAGATCTAGTGCTCAAATCCTAGCAAAGGCACCTTTTGACGGATTTGAATACTAGATAGTGGATACCAGTGTTCTTTGGTGGTTAGGATCAATTAACCACACATCTCAGGAATGATCGACCTGAGACTGTACAAGACTACACTTCATTTACATTCATACATATCATCCTCATTCTTCTCTGTAGTAATACCTTACGGTAGTTCCGGAGGCTAAACAGAAAAAAGTTATTAACCGAAGTAAAAGAAGTAAAAACTTATTAACCGAAGAAGTAAAAGGTTTTATATGTATATATTTTTTTTTGCTTATATTGTAATGTCGACATATTACAAAATAGAATTATAAACGAGTGTTCAGGTTTAAAGTAATAAAAAATATTATTACATTTGCTATTTCAAAAATTAAAGAGATAAAATATTTAATTTAATAGAACGTAATAACATTAAAAATGCCTATCGTATAAAAATAAAATTTATAAAAAATACAAATATAAAATTGTAACGACACGCTTGTAATAAATTATCAGATGAAAAATTAAATTTAATATATTATTATAATACAATACGAATTGGATAGGGCATCTTACATTATATCAACTCATCACTTTACATCTAAAAGACTTGAAAATAATGACATGATATTTAAAAATTAAAGGTCCGATGTTTACTCAAATATAAACGAGATCATGGTTTTAAATGGACTTCTATTCAGAATCAGTAAAAGATCTTTAATAATTAAAAATAAATTATTTTTTTATACATTACACATTATATATATATATATATATATATTTCACTTTCTTGTGGACACGATAACTGCCGTAATTTTGCGCCGATCACTTTCAAATTGTTCCCTTAAAAAACTCGACCCAAAATATAAATAAATATATACTAAAATAATATATATAATTTGAAGTTTTTCTTAATTTTAAGGTGGAAATCGTTTTATATCCCTACTTAGCACAGGTGAATTCTACCTCCGCCTTCCGAAATGGATTTTTTCTTTGATATTTGCTTAAATTATTTTTCAAAAAAAAAGATTCTCAGTTCGACTTATCTTTGTTGATATCAAAGTATTTTTTCCGCGAAAATTAAAAAAAATTGTTTGAAAATAGAAATAAATATTTCCAAATTTTTTGACAGCCTTAGTTAATGTTAGCTCGAAGTTAATACATTTGGCGATATTCTTGTTACTTTAATTAAAACGCTCGGACCACACGTACATTTCTTGAGAACGGCCTATACGGATATAATTAATTTAAATTACTACCCAAATTACAAATAAAAATTTAACGAAGTTTTAAAAAAGCGATGAAGATTACTTCGAAAAAACTAATAAAAAAATAATAGCATTCTTTTTTTTTTAATTTTGTTTTATACCTGCGTCAAGTAAACAGTTTGCAAAAATGTCTGTCTAAATTAGCCTGATGTCATAAAGTCGATATCGCAAGAATTGAGAAGTATTTTTTTTTTACATGGGTTTAAAAAAAGCCACATTAAAAGTTTAATAAAAATAAAAGAAACATCTCCGAAAGAAAAAAATGTATGGATATGGCATTATTATTTCTAGACTTGTTTAATATTAATTACATTGTTCGTAATATCTAATTTTGTATTTCTTCCTTTTTCCTTTTTACATGATTGACCGAAAAGGAATGTAATAAATTTAGGGTGTATATATGTTCAACCGAAGCAAAAGGCTGCTTTAGATGTATGACCCCGCGTTGGAACCCTTACGTTACATGGAGTGTCATAGTATTTTACTAAACCAAATGTTCATATGCACACCAACCGAGACCTTTACAAGATTTTGTCGCAAATCCCTTTTCTCCCACCGTTTGTTTTGGTTCTCTTTGTTATATATTCTATTGACCTATCGAATTTTCAAACTATTTTCATAAATAAACGATAAATCTACTGTGATGTTATCTAGTACATACACTCAAAATTGATAAACTCTATACAATATAAAGTCTAACTTGTTCAATATATGTATTAATATTTAATAAAATATTGCAAATATTAGTATTTTGTTGCTAATATTTGAAACTCCTTCAAAATAATGACAAAAACTACAAGTTGATTTGAAATAATTTCAAAATCACTTTATCTTTTAATTAACAGTTATATAATTTAATTTTTTTCTTCTCTTTTCGACCACTATAGATCATGTTTGCATAGTTTTGACTTCTTTTTCTTTTCCCAAAAGATATTCATTCTTTTGCTCTGTTGTCTTCCTTTCGTCCATTTATTCAGGTTTATACCCTTCTTTTTCCTTCTCTCTAGAAATTTCGATTCTCGAATCACTTATCTAAATTTATCTCTGTCTTTAAACAGATCCTTAGAATGTTTAATGCTTTTAGATCTGTTTCTATTTCTTTAAACCAGTTGGTCTTTGTGGCTCTGTTTATGTAGAAATTAAATATTTGTTTGTCAATCTTTGGTTGTTCATTCTGCATAAATGACTATAAAATTGCAATTTTCTTTTCCGGATAAGTCACCTATTTTTTCTAGACATTTGTAAATTCCATCTTCATATTTTGGTCCAAATATTTTTCTTAAAATTCTTTTTTCTACTTTTGCAATTTCTTGTTCTAAAAAAACTGCAGACATTCTGCCCCGTACAGTGCTTATGGTAGGACTAGAATTATATAGTCCCTAAATTTGTAAGTTATTTAAACTTTAATACTCAATTTGTAAATAAATATTCTTAGTGTGAAGATAGGCAGTATTATATTTTCGTACTCGATTCTTCATCCCATTTTTAGGTTGATTTTATAGACTACACTTCATCTACACTCATACATATCATCCTCATTCATCCTCTGAAGAATTATCTAAACGGTAGTTACCGGAGGCTAAACAGGAAAAAAGAAAGAAAAGGTTGATTTTATAACAAAGTTACCTATTGTGATGGGTACCATGATTCGACTTCCGGAAAATTTCGACATATCTTCGCGTTTCACATCTCCCAGGCCCCAAAACCACCGTCAGCTAAAAATTTTATATACATATAAATGTATATATTTCACTTTCTTGTAGGCACTATAACTGCCGTAATTTTACGCCATTCACTTTAAAATTGTTTCTTAAAAATAACTCGATCGAAAATATCAGTCGCGTTCGTTAACGGCCAAAATCAGACCGTGGGAATGAGTTGGCTTTTTCGAAAAACAAAATATTGCTATAACTTTCTTATTAAGTAACATATTGAATCTGTTTAAAGTTCTTACTATTCTTTTGGGTTCAACTACTTTTGGGTTTTTAATTTTTTTGTATAGTAAAAGTTGTTTTAGATTAAAGATTTGCTCTGCACAACATCTTCCAGGTCTAAATCCACCTTGATATTTCATTCATAATTTCATTTTATTATTAAACATTCGTCTTAAAAAACTGAACATTTTTTTTCTTGAATATCTAACTTCAGGTACGTCTCACGTGAACATAACGCATCAAAACAATTTCTAAAAATACTTCCTTTTAACTAATCCTTTTTGTCAATTACTAATCTGGGTTTATACATTATTTATTTTTAGGGTAGAGAAAAAGAGTATTTTTCTCTACAGTTTAGATTTTTAGTTTTTCCTATACGTACCAGGAAATTTATCCGATAATGGGAGTTACAGACATAAGGAATTATAAAACTTTCAAGCTTTACCCGTTGGAAAATTATATACATTTAGTTTTTTATTTTTCACTTCCCTGTACTAAGTATTGTAATCGCGAAAAATATCGGTTTTCAGATTTCAATGGAAATATCCATTTTGACCATCACTAAATTCATTTTGACTAGTTTCGGCGGGACGTCTGTACGTATGTATCTCGCATAACTCAAAAACGATTAGCCGTAGATTGTTGAAATTTTGCATTAAGGACTGTCGTAACATTTAGTTTTGCACCTTTCGTTTTGATTGCAATCGACTGCACCAAAAGTGTCCAGAAAAGCCCAAAATAGCAAATATTATGTGTCCCATGAGATGTTTTATACATATCCTCCAGGTATATCCCCAGAAAAATTCCAGACCAGACATGTTTAAATCCTACAGATATCCTCATAATATGAGAATAGTCAGTGAATATTGCAGTGTATCTATCTTGTATATCCGGCCAGGACATCCATTATCTATCCCAAGGATGTTTATGTGCTGTATGAGTTCGATCTTTTATATCTGCAATTATGTACTGCTGAGCCAAACTATCTGCAAGTGTGGCCGTGTCATTACTTAACTAAATCATCATGCAAAACATCAAGATTGTTAATTTATGCAATCTGTTTGTAATTTTATAAAGGGATATTTGGGGGAGGGTTGTTTAAAAATTAATTATAACAGTAGTCACCAAACTATAATAACTGGTTTTTGTTATTGTGTGTTGAGATAAGTCATCGCATCAGCAAATTGTTAGATAAATATTAGTCTAAATATGATGATGTAATAATAATACGTTAACTGTGGTGAGTCATTGTTTATATGATTCGAACGAGACACTGTGAAAGTGTTGTGCTGACAGACAGTCAACATTAAGAGACCCCTCTTCCCTGCCCATCCATCAGTTGGCCAGCCTGACCGTACGCGCAGATAGTTTGACACAACTGTATCATTATTTGCATATCCTCTAATATTTGAATTCTATTATATTAAAGAGACAGAAAGAGTTATCATTTTTTACTTTTCGTTTCACCACTGAGTTTTGCAACTTACTAAACAGTAACAATTCATACATTAAAGCATGTTCAGAAATGAACCCATACCATCCAAAAATTTAAATGCTGCAAAATATTTTCTTATATCGGTTTTATATAACCAAAGATCTAGTTTTTTTTTTCAGTTTAAACAAATTATTACAATTAAAACAAGTTTTACTATATGATAGACTCTGTTGAAATTGATTATGTAAGTAATAAAGAATCGGTGAAAAATTATTAGTGAGTAGTGTTAGTATTAATCAGTGAGTAAATCTTCATCATAAGATAATGTTGAACTATGTGTGGTGCTAGTAAAAGATTTTTCTGCCGTAATTTAATTCTCACAAAATCTGATTGGGTTTGGGGTTATCATATAATTTTCCAAATTTCTTGTTCTACAGTTCTTTTTGCTTGATTATATTAAACACTCTACTCTAGCGTTAAAGTTACAATGTAATTCTGTTACTGAGGAATATTTTAAACTTAAATCTAATTTATTTTTAGTACACTATAGATGTATAAATGAATATCTGTATTGTATTACAAAAGAAGGGTAGTTGTTCGTTCCGTTCCACGTCAAGCCGTCTGGTGCTGCGATCTAGTGGGTGCTAGCGCTCAATGGAGAGTTAAGCTGGTACTAGCATTCTATGTCAGAATCCAATCTAGAGTGGTTGTATGCACTTTCAATCCGGATGGACTTGTTCAGATGAACGTTAGTTTTAATGTTGTATTTAATTTTATATTTTTTATTTTTATATGTCAAGTTATACAAGACAATAATTCATTAAATCATTATTCAACAAGCAACAAGACGTCTTCATTCTTCACCTATGAATATACAGTCCAACCTCGCTCTAAAATCTACCAACGTTTCATGGTCCTCACAGGCAGGATCTAACAGTAGTATTATTAATTAGTCTCATCATTTGAATTCATTAATTATTAATTAGTTCCATTACTTATATCAACATAAAGAAGTATTTAAAAAAGTAAAATTTAATAGCTTTTCAAACTTACAATATATATATATATATATATATATATATATATATATATATGAAAAAATTGCTGCTTATAACTAAAAAAAAAAAATATTCCTCCCTATCAACTACTGGAAGTTTATCCCAAACTAACTGAGTCATTTATGTGGTAAATGAGTTGAAAATGTTGTGTAGACATAATAATGAATATCAGCTCTTCCAATCCACAGTTTACTGTTAAAAGCATCCCAATTCTAAACTCTAATTATATCTAATATTATATTATTATTTGATTGGCAGTATAGATGACAAAATCTTATACGTTAGCAATAGTTAATCCCATATAACATGTGGAGGTAATTTGTTTGAGAACAACTTTACAAATTACATATCTGTATGTAAGTTACAAAAAGATTAACTAGCCTCATAGACCCCATTCTAGAATCTCAGGCTTATGTCACTTTATATATATATATATATATATATTGATATATAATTTTATACGTAGCTGTATCAACACAAATAAAATGCTTGATGTTAATAATGGTAAAAATTATACTGTATTTTCTGAATCAGTAAGTAAATTTTACAAAATATTTTAATCATAATGTAACATTATGGAATTTACACACTTAACAATTATAAATACATAACAATTATAAATAAAATAGGTATTAACAAAAATCATGAACACACTAAGATAACAAGCTTAATACGCAGAGTTTGAGTTTACCCTATTTTTTCTGTTATTGTCAATTTAAAGAATCTTGACCAATGCCAAACCTATTTTTTGGATAAAACTATTTTTTAACATATTCTAAAATTTATGGCCTCAGCATATTTTCTGCATGCTTTATTTTTTTAAATGGCACTATGGTCGTATGATATATAATTCTGATGTAAAATTTAACAAAAAAACTTTGAATCAATATTTCTATTTTTTTTTCAAGGTAGTATATTTTATCAGTAGTATATTCCATCTTGAAGTGATTTTATATTTGCAAGCACAACAAGGTAAGGAATTGATACACATCATTTATTCTCGGTGAAGGGTAAATTCCAATTTGAATTTGAATTTTTTGAGGAATATTCCCAGGAATTTTGGAAATCTAAATTTTTAGAATTGCTCATTCTTACCACAAATAATACAAATGTACATTTTTACCACTTTGTGCCCCTGCTGCTCAGTCATAAAGGGCATACTTGTAATGGCCTAAATATAATGCCACCAGGTTTTTTATTCTAATTCTCGCATTTAAAATTAAAAAGACATACAATTGCTTTAATAATTATAATTTCTACAATATTTTAACATTAATTACAAAATTTACTCTACACTATCTCTACTTTCTATGCTTTCTTCATCATCATCCTCCTCTCTGCTTCCTTCTTCACTTTTTTGAGAAGATGGCCAAAAAGAAGGTTGCAATGTAGTGGCTTCCCGAAGTCCCTTGAGGAACACAATCAGGATCTTTCTGAAGATTATAATTGTAGCCTATAAATATGATTTTCCTGCTTTTTCTGTTATTAGACGGTTTTTTGTTTATTATGGATAAAATGGAAATGAAAGAAGCTCCTCCCAATTGACGCTGATAAAATCCAACTTGCTACTATACTTAGGTCAGTACCACACACTAGTCCTGTCCACCACTCTATGAGGGCTATGCTTTCTACTGACTTCCATAACAAATCTTTAACTCATTTATTTTCTTTCTTGCTCCTGTATACTCCTAATTCCATCATCATAAATTTCTCATTCATGATTGGGCTATTTGGTCAATGAATTCCATTCCACTGATCAACTCCACGGCTATACAGTTTGACCCATGGGAGGCTGGATTTAATAAATCAGATGTGAAATGAATTGGGCACACAGATTTCTTCATTCTTTCATTAAAACCTTTCCATAGATTGTCTTGTTCCACACTTGAAAGGAAGCCGTTTGATAAAAAAGTAATAAAATATTTTTCTAAATTCTTTAAATTCCAAACATTTTGTGAATTAAGTATTTGTTGCCTTCCAGAACAAGAATTACATTACTTATTTGTTTCAACAATGAAATCATTTTTTATAGAGACCCAAAAACCCTTACCTCTTTATAGTGTTTGAATAGGTTCTCGACATCATTGATCTCGGCCAGTTGCTGCAAGCAGTTTTATTTTAAAAGTTCTACTTTTAGGTGTACAATGTTTACTTTGATTTTAACCATTCAGCAATTTCTAATTTTCAGGTAAAAGCGTTAAGAAATTTTTCAGTTTTTAGGCAAAGATACTATGTATTATCCATTATTATGAAGTATCCTTCAGCAACAATTTCGACAAATTTTTAAACCATTTCATAAAATGGTCACCATTCATTTCATCATGATACTCTCGGAAGTATATGGATTCAAATACCCGTTAACCACAACTCGAAAACCTATTTTCTCTTCCTGCATAGGTTACTATTAATTGTTTACCTTTTCAAGCTAGGGTCTTCACCCCAGTTGATGAACCTTTCATAAAAGTTTCTTCTGCACTCATCTCTGTTTATTGCACTTGTCTTTTGCACATTTCTTTATCTATCCATCCATAACTTCTCCTGTAAATATAACACATTAACCCAAGTTTCATCTAGAAAATAAATTGTCTTACCCTCTGCATAAATTGCTTAATTTCTCTTAAATATTCCATTCGCCATGAAATAATAACTAACTTCACATTCAATTAAAAAGAATTATTTTTGCTGGACGTGAATTGAAAATTCATTGATTTTAAAACACAATGTAATGTACTTCTAGAAAACATTTAGCAGTTCAAAATCTATATTCAAGGCTTTAATATTTTGTTCAAGTTAGGAAGGTAGTTAAACAAAATGGATGAAATCTTTTTCTGATAACAGTTTTAGTAAAATCATCTAACTTTTCACAAGCTTTTTAGTCTTTTTAGGGCTAACATGTTTACTGCCAATTTTGTGTTTATTATATTAATTAAAATTTGTTCTTTCGCTAATGCTTAATGCATTACTTACTTTCTGAGCAACATCTCTGATAGCAGTTTCAGGGTTACCTTGTTTTAAGGTTATATATACGTTACTGATTTTTTTTTTCAGAGCTACTAAAGGGTTTTCCTGGTTTCTGTTTCATGACAGAATCACTCATTGTTAAAACCCAATCGGCACAAAAACATAAAGTAAATTGAAATTAATGAAAACACACTGAATAAAACTGTTATAAAAATGAACTATATAAAATTGCATCTTACAGAATAACATGATAACATAGACTGAAATATTTTCTCTCAACTGAAAACTGGTGTGAAGCATCACAAATGATGTTATCATTATCAAACATCACTAACAAAGAATCAGCAAAATTTTTAACTGCTTATCATCAGCATGCCACAGCACCAGACAAGTTCAGCTTATAGTAATAAAAGCTTAAAGTAGTGTATAGTACATAATTATATGCATAAAGCAATAATTGCACTTACATGTGGGAGTGACAGAACGACTCCGCCTAAACTACCAATATATTCATACTGATGATATTAACTAAACTAGTGATTATTCATTACAAGCTGAATTCATATTTATATCTGCTACACGGTTTCATAAGACAAGGTTTAACACTAGCAAAAAATTTCAAAGGAAATTTTGTTTTTTAATTATTGCTCCAAAAATAAACATCATTAATTTTTTTTCACGTCTATGCGCCATTGCAACATATATTTCAGTAAATCAACACATACTAATTAACAAACTGAATAATCACAGACAAAAATGAAAACAACAAAAGAAAAAAGTTTACTTTTGCAGTACTGCATTATATAACTGTAATGTAGTAATTGTTATCATATTCCTACTAAAAAAAAGAAACGATTACATTTTCATTTAAATTGTTCAAGGTAATCCACAATGGTATTTAAGATGTCAGCTAATAAATAAATGCCAGTGATTTGGTTCAAAGGATTTAAAAAAAAAAATCAATGAATGTAAATTGAATCGATAAATTTTCACGACTCACACTGTTTTGTGTATTGTTTTATTTTAGATCAGAGTGGTCCAAAGGAAAACCTTCAGCCAATGGACTATTTAAAAGTTAATATCTTGGACACTGACATCCTGTAATTAACAGCTTTCTGAAGCTGCTTATAACAAATAAGCATGAATAGGGAAGAATGCTTTAATAATGCATTCTGAATTTGGAGTGTATCGTCTCCTATGACTTTTCTTAGCGAAATTGTGCTTTTGATACTTTTTGTCATGAGTTCTTTTAACCTTTTGCATAAATATCTAAGAAGATGATTATTAAACTATATTAATTTTTATTGATAACAATGTCTGTTTTATTCAATAATTTTTTTTTTAATTTTACTTTTTAGCATTAGTTTTATTATCAGTTGTAATAATGTAAGTTCTTGCATCTAGCAATATATTCAGTAGAGATGTATATCACCAAGTTTCATGTAAATTAAATCTGACCTTTTTTTTCAGTAACTTCATTGTCACCTTATAATGTACATACACACATTAATTATATCCCTTTTCTTTACCTAAGAATGTTTGAATTGATCCAAAATTAACAAGGTAGAAAATTTCAAGAAATACAATCATTTTTCTATAAATGTATATTTTATTTTCAAAAAAAAAAATGATGAAATAATATTTATCATGAAATAAAATTAAATAAAAAAGTACCAAAAATGTTATTTTTATAAAATATAATCACATTAAAAATATTTCAATGAAAATTTGTTGCATTAATGTCTGTTTGACAATGACAAAATTATTTATATACTATGGTATTTTTATCTAATTTGTATGCAAAAACAATTTTATTATAAATATTATTTTGTGTCCACAGGTAAATATTTACTAATCATTTATTTATCAATCGTAAAATGGTTTAAATAACAATTAACTTTAATATCAATACAAAATATAACCAAAAAAATAAATAAAAATTAACGCTTTATATAAAGGACTATTAAAAAAAAATCCTGTTGATAATTATTAAGCACAGCCTATAAAGGAATGTCATTTTTGTAAATAAACAGATATTTTATTTAAACTAAACATACACTGTGCAGATACTGTAAGTTTCACGCAACTATTTTGAATAATGATGAAACTTATACGTATATTTTACATCATTAAATATGAATAAAATTTATCATATTTATAACAAAGAGGGCTTGAGTATTTATCTTAAAAATACATTAGCATTTTATTTTAAATAGTCATAAGAAATATAACACTGAATTTCAAGTGTAGATTGGTTGAAAACATAAAATGTAGTTACAAGTGAAAAATATTCTAGGAATTATTACCAAGACATGTGGTTATGCCCTAAGACCACACAAAAAGAACAAAATTTAAATTATTTTAAAGATTGAAACGTTCAAAATTATTATTGAAGTTCTAAATTCACATTTTATTTGACTATATTATAATTTTATTTAAGCATTTATGTTCAATCAGTTAAAAGGAAGAAGCAGGGAGAGGGAGTATGCCAGATAATCAATACAAATGCACTTGAATGTTTTTACAAAGGTGTATTAACATAAAAAACATTGGATTTTATTCTTTTAAATATGAACAGTATATTGTTGTAAAACAGTACAGTGTTGTACATCTAAAGGAAGTTTATGAGTAGTTACAATTTAATACAATAATTTAAACTGAAAATTCGTAGCATATACCAAGTACTAACTTTCAGGTTTATTGTAATAAACTCATCACTTAAAAATAGCCAGTCTGTTCATGAAAAAATGTTAGTATATAAAATATTTTTAATGATTACATTTTATTAGACACAATCATAAATTCCCCCAGTCTTCCTTTAATTTTTCAAATATGGTTCATTAATTAAACACTGTAAGTGAAATGTATATTCAGCTAAAATTATAAATATTTTAATATCAAGTTTTAAAACAATACTACATTTTTTTGTATTGTTATTCTGAGATTGTTTTGGTGTTTCCATGTATGTATATATATATATATATATATATATATATATATATATATATGTGTGTGTGTGTGTGTGTGTGTGTGTGTGTGTGTGTGATTAGGCTACATTAAGAATAAACATTACTTGAAATAAACTGATTTCAAGTAAATAATCTAAAAAAAAAATTATTAAAATTAAAACAAGTAAAAGTGTTATAAAATTAAAGACTGTTCTATAAATATTAATATAAATTCCAACAAAGAATTATCTCTAATATAATTTTTAAGCACAATTAAGAACTTTAGTAATTAAATTACAGGAATTACATGTAGTTTCATTAGTATCACCTGATTGTGATTTAGTTGAAATTATGTGAGTAATTGTGTCTGCACACATTTTAACTAATTCTTGTGTAAATGTTAAACCAAAATGTGCCATTTGTCAGTCAATAGTGTGAAAACAATAAAGATTTGTATTTAAATATTGACATAAAGCAGCATGTTATGAAATTGTTATGAAGTGCATGAAATGAAATGATGAAAAGTGGATGTGTGAATGCTCAAAAATGAAATCTCAAGTATCTTAAAACGATATAAAAGATTCAAAAATGGACCAGAAGACACAGACAATAACTCCAGAAATCGATAGTCAAAAATAAAAATGACAAGACACAAATATAAAGAGGGCGTGGCATTCGGTGAAATCTGACAGAAATTAAATATGCAATTAATGTCCAGTACTATGATTAATCCTAATCCTACTGCAAAGATTATTCTGACTGAAAGAAAAGTTCTGAATTACGGCCAGACAATTGGAAATATGAAAGATTCCGCCAAAAAATGTATTACCAAATTAGGTCATCCTGCTTTTTACCAGACTTAGCACCCTAAGATTTCCAAGTTTTCTCAAAATTAAAGACTGCACTGAATGGATGAAGGTTTCTGACATTACTGTATGTAGCAAAAGGTAATAAATGATCTCAAGACAATTCCAGAAACAAAGTTTCAGGCCTGTTAACAGAGACATTGCAAATGCACATCGGGATGCTTTGAATATGACTGTGACCAGTGATGTTTTGTGTCCAGTTTAAAATATATTTTCTACAGTTCCATTCTGAAAATTAGATTTTCAGATTCTGTACACCAACATAAAAATTAATCAGCTTGAATCACTTATCTAGTAAAAAGGTAACCATCAAGAAAAGACATTATACCGTCTCATTTTTTATAGCCTTACTCTCCATTACATTATATACATATTGCATATTTCTGTGGTGGAGTGATAGCATTTCAGCTTTTCAGAGGTCCCAGGTTCGAATCCTGGTCCAGCATGGCAATTTACATTCAATACAAAATTTCCATTTCATATTCCTGCACACACGCTTTGAAGCTTAAATGGTGAATTAATAATAATAGAAATGTGTGTGTGTGTGTGTTTGTGCCCTGATTCCTGTTAGACTGATTAAACCATATTTTCATTAAAAAAAACAATGGACACTCAGATCTTTCAATTTTTGTTAATGCATACAAATTAAATTATTTATGTAGTAAATAAAAAAATAATAAACTTACCTAATTTATCTATTTATTTTATACAATAAATAATAAAGATTATTATTAATATGATACAATGATATCTAAAAACTAAACTAAATATTTACACCATTTTACTTGATACATATTTTTTATTTTATCTTAGTGTGCTTTATAGCAGATATTAAATATTTATATACTTATTTACTTCATTTTTAAACAATAACTCATAAATCAATTTTAAATTATTATAAAATAAAATTTATCTTTCTGAAGATTTTACATAATACATTATTCAAAATTTAAAAAAAAAATGTGTCATTCAGAGTTATTATAAATAAATATTTACATATATTTTCTTTTTTAATTTTTAATATTCCAAGATAAAAATTTCAACAATAATAATGTAAAAATTGTATCATAATGACGTAGTAATAATTATAAACTCATCAAAGATATGTCTATAAAATAAAAATGAATATTCTTACATTAATTACACAAATTCAGCTGATTTTAATATCCAAAAAATAACTTAAATTTCTGATTTTTATGAGATGCATCCAGAAAGCAAATACTCCCTGCGCATATTACCTTTTCATCTGCAATATCAAAGGGGCTGTGAATTGGTCATTATTTCCTTCCACTTAAGATTGAAGTAGTCCAACCATTCTATTTATTTATCTTCATGTTAAAGATAACTAGGTATCTTTTTTTTTTTTAAATTGATTGACCCCTCTATTATGAAACCCCATATGTAACCGGGTTTTTGTAGGTAAGGAATTTTTGACCACACAAAATAAGTCAAATTTGTGAAGTTTATAGATAACTGAAAGACAGCATATTTAATAGGGAAGAAAAATATTCAAGAGAAGAGTAGTGGCTGCTTGCCCATAATCAATAATGATTGCATAATGTTCAAGAGAAGATTTCCTATATACGAAGATGTATAATTTCTAACAGCTCTGCATTTTTCTGAAAGTTCTGCATGAATTTTATTCTAATAAATTCTGACATTGTGCTGTTCCATAACAATGCGCAACCAAATACCATCAAAGTAAACAGTAGCGCTCAACTCATTTTGCTGGGAATAATTTAATCACTTTTCATGCAGACCAGATTGAATTCTGAGCAACCTCTATCTATTAACTCTCCTGAAGAGATTAGCCACCAAAAGTCTGGTGGCGATGATAAGACAATGAATAACATTCAGAACTAGTTGAAGTCACAAGCAGTTGAATTCTATGAACAGTGTTTTCAAATTATGATAAGCGGCTCAATTTGCACAACTATATTGAAGTATAGAGTACAGTTTTTCTATATGTCTACCTTTTATAATAGCAAAGTAGTATTTATTTTCTGGATGCATAAATTCAATGTTATTATTTATACAGAGTTACAAAATAAAATCTGTCAAATTTTATTATAAAATATGAATTCGATCAATAAAAGTAAAAATAAGAATTTATTGAAATGCATAAAATACTACTTGAGAGTGCAATTCATTACACTAATGAAATACCTCAAATAGTTACAAATTTATTTACTTTGACTGTTACCCAAAATTAACAATGAAATTGCAATAAATTTTACTTTTATGGAAAAATTTTCTAATAAATTATCATATTAATTAAATTTTAATGTTCTAACTTTTAAAAAAAAACGCTAATAAAGAGCTATGATAAATGGTTATTAAATTTAAATTACAGACAGAAAACACTCAAAAACTATTTAATGCTAAATTTTCAGTTCGACTGCTAAACAATTGTTATTTATTACTCAACAAGTGAAACAAATTTTAGGTTTGAATAGTTCTTTAATGCTTTCTATTTATGTTTTTACTTTTAACAGAATATTAAATAATTATTACATTAAAAAAAATTCTGCTGCCAAGTTATTTTTTCAGTAAATATCTTTCCCTACCTGAAAAAAATGGTTTTAATTTACGTTTAAAAAAGTTTGTTTTTAGAAAGGTTATTTCTTAGATAAGAGCAAATCTCTTCTTGTTCTCCTTAACTTTTACAATCCAGGTACTGTGCAGTAATGACAGTATAATTTCCTGATATTACATAACCGCTAATGGGATATGTTCTCATATAAATTTTTGTTCTTGATTGTGTAATTTCACCGATCATAAGTAGTTATAAAAATTTCAATTTTTTTCTCAAAAAAATGTTCATCTTCCTGCCAGATCACTGTAATTGTATGTTATATTTTTTTCCTATAATCAATGAGAACACTAATATATGTTTCCGAATAACAATTAGTAACCTTTTAGACACTCTTTTGAAAAAACTTATTACTATCACTTAAAACAATTATACAGTTTATCACTCAAAGGTAAATCAACTTAATTTAAAACATTCAAAATCAATTATGAAAAAATCATGTAAAACATTGTAAAATTTAGAATTTTAAAGTATATAAAATGCATGCAGATTCATAGACTGTAAAATTAAATAAAAATATAGTTTTTCTTTCACAAGGAAATTAATTTAGTTTTAAACACAACATTTTTTAAAAGATTAAATCAAAATAAAAATGATAGATTAAAATATATTCCTAATAACCCAAGCTAATACATCAAAGTTTATAAAATATAACAAACAAATAATTAACAAGAAAAAACAAACTGTGGGTACTGTTTCGCAACAGCGGCAGTGGAAATGTGAAGAAGGAGGGTAGTGAGTCAACTTTGTAGATTTAGGAACATGTGTATTCATTTCTGTTTTAATAAATATTGTAAGAGATTTTCATTACACTGAAATTATTTACTATTTTACTAAAATAATAAAATTTGACCATCTTTATATATCTGTAACCAATGAACAAACAAGCAAGCTCATAATGAGCTTATTTTCTGCACTTATTTTTGGTCAAAAAAGAATACTAATATTATGTTAGAAATTAATGTTATTAATTACAAAATTGTTCAAAATGTTAATGCAAAATTCTGCTAGCACACAGGTAATTCTTTGTTGTGTTTACTAATAACCATATAATAAACATTTACCTTGCTACTCTAACTTGTGCACTGTTTTACTACAATAAGATTTTATATAAGATCAAATATAAATTTCACCCCTTCCCCTCTTCCACTGACACTACCCTAAAGCAATAACATTGTACTATTTATTTTTCGCCATCTAATGGCAGGTAATAAACACATGATAATTGGTTTCCTTTAATAAAGCTTACAATATAATAAATTAAGTTTGCATTCGATAATTTTACTTTAGATATTAATACTGTTGTCAGCATTCAGTATCTAATAACAATTGTAAAAGATAATTATATGTGCATGTTCATGGTAATTAAGACAATGAAAAATGGAATTTCTATAAATAAAACAATTTTTACAGAAGAATGTTAATTCCTCATAAATTTCAGTTTCCTTCAATAAATTTTATAAAACCGAGACAAATATTACAGTAGATTCTCCCCTAACAATGTCAGAAAGGGGTCAAGTCACGGCAAGATGCATGAAATGTTAGTTAAAAAGTTAAGTGATTGTTTACCATAAAAAAAATAGTCATTACATTAGTAATTAAAATTAAACATATATAAATTAATTTTAGATTTTATCATCATTTAACAAATCAGTGAATATGTTTTCTCTGCAAATGTAAAGTTGATTATAACGTACTGCATTTTTCTCGTATATACCAACTGATTATAAAATTTCTTCTGAATAATGTATTTAAATATCATTCAAATAGGATGTGTAAATTGTTATACGATTTAAATTATCAATCTACTTAAATGTATTTATGGATTTCGATTTTCTGGTATCTTTGATAAATACTATATAACCATAGATCATTGTCAAAGCATTGTTAAGAACTTACAAGATCAGTTTCTTTAAAGTAAATAAAAGTTATGTCTGTGCAAAAAAAACAATTTAGTTTTGTTTACCTCTCAGATGTAGTCCACAACCTCAAAATCAAATGTCATTACAATCAAGGTTTTTTTTTATAATTTAATGTGCTTTTTATTTTACCATTCTTCCCTCCCCGAACTACATGATTTTTTTTGTTAATAATCAACTGTGCAATTTATAAACTAATCTTTTAACTAAAATAAAACTGTCCATAAATAATATTAAAAAATTACAGCTTATACTAATGAAAAAAATAACTAAATTTTTAGCAACAAATATTTTTAATTTAAGAAACATGTAAATCAATAATACTTCAAAAGTACTTAATTATACAGACTGTAAAGAACTTATTAGAACTAACTAACTCGACAAGAAAACAATATTAACAGTCATAAATATCAATAACTGAAGTAAATTATTTACCCTTCAAATTCAAATATATAAGGAACTCTCAAAAAATCGTTAAAAATTTATTTATAGTGAAAACCTATATGTAAAAATATTTTTATTACATACTGTTTCACCAGTTATTTTAGTTTATTATTACAAGGAGATGTAAACGATGGTAATTCAAAATGTGAAACTGAGGAAAAATACGAGTTACATTTTCTGACTGTGTATCCAGTATAGCAAAATGTAAGAGTTCTACTCCCTTTTTTATAATTGTAATTCAATTAATTGTATCCATTATCCAATCCAATATTAACTTTAAACAGTAATCAGTTTTCTTTTATTATTATATTTGTCTGTACAGCCTTACACTACCTACTTACTACGGTCTCCCTTCTGTATAATGTTCAAAATTTTCACGTCTGAAACAGCACCTTCATTTTCTAAAAAGAAAGATAAAATGTTTTGGTGCTTTTCATACACTATAATTATTTTATATTCCCGCATCGGGAGCTTGGGCTTGTGATGAATTTTAGAAAAAATCTTTCAATGGAAATTTTTTCTTCCTTCAAAACCAACTTATTGTTAATTTAAGTTAACTAAGTATCATAAAAATGAAATTTAAAACAAATACTTTAATGCTAAAGTTTTCCTATCTTTATCGAAAGCTGAAATAGATTTTTTCTCTGCCTTATTAAAACTGACTATCATAAAAACAAAGAGACATTACAGGTAAAACTTTGTTCATATTCTTAATTATACTAAAACTCTTACATTATGCAAGTCCTAAATGAAGTCCAAAGTTGAAAATGCACAAATATAAGAACTGATGAAAACCTGAGTACTTTTTATACATAGTTCCCCTTAATTCCTACAAATTTATTGAAAATCAATCGAATTATGCAGAAATTGCATCATTTATTATGGTATAGAATTCAATTTTTTTCCAATGAAGTAATTCTGAAATATAACACAAAATATAAAAAAAATAAATGTATGTATAAAATTAAAAAAAAAAAAAAAATATATGTAAAAATAAATGTATGTAAGTTTTTTTTCTTTCACGATACATATAAGTATATATAGTACACAATAAGTAATAATAATACAAAAATTAAACAAACCACATAATATAAATGAAAATATTACAAAATTGTGGTTAGACCAGTAATTACTTACGCGAGCGAGACTTTATTTAGATTAAATCAGAAAAATAGGACTGAACCTTTGCTTAAAGTTAAACGCAGGATTCTTAGAACCTGCATAAACAAAAAATATAAACATGAAAATCAGTACAGATTATTGCCTAATAAATTTCTGTACGAAAACTTGGAATCCTTAATTGATACTATGAAAAGGAAGCGAATTTCTTTCTGTGCACACACTTGTAAAGATTACCGCAGGATAGGATTACTAAGAGAATTATCGATCAATTTTTGGTCTTTAAAAAATCCACCATTATGGATCAAAGAAATTAAAGAAGACGTGCAAGAATTAAATTCGACTTACGAAAATTTACTTAATAAATCCGAAAAATTAAAATTTGTTATTAAAGATCCGAATACCAACTTTAAAGTAAGAACTTTTAATTATACAAAAAGGGTTTATTCAGAAGAGGATCGTAAAGCAAGATCATTAAGAATGACTAAATATTGGTAGAAAGTAAAAGCTAAGAACTTAAAGGCCAAAAGATTGGCAAAAAAGAAGTGGTCCTTTGCGGGCTTAAAAGTAAAAAAAAAAAAAAAAAAAAAAAAAAAATGAAAATAGAAAACAGAATAAAAAAAATGTAAACCCACAATCAGCAATAAAATTAAACATCTTTACTTATTGTGTTATCAATTCACAATCTTTTACAATAATTAATAGTCATTTAAATCATATGAATAAAAAACAGTTGGAAGAAGGCAGTTAAGGGAGAGTCTACTGTATTAATAATTTTTTTACCTGTATATCTTAAACAAAATATGTCAAATTGTTTTGTCTAAACTTTTAGTATAAAAAATTAATTCTTAAATAAATTTAACCACAGTACAGAAAGAATTGCAGAAAACTAGCGACGTTTAAATTTGACGTAAATAATCATAAAATAAATTCACAATTTAAATAGTATAATTATTATTACATTTAAAAGTCAGTTTTCTGCAAATTAAAGAAATTCATACAAATTATTAATTTTTTATTAAAATAAATTTAATAGATAACATTTAGGTTATAATATTTTTAAAATAAAATTTCAACAGTAAAATGCAAATAAGAGGATCAATAATTTAATATTAGTAAGTACTAAAAGTTACAATATTTACATAAATATTTTATTTAAATACCTTAAAATTTATTTTATATTATGTGTATATTTCTACACACATACATACAATAAGTTAATAATACTAAAAATTAATCATAAACAATATAAAATTAACATGATATAACATGAGCAAATCACAAAAAAAACATACACAACACATATATGAAAATAGAGAATTGATTAAAAAACATATAAATATATATTAATAATAATAATTTGCTACGCAAGGAACAAGCAACTGAGGTAGATTATTCAAGTTTATAAAACAATAAACTTTTTATTTATTAAAATTTGGTAATTTGCAACATAAAAAAAAATATTTGATGTCAGAACATAATAATCGTAAATAAATTATTTAAAAATTTATTTTAATTCTTAATATTTATTAATCGATTGTCTATTTAAAAACCGTTATTATTTAATACAACTAACTTATAAAAATAAATAATAAATCATTTAATTATGTTGATGATGTATTAAAATTATTAGTAATCATATCGATATAATACAAACAAATTGTCCAGAAAATTCTTTGTATTTTATATGTATTTATACAATGTAAAAATGAATTATTCTTATCATAAAAGAAGGTTTTTTTAGTTATATCTTATTAAACAATTTGTGGAACAGATTGAATTTAAAACAATTAATTAAAAATTCTTTTAAAAGAATCAGCATTATTCTTGAGTTTTTCAATTTATCTGGAAAAAACATACAAAAATTTACAGGAAATTACTCACAAAATGTATTTTGTTTTTTAAATAATAATACAATTTTAACTTTTGTAACTTTATGTAGTCATTATAAAAAAATTAAAATTTTAAAAATAATTAATAAAAGGATTTTATCTTTCATAAAAAGCAGTCATACTGAAAAAAAATAAAACATTTTAATTAACAGATAAAATTTTGTTTTCTTTAGTATACTGACAAATTTTCCTATAATTTCTTAACAAAGTTACAGAACATTGATGAATATTACCATGAAAACAGACAAAAAAAATGTGTGGTAATTTCTTTTAAATCTTTACAAATAAATTATATCTACAAAAATAATGCAGAAAAAGTTTAATACTGTATAAAATATAAAATTTTTATTTTTTTGACTTGGAAGATGTAACTTCTCAAAGGCAACCTTTTAATACATAATTAAATATATAATATTAAGTAAAGTTGTGTTTTGATTGCTTAAAATTATCATTTAATGTGACAAAGATTATAAAAGAAATCAATTAACAAGGCAATTAACAAAGTCAATTACTTGGATTATTTTTTTTTAACCTTTCATTGTAATACACCTTTCAACAAAAACTCTACTTCAGTTTAATAACTATATTCTATTGCGTAATAAAATGTTGTTAAATAATTTTCCTACTGTCATTCAATAATAATTTTAAGCCTCATCAGAATAATATTGTAGGTAAATGTTGCAAGAACAAAATAACAGAAATCTTAATTATCTTATACGGTCTATAAATTACGTAAATCATATCGTAATGCTATTAGAAATAAAATGGTTAGAAAAAATGAGAAGAAACTAGAAAAAAACATTACAACCAAAAGATTTAGATTTTTTTTTTTTAGAACTTTCTGGACAGTTAATTTGAACACAGTTTTATCCATAATTTTTTTTATCAAAAAAAATTTTTATTAAGTACCAGTATTAAAGGAAATACTTTTTTTTTAACTCAGTTTTTTTTAATCAAATTTTTATAATCGCAAGACAATTAATTGTTTCCCACAGAAATAATCTTTAATGCACAAATTATCGGTTTATTTTATTTAATAATTTTTTTTTAATATTTATATATAAAAAGAAAATATTTTTTAATTTCTCTTAATTTATAAAAAAAAAATAATGACGTTCTATTTGAATAGAAAAAAGTTAGGTTTCTTTAGACTTAAAAAAAAAAACTCAGTACATTTTAATTAATTAAGATTCATACTACTACAGAAGTGTCCTGATAATGATGATAATGGTGATGTATATATTCATGTATATGATGGTGTTCATGTCTTGTCTTAGTATGGTGTTGTGTATGTTGTGACGGTTGGGGTGGTGGTGGTGGTGGGGGTGTGTGCGACTGCTGATGTGTTTGTTGTCGCGGTGGAGAGAATTCTTGTTCTAACCACCGTACGACTTGAGCCATCGCTCTTGCTTGTTCTTGTTCTCTATGCCGATGCTTTAAATGATGAGGTGACGTAGAAGGCCGTGGCAAATCTTGCGAGATTTCTGGACCTCTTTTTCGAGGTGTGCAGTGCCCTCTCCACAAATTATGATTTGTTAAAGGACTTCCTTCATTAACATTTTTTTGTCGATCGCTATCCACGTTATTATAATGCTTCCTAAATGATAACAGAAAAAATAGAATTTATTTGAAATACATTCTTAAGCTTATTAATAAAAATACAAAATAAAATAAAATATATACATTAACCCTGCAATAAAATAAACTGACCATCTCACACACTCACACACACACACATGGGCACAGCTTCATATTGTTATGCTTTTGCATATAATACACATCTATGCATTTTTTATAACTGTTTTATTAAATGCACTGTCTTTTACAAGTACGTGCTTTACAATATTTAACTATATTTTTTTCTTTAAAACCGTGGTTTTTTCAAACATAATTATTTCATTTATTTATTCATGCACTGATTTTATTATATATAATATGGTTAGTGTAGTTTTGGAAATTTGTCTATTTGCAACACTTATTGTAGGTATACAAACACTTTTATTATCATAAAAAAACATAAAATAATACATTATTATAATTACAAAACACTACAGCCTTAAATAAATTTTTGTTATCATTATTTACTCAAGCAATAAAATGAAATAACTGTAATAAATAATTTGAAATTTATTTATAATTATTACATTCATTGTCTTTATCTTCTAAAAATAATCATACTATTCAGTTTGCAGTAATTCTAAACAAACATCATTTAGCATAATTTCACCCATCTCCTTTTTATTGAATTTTATCTCTTCTATCGATTATTATTGTGATTAGAAGAAAACCTGATACCATGTGACTTCCTTGTATGCCTATTAAACTACATGTACACATTTTAAAAAAATTTAAAGTACATAAAATTTTATTTCATTAATAACTTTTTTTTATTGTTATTATCGAATAATTATTTATCATAAAACTTTTTTTTACAAATGTTAATAATTATTAACAAATCAATATATTTAAATTAAATTAAAAAAAAGTTAAAAAAAAGATGAAGTCTGATTCGAACCAATACGTCTTCCCCTTGTAAGACCCAAATATTTCATTAATTAAAATTTTATTTGGCTATAACTCTGGAACCAATGAAAATAAGTAAACTTGTGATATATCATTGAAAAGCTCTCAATGAAAATTTATTTCTGCAGTTAAGGAAAAGTCTAAAATCTAATTTTTTTTGATTTTGGGTTGTTTTGGACACTTTTGGTCAAATCGATTGCAATCAAAAGGGGAGGTGCACAACTAGAAGTTGCAACAGTCCTAAATCCAAAATTTCAACATCCTGCAGCTAATTGTTGTTTATTATATAAGATGTATACCTGCACACGTATGCACATGTGTATGCACAAACAGATATCACACCGAAACTAATGGATTCAGGTTTGGTTAAAATGGATATTTCCATTGTAATCTGAAATCCGAAATTTTACACGATTACAATACTTCCTTTACTTCAGACAAGGAAGTAAAAATAGCGATAGATTTCTCAGAAGACAGTGTACTGTATTACACAAAACAACATTAAATTGTGTATTAATATTCTAGTTATGGACATAACTAGTTTATGTTAAGGACATGGGCAGAAATATACTAAATCACTTGATAGTGAACCAAGATAAAGTTATTTTGAATTTTTTACAAAGAGATGTTGAGTTGGCTAAGCAACCAATTACATAGGGGAAAAATTACTTTATATGATTTGAAAAAAAAGAGGTAAGATAATAAAATTTTAATTATCAAATAAATAGTTCATACACTTCATTCTTTTTTAGTTATCGCTATAACTCAAAACAAATCTGTCCTTTCGTTTATTTGTTTTTAACAGCAATTTTCCCTAGAATTAGGGATAGACAAGCGGTTTGGCAAAATCTTTACAGTCCTCCATGATGCCAGTCTACACAGGTGATGCAGCATGTTGAAAATGTTATGCCTGATCAGACTCAAACCCAGAACCTTTAGATGAAAGATGAGGATGTGCTACCACCTCATCACATACTTTAATGAAAAATATTATAAGTAAATTTTGTTAAATTATGCATTTTCAGGAAATCTTTTCATAGAAAAAGATATATTCAACACACAGAAAAACTACATTAGGAAATTTATAAAATTACTAATACAAAATATCACCCAGAGATTAATAAGCAGCATTTATGTGACATTTACTGTTATAGTATTAGCTGCTCGTAAACGCTAAATAGTATGAAAAGAATCTCCATTAACTTTGATATTCAGCATGAACTGGTTTATTAAATGTGGCTTTGGCATTTTATCTCACTTCACAGTCTCCTCCATGTTCCTATGGCTGGAAACATAACCTTACAACATACAAAACAATCCAGTTGTAAGGTACAGTTTACTGCCTTAGGGTGCAATGTGGTTACACTACTTATGAAATCATATGAATAGTTGTGAAATTTTCATTAAAACATACCAAATTTTATCATCAGACATAAACAGAAATAAGAATAAAAGAGTATATTGGTAAATTTTACATAATGTTAAAAACAGATATTGAAAAATTAACAATTAAGAAAAGAGCTGTATAGTTCATGAATTAATCTGGTGATTATTGACAAATGGAAAGATCGTGTTACTTTCCTTCACGCTTCCTAAATCAAGTATAAAATTAAGCGACAAGCAAACACATTTTACTGCTTCATCTAAAATATCTAGTCCACCTCAATATCTGTTATTAAAATTCCTCTACTTGAAAGTAATAATTTCAAAAGTGCATTCTACCAGCCTTCTTACCCGAGAAAGAATATTTCACCCATTTTCCAATAAAACTTGATCAATTTTAATGTAACCTCGTAAACAATTTCTTTTATGGAACTTTGTATCAAACTCATTTTTTTATAAGCACTTATCTAGAACCCAGGAAGCTTGTAATTAGTACTGTAATACTAGTAAGAAATAAGCACAATTACATACAAATAAGCACATAATGAGGTAGAAGTGTTGATTTTAAGTAAACATGTAAGTAGGTTAAGGAAACTTGGACGTATTTGTATAGTAACACTGCTTTCACTTTAGAGATTCACACAGAAATAATTTCTTTTACAGTTGGAAGATGTGACATTATATTAATATGTAACTACAAGAAAAGACAACAAAATGGACAAATTAAGATTAACCTAATCTTTAGTTATCGTGGACAACTTTCAAAGCAAAGAAAAAATTATCTAACATGCGATGTATAATGTGAACTACAACACGATCAAACAATGTAGCAATAGCATGAATCCTTTTTATACAAAACATTACATTGTTCGCAGGAAAAAGGGAATTCTTTACCTCCTACTTTAGAAATATACTCCAGCACTGCTTCTATTCTGTTCCTAACCAGGTGAAAAAAATTTGCAATAAACTTGAATTATAGTACCGTTAAAATGACGCATTTCAAAACATAAACTACTTCTACTTTCTCGTGTGTTAGCAAAACTAAACATTACAAATTTTAAATGATAAATTTAGGGAAAGTTGAAAAATAATAAATTTTAAATCAAATTCTTTTTTCATTCGCTAAAACTATGAAGTAAAATCTATTTTTAACTTTACTTAATACATTGTCTGGCATTTTTGTTTAAATACTTTTATATTGAAACAGACAAAGAAGCTATTAAAATTTTTTTGCAGAGTTAATAAGTCAGGAATACTGATAAATTTTTTTTTAATCGTACTTTTACAATTATTTAACTGGAAAAGTTAAATTCATTTTATTTTTCACTGACAATGAATAGTTTATGAATGACATTAGGAAGGACATAAATCATTTAAGAGACTAACAGAACTGTAAAAGATTTGAGCATGATTTTGTCTACAAAATCAAAAACTTTACAAGACAGAAGAAAAAATTGTTTCGTCATTTACAAAAAAAATCAAAAAATGAAAGTGTAGAGAGGAAATTTTAACTTAAATCATTATGGAAAGAAAATCTTAAGGATGACTAAGAAAATAAATTCCCCGACTAAGATAAAGAAGACCTAAAATTAGATAGAGAAGAGTTGAAAGTTTTTGGAAAGAAATTATGAAAGGAAAGAAAAGGTGGAGGTCACAGCCCAATCCAACAAAACTGTTTAAGGGAAAAGTAAAACAATGAAAGACAATTATAAAATAATTATAATTATTTTACTATTACAGTAAAAATAACTAGAAATCCAAATAAATAATAAATTAATTTGAACAGCAACAATAATAATAAATTTTAATATTCAAAATTTGAATATTTAGTTACCGTGATGTCTGGAAGCACAAATTATTTTTCTCCATATTTGCTTGAATAATCTGCAGTAGTTCCTGCCTTTGTAAAGAACTTGAACGTTTTTTATTTCGACCACAACATGTACTTGTAGTCAATGGAGTCGTTCCTGGATGACCTAATCGACTGTAAATTATTAAAAAACTGGTTACATATCATTCATAATAAATTCATATACATATCATTCATTTATTACTCATAATAAAAATAAAGCAGTACTGTTAAGATTTGAATTGTTCTTATCTCTTAACTAGTTTTTTAAGGAGCTACATTCTTTCCATTTTGCATTAATCGTTTTAATTATAATATGCCAGTAAGTAAACTAATTTAATCCAGAAGTTTACAAGATACTATTCGGTGCAACTTTACTTAGTCAAGAACAGTTGCCAGGTTTACTCCTAAAATTTACTTTACAAATAAGTAAAGCACTATGCACAATATTGTATTACACATTACATTTGGCAGTTCAATTAATTAATTAGTTATAAAACTCTTAAGTTTTATATATAAAAAATAAACAATAAGTTATATGCTTTTGTTTTATTTTTTTATAAGGCACATGTTTATCAAATTCCAATAATATAAACTATCATCAAAATACAGGCATAATTTATATCTCCAAATGATTATAACATATTATTTATACCACTACCCATGAATTTGTTGAAACAAAACAAAAAAAATTGTTATTTAAATTAACTCTAATCTTCTTTTTTTCTGTTTAGCTTCTGGAACCACTGTAAGGTATTACTTCAGAGGATGATATATACAAACATAACTAAAGTGTAGTCTTGTACACTCTCAAGTCGACCGTTCCTGATAGTTAACTGAAACCTAACCACCAAAGAACACCGGTATTCACGATCTAGTATTCAAATCCGTATAAAAGTAAATAACTGCCTTTACTAGGATTTGAACCTTAGAACTCTCAACTTCAAAATCAGCTGATTTGCGATGACAAGTTCACCACTTAGACTGACCCGGTGGATTAAATTAACTCTATTAAGAGTTCACCTATTTCATAGCTCTGCACTGCACCTACTTATGCATCATTAATAAAAATAATTTGAATCTTAAAAGCATAAAAAACCTATTAAGTAAATTTTGTTATTGACCTAACCATTTTTATAAACAATTTAAAGGTGTCAACTTCAAATTAAAATAATTTTTGCTTGTTTTATCAGTCATATGCCAACTAACTGCAAGAAAAGTCATTCTCAAAATCAGCATAACGAATATCATTAATCTCATAGAAAACATCACATACAGCAGACTTTAAAATTTTGTAGATACTGATTTTTCTTTAAACAGTTTTACGTTGTTAAACGTGGTTCTCACAAAACAATAAGTAAACCTCCAATAAAAATATGAGTAGTCTACTGCAATCCTATCTGACAACAGAAATTATATTTATAATGAATCGGGTTAAATGAAAAAGGTGTAAAAGCATAGTTAAACAGTTTTGTTTCATTAGATTTGTATCTATCTAATTCCATTAACAAAACACAAACAAATAATGCAGAATTCAAATAAAAGTTAAATTGTTTTTTAACTTCGATTAGATTTGAATTGGGTATTTAACATCATGAAAGCAATGTAATTACAGTTAATACAAATGATGGTAACCGCTTTTCAACCAGCAGGTTAGCAAAAATTTTATTAATTACATTTAAATAATAATAATAATAATAATAATAATAATAATAATAATAATGAATTATACCTGTTAATATAATGTAACCTAGTGTGAGGCTGTTCTTCATCATCTTCAGATATATCTGCCTCTCTATCTTCACTAGGAGCAGAACTGCTAACACTATGTCTCCGCCTGTGATGATGTCTTCTAGGTCTTCTCTCTCTGATTGTTACATTCAAATCACGTTTAAACCTTCCAGGTTGAGGAGGTGGAGCTTGCTCATTCCTGTTATTTTGAGTAGATGGAGGGGGTGGTATAGAATGATTTTTTTGATCAGGAGAAACAGTTAATTTAACTTTGATAGTTTTACTTCCATAATGAGGAACTCTAATTGAAGAACCAAGAGTCTCGTATATAGTAGTAACTAGACCGGCAATGTCCTGTAAATAAAAATATTGATTAATATAAAAGAAATAGATAAAATAAACTTTTATTATATCTATCATCTGAGCGATTCATATGGAATTTTGGGAATCCCCAGACATATCATAGAGCTCTGTTTCATGGATTCTAAATGTTGTTTCTTGTTCACATAATGAACATGCCAATAGCTCATTTCATGAATGTATCAACAGGCCAGGATGCACTGTTGAAATGGTGACTAGGATATATTGAGGAGTGGTTAACATTTAAAGAAAACTGTTTCATTCAAGCCTTGAACTCTTGCAAGGAAAAGCACACCTTAAACTGCCATGAACATTCTTGAAAATAACAAGATCTCATGACAGACTTACTTAATAAACAGAGGAGTGAAGCAGTTTCCTTTTCCTCCGTATTCACTGAGCTAAATATGAGTATCTCACACATACAAAGTCCACTGAAGTGCAGGCAATATTCTGTAAACATAGAGACCCTTCACTCTGTATAGGAGTAGTTATTTAATGAACACAAAGTTATTATCTCAGAGAAAATAACTCTGATTGATATTTATTTTACCTCAAGTGATTTACATGCGTTACAGCTATAAGAAAGACCGAGACAAGAGGGTATAAAGGAACAAATTATTGTATTCCTTTCTGACAAGAAACAAGCACTAACTCTGTATATTGTAATCAGTAGTGGGGAAACTTTAGTTAATAATAAAAGCAAAGCAGTAGCACTGTTTACACACCCTACTTAGAATATATAATATAATAACTATAAAAAATTGTAATGACAAATAATGTCTTGATAAGGTCAAAGAATAAACAACTGCATTAGTGCGGGTAATCGCATGATCAGACATGGCATGTGGAAAAGAATTTCTATACCACATTCCTGGCAGAAGTCAGAAAGGACATCTATCCATAAAAATCCCATACGCTTTACTACAGGAGGAAGAAAATTGTTATTTTCTTGTTTTACCAATGTCATCCAAGTAGTTTGAGTAAAATGCAATCTGTCACCTGAGTAGATGTTTATGTTTTAATTGAAAAGTAGGAAAAATTCTAAGCAAGAATTTAACCCGACTAAGATCAAGTATTAAAAAAGCCAACATATTTTGTTAACAATGCCATTGGTGAGTTGAACTCTAAATTACATTAAGTTTTAAAATTTTCTACTAAACTGTCGATGACAATTGCATTAGAATATATGAGTAATTATACACAATTTTTCTAAGAAACACTGAATCTATTCATAAAATGTATAAATCAATCAAAATATTAATGTATTATGATTATAGTCCTAGTCTGAATAACATGTTAAAAGTGAATATAAATAGCAAATAAAGAAATTCAAAATAAGAACTAAAAGAATATTTTTAATAAATATAACAAAAAAATGAAGTTTATATGAATTAATAAATGGCAAAAACAAATCTGCAATAGATAATGAATCTTCAAACTCAGACCATACATATATATTATACATATATATATATATATATATATACATATTGAGAGAGAGAAATATTATTCAATGGAAATAGAAGAAGGGTAAAAACAATGACAGCTTATTCTTTTTAATATTTAAATAAAACAAAGCATGCCAATGATTTCATACCTGAAAGGTGAAGAAAGTAGCTCATAATAAGAAAATAATAAAGATCCACCCACTTTACAGTCTTTACAATTAAACAGAATAGCAATGTGAAAGCTTTGAACTAGCTTAAATAGAAAGCATCAAATACAAATTGTATGTATGATGTATACTTTAAAGTTTTTTTTCCCAAATTCTGTTGATATTTCATTCCTTTTAACATGTCAAGTTGAACAAATAAAAAAGTCAATTTCTTTTTATAAAAAAAGGTAATATTAAAATATATATAATACATTTTAATTAATACATCTGTACCATAAAGCGGTAACTTGTTCTGACTGACTTATGATGTGCAAGTATAAATGTATATATGGTTATACTTAATGGTTTTTTATACAAATGTACATAGTTATACTTTGGAATTAGTAATTTTTAAATGAAAATAACTGTAAAATTACATTTGTCTCTTGTATTATTTAAATATATATATAAATATCTGTACCTATAAACAACTTGTGCTGACTGACTGATTCATCAACACCCAGCAAAAACTACTGAAGATAAATTGATGAAAATTTATATACATGTTCTTCTTACAGTGTAAGTGCACCCAAAGAAACAATTTTTTTGAAATTCCGAGTTTAAATGGTTAAAATGGAATAAGAATGAAATTTACTATATTTATTTTTTAATTTCTCACTAAAAAATAAAGATATCAACTTCATTTTTGGTGTATGTAATCTTCATGTGAATATCTAAAAATTAATTTCTAAATTTTTTGAAATTCCAATATTAAAGGGTTAAAATGAATTTAACTTTTTTTTTTGAACCCAGTTCTTTTTTTAATTTCTTGGTAACAAATGAAGAGATCAACTTGATTTTTGGTGTGTGTAATTTTCATGTAAATATCTAAAGATCAATTTTAGATTTTTTGAAATTTGACCTAGAAAGAGGTGAAGAAAGGTAAAAAAAATTTGAACGATGCAAATTTTCCCCATTTCCCAATTTACTAAATGAAATATTCACTAGATTGTGGCTTGCAAATATATTGAAACCTGGTTAAGTGAGCTCTGTTTAAATGAGAAGCCTCTACTACTGAGAATAATTAAACTCCTTTATCTGAGATTTCGTTTTTGAGATTTTTACCTCTATAACTGGGACCATTTAGCTTAACAACCTGTATACGTAAGAATAATTTGTCTTTTTGAATATTGGTCTGAACAGGTTTGTTTTTATAAATTTATTTGAATTTCTTCCAAACACGTTTAGTGTTACATTGCATTAATGTAATTTACATTACATTGGTTTTGTATGATAAACAAGCGTGCAAAAGTGTCAAAATATCGAAATGAAAGTGTAATTCATTGACAGCTGCTGATAATCTACTCTCTGTTTACGATAGTGGAAAGTGGCATTACGAACTGTGTATGGATTTTAATGTACTAAAGTTTACCCTATACAGAATAATTGCAAACAAGGAGAAAATTCTTTCTCAGTGTGCTGAAGGGAAAGGAAAACTAAAACAAATGCGATCAGCAAAGTATCCTGAACCTGAAAAATATCCGTCAACATGGATGAAGCAGGTACATAATAAAAACATTCCAATAAGCAGTTAGATGACTAAAGAGAAGAAGGCTCAAGAATTTGCTAGTACGCTCTATATTGATAATTTTTGTCAGTAACAGCTGGTTCTTACCAACCAGATTAGATTTGCAAGAAAAAATTGGTTTTCTGTGAGCAAATCCACCACTGCAAATTGCTTTAAAAAAAAAAAAAAAATCAGGATTCAAGGTCACAGAAATTTTTGAACATGACAGCTTACAAGAGGAGGAAGAGAACCGTGTTGAAGAATGGGACCAGATTATTAATAGCAATGAAAATGACCAACTTCTGAGGATTTTGTGTGTATCGATGACGAATTACTAGTTTCAGAGGAGCTAACTGAAGATGACATTGTTTCTGCATGCTCTTCCTCCTCTTTGGAAATAGAAGAAGAAGAACAGGGGTGTTCAGAAAGAGCATCAAAGTGTGATGCAGAAAAAGCATTAGAAAATTTACTTAAGTATTTTGAAATGTCAAATATTGGTAATCCAGGCATATTTGATCAGATTTAAAATATTGAAAAACATCTTATGGCAAGAAGCAATGTCCTCTAATTACATTACAAGACTGGCTAAATATCCCATGACCGCAATGGGAAATGCAAGAACTATACAGCGCAGGCAAAGCCGCAACGAAGATGCTACATTTATATATATAATCCTAACAAATTATTTATTGAAAATCTTAAATACCCTTATACGTATTTAAAATACTTCATATTTTTAATAATTATCGGTACTCAATTTTTGTAATTCAAAAAGTAAGCTTGGCATTGACCAATTTGTTTTGTATTCATGTTCAAATTCTGATTATGGATACCGCGACGGACAGGAAATGCAAGTTAAATATAATCTACTTAAATTTAATCTTTAAAAAAAAAAGAAAATACTAGCACACTTATTTTCTCTTAATATTATATAAAAATTGATTTGAATTAGAAAATAGTAAGTAATTTACTATATAGTATAAATATGTAATTTTAATGATACATAATGTATCATTATAGTGAAAGTATAATCACAGAGAGAAAATGCTGAATGCAATTCTACTGTGTACCTCATTGTCTGTCTACTGTGACGGTTTCTCTATCACTTTTCATTGTTCCAAATATAAACTTCCTACTTTCTGACAATTTCCAGTTTTCTAACTTAGTCACTCAACTAATTCTTTATAAACACCTACAATTTTAATAAACCATAATTTTATGTATTTCCAATTAAATAAATTAAAAATGTTATTTCCTTTTATCAACTACATCCTAACTCCTAATTCAGTCATTTTTGACTAATAAAATTTGTAGCAGGTGAAAAATGCTAACGTCTGTCAGAGACTCAAATTCAAATCCTTTTGGAAGAAAAGAAGAAGTGCTGCTACTCCCCAATAGAGTTTGACATTATTATGATACAATATACCATACCTATAAGCATTTTTTTAAAAATAATTTTGTTGGCAATTATTGTTGATTTTACTGAACTTTTCCTGCATTTGCTGTGATTAAAATTCAACCCCATATCAAAAATGATATTTTGGATGTTAAATGTATTCTTCTTTTAACGTCTTGCTCTTTCATCAAGGTGTCCCAGGTTTGAATCCTGGTCAGGCACACCATTTTTCAAAACACTACAAAATTCCATTTCCATATTCCCATCTGCAAACTTTCAAAGTTTCTTGTGTGGTGATGTAATTCATGAAGAAAAAAAAATTAAAAAAATAATTTACACAACAGAATCATCAATCATAACTGATTACGGAAACTAGACCTGGTGCAAAAAATAATTGTGTAATGTGGTAAATACACATCATAATCGCAGTTCTAGGGACAACAAATATTACCGACAAGGGATGTCCAACTCTTGAGAAGGTACTGTCATGACCAACTGTGATGATTTTTTCAATTTTTTTAATTTCTATTCATTTATTCCTTGTGGTTGTTTATTTTTTGTAAATAAGATTATCAAGGGAAACAATGCAAAAAAATAATATTATCAAAAACCAGTAAAACATTAAATGTGTCTAAGAAAAACACAATATTGTACAACCGGTTGGAGAATTGTCTCAGAGGCAAACATTAGACTTAAAGATGTAGTAAATTATAAAATTGTCAAGTATCTAATGCATAACCATAATAACTTTACAATGGAATCTTCTACTCTACTTCAACTGACATTTAAAAATGGCAGTAACTGCTATTTAAAAACAAAAAATTTTAGAAAAATCATAACAATTACATCATTTATTAAAATAAAGAAAATTTAATAAAAATCAAAAAACACATTTCATTTCACTCTGTTAATTAATGTTTAGATAGATTTGTTTAAACTAATAAAAAGTTATAACACTTTTCAAAGGTATTAAATATTAAATAAACTATTAACTTTGAAATGACATACATGGAGATTGTTCTCCCACAGAACCTTTAAGAGGTAAATATGCAACCTTTAGAAGTATGAGAATTTTATCTTAAGTGGAAATTCAGTATTCACTATAATCCATAAATTAATAAGCAAAACTTTCCTGGCTGTATTTAATTCCTCCTTTCCCAATGTTTATAAAATTATTGCAGTAAAGCATATAACTAAACAGCCAAATGAAATGCGATAATTAAAAACATCATTAATGAAAATACTATTTCAACAAAAAATTACTTTTAAAAAAATGTAATAAATAAATGAACTGCAATATAAAATAATGGAATCTTACATCTTTGGTAATCTTGCCATGCCCATCAAAGTCATAAAGTGTGAAAGAAAACTCCTGACGATCTTTTCCACCACCTTCACCTCCCCCTTCAACGCTGACATCACATTCAAACCCCTATAACAATAAAATAAGGTGTTCGTTTTTAAATTTTCAGGACAGTAATCCATTTGAAATAACCTAAAAACATTAAAAGAAAAAATAATTAATTTGCATCAAAATTCAAACAAAAAATATTTACAATGAAAAAGGGAAAAAAGGTGATTTTGTTTCTAGTCTATTCTTTTATCAACTTCTATTTAAAAAAAAAAAGGATATGTGTTGGTTGGGATTAATATAGCACCATCATTTGGTGAAATATTTATTGAATTTCAAAGTGTTGTTGCATTTTTTTTTCAGGGAGGTTTATTGCTTGTTTGAATAGTTAAATAGCATTCCCCGCTCCTCTCAGTTCCACAGTTTGTTATAATTTTTACAACTTCATTTTAAGCTTTATTAGAAAAATTAGAAAACTTTATTAGTTAATTTCAAATTTTGTTTTACAGTATTCTTAAATCAAAATTTAAGGTAAAAACTATCCCAACTTATTAATCTCAATAAATTAGGTAAGAAATAAGATAAACCTTTTTGTTTTAACTATTTACTGTGCTTTTTTTTCTTAATTTACATGATTTCTTTTATAAACTTATGTTTGGTATTGTTTTTATAAGGATACATTTTCTGATCGTTGTTAGATATTATAGATTAAAGGTAGACTTCTAAATATGTACATATATATAATTATACTCGCTTTCTCATCAATTAAAATTTACATTCAGAAGTGTTTCTAATGCTAAAGATATATTTAGTACTTTTGTACAGAAAATTTTCAGAAAATTGTACAGATAATTTTTTGTTTCAGAAAATCAGAAGTACTTTTAAGTTTTACATAAAAATGCACTGATACAATAAAAAAAATCAACTCAATAGATTTAAAACTTATTTCAAGCATATTGCATTTTTTGTTGATGAAACAGAACATTGGCTAAGACATAAATTTTAAAATAAATTGCATAGATATTACAAGAATACTTAAATAGATCCATTAAATCAATCTATTAAGAACTAAATAAGCGCTAACTATCAAGAATTGTGATCTAATAATTTAAATAAGTTTTGAAAAATCAGTTCATTAAAAACATAAAAAATTATATGTATTAATAATTAGATCATGGCGCACAGCCAAATCACACAGTCACACGTACACGCTCTCAAGATCGAGGAAGAGTTCTGTTTATGTATAGCTTTAACTATTGTTAAGTATAAAAGACACGCTTATTACAATTTAAACACACAACCCCTTTATAGAGTAAGAGATATAATTTTGTTTCCATTTTCCATTATTAACGCTTATTAATATTTATAAACATTCTCTGTGAAAATAAAACTAATAAGTATTTCGGCTCATCTTCATTAAAAAATGTTTCAAGCGATGTAAAAAAAGGAATGGTAGAACTGGCAACATTTATATATAATGCTGTCGACTAAAGAAATTTTAACAAAAGAAATACTAGCTTAACCTAACCTATGACAGTAACTGCTTGTTTTAAAAAATAAAAGATTTACTCTTTTATTCTAAAAATAAGTATAATAATAATTTATCAAACAATTTTATTTTATATAAAATAATTCACTTTACTTTAGCTCAGCCAACTAGGCAGTAATACCACAATTAAAGCAGAATTATTAACCCAAAAACAATTAAACACACCATTTTAAGGACTAGGTATGATATACTTCACAATTATCTATTTTACAGAACATAAAGATTAATAAAATTTTCAAACAATCAATTAAAAATTTAGAGATGATTAGTATTTGATCAATATAATTATTTATACAATTTCAATAGAAATAAGTAGCTCAGTTTAAGTAGCAGTTCAATTTAGTTGTAGAATTTAGTAGTAGTTCAATTTTAATGGGAATAAGTAGCCTAAAATTATTTATAATTTGATGGAACAATTTAATTTAATTATTATATTTATTTATTTATTTTTTGAAGTAATCACAAGTGAGAAATTAGCAACCTTAAAAATCATTCAAATCTTTAAGTAATTCTTTTGTTTTTATATTTATTTACATATGAATACACTTGTTACAATAAAAATAAAAAAATCAATTCAAGAGATTTACTTATTTCACGCACAGTAGATCGTTCTGATAAAACAGAACACTGTACTCAGATATAAATTTTAAAGTAAATCAAACAGATAAAATTCTAGACATAAATCTAGGAATTATAAAATAAATACATAGTTTACTTAGATCATGTAATTAAACAATACAGAAATCATGTCAATCGGTAATTGATTTCATAATTCAACGATAAGAAAAAACTCCTACAGCACTTGCCTGGAAAGAGCAAGAGAAACCATAAAAAAACCTTTGTGAGAGCAATTTTTCAATAATTATGTACAAAGAACAAATAAAATGAAAAAAAGATACTACACTCCATATTAATACATAAAAATAATGATTTATGTTAGGTGCCATAACCATATTGGTTGCAAACAACCTGACACGAGACAAAGTCTAAAGTGACTTGGGAATGGCATACCCATCCCAAGAATAATACATATCCCACTCCAGCCTATCAACGGCAACTATGTGGTTTCTTTTATACAGACTTAAATATTCTGTCGAATAACAACATCCCAAGTTCACCAAAATGCAGGTTATATTCAGTCCTATATATAACAAAATTATTCTGTTCACCAGGCATTAGCCAAATAAAGAACATCAGTAATCTCAGAAAAATCAAATTCAGACTAGGACTAGTATCACTCAAAACGTTTGAAATGTGTCACAGCCATAAGGAAGACAGAAGCAAAATAAAGATAGTAATTCTATGATACAATAAGTGATTTAACAATTTTAATCTAATAAACAAATAAATTCACTATAAAATAAGAAAATAATTTAGATATTTCCAAATACTTGAACGCGTATTTCAGTTAACATTAATCAAGTATGTTTATCTAATTCATATTATTAGATAAATAAATAAAATTCATAAATACTGAATAATTTATTTAATTTTAAATAAATTAGTAGGTAAGTTTTTTGAAATTTATTTAAAATAGAGACTGAAGCATAATGACTCCTTTTCTCTAGACCAAAGTAAAACACAAATAGTTCTTGTCTGATTTGTAATAACACACACAGAGTAATAATTTTTTATAAAAAATTTTTTTAAAAATAAATCCAATGAACCATGTTTCTTTTTTTATGATGCGTGTACCGGGGCATAACTGTCCTGACTGTAAGGAACCTTACACAAAAACATAAAAATATTAAAGAATAAAATAAATCTTCTATATCAGGTTTTTATAGGGAAAGTTAGGAATGAAGTGATTTCCCATTGCCTTCTTCAATAAACCAAATAAAATGTTCAATATCACCATATCAAGCCCATTGAAATTTAGGTGATATTCATCTCTAGCAGTGAAAATCACTCTGCTCATCCTAGTAGCTAGGATGCATTGTACATGAAACTGCTGTAAAAATGACCGGTTTAGATAGTAATCAACCAAAACCAATTGAATAACTTAAATTTCCATAACTAAAAATTGATAAATAAAAACCAGTAAATGTTATTATATCAAGGTGATATTTCTGTAGTCTAAAAACACTTTGAGAAATACAATTTTCATCAAATCCAATCTTTTATTTGATTATTAAAATAATCTTTAATTAGTAAAATCATCTCATTCTCCATGAGGGGTGAGGGTTGCTTATTGTTCACTAGTTGAACAGACTGTAACAAACACATTAGGAAAAAGGATTAACATTCCTGAAATAATAATAAAATGAATAGAGAACATCATATATATATATATATATATATGTATATATATATATACACACAAACAGTTCTTTATTAATACAGATACAGTAATATTTTTCACTCAGGGGATCTCAAATGCCAAAAGATATATATATTTATTTGTATATACTCGCCGGCCCGTCTAGCCAGAACCTGGACCCTTGAGGCTCAGGTCAGCCCAGTCGAATTCTGGAGCCAAGGGGCCTACCCCATGGCCACAGAGCTCGCTTCACTTGCTATTCCCAATTTGCCAGGGAGACAGGCACCCTGGACACCCGAAGATATAGATAGTCTTGAATTCCATCTACCCAGAGGACTCTACCCCTGGATCCCACACTGTATGTTATCCTCATGGTTATTAGAATAATACTGATACGTAATAAAATTCAGGCAATATAGAAACCTGAAAAAGAAACTAAATTGCAAAAGATAATTAGGTAATTAAAGAACACACCTTTGACAACAAAAAATTCATAACTTATTTCTTTGCCGTGGTGGCAGAAATATAATAAAGAAATAAAAGGATTCATCTATTTTTTCCCTTAATGAATATCTTTAATATAATAATCTTCAAAGTGGCTAGGGTGTCGGTCGATGGCTTAAAACCTTCCCTGGGGTAACACGAATAATGTATCCTGCAAATTTTATAGTAATCGGTCGGTTTATTCTCGCGTGATGTTATAACAAATATACAACCTTTATATTTATACATAAATTTACATATTTCCGAATAACCGTGATCTGTTAGGTCGAGAGTGTACCTGATGTATACAAAAGTTAGCCTTCAACCTACTAACAAATACTCTACTATTTATTATTATTATTTTAAATTATAAACTGTTACGCATAACATAGCATAACTGTTACAAATAATAAGGGTAATTAAATAACGGATATTAAATAATTAATAAATTACTTGTAAACAAATTGTTGTAAACAAAAATCAGTTTGCAGTCATTAGGTAACAGATAGCGTCGATTAGAAATAACATATATTTAACTGATCTGCTGTTGCTAGGTTATGAGTTTAATTTGCTTTCAAAACGCATGGGCGCGCATGCGCAGAGTCTTCCGACAGTTGACTGCGTACATGTGTGTTTGTGCAAGCGTTACTTCTTGTGGATCTTATTTGTTCAAAAACCTTCTTCTCTTTTGATAGTTAAATGTATAGAAAGAGCTACTGTGGTTTAATGTAATGTGTATCTATACGTGTAAATGAAATAATTTTCTTAGTAAATTATGCGTTAATTTTCTCCGTACAAACATCGACAGGTAAGAAATGAATTTTTGTTAAAATGTGTTAACTGCCTAAAATAGTGAATCCTTTTATTTGCTTAAAGAATAAGTTAATCAGAAATATGTTTATATGTTATCAATTAGATATGAAATCAGTCGAAGACCCTATTAGCGGGATTTAGCATAATTCATAACCTTGCTTGCTTCATTCAACGTTTACGCAAGTAACATAATGCTACTGCAACGTATTAGACATTTCTACACATATTATTAAAAGTTAGAAGGAGTCGACATAAGTAAAACGTTTTCTTAATCGCAGAAACTTGTATAATATGGTTAAATCCCGATAGAAATTCATTAACGTGTAAATGAAATAATTTTCTTAGTAAATTATGCGTTAATTTTCTTCGTACAAATATCGACAGGTAAGAAATGAATTTTTGTTAAAATGTGTTAACTGCCTAAAATAGTGAATCCTTTTATTTGCTTAAAGAATAAGTTAATCAGAAATATGTTTATATGTTATCAATTAGATATGAAATCAGTCGAAGACCTTATTAGCGGGATTTAGCATAATTCATAACCTTGCTTGCTTCATTCAACGTTTACCCAAGTAACATAATGCTACTGCAACGTATTAGACATTTCTACACATATTAAAAGTTAGAAGGAGTCGACATAAGTAAAACGTTTTCTTAATCGCAGAAACTTGTATAATATGGTTAAATCCCGATAGAAATTCATTAACTGAAAGAACATAAATATTAAAAATAAAAAATTACATCTATCTTCAATATATATAGAAGATTTTTTTAAATATATATAAAGATGTTGATTTATTTTAAATGCAAGATTAAACACCCCATAAGTATACAAAAAAAATCTAATTGGGCAAAAAGTTTCTATTTATTGCAAGGATGGTTTTTGATTTTTTTAATACTCTCGATTATCCGGTCATTCTCTTACTCCGAAATTCAGTTATATCTACGAGACGGTATGACCAATTTTAAAAATTCAAATGGCTTATTATTTACCATATTGAGTGATAACGTTTGCATAAAAAATATATATGCTGGATCATTCGGTTATCCGTTATTTTTCCGAAATTTACTTATGTCTGCCGAACGGTACGACCAATTTAAAAAATTCAAACAGCATATTTTCTAGCAAAAAAAGAAAACATTTTCTTTTTTTGCTCAAGCGGCAGTAAACTGCACATTTCTACTGCACAAATCGGGCTACACAATTTTTTTTGTTGAAATAGCCAAAAGATTTATTGGATTGAATTTGTTATGCGGCATTGCGTCGTAAATATAAATTGCCCAGGAACATTCATCAAATCCTGGGCCAATAATAAGGAAGTTTTGGACCGGGTATTTTTATATCTTAAATGTATTAATATTTTACATACCTTTTAATAGTGGATGTAATTTTTAATTATATTTTCTTCTGTTATCCGAGAAGGAACCTTTTACACTCCTCTTTGGAGTTCGTTATATTTATTTCATTTTTATCAGGTTATTATAAATTTTCACAGTTGTTTTTATTTACTTTTAAGTTTTTTATCTGTAACAGTAGTTTATTTTTTTTTTTTTAGCGATATTTTATGTTACTATTTTTAGCTTTTTAATATTTCAGTTTTTAACTAGGATTAGTTTTATATTTTAATTTTTTACTCTTCCCCTTATCCGAGTAGAGACTCTATACACCTCTTGGAACTTTTTAAACTCTTTTTATTTTAGTTAAATTTTACTTTTTTAGTTTAAAGCTTATTTTTAATTTTATATTTCACGACTGTGATTTAGTTTTAAGGGTTTTAAAAATTAGTTTATCCGCTGTGATATTAGTTTTAAGTTTTTTGTTTAATTTTTTAGTTTTTAAGACAATTTTTTTGTACTATTTATTTTATTTTTTTTTTATAAAATTTTATTCCGGGCGATGATAACCCCAAAACGTTCTTCAGCCACCAAAAACAAAAAAAAAAAAAATATTTATTTTTTAATTATTTATCGAAATGCCAAATAAACAACACATTTTGTCGATCGTTATTTAAAGTTATCGGTTATCAAAGATTTTAAATTTCAATTTTTTTTTTAATAACTTTTAAATAAAACATCAAATAAAAATGAAATTCAGAACGATGATAAATCTCGATTTTTAGGATATTTTGAAGTTTTTACAACCTTTCTAAACCCAATATTAAGACCGTTAACCGCGAAAATTTACTGCGTTAGCGCTATTGAGTACAGATTATTTTTAAAATTGAAGAATGTTCTTGAAAATGTCTATCGAGATGTAATTTTGATTCCACAAATTGCGGATCGATAAATGGAGCTGTAGCTAAAAAAATCGCTACAATAAGTTCATCGCGGCATAATAAAACATTTTGTGAAATAATATTTTGCGATCATTTATAATTTAAAAAATAATATCAGTAAAATGTGTTAATAACACTTTTTTTTTTTAAATACTTTGAAATCGGAAACAATTAAATACATAACCTAAAGATAATCAAAACCACGTTATATGTCGTGAAAATAATTTATGTTTAGCGCTAATTTAAGGTGCTAAATTTTAATTGTGTTTGGTAATTTTACTATGATTATGATGGTTGTTTGAATTCTATCATCATTCAAAATCAAATAATCATAGAATTGAAAAATTTGGTGGTAATTTACAAGTTGAATTTTTTTTTTTAAGTTTATTGTTTACATTGAATTGAAAATTTTATTATTTTAAGTCGAATTTTCACTTTATTTTTTCAATCAATTTTTCTTGACTTTTTTTCTTTAATATTTAAAATATTTCAGCCACTTTGTTTTTATAAAATTAAATTGACGTGCGATAAAGTAGTATCGGTATATTGATAGTAGTAAACTATAAGTTTCATTCAGAAACAAAAGGAATGTGTTGCGGGGATGGCAAAGTTTTACTGCCACAGTTATCAGAATTACCTATAGAGTCTTTATTATCCTGTCATCTTTATTATATTCTGATAGTCCCCAATCGAAACAATTTTTGAACAACATCCGTCATTACAATTCATGTTTCCAAATAACATCATTTGGAACATGTGTATGTCATTTTTTTCTTCCTCTCTCCCCCGAATCGGATTCCACAGCGAAGCATAACACAATCCGAGGGAGTGTCCTTTTATAAGCCGGCTGGATCTTAACTACTAATGCCTGTCTCTAACTCCCAGAGTAGGGTTACCAGGCCCGACTATGTCGTTCCTGTTCCCCCACCCTAGGAGCCGGGACTCCTCGCTCTTTATGCCTTGCTTGCCTCAAACGAGAATCCAAAAGGGCATCCAAATCGCCGGGACTACGGTCTTTTCTACAAGAGGACGAGACAGTCCTCGTGCTTCATCACTGCTACCGTCTGTGCACGTACAATCGAATAGCAGTTCGGCATGGAGCCGTCCTTCATCCCATCGTCGCCCTAGCTGCAACCCTATCTCGGAGGTGAAGGCCCCAGCGAATTCAGCCGATTAAAATCGCTAGCCACCACCAGACTTTCATTCCGATGACGCCGAATTTCAAAAAATAAACTGCCCACGAATTCAATGTAAAGATCAAAACCGGAATTTGGGGCGCAGTATCAAGAGAATACAGTCAGAACACCAAGATTTGTCCAACACCCCCCTACCGGCTCCACTTGAGAACACAGTCATTCCTGCCGAAAGAACCCGATCGCTGCCGATGACATACTGTCCTGTATGAGTATGTGTATGTCATTTAGGCGGTTTTAAGTCGACCTTTAAAGTCCAAGGACAAATTTACCGCAGGATGGATCACTGCTCTCCAACATCAATGAAGAGCCGAGTTTTCTATAAGTATATTTCACGGATGACCGTTCTTTAGAACTCTCAAGAAGATGTAGTTTATTTCGATCGCTTAACCGTGAAATCATAAATACCTTGCGAATGTTGCCGTATTACACAATCATATATCAAAGTTTTCAAGTCAAGTATTGAACAAACGCATCAGGTGACTGACTATCTTTGATTATTTGTGCAAACAGAATTCCGGCAGGTGAACACAAAAGATTATACGATGCACAGACTACACAAGAAGTTGCTGTATATTAGTTGGTGATGCATCGGACTAGAGAAATATCGTACTATAAAAACGGCGTCCTTAAGCCAACTCCCTGCTATCAATACGGCTAGCGTTGAACATTATATTTCTATTAAAAACTATTACATTCTATATCTACTCTCCTTAAGTCTATTTTAAATATAAAAAAACAAAATGCTCAGAAAAATATTCTCTACACACTGGTATTTCTATTCTTAAAGTATTTCTGTAAAATACTTAACATTGTCACAAATATGAGGATACGAACCCGTCGACGGTCCAGGAGGCAGAGCCCCTTGGCTTGACGGTCGGGTGACCGAAGCGAGCCTGACCGGCTATTATTTGTGTTATTCGTATTTCTATTCTTGAACATCCATAACTGTAACTGCTTACTGTTTCAGGCTTAATAAATTAGTGCTCGTTTAATAAGTTAGGCTTACGTATTTTTTAATTTAGTTATGTTAAAATTACATAATAATAATAATGTATAACGGGTAAAAGATTCAATTTCTAAAAAATATTTTTAATTAAATTACTTATTTCACGTCAAGATAACTTTAATAAAAAAAAAAGATTTACAACATTCATAAACATAATTTTGTTGTCTCTTGCACGACTTATCTGAGCTACTTGAAGAGTGCTACTGTCCCCTTTAAATGCGAAATCTGATGCTGATTCTTACGCATAATTTCACAGTCGGTGCAATTTTCGTGATCGCAGTCATTACTGTCGTAGACTGTGAATTCACTCGTGTCAATCGCTTCACATCATCGCATCCCAGTAGTCGTTTCGCCAAATTCACCTAAATCAGTCGTATATATTCATCAGATTGTTCGCTCGGAGCAATACAGTTTATCGTTTCCGGGCGTAACTTTTTCAAAGATTATTTTGTTTATAGTATTTTAAATTACTCTAAGATTAGAAACCTAGTAAATGAAATATATTACGATAATTTTATATAGTACGTACATAAATATAAATCTTTATGTAACGCCTACTGATATTAACGGTATCCTACAATTAATTCCTAATTTTCCTATCGTTAAATAAAATTCCAGTAATTTAAATAAACAAATGCTAAAAATCAGTCATCTCATCCTCTGAACCAATAACTTACGGTGGTCCCGGAGGATAAAAAAAAAAAAATCTAATAAATAAACAAACCACACTCCCGGATCAGTTCGGATTACCGAAGTTTTTCTAGAATACGGGAAGTTGTATCATTTTTTAACCCAAATTTTCCGTTTTGAATTTTCTTTTTCAAATAATTTTTTCTGGGAAAAAATCAGCCTATATAGACAATCTAATTTTTCGATTAACAATTTTTCCGCTTAATTTATCCGAAAAAAAACATTTACAACCGACTACATTTTCCAAAGAGGATCTAGCCTTTCAAATTTAAAAATTAACCGAAATCGGTTGTTTGGTTAAGAGTAAGATTTTGTAACGTACAATAAAAAACATCGATATATAAAATTAATATCGACTCCAGAATTAAATAAATTTATTTAGGGAACAAAAATACCTTTTACAAAACGGAAAAGCTATATAAAACTTAGTTTAATTTTTATTAAATTATATTAATTTTGCGTCACGGACGGATAATGTATTTATAGGTTTCATTAATACAAGTTTGATTTTTCTGAATTTTGAGTAAAAATTAAAACTGGAATTATTAATTCCAGTAATAATTTTTACCTCTAATAATACAAACTAAATTCAGGACTGTATATATTTTTTTAAATTTCATTGTATTTTATAATATATTACACTTGCTGTCCGATGTAATTAAAAAAAAAAACGTTCTTTCATTTATAATTCATGTAAAATTTACTAATAACAGAAAATTATCTTGGATTTAAGTAAATAACTTTTAGTAAAATCTGATTATAAATGAACGAATTTTTACTTTTTTTTATACGTAATATTAATTTAAAAGAGCAGAATATTTTAATTAATTAGAAAAACTTAAGATAGTATATTACAGTTTCGTTAATAATTCTCGAAAAGTAAATCTACAAAATATCTACTTTGAAAAATGAACAAAACGTTTTACTTGGATTAAAAAAATAATAATTTATTTTACCATAAACCATCCTACGTTTAAATAAATCTCAATATTTTTAACGGTGCTGTTCTTCTAAGTTTAGGGATACGTATTGGCATGGAATCGATTTTTTTTAAAATTCACATGTTATTAGTTCTTAGAAGGTTTGTTCTCTTTAATTGTATAAGTTACTGCATTATAAGATTTCAGTGTTAGACAAAATGGACGGTTTAGTTGAGCGAGAAATTTAAAATCTGAATGAACGATTGCTTAATGGGTAATACAATAAACCTTACCGTTAATAGTTGTTTATAATTAGCATAGTCAAAAAAAAAAATCGGCGTTTAAGGTTTTTCCTTTTTTTTGGAAGTACGTATAATTTAATTATTTCGTAAAATTTATAATTTAATTGTAAACGCTGAAAGCAAAAAATGCTACAAACCTATATTTTGATAAAATTAATGAAAGGAATAAAAGGAAAGAGCGCGTAAAAAAATTATTAGCCTAAAGAAATTTTAGGGAAACTCTACTAGGCGTAACTAAAACTCAAAGGAATATAATAATATATATCTTATTCAATTAGCTTATAGAGTTCAAGTAAGCAGGCTGTGCGTGCGAGTGTTCAGGCGGCTGATTCACAAGCAACTGCTGTATATCCTCATACTAAAAGAAACTGCGCGACATTAATATTCAGTAACCAAGCGTTATTAAACAGATTGAGCAACATAAGACCGAACCCATAATGAAACCGCTACCCAACACTATTTATGAAAGACTCTCACACAGCTAGCGCGACTATTGGATGTGTATGTTATCACTGATTGTTGCTGCCGTTTGTCAGGTGGTTACTTGTCAGTGCAGTATACATTTTGTCGCAGTGCAGTATTGTGAATGCAGTTGTGTTTCTGTAAAATGCCTTATTCAATCCGGCAGAGAATAACTATAGTTGAAGGCTATTATTCGTTACGGATCGTTTGAAGAATCGCGTCAAGTATTCGTACAAAAATTTCCGAATGCCTATATCCCAGCGAAAGAAGGAGAAAATGCAATTTAAGAGGCGCCTTCAATACGTCGCGGAAAAGGCCTGCAATGCCTTCGGTATTAGACGTGTGGTCAATCCTGATCGGGGTCTTAATTTTAAGACCGTAAGAATCCTGTATAAAAGCGTGTGCGAGGCTATTATGCTATTTGCAGCGTCTGTTTGGGGGGATAGGCTGAAATATAAAAGTTATCGGGACATATTATTAAGGACTCAACGCCTAATATTGTTAACGATAACGTGTGGTCACCGTACTATTTCACGGGAAGCAGTCTTGGTGATTGCAGGCGTGAAACCGATAGACTTGATTGCGTCTGAGAAGCAGCAGCGGTATGTTGCTAAGAAGTCCGGTGAGTTGACTTCGGATAAAATTAGAGAAATTGAACATGGCAATGCCTTGTGGCAGGCCAGACGGGATAGACAGACGGTGGGCGTTATACGCATGATCTCTTTCCAAATGTTGGTTTGCGGGATGCCTCTTGGGTACACCCTAATTAATATGTGACGCAATTTCTTTCCGAACGTGGTGCTTTTAGGGACAGAAATTCGGCCTGGTAGTTCTGGGATGTGTCCTCAATGTGGACAACTGGATGACACCTAACATGTTTTTTATTGAGTGCTCGAAGTACGAGTTAATGCGCACGGAGACCATCTGTCGGCTTGATCTTATGGGATCTCCGTGTAAACTGGAGGAGCCAGGCGGAACGGGCAATAGCGGAGAGTTTTACAGTGTACCTGGCAAAAGAGAGGATTGCTGAAAAAATCTGCTTGGATTTCTCTTGGATTCTATTTTTGTTTTATAAATGATGTTTTTGTCCTTTGTTTTGTTTCATTGTTACTGTGTTGTTGTTCCGTGTAATATTTTTATGTTTCGTGTTGTGTGTTGTACTCACTTTTACTTTCTACGGGTAGGTAATTCAATTCCTTTGTTAGTCAGGTATTTACAGTTTTGCTTAAGACTCTGTGAGATGTGTTTTGTTTTGAGTTCATTAATTAGTAGTACACCGATGGGAATGTCACTGGTGGCATCCTGGCCGAGGCGGACTGGAATATGTCAAAAACTGAGGTTTCGAAGATGACCTCCGGTAAAGCCCATAAGGTAAATGAAAGGATGGGTGGTGGCGGAGGGTGTCTTCCCCTACTGGGGTGAGGATACACGATTTAGTTAAAAATGGCGTACAACAGGTTCGGTCTCAAATGCAAAACGAAATAGGCAACCTTCCGTTAGGACTCCATAAGCCATTGCCGGTATTGAAAGGAGAATTACTGCCAGTCCAGAAGATGTAACTTTCGAAGAATTCTATGCGCAGTTAACTGATAATGAAAAAGAATACAGCTTCTTCCAACAAGACGGAGCAACATCACACATCAAATGTTTCACCGATCGCGTTCATGCAGCTGTCACAAATGAACGAGCTGTTAGCATAGGACGGTGGCCTCCACGTTACCCAGAGTTGTCTACTTGCGATCTTTTCCTTTGGGGCTGCTTAAAGGAGAGAGTCTATGCGTATAATCCCCGCAATATTGATGAATTAAAGGTGAAGATTCTATGAGAAATCAACGCAATTGACAACAACGTATTGCGTCAGACGACTATCAATATAAGTCTAGCACAAAAGCGCATCGATGCCCAGGGTGGTCATTTTGAACATCTTTTGTAAGAATAAGGTAAGTAAATGCAATATTTAAATTACGTTTTATGTTATTCTTATTTAATTTATCCGTATCATTCATAAATTTTCATTCATAACCTTCCGATTCTGCAGCGGTTACATTATGGGTTCGGTTTTATTTTGTTCATCTGTATTTTACAAAAATTATATATACATTTTAAATTAAGACATTTTTTTTTGAGTTTTTTTAAGGTTACGAAATCGTACCTCGTTCGCAAGCAGTAAAAGTTCACTAATATCTTAGATTAAATTTCTATAATAAACAAATAATAAATTTGATTCTGTTTTCGTCATCTGATCGCGATAAATCTGTAGCGCTGTCAGTATTAAGAGATACAACGGGAGGCACAATTTTGTTTTCAGTTATATTATCAGATTCCAAAAAATTTGGTTCCATCATATCCGTTACGTGTTTTATACAATTTTCCATTCCTGCTGGCCTGTTTTATCGATGGCTTTACGCGTAAATTTTTATTATCAGATATTATAAAAGCGATATTTTCTGACGTTACATAATTTTTGTTTCGTCCACAAATTAACTCGATCGGGTCGATTACAAAATGATAGGGAAGTAATCGAAGCACTGTTTTGACACTGGATCTAGCTACTCGGCAGTTTTAAACGCGATAAAATTTCTTTTAATACGCGAAACAGTCAGCGAGTTAAAAAATTTAACCCAAGAACAAAAGATTGATCGTATGAAATGTTAGGGAATTTAATAGAACTGAGAAGACACGACATTTCATAAACGTTTGATTATATGACAACTATGTTACTAATTATACGGTGACTAATATAAGAGTAGATTAAAGTGTTGTATATAGATAGGTACGGCCGGGTTCTGAATCGGCACTGATACGTGGGACGTGACTCAGCAGAATTATGACGACTCCCTCACCTCACACAAACGCAACGTTTATTTATTTTTCACGCTACAAGCTAAATGAATACAGTGCTATGTATACATTTTTTTCAAGTTTTTAACAATTTTTTTTTTAATTTTCAAGTCAAAGTACTTTGAATATCTGAATGACATCAAACTAAATATATATATATATATATATATATATATATATACGTATGTGTTTGTGTGTGTGTGTGTATGTATGTTATAATAACCTTTAAATTTAAATATTAACACAAAATAACAAAATTAAAGACGATGTCATTTTCTGATTTTGAGAATCAAGCCACTTTAATGTCATATATGCACTCCTACCGCCTTGTAAAAGCGGTTAGCCAGGATATTCTCCGCACCAAAGCAATTTTCTTTCGTGTCAGTATACCTAATAGAAACGTTTGCCTCTGATTATAAGGTACCCACCCTAATAATTAAGTACAGAATGTAAAAACACATAATATTATTTGTTTTGTTAAAAAAATTAACGTATAATAAAATATTTATATTATCGCATATCAATACTGCAGGAAAAATTATTATCAACATGGACGCCAACATTTATTATTAGAAACCAACATGTAGACCGCATCAAAACGATTTTTTTCACATCGAAATCTAAATATAATATTTTTTCCTCGCGCTCTAAATTAGAATAAGCAGTATTGTGTATGTGTTTATATGTAACTCCAAAGCATTTATCAACGATAAATTAATTAACTATTTAATGCAAAAGTTTTACAACAAAACATGTGATCCAAAAATGTTAAAATTAAATCTATGAATTATTTTATATATATATATATATATTTTTTATTTATTTAGTTTTTAATTATATCTGACTGATTTGACATCAGTATTTTGGGGACAATAAAAACAAAACAATATACAAAACAGCAGCAGCTAATCAAAGCCACAACAACCTCATTACAACGAACAGCTAGCAACATCAACAATAGTAATACTAGTAGTAGTATAATAATAATAGTAATGCTATAATTTTTATTATTTTACGGTACTCTTATAATAAAACATGCTTGTACAAGCGAGTAGATCCATCAACCTACTTTTTTAACTAGACAAACGCACATTTCATTTTTTTTTTTTATTATCGTTAACGCTCACACTATGTTTTGTTTCAAGTTATTTCGTTTATAGCAGGAGATATTATAATGTTGGCAAAAATAAACTCGACCGTTACAACTGTCGGATAAATAACGGAAAGTTCAAATCGTACATACTTATTGCGTTGTTACGTTCGATTTGTCTAACTACGCATTAACATTTCCATTACTTGATTGATTTCATTTAAATTAAAAAATAATTTTATGAATTATTACTAAAGAAAATTATTTCACAATATAAATTAAGAAAAAATAATTATTAAAGTGTAAAGTATAAAAAAAAAATAAAAATAAAATTAACTTTAAAGAAAAAATAGAACCGAATTCAAAAAAAATATTAAAAAGTAAAAAAAAATAATTATATAAAATCTTTAAATTTCTCTCTTTTTTAATTCGGCAATAAATTAAAAAATAAAAATCCTTTTCGGCACGTCGGAAGGATATTTCACCGGTTGTAAATAGGAGATAAAAAAGATTTCCATCTTAAACTTAAGAAAAAAACTTCAAATTTACTCATTACGACAATAGTTGCATGTGAAAAAATTTTCACATGTTCGGCGAACGACAAGCCCCATCTTCTTACAATTCGCAACATTTTCGTCATCCCTTGCCGTAAGGCTTGCTCATATCAAAAATTGTTGCAGTCAAAAGTTTTATAATGTTTAGAGGACTAACGACCACTTAAATCGATTCGATACTGTATCTATTAAGGGAGGTATGATCTTTTTTGTCTTCGAAGCCCAATTTTTCCCATCCCCTAGGCCAATGGTTGGTGATATCAAAAAAATTTATTTAGATAAGTTTTAGGCCATTATCCAAAGAATAGTAGGAATTTAAAACGAATTCAATATTTTAGTTATAAGAAAATTATAGCGATATTTAAATTTTTTCGAAAAAGCTACCCCATTTCCATGGTTCAATTTTGGCCGTTAACGAACTCAACCAAGATTTTAAGTCGTTATATATTATGTATCAGTTTGAAAGCGATTGGAGCAAAATTACGGCAGCTATCGTGTCCACAAGAAAGTGATTGATTGATATATATATATATATATATATATATATATAAACTTTTGAACTGACGGTGGTTTTGTGGTGTGGGGGATGTGAAACGCGAAGATATGTTGAAATTTTCCGGAAGCCGCATTATTGTAACCATTGCAGTAGCTTTCTTATGAAATCTACCTTTCTTTCTTTTTCCTGTTTAGCCTCCGCTAACTACCGTTTAGATAATTCTTCAGAGGATGATATGTATGAGTGTAAGTGAAGTGTAGTCTTGTACATTCTCAGTTCGACCGTTCCTGAGATGTGTGGTTAATTGAAACCCAACCACCAAAGAACACCGGTATCCACGATCTAGTTTTCAAATCCATGTAAAAATAACTGGCTTTACTAGGATATGAAATCTACCTATAAAAAAAAACTAGTAATAACTTACCAAACTTTAATTTGATACATACCTCAAAAAGTCGAAATTTAAATCTTAATTGAATAATATATATATTTATTTACCTTTAGTACCTTTTACTTCTATTCGGTTTTTAGTCTATTTTTTAATTTTAATTAAAACATTGGTAAACCTGTAAAAAAAGATGCAAGAAACGCTTAACTGGGTGTAGACAATAAGAAAAGATAGTATTTTACAGTTAATAAAACATTGAGTTTTTACCTAAATATTATATCAAAATCACGAATAAGTATATTTGTTATGTTATTTAATAGAGTTTTTGCGTAATAAAAAACCACCAATTAAACATCAAAATACATTTTTTTTTTTTTTTAAAGTGTCGTCATAAATATATCTCTTGAAAACAATTTATTCGAAAGTCTTTCCTAAACGGTATAAATGTTTGTATTTTTTCTATACATTTAGTAATATTTTATTTGGTTTATCAGTTACAGAATTCCGTAACTTGTATCAATTTTTCCTTTTAACACTTATGTTACGAAACGATCTGATGACTTTTGATTAAATCCATTATAGAAACTGAGAATTACTATTCGACAATCCAAATAAATAGACGCGAAATACTAACACAGTTAAGATGTCACAGACAGCTCAGAAAAATAATAAATTCAATAATCAAATAGTTAATTAATTCCATTCGACGGCTGAAATAAGCAAAACTAAACGACTGCATTAGTTTTTAACGTAACAGACAATAAATACAGTACGTGCTCGTAACTTTTTTCTGGGTAGTGAAACGTTGTAATTATAATAATAAGAAAATTGAACTTAATTACAAATTATATGCGATTATAAAATATAAAAAGGGTGAAATTAGAGGGTTATCTATCCCCTCTCTTAGGAGGGAGCTTCATATCGCTTACAGCATGTCGTTTGACCTTGACGAGGACAAGGACGAAGACTCCCCTCTACTTCACGGCACTTAACATAAGTTAAAGCTACTTCCTCATACGCGTCAAAATACAAAGCTAGCGTACACACGTGCAACACATGAAAACTTACATAATAACTTACCAAACAAGTTTTGATGTTTGTTTTCTTCTCTTTTTTTTCTTAAATTAAACACGTAATACGTTTAATCGAAACAAATCTAATTAAATTTAATGTAATTTTTTTCGTTTATTCGAAAATTTATTATTTTTATTATAGTTTTTAATTTTGATTAATAATGAATCGCTTGCATTTTATTAATGCAGAACAGTAACGATTTTCTTGACTGTATTTCGGTATGAAAGCTATAAGTAATAATATTATTAAAAAGCGTAGAATAACAACGACTGTTTTAATTCATATTTTTTGTTTACTACTGAAGTTATAACGCAGTGTAATAATAATAATAATAATAATAATAATAATAATAATAATAATAATAATGATGCCAGTTTGTTTTTTTCATTAAAAAACTTAATCTGTTAAACTATTTTGATTTAATATCAGATTTCTTTAAATTGTAAGCATAATATAATAAAACATAATAATATGCGAAATACCTTTATATTTTAAAAACGATTAGAAGGCCTGGGTTTTATCAGATAAAATACTACAGCCTTTCATACTGTTGTGCGGTTACCGGATAATTCCACAATTAATTTCCCCCACCGCACCTCATTCTCTATACGTCTCAAGCGTTTTTAGCATTGTTTCACCAGAATCTGACCTAGATTTATAAAATTAAAGGTGGGGGGAAAGGGGAATCAAAAGTAAGAAAAAAAAATAGCGGGTATTAAGAAAGAAATCTGTCGACCTAGGAATTGCAGTACAAGACAGATGATCGCTCAGAGTGGTTCAAAGACCGTTCTGAAGAACGATCATCGTGTCTGGCCGTAATCGTTGGACAGATAGGGAGAGATTCGGTACGTACGACGGTTTTACATAAGGGTAGTCTATTTCCCTTTACATCCGGGGAAATGTACGGGATATGGGAACGAACAACACAATAATAATCGTTTAGGGAAGAAGGTTTGTTGAAATAAAAAGACCCCTCTGGACGCTATTCTAATTTGAAATTTAACCGACTGTGGATTTATTTATATAATCCAACTAAACACCTTACAAAAAGAAAATTCTTCGTTTATAATATATTGGTCCTGGACAAAGCGTTAAGCAGGCATATTTGTAAAATGAAAATAAATCACCGGTTGAACACCGACCAGTAGGTGTCATTCGTTTCTACCCGGGTTCATGTTATAATAATACACGTAGTGCAATTTTGAAAAAAACTTTTATTAAATATTACATGTAATACTTGTTTTAAATATTACACACCGGTTTGTATAATCTATCAATCGCTTCCTCACCTGCACTGCGGAGTAATTCTACAGGTATTCCGTCTATTCCAGGAGCCTTTCTGCCATTCAAATCTTTTAATGCTCTCTTAAATTCAGATCTCAGTATTGTTTCTCTCCTCTTATCCTCTTCGACTTCCTCTTCTTCCTCTGTAACACCATTTTTGAATTCATTCCTCCGTATAACTCTTCAATATATTCCACCCGCCTATCGACTTTGCCTTTCGTATTATATATATCGGTGTACCATTTTTGTTTAACACATTATTAGATTTTAATTTATGTACTCCAAAATTTTCCTAAACTTTCCTGTATGCTCCGTGTATTTTACCAACGTTCAGTTCTCTTTTCGCTTCTGAACACCTTTCTTCAATCCACTCTTCTTTCGCCAGTTTGCATTTCCTGTTTATAGTATTTCTTAATTGTCGATACTTCCTTTTACTTTCTTCATCGGTAGCATTCTTATATTTTCTACGTTCATCCATCAGCTGCAATATATCGTCTGAAATCCAAGGTTTTCTACCGGTTCTCTGTGTTCCGCCTAGGTTAACTTCTGCTGATTTAAGAATTTCCTTTTTAACATTCTCCCGTTCTTCTTCTACATTTTGTACCTTACCTTTTTTTTCTCAGACCTCTTGCGATGTCCTCCTCAAAAATCTTCTTTACAACTTCTTCCTCGCCTTCTCTAAATTCCACCGATTCTTCTGACACCTTTTTGTTCAGCTTTATAAACCCCAATATTCATTTCATTAACACTAAATTACGGTCGCTATCAATGTCTGCTCCAGGGTAAGTTTTGCAGTCGACGAGTTGATTTCTAAATCTGCTTAACCGTGAAATAAATCTGTTGATAATCTGAGTTAATCTTTATTCTTTTTGAATCCTGAAAAGTTAAAATGACTGATAACCGTCCAAAAACATCTTTTATCGATTGAAGAACATCCCACTTATTCATTTCCTTTAAAATAATGCTCTACATTAAATCCGCTAAATAACGTAAAACAGTAAATTTACCTGACATCAAATAGAAGTGTTTTGAAAACAGACAAGCATATAAAAATAAAATACGCCAAACTTATCTAACCTAACCTAATGTTACATAATTTACGACTATTATTTATAAGAAATATTTTATTCGGTCGACCAAAAGTTTTGTGTAGCGAAAAAAAATAATGAATTGTTAAAAATATATTATTACCTATATTTTTTTGCTAAAATAATTCGTACAAATAAGAGAGGTCCTCGTTTTTATTAATGTTTCGTAATAACCTACAATGACCGGGTTATAATTCTGTATGCACCGTTAACTGGAACCTTTTTTTGACAGTTCAGATATTTTATTGTTAGAAAGAGATATCCACAGATAGCGTCCAGCACCATCTGATACAGTATACAGAGTAAATAAATTAAAAAAAAAACAAAACTTCTCTACAAATCTTACCGAATATCATAGCTGCAAAAATAAAATCTTCGATTGTATTTTTTTTTTTTTTTTGCCTAAACAAAATTCACCTCCATTCACCTTAACCATGTTGTTCAACAAGAAACCGGTACAAAATTCGGATAAAAATATTTTCCTATATGTAATCTTACGAGAACTCGTTTCAAACTTTTTGTGATTATCAACAGATACGTATGAATAACGAAATTACATTATCAAAAACCAAGTTATTATTTTTTTACCTCCGAAATATCATTCTCTACTTCGAATAGCTTTATTTCGTTACGTACACTAATGTCGGATAATACATCAGCACCTTGCCACGTTTCTAACTGGAGTTTTTGTTAGGTCCACATAACCGGCTGTTTACTGTTAATTTCACTTATTAATTGTAATAAATCTATTAAGAATTAGCCATGATTTAGATCGATTCACAAATACGGTTAGATAATGCGAATGAATGACTTCATTGAAACGGGAAGATAATTAAAATTAAATAATCGATTCACTAGAATAGTATCGAACAGTTATCTAACGTGTAAAAATCGTTAACAAGACGTCCGGTTCATTTAAAAATTATTTCTTCGGAAATTTAATTTTATTACATAAACAATATAACTCCTTAATCAACTTACATTACATGTGAATTTTAATAAATGTATTGAACATTCTTTTCCCCGTTTTTTTTTTTTTTTTTTTATAATTAGACCAAAACACAGTTCACTGAAATAACATCTAGATACGTATGTGATTTCAGAATTCTTATTGTTATGAACAATTGAGACCTTTATATTGACGGGACGGATAACCTTCACTTTATCTTACCTTTTGATGATCAACTGTTATATTTAATTTTTATAAAAATTCATTTTAGTATATAATTAAGGATATGTAAATAATTATAATGTACAACACATCATTGTTCCTGAGGATGGATTAATAATCCGAAAGCGCTCTACCATTACTATTAAAGATTGTTGGTAAGTGAAAAGTATTATACAATATATTAAATTAAATTGTTAAAATAGAAATACAATTCGAAAAGTTTCCAACTGCTGTATTATAATTTTATTTGTTTTTTTTTTCATTTTCCGGCTAAGAAATTTTTGTTATATCTTCATCACCTTTTTGTTACAGAAAAATGCCTATAAAATAGCCTATCGGATGGTAAATAATAATTACCAAAATTAATCGTAGATTTTTGAAATAGTACTAGCATTATTAATGCGCGTTGTAGTAAAGATTACAACATTACAATATTTATATTATCATTACAATGTTTCAACAACACAATGTTGGCCGAACTGCTAGAAAGTAATCAGCTGTTACTACATGTTCGTCGTTTTAGGGTTTGAGGTCAAGTACGACGTCCAATGTTATTTGGTATTTAGCAATGAGCCTTATTGTCCTATTTAATTTTTTTTTTTTAAGATAATTTCTTTTTAAATACTGAATATATTATACCGATATATCTCCCCCTTTTAACTTTACTCTTAAAATAGTTAAAATAACAAACGTTTTCATATAAATTACTTCTAAAAATACTAATTTAAATAAATTGCTAAAATATAACTCAAAATTATTTAATAGTTATAACTATTTTACATATGTTTATTAATAAAATATTTCAGAAGACGAACTGAAAAAGAGTATAAATGACTGTTTTAACAGAGTCAAGTCCTTGAGCGAATACCAAAGCATACGCGCGCGTGCACACACACACACACACACACACACACACACACACACACACACGCGACACTATTAATTGCACCGACAAGCTAAACTTAACAATAATACAAAACTGTTAGTAACTTTTGCGGTGTTATAAAAATAAATAGCGTGCATGAATATTAAATTACAAAAAGAACTGTCACGGAAGAAGAAGAAAAAGAAAGATTGCAATGAAAACAACGCGCCGGCATGAAATATAGTTGCATTTTAATCTCTTTGCCTTTATTAACATGTTTAATTTTCTTTAGTTGTATTTTAAAAGTAATTTTTAAATTATATTCTTTAGACAAGGCAGGCGTATAAAAACCATTAACGAAAAAAAATTATTTTTAGTTTAAAATTTAAACCCGGACCTTGACATTCGAAATATTATTTTAATATTGAGACCGCTCCGTATTATATTTAAACACCTTCCCTCTCACGGCTTATCGATAAACTACTTTTCAGTCGTACAAGATTACAGTTTGTAAGAAAAATTGCACGCCACTATTCTTCAGAATCGTGACGTTTAAATTTTGGAGTTTTTACAATTTTGATAAACCGTTTATATTTTTATTTCTAGTAAGTAAAGTCACGAGCATATTTTTAGCCCTAATAACAATTTTTATTTCGTCTGCTGAAATGAAGATGCATATCTTTTTATAACGGAATGAATACAAAAATTTGTTTTAAACATCGTGCCAAAATCTTTCGTATATTGTGATTCGTGTAATCCGAGGTACAAGTAGAACTACTCAAACGTCGCTTTCTTCGAAAGTAACGATGTTCATTATATAGTCAATACCTTACTTGAGATGAAGATTTCACTTCTAGACCGTACTCTGTCGCATTTCGGTGGGCAAAACGTGCCGATGCCCAACAGTATGTTCGTCTCTGTGAAGAATGTAGCAGGAGGGGTGGAACTTTTATTCCCTCGCGCCTGGCAAGAGATCTTTTTAGTTTTTTGAATGGTAATGATATTTTCACGACTGAATTTATTTCGTGTCAGATCGCTTACGGTTATGGAAGTTAAATGCAAACAGGAATTTTTATAAATTTATTGAAAAGTAGTTTACAGTATTTCTTATATTTCTTACAAAATTTTAATTTAAAAAATAAATTTCTATATAATGTTTTGTACGAATTTAATAAAACAGATTCTATTTATTTCTTAAAAATGTTTAATTAAAAAAAAATGAATTTCTATAAAATGTTTGAACGAATTTAATAAAATTAGATATTTATTATTGTAGGGAATATTATATTTTTCCTTATAATTTTAACAGCCGCGTGCAGTTGCTTTTCATAAAATATTGAAGAAAAAGTTTTTTTCGGTATGAATGCATTATTGGCTGTCATTCTCGTAGAAGTATAAGGTGAATGACATTTATGCGGTAATAATAACATTCAAAAACCTATGTGTGTTCTTAACAAATCGCTCCAGAATATATTTGAAAAATTAACATCACGAATAGGTTAATTTTTTACGTAGAGACCCATGTTTGGCCTCATTATAAAATCTAAATGACGGTAATTTTTTTTATCTTCAGTCATTAACTGGTTTGATGCAGCTCTCCAAGATTCCCTATGTAGTGCTAGTAGTTTCATTTCGGTGTACCTTCATTACATCCTACATCCCTAGCAATGTTTTTTTACATATTCCAAACGTAGCCTTCTTCTTTTTCCTGTTTAGCCTCCGGTAACTACCGTTTAGATAATTCTTCAGAGGATGAATGAGGATGATATGTATGAGTGTAAATGAAGTGTTAGTCTTGTACATTCTGAGTTTGACCATTCCTGAGATGTGTGGTTAATTGAAACCCAACCACCAAAGAACACCGGTATCCACGATCTAGTATTCAAATCCATGTAAAAATATCTGGCTTTACTAGGACTTGAACGCTGTAACTTTCGACTTCCAAATCAGCTGATTTGGGAAGACGCGTTAACCACTAGACCAACCCGGTGGGTTTCCAAACGTTGCCTGCCTGCACAATTTTTTCCTTCTATCAGTCCCTCCAATATTAAAGCGAATATTCCAGGATGCCTTAATATGCGGCCTATAAGTCTGTCTCTTCTTTTAACTATATTTTTCCAAATGCATCTTTCATCATCGATTTGTCGCAATACCTCTTTGTCACTTTTTCCACCCATCTGACTTTTGAACATTCTCCTGTACCACCGCATTTCAAAAGCTTCTGATCTTTTCTTCTCAGGTACACCGATCGTCCAAGTTTCACGTCCATATAAAGCGACGCTCCAAACATATACTTTCAAAAATCATTTTCTGACGTTTAAATTCATTTTTGATGTAAACAATTTATATTTCTGATTAAAGACTCGTTTCGCCTGTGCTAATCGGCATTTTATATCGCTCCTGCTTTATCCATTTTTAGTAATTCTACTTCCCAAATAACAAAATTCTTCTACCTCCGTAATCTTTTCTCTTCCTATTTTTATATTTAATGGCCCATCTACATTATTTCGACTACATTTCATTACTTTCGTTTACATCATTAACTGCCAGTTCTATGTAAAGATTAAAAGTAACGGGGATAAGAAACATCCTTGTCGGACTCTCCCTTTTTTATTAAGGCTTCTTTCTTATGTTCTTGGATTATTACTGTTGCTGTTTCGTTCCTGTAAATGTTAGCAATTCTTCTTCTATTTCTGTATTTGAACCCAGATTTTTTTAAAATTCTGAACATTTTATTCCGGTGTACGTTATCGAACGCCTTTACTTGGTCTATAAATGCCAAGTATGTTTGTTTGTTTTTCTTTAATCTTCCTTCTACTATTAATCTGAGAACTAGAATTGCTTCCCTTGTCCCTATACCTTTTCTGAAACCAAATCGGTCTTCTCCTAACACTTCTTCCACTCTCCTCTCGGTTCTTCTGTACAGAATTTTAGTTAAGATTTTTTGATGCACGATTAGTTAAGCTAATTGTTCTGTATTCTTATCTTTTATCTGCTCCTACTTTCATCGGTATCATGACTATAACACTCTTTTTGAAGTCTGACGGAACTTCCCCTTTTTCGTAAATATTATACACCAGTTTGTGTAATCTATCAATCGCTTCCTTACCTGCAATGCACAGTAAATCTGCAGGTATTCCATCTATTACAGGAGCCTTTCTGCCATTCAAACAATTTAAAAAAAGTTGTATTATTTTTTTCTCAAAGATTGACCGCTTTGAAATATAAAGCGGTCAAATGTAGCGTTAATGCATGTAAGCGGTTAATTTATTTTTACATTAAAAAGATTAAATTAAATGAAAGGCCTCCTTGCAACTCGTTATAAAAATCGAAAAAACAGGTGTATTATAACAATTTTAACAGTCGCTTTTTTTTGAGAAATTTCCAAAATTTCAAAATCGAATCTTTAATTAAAAAGGTTCACGTGATTTTAATATATTAGTTTGTCTAATTATTTTTTTGCAATTATTATAAATACATCCTGAACAAAAGTTAAAAAATTATTTTCTAAATAAAATATCCTTCTTACAAAATGAAACCAGGAGAAAAAACATTAAAAATAAACAACAACATTCAAAACTAGTCTTTCTTTAGATTTTTATTTTTTGAACTCGGCTCAAATTAAAAACAAAATCCTATTTAAAAAAAATGTTTAATTTTGCTTCGACTTAAAAAATGATGAAATCGAACAATACCATCCAGTCTTTTCTTTTTTTAATAAGTTCTTGAAGGCTGTTTTTTCAAGTTTATTATTTTTCTTATTTCGGGTAATTAAGATAGCCCGTAAGGGTAATAACCTATTGTGGATAGGCCTATAAAAATTGCCGCCTTTCATAAAGGTAAAAAAAATATTTAAAAAAATTCAGAGAAAAACGTTAAGGTTAACTAAGCTCGACTAGTGAGACGGCTACGGCTAGGAATTTTTTTTTTTTTAATGAAAGTGTTTCAAAAAATTTTTGAAGTTTCGCCTGAAAATATCTGAATATCAGAATTACAACAGCCTGAATATAAATATCATTACACGATATAACAATACAACACTACGTAATGAAGGAAAAATTAATTTAAAAAAATCTTCAAATCCTCTATAATGATCATTTAATTAATTTTTTTTAATTTTTTTATATAACTTCCACTAAACGTTATTTGGAAATACTGAGTACAAGGTAAGCAAAATAATATATCTACAAAATGGAATAAACAAAATCGGCGGTTCATCCTTTTTAATATATTGATTTTTTTTTTTTTTCATTTAAGTCCTTCCCATTATTTTAGAAATATTGATCAAAGCGGTCCTTTGTAATAATGTAACATCGATTTTACATACATCAGTCTGCACCAAATAAATAACAGCACGAATAATAAGTGGATACATATAATTATAAAAATGGATTCTCCAAAGAATACCTAACGAAATTTGTAGATCACAGAAAATCCGTCGGTTAACAAAAATATTCTTTTACATAAATTTTACTACTTGCAGGTCATATACTTGAAAACAGATAGTACATTAAAAAAAAGTATTTTAATTCTATTAAAACTTTTAGGCAAACATCGAGTGACGATCTAGAAATGGTTGTTAGCACGCAGACTCCTACATAATCTGGACTCGGGCTCATTTACCGGCAAAGGTATTATTATTTTCAGTTGCCACTTAATTAAATTTCATCATCCTAGCTGAAATACGTGTAAAATGCGCGTAAATCGGTAAAAATGAAAATTTTTTTCACAATTTAAAAATGAAAAATTTTAAATGTAAAAATGAAAATTTTATACACAATTGATAAGTATCAATTGTGTATAAAATTTTCCTGGTAACGCAAGTTTTCTATTTTCGTTTCTTTTATGATACGAAATTGATAAAATATATATATATATATTAAATTGTTTAATAAAACCTTTTCCTTTCTTTTTCCTGTTTAGCCTCAGGTAACTACCGTTTAAATAATTCTTCAGAGAATGAATGAGGATGATTATGTATGAGTGTAAATGAAGTGTAGTCTTGTACATTCTCAGTTCGACCGTTCTGAGATGTGTGGTTAATTGAAACCCAACCACCAAAGAACACCGGTATCCGCGATCTATTATTCAAATCCGTATAAAAATAACTGGCTTTACTAGTGTTTAATAAAACCTGAAAGAAAAATCCGTAACACAATCTTAATCAAATTAAATACGGTAATCGATCAGGTGTACATAAAACAGATAATTTAAAACGCTAGGTTAAGCTTGATCAAATTAATTAGTTTTTTTTTTAGTTTTTTACGCTAAGAAACGCTAAAAATTAATTAGGAATAATAATAACATAGATTTTTAAAATGCAGCAGGAGGGGTTTTTATTAAGATATAAATTGCTTAAATCGTTCTCTTTTATAAGTCATACATTAAAACATCTACTGTTTTTATATTTTTAATTTATAAATTAATAAGTCACTAAAATGTTTTACGAGTTAATTTATTAAAACCTCTCCTCTATCTTTCTCACTCGCTCGCTCTCTTTCTCTCTCTCAAAGTGTGTTTATTATTACTTTTTTTTTAATACTGATTCCTATCGTAATTTCGAAGTAATAAAACCGCTGTTAAAATGAAGCAATGTTTGTTAGACGGGCTGTAGCGTCGGAAATCTTTGTCGGCATATCTTCAGTTACAGAAGGATTGTTGCTCTTTCTTTATCTCAGTCGCACTTAACCTCTCTTTTTTCTCTCTGTAACCTTCTTTCTCGTTTAACGTTGTTCACAGTGCTGCGGGCTGGACGCGTCTCAGATCTCCTGCCAAATCTCTATCACCACACCTGCTTCCCCTTGCCCGCCCTTTCTAAAACTTCTAACTTGTTCTTCCTTTCAAACAAGTGCGCAAAAATGTTAATATGTCAGTACACGATATTCGTTAACTAGAATTACAACATTACTTTTTTTTAATTTATTGCTTTTTGTTAACAAGATAACAATAACGATTAAATCATACATCCCGGTCATCACACGCTTTAAAAATTGCCATTTCATCTCGCCTTCTGCAGCAGTACTTAACGGTGGTTCCGGAGGCTAAAAAAAAAATGCAGCTCCATATAAAAATTAATAAGAAATGGAACTAATGCATATACAGAAAAGTTCTTCCGATTCTTCATGAGAATGATCGCGCGTGTAAAAAATTTGGTTTATTTCATTCCGCTTAAATTTGTTATATATTTTCTTATTCTTTCATTAGTTCTCGGATAATAAATAATAAATATACTGCAGTAAGTAATGCCGGAAAATACTCTTTACTATACAGTAAGGACAAGAGGAAGAAAGGGAGAGAGACACTATTGATGCTGGATACTATGTTTTTAAAATGGAAAAAAAATCGTCGCTTAACTTGAAAAAAAATACAAAGGATTTATTACAATAATAATTTATTCGATTATTTTCTTTTGACCGGCAAATAATTTAACGTACAGAAAAGTAGAAGAAATTCTGACAAAATACATTTAATATATATATATATATATATATATATATCACATCCCGTCAAGTATTTTTAACGATGTAATATTTATAATGAACACTGTTCGCATACGACACTTTTTCAAAACAGAAATTTGTCTCCGAATTTATTTTCAAAATAAGTGATCATTCTGTCTTTGTCGTTATGGTACGCAGTACTTTGTGTATTACACTTTCATTCGATAATTTGCCTACTAAATAAAGTGTCTTTTTCATTTTAGTATAAGACATTTTTATTAATTCTACGTTAAACTGTATGGACGATTCCATCTTCAAGTCTGAGGAAAAAATGATATCAAAACACATTCAGTCAAACTTTAACTTTCATTCGATCACATTTATATTTCAATGTAAGACATTTTTTTTACATATGCCTAAACATATTTACGTCGAGCTAATGTTTTTTTTTTTTTTTTTTTTTTTTTGTGCAAACCATTTATATACTAGATCTCAACGAAAGAGATGCGATGAAGAAAATGTATCGCAACTATTTCTAAATAGTATTCTTAATAGTGTTTCTTAATAACCTTACCGATTATATGAACGTGAAATAAAAATGAAACTTTGTAGTACGAAAATGATCGAATGAAAATTAAAGTTTGACTGAATGCGTTTAGATTTCTTTTTTTTTTAAGTTAAAGCTGGAATCATTCATAGAGTTGCATGCAGATTAACTCAGACTTACTCCTAAATAATCTCTTTTGTAAACAAAAAAGAATGATCACTAATTTTTACTTCCTTGTAAAGGAAGTATTGTAATCACGAAAAATTTCGGTTTTCAGATTTTAATGGAAATATCCATTTTGACTATTTTCGGCGTGATGTATTTACGTACGTATGTATGTATCTCACATAACTCAAAAACGGTTAGTTGTAGAATGTTGAAATTTTGGATTTATATAATGAAAAGCTAAAAATTATTAATTTCATAAAAAAGTTCTATTTATTTTTAGAAGTTTTAGGAGAAGACCAATTTGGTTTCAGGAAAAGTATAGGGACAAGGGAAGCAATTTTAGGTCTCAGATTAATAGTAGAAGGAAGATTAAAGAAAAACAAACCAACATACTTGGCGTTTATAGACCTAGAAAAGGCTTTCGATAACGTAGACTGGAATAAAATGTTCAGCATCTTAAAAAAATTAGGGTTCAAATACAGAGATAGAAGAACAATTGCTAACATGTACAGGAACCAAACAGCAACAATAACTATTGAAGAACATAAGAAAGAAGCCCTAATAAGAAAGGGAGTCCGACAAGGATGTTCCCTATCTCCGTTACTTTTTAATCTTTACATGGAACTAGCAGTTAATGATGTTAAAGAACAATTTAGATTCGGAGTAACAGTACAAGGTGAAAAGATAAAGATGCTACGATTTGCTGATGATATAGTAATTCTAGCCGAGAGTAAAAAGTATTTAGAAGAAACAATGAACGGCATAGATGAAGTCCTACGCAAAAACTATCGCATGAAAATAAACAAGAACAAAACAAAAGTAATGAAATGTAGTAGAAATAACAAAGATGGACCACTAAATATGAAAATAGGAAGAGAAAAGATTATGGAGGTAGAAGAATTTTGTTATTTGGGAAGTAGAATTACTAAAGATGGACGAAGCAGGAGCGATATAAAATGCCGAATAGCACAAGCGAAACGAGCCTTCAGTAAGAAATATAATTTGTTTACATCAAAAATTAATTTAAATGTCAGGAAAAGATTTTTGAAAGTGTATGTTTGGAGTGTCGCTTTATATGGAAGTGAAACTTGGACGATCGGAGTATCTGAGAAGAAAAGATTAGAAGCTTTTGAAATGCGGTGCTATAGGAGAATGTTAAAAATCAGACGGGTGGATAAAGTGACAAATGAAGAGGTATTGCGGCAAATAGATGAAGAAAGTAGCATTTGGAAAAATATAGTTAAAAGAAGAGACAGACTTATAGGCCACATACTAAGGCATCCTGGAATAGTCGCTTTAATATTGGAAGGACAGGTAGAAGGGAAAAATTGTGTAGGCAGGCCACGTTTGGAGTATGTAAAACAAATTGTTGGGGATGTAGGATGTAGAGGGTATACTGAAATGAAACGACTAGCACTAGATAGGGAATCTTGGAGAGCTGCATCAAACCAGTCAAATGACTGAAGACAAAAAAAAAAATTATTTTTAGTTTCTTATGTTTATTTAAAAAAATGTTAATCCTGTTAACATTTTATTAATATAAAAATATTTATACAATAATTGATGTTTTATGATAGATTAAAATTAGGTTGCATTATTACCAAAATTTACGTTTTTTTCATAATATAACTAAATTTCACATTTACTAATTGCCAAGATTCTTCTTTTGTTTCATTTCGTCTCCATTATAGCCCCGAAGGTGACGAATTACAGATATTATAATGTATATTTGTTTCCTTAATTTAAAATAAAAACTACTTTGACTGCATTACAAATGTTTTAAATACAATACGATTGAAAAAAATGTGTGATAATAAGTAATTTCTAAAGACGCACAACAATGTTTAAATTCTCTCTTGCTACAAATTCAGACAGAATCTGATGTAGTGTAATAAAGAACATATTATAATGGAATGAGAATTGTATAAGTTACACTAATAATATTGTATATATACACTTATATATATATATAAACTGAAATATATAAAGATCATGGGTGAAACGCTAAACATTAAAAAAAAATGCGAAAGTAAATATCGTATTACATTGTTAACTACGTTAGCGATTATGAACACAGCCAACGGCCAAGTCTTTTATCGATCTACAATGATGTTTTTAGATACATTTATTTATACATATACATACATACACTATGGATCAGGGCAAGCGAAACGAGCCATTCGCATCTAGGCAAACGAAGATCGTTGTAACAAAAATCGTTCGTTATACTCACGGTTGTTAAAGTAAAACTGATAAATAAATATTAAAGTACGAAAAGCTTTCTTTCCTTCGCCGTTGCCCTCATTCTCGACATAGAATATCTGATCCGCTCTCCTGCTGTAGACAAACATACGTAAAACCCTTTTAGTTCCCCTTTCCATTATCCTAGATATCCTATCTCGGAACGATGGATAAAGAGCTGAAAATAGGTAATGGTATAAAACTCATAGTCTTTTTTTATGTCGAAAATCGAAATCATAAACCGTATTAGGTCATCGTCCAAGAGGAATAATTCACAAATTCATCCCCTAAGGGAGATGAATCTCCTTAAGGGGGGCCTCTGTCTACGGCTTAAAACTGGGATATATAACGTGCATATATTCTGAAAATTTGAAAGCAGTCGGTGTAGTTGATTCTCGCCTGATGCTAATGCAAACGGACAGAGCTACCATAAACTTCCGTACATATGTGTGTGTGTGAGTGTGTGTTTTTTTTTGTTGGCTAGGAATATTTGATCTGCGTTTGTTTGCTTCGTAATTGTTTTTGGTAAATATACTATATTTTAGAACTTTAATATTTAATTATGTTGGCTGCATTTATTTTTATATCGTAGTACATATCTTCATATGCATATTTAATTTGTAAGAGCGATTACAAAAGTTAATAACATTTTTATGTTTTCTTTGAATTCCGATGAATTTTCGAATATTCTTCCAGTCGGTTTCCCCAATCCAATATTATATTCATTCGTGCAGTTTTAATTTTTATATCGACACAAAATATTAATTAAACATACTTTGTTTAGTTAATATTTTTGCAAAATTTTGCGCACTGTGTAATTTTCAAAACACCCTTTTGCCTATAATTGCTGGCATTTTATAATTGGGGAATTGTCTCGTTATACCGTTGTTTTTTTTCTTCTTCAGATCCAAGAGTATTTTTACTTCCTTGTACGAAATAAAGAAATTATTGTGATCGCGAAAAATTTCGGTCTTCAGATTTCAACGGAAATATCCAGTTAGACTATTTTAGGCGCGCTGTATGTATGTACGTACGTATGTATGTACCTCGCATAACTCAAAAACGATTAGCCGTTGGAAATTTTTAATTTAAGACTGTTGTAACATCTAGTTGTGCACCTCCCCTTTTGATTGTAATCGACTGAATCAAAAGTGTCCAAAATCCAAAACAATTTGGATTTTGAACTTTTTCATAACTGGAATAATAAGCCCTCACTGAGAAAATTTCAACGATATAACATAAGTGGTACTTATTTTCATCGGTTCCAGAGTTATAGCCAAATGAAATTTTAATTAATGAAATATTTGGATCTTATAAGGGGAAAGCACATCAGTTCGAATCAGATTTCTCCTTTTTTAACTTTTTTTTTCTAATTTAAATATAACGTTTTTTTCATTATTAACTTCCAGTTGTAAAAAAAAATTAGGATAAATAATTATACAATAATAACAATAAAAAAAAATGAAAAAATTTCAAATTTATTAATGAAATAAAATTTTATGTGCTTTTAAAAATGTGTATATGTAACTTAATAGGCGTACAAGGAAGTCATGTGGTGTCTACATCAGATTTTTTTTTCGATTGAATAAAATGCTGTTCTATTAAACTACAGAAAAAAACCATTGTTTCGTATTATCAATAGTTCTAAAAAAATAATTCGAAGTCATATTTAAAAAGCGAATCGTATTAACTGAGCTCAGTAAAATGAGGACGTTCTTATTTCGATCTATGTTTATTTTTTCTAAAGTTATTTTTCGACAAATAGAGTTATTTCAACTACGCTTTTTTTTTTTAATGAAGTTCCTTGTGGTCCTACGGTAGCTTTTTTTCAGGTAATGAGTATTACGGAAGAAAATTACGAGTATTCTGCTTCTGTATGTTTTTTTAATTAGATAAAACAACATACATTATTTCCCAAGGCATCAGTAATAAATTATTACTGTACTTAAACGAGTATTACGGAAAACTAGGTTAAATATAGGTTAATTTTTTACGTTAAAAAACTCATTTTCGAGATCCTTATCTCATATTCAGTAACAATCTGCTTATTTCTTTACACCTCATATTTTTCTTTTCACGATTCGGGTAGGTTTCTCGCGTTTTCTACTAACAGTTTCTTCAAATGTGCATGTTTAATGTAGGTCTGTCCGCATTTAAATAAAAGTAAAAGTAATTAAGTTTTAAAAAACTTCAAAAACACCTACATAAAAAGTAAACGATAATTCTGTTTCAATTTTTTGGTATTTCGGCTTTTTGAAGTCGGCGTGAAATTAAGAATTATCTGTTGTCGGTAATCGTTTTAAATTTTAAGTTAACTAGAAAAGTCGAAATTTAATAAAGAATTAAAATTTTTTTTTCATTTTTTTTTTTTAATTCTGGTTCGGTATCTTATTTTAATTACGACAAAGCGAAATGCATTATTTCCCACGGCATCGGTAATAAATTATTACTGCGGTTAAATTAATTATATTATTAACCTTTTATTCCTAGAATTAATTTTAACATAACCTTGCAGACGAAAAAGTTATAACCAATAATAGATCGGTCAAATTATTTATGTTGCGTACTTCATTAAAATTTGTAATAATCTATCATGCGACTCAATTATAGTTCTATGTTATTTATTTATCTACAATATAATTATAGTTCTGTTTGAAAGAGATCGGAGATATATCGGCTTAAGACATTTAGTAAAAGGAAATTTACTCTTCCGCACAAAGGTTTTAATATTCTATTGTAATACCGAACGTTTGTAAAATAACAAATATGGAAAAGAATTCAACGGTATTAAGCGAATATTACTCCAGAACATTAATACAATATTTACATTACTTGCTTAGGGTAAACTTAACGTTTAACTTTTTTTTATTTTTTTATATGTGGCTGGTCGCACTTCGGAAATGACGTTGAAAAACTATTTATTTTGTAACTGGATTTAAACAGTTAAAAGTCAAAGGTTGAACTTTTAAATACGAGTATATTCGTTAAAGGCTGCTTCATTATTAAAAAGCCTTTACAAATTTGTAAATGGTTCTCGTTCAGAATATCATTATTTTCTTTTTTTAATCAATATTTCCTCGCTTTCTTTAATTCAAGAATTCAACGTACTAAGATTTCACGCTAACAAAAAGGAGAATAACCGATTATAATTAGAAAAAATGTGCCGTTATTTTAGGGGGAAAAGAAGGAGCGATCGTACCTCAAAATTAAGTTGAGGTTGTGGTGTTTTCGGCAACGGTGGTGGAGCTGCCGGCGACGTTGTGGATGGTGGTTCATCTGACTGCGGTCGTAATAACTCCTCGGTATCTGATGGACGGCCCTCACTACAGTCGGTTGGCAGCACTGCTGAAACAATCACATCAAAATAAAAATTATTAGCTATATAATATAAAATAAGTAATTAACATAAAATTCCGATTCAAATTACTAATAGTAATTAGGGTTGTTAAGAGTAATTTTGAGGCTAGCTACAATAAAGCCACAGTATTTCCAATTTTATAATAATTTCAGTTGAAAATGTTTTTTTTTTTTTAATTTATTATTATTTTAGCCGCGTGAAATATACTGTTACCAAGAAAATCGTAAAATAATTTCAAAAAAAATATTAACAAATTCAATCCTACATTATGGTAATTCGTTTTAATGTATAATTACAATATAGTTTAAAACTGTTTAAACGAATTTTTTTTACACTAACAAAAAATCATTAAGGGTACAAATTTACAACTTTTGTGATTAATATTGAGTTTGAATAGTATTTCTACCCGATAAGGGATCGTTTGAAAAAGATAAATAAATAGAAATTACAAGTTTAAATAAGAATTCCTATATTTAAGCGCCATGTATAAATTAAACCTCCCTCTACGCTTAAGATAACGTTTGAAAACCTTTTTTTTCCTCCTGTTTAGCCTCCGGGAATTACCGTTCAGGTATTACTTCAGAGGATGAATTCGGATGATATGTATGAGTTTAAATGAAGTGTAGTCTTGTACACTCAGTTCGACCGTTCCTGAGATGTGTGGTTGATAGAAATTCAACCGTCAAAGAACACCGGTATCCACGATCTAGTATTCAAATCCGTATAAAAGTAACTTTTAACCTTTACTAAGTAAGTAACCTTTACTAGGATTTGAACGTTGGAACTCTCGACTTCCAAATCAGCTGATTTGGGAAGACGCGTTTATCATTAGACCAACCCGGTGGCTAGCGTTTAACCTACTTTATAACACCAAAATTACAGATAATAATAGAAATTGAGTCGATAGGTTGGAAAAACATTTTTAAAATGTATACAATTTCTGTTATTACGGTTAAGAAGCGCTTTTCTTTTTATACTTCGAAAAATACTTTGATAGTATCTTTCTTTTGATAATCTTAAAACCTACCTTATACAATTTATATAAAGTGAAACCCCCTATGACGTACAGTATTCCCTTAATTTCACTACTTAATCCCACTTTTTTAAAATCTGATACATTGTATTTCTCTCAATACACAAGCTAACAAATAAAATTCTATAAATTATGTAAGTGTAACTATTTCTTATATTTATGGAAAGCCAAATAGACGCCAACACACAAATAAATAATCATATAATTCGAGATGTGTGTGCTCAGTGTTCGTCAAAACACCAAGAAATACAAAAATTTTACGGGAAAACTATTTTTTGACTGTAAGTAAAATAGTATGCTTGTGTTTAAATTATACCGAATTAATATTATACCGAATTAATATAAATATTAAAAAAAAACAAAAAACAGTTCAAACTGAAAATAAAATATTTCAATATCGGAAACGTTATCGTAACAATTTAACAAAAAATAGTTATTGTAAAAGATTTTTGTCGGTAGTTTACAAATATTAACAAAATTCTTAATTTTTAATAAACCGTTACACGAGCTACATCGTTGAAGAAAACATGAAAGAACCCGATAAAATGAAGATTAAGTCGATGCAATTAGAAAAGAGTGACTTAACGAATGAGATTCACCGTAATACAGCAAGAAGAGTATAAATGTAAAAAAAGAAATAGACTGTAAGAAAAGGGGGGAAGTAAAGGTATCAGCCTATAAATATACACACGAATATGATGACGTGTGATAAGCCGACAACGAGAAACATAAATGCCGCCGCCAAAGCGGCCGGGTTACATTCTCAATATCATATTTCCCCTCTTGTCCTACCTTCCTATAACCATCCCACCCCGCAGTCGATTCAGATTCCGTCGCGCGACAGCCGGCTGATATTTTAGATTCTTTAATAGCAAACGTCGTCCCGTCCTGTAATTTATAGATATAGGAATAAATGCTAAAGATTATATATACATAAAGGTAGTGGTAATAGCTAACAGGTGAGGCGTCTCTTTTTAGAGATGACTGGAATGTTTACTTCGTCCCTTCGTCGGAATTTTCTTTTAATTTTAATTACGTAAATAAAATACAGTAAATTATAGTAAAAAAATGCCTAGCTCATCGATATTTTTCAATTTTTATATTTTAAATATAATCATTACAGAATTATATTTTTTCCCGCGCTTGTAATACACTAATAAAAAGAAAAAGAATCTGCAATAAATTACGACGTTTTTTTTAGCCTTGATGTATAATTTTATTTCAAGACAGATTGGGGGGAAAAGCACAACGGTGTTGCTCATCTTTCCCGCCATTTGCCGGGAGCTTAAAATTTAGCCAATAAAGATGTAAATAATTAATAATAAAGTTTTCAACTGACTTTTGTTTATTTAACTAAATAAAACATAAAAACACTAAAAGTTGTAGAATATGTAACAGAAGAACAGTTTGACGCCATTCCACAACGAAACAATTTCGAAGGTACTGCATCTGTATCTACTATTACACAGTACGTATTTCTAAAACTACTGTATCCTTTTTGACACTTGAGATTCTTTTTCCTTTCATTATTTTTCATTCATCCTGCGGTTAAGCGATTTCATGAAACCTTGTACGAACGTTTTAGTGTTGTTTCAACATACCAAAATAGTTTTATACAAAAAGAACTCCCTAACTTTAGTGAGAGCCGAAATAGCAAAATCTTTTTGGGCACCACGCCATATTGAAACCGAATGCATAGGACATATTTTTTACGAACCGAAATGACAGATGAAACTTTTCTTAAATATAATTAACGCTTACGTTTTTAAATAAACTCTCGACAAAATTATGGCACTATCGATAAAAACAAGAGAAAACAGGAGTAATTATTATTTATAATTTTACAAATTTTCATTAAAATTAACATCCCTCGGTAATGTTTTAGAAAAGAAAAAGGTTAAATATGCAGTAAAAATAATTTTTTATTATAAAGAAGGTTGTAGGATAAAAAGATTTTTCAAATAAAAACAGAAACAAAAGTTTGTTGTCTTAACAATTGCACTTAACATTCTCTCCACAAATTAGCATTAGTTATAATAAGGACAATAACCTTGTATGCTTGTAACTGCCTTTTAAGTATCCTTTATCTGAAAAACTATGCTAAAAAAACGAAGAAAAAAAATCAAAATTACTAAAAAGATTGAGATTGCAAGCATTGCGGATTAGAACCTAGACCGATTATTTTCTCGCGTAATTAATTCATTATCACGTCTGACGAACAGTAAAAACTTTAGCGCTTTATCAGTGAAAATAGAATATCCATTCTTGGAATCTTACTCCAAGTAACAATAATTTTTTTGTCATTCGATCGTTTCGATGTTATTTTTAATTTCCTTCATTTCATATTTCGTTTAACGTTTAATATATTCTAATAATTGTCATCGTTTATAGGTTTACTCTCGACACATACCTCAATTATCTGTGTTCTCTAAAAACGAGAGAAATAAAACTCTGGCATAAATTTCTCTCCTCTTGTACTAGTCTTAAAATTTCATCACCTCGAACTTTACGAACCCAGCTAGCTAATTTTCAACATCCTCCAATAACAGCACGTTTCAAATGTTTACGATTTTTCTTATTTATGAATTTCGTAAACAAGTAATTTTAAGCGATTGGTGGCTTCTTTGATTCACCAAACATATTAAGTTAAAATGATATTCATAAGCGTAAAATAGGATAATTATTATTGACAAAATAGATAATTATTGGGACAGAAAGGAAGCAATTGACGGTCTCTACATGGCTTGGCGTGACAGATGGCGAGATTCGGACAAAGGAAGGAGGACCTATGAGCTCATAAGCGATGTCAGGAACTGGGTGGAGCGAAAGCATGCACAGGCTACGAATTTACCCAGCTCCTATCTGGAGACGGATGTTTTCGGGACTCTCTGTACAGGATGGGCAGATGCCATACAAGTCGCTGTCACGATTGCGGCGGACTGGATACAGCAAAATATGTGATGTTTTTTTACCATAGATGGCGCAACTTAAGAGCGGTGTTCGAGATCAGGGTGTGGAGGGGGCCAACAATATAATCGAGGTGATGCTCAGCAATAGCGACAAATGGCTATGTATCTTGGCTACAATGACATCAGTGATATGAGAGAAGGCCGATGAAGAGAGGCGACGACAGGCTGAGCAGATGCGGATCTATAGAGACGTGGAGTTCGATGACGGGTGATCAAGGGAGGCCTGCTTCTAGGGGTACGTGGCGGGAGCTCCTCGAAGTCGTCGCTCGTCGATCGCTCCCTGGGGACGCCTTCCGGTCATACGGATTCGGATAGTAGAGTGCCTGGGTGATCATGCAGGGGCTGTACATACCGTATGGTTTAGATCCGGCCCATGCATAATAGGAGGGGAGGTTTTTTTAAAGGGTGAGAGCCCCGCACTGCCGTCAGTGCGGGTTGACGGCGGCTGGCAGAGCTTTTTCCTCCCACTACGAAAAAAAAAATTATTGTTGACATACAAAATTTACCAAACATTAGTGTATTATTGAACAACAAAATTTAAATACTGTATAAGCGTAGCACTACACTTATACAATTTAATTGCTTATTAGAGCGTTTATTTACTACCGCAAAACGGTTGTAATTAAAACGGCCACTGAAGCTGTGTAATCTCCGAAAATTTTCTGGATAAATAATAACTTGTACATAGTCACATCGTTTTTTTCTTATTTATTTATTTTATTATTTTTTTCTAATAAGTTAATTTCAAACTGCAATTCGTAAAAAACTACGGAGTATTATTATTTAAATTTGTTTTGTTTTTTTATTACCGATATAAGTAGTAAGTAAACCAAAGGATATCTAATTACAACCCGACTTATAGAACATTAATCACAAATACTGAAGAAAATAACAAAAACTTTAACTGTAAATTATTAAAAAGATGACGGAATATCTGCTTTAACTTTCTGTCCGTTTTATAGCCGACTGAACAACAACTTTTACCGCAACGAATAATAAATTTTATATGACCAGAACTATCCCACAAAGAATGATCAATCACCTACAGAGTTACAAGTTAAAAAGAAATAAGGTTCCTTCATTCGCGTGAGAGGAAAGTTTTATTTACGGCTTGAACAGTAAGAGTATAAAAGTATACTACCAAAGAGATGTTCGTGACCAGACAAGCGCTAATTACAGTCGCCGAGTTCGTTTTAATTACAAAGCTAGGTTCTTTCGTATTAAAAATGTATCACTTTTAAGCCATCTAACTAACCACTTTGTTTTAAAAATGCAACAAAAATTTGCATTTTTAAATAACAATTTTTAATAGATATATGTTTTACTATCATTATATAATCTAAAATTCTCGCTATCCAGTATTCTTTTAACGTAGAAATTAAGTCCCGTAAGAGAAATTAATAACAATAATACAGAAAGAAAAAAAAAACATAAATTGCATACGAAATAAATATCCTTTCTTATCAACATATTCAGTCGGAAATAGAAATATAATTTTTACAACTTTAAGTTAGAACTGGAATCACGAACAAGGACATGAAAAACTTTACGGAAACACTCTCCTTAATTAAATGACTTTTTCTTGAGAGATAAAAGTAAACACTTAAAACACAATCAAAAAATTAATAAAATAAAACAAAAATAATTCACTAAAAATTAGAAAATATTTTCTTATTTTAGTTTTTGAAATTTAGATTTTTAGAAAATAGCACTAAATTATAAAAAAAAGAGGTCATTGATATTCAATTAGATTCACGTTTCAAAAAATATGAAAAATTAAGATTACTAGGTAAAGTCGTATTTTTTTGTTGATTATTTTATTAAACATTTACAGTTTTATTTTATGAAAATATTGATAGAACTGCAGAAAACTGCTGCATAAAAAACTAATTTAGAAAAACGGAACATGAAAAATCAGCGTTTTAAGAAAAGAAATAGAGTAATAACGTAGATCTCTTACGAGCAAGACTCTCTGGAATCCGGATATTTCTTTTTAGCGACTTTTCGAAGAAAATTAAGGGGTATTAACTCTTGTTTGTACGATAGTATTGAAGGGTGAAATTGAATTTTCGTTACGTTTTGAAGTATGAAGAGTACGAAATACCTTTCATTTAAATTTTGGTTTCCTTATATAAATAAAAATATTTCTTTTTAAATCGATCTTTTCGGGAATTATATTCCTGTGCACTATAAAAATTATATTAATCCGATCAACCCAAGTACAGAATTAGTAAAATAAAATAAAATTAAGGATGATACCTACCTTATTCCATAATCCAAACAAGAGCGCTTTCGCGAGTAACTCGCATCATCAGTTGCTCTATAATTTTTCAAATCTTTCATTGCAAATTGCAGATTAAAATTAACTTTTAAAATTGTTAAAAGATCCCTTTCCAATTAAATCAAAACAGAGATTTAACTAATTTTTTTTTAATTAAAGATTTTAAATTGTAAATTAATTTTAAAAATTACATATATACAAAATATGAAGTCATTAATAAAAAATTTTAGTTTTATTACTGTTTTGATTTAATTAGAAAAGGATCTTTTAATAATTTTAAATTTTAATTTTAATGTGCAATTTCGAACGTACAATTTTAATTTTAATGTGTAATTTGCAACGAAATATTTGAAACATTTTAGTGCAACTGATGATGCGAGGTACTCGCGAAAGCGCTCTTGCTATGATTATAGAATAAGGTAGGTGTCATCCTATTTTATTTTATTAATTCTGTACTTGGGTTGATCGTATTAATATATGTATGGAAACCAGAATTTAATTTAATTAGCTTTAGTATATAAAAACTTATTGTACCTTTTTTACTCTTTCGTCCTCTGTAGTCCGTCCTTTCAACCGTCTGATTTAAAATATCAAATTTCCTCCCCAAAAAGAATTATTATATAGTCCGAAATCAGTTTCAATTATTAAAAAAATTGTACAAAACCATTTCTTTAATACTGACTTTTGAAAAGGAGGAATTCTCAACTAATATATATAAATGGCTATATATATATATATATACGCCTTTGTATAAAATCTGTGGGTCGAAACCTCCATAACTATAAGATCGATTTCATTGAAATTTAAATATGCTGTAGTAATCTCTGAAGTTTTACATATGAAAATTGTGTAACGTCGATTTGAGGTTATGTGACTCATGCGAAATAGTGAGGGCGTCGGAAATGAAAAGTCGGTCTTCAACAGAACTGCGCAAGAATTTTTTTCATCTAATTTTCCAACAATTTTTTTATAAGTTTCCACCATAAAACCTATTTGAAGTTGTGCATTTGATGAAGATTGGTCGAGTTATTCTTCATGTACATTCAATTTATGCACACAAATAAGGAAATACTTGAATATCCGGCTTTTGCATACAGATATCAAAATGAAAGAAAATACAAGTTTCCATATTTTATTAATATCCTCTCTCTCTCTCTCTCTATATATATATATATATATATATATATATATATATATATATATAAATGGATCGAATTGAGAAATTTCTCGTTTTCAAAAGCTAGTAGTATAAAAGAAGTTGTTTTGTAAATTTTTTTTTTATTACTGAAACGGACTTTCGGACTAGAATATTTTTTAGAGGCGAAAATTTGATATTTTAAATCAAACGGTGAAAAGCGTGTACTACAGAGATAGAAAGAGTAAAAGAGGTACTAAAAAAATTACATTGAAATTGTAAACCGTACGGTAGGAGTTTCGCAGATATCATTTCTCCCGCTCAAAAAACAAAATTTCTGAAATATAAATAAAACTGTTTTTAACAAAATGATACTTTTTATATTATTGTTAAATTAACTTTTTTTTTAATTTCTCCACCGATTAGTTTAATTAGTTCTAATTGTAGAATAAAAATTATTTTTTTTTTTTTTTGTCTTCAGTCATTTGACTGGTTTGATGCAGCTCTCCAAGATTCCCTATCTAGTGCTAGTCGTTTCATTTCAGTATACCCTCTACATCCTACATCCCCAACAATTTGTTTTACATACTCCAAACGTGGCCTGCCTACACAATTTTTCCCTTCTACCTGCCCTTCCAATATTAAAGCGACTATTCCAGGATGCCTTAGTATGTGGCCTATAAGTCTGTCTCTTCTTTTAACTATATTTTTCCAAATGCTTCTTTCTTCATCTGTTTGCCGCAATACCTCTTCATTTGTCACTTTATCCACCCATCTGATTTTTAACATTCTCCTATAGCACCGCATTTCAAAAGCTTCTAATCTTTTCTTCTCAGATACTCCGATCGTCCAAGTTTCACTTCCATATAAAGCGACACTCCAAACATACACTTTCAAAAATCTTTTCCTGACATTTAAATTAATTTTTGATGTAAACAAATTATATTTCTTACTGAAGGGTCGTTTAGCTTGTGCTATTCGGCATTTTATATCGCTCCTGCTTCGTCCATCTTTAGTAATTTTACTTCCCAAATAACAAAATTCTTCTACCTCCGTAATCTTTTCTCCTCCTATTTTCACATTCAGTGGTCCATCTTTGTTATTTCTACTACATTTCATTACTTTTGTTTTGTTCTTGTTTATTTTCACGCGATAGTTCTTGCGTAGGACTTCATCTATGCCGTTCATTGTTTCTTCTAAATTCTTTTTACTCTCGGCTAGAATTACTATATCATCAGCAAATCGTAGCATCTTTATCTTTTCACTTTGTACTGTTACTCCGAATCTAAGTTGTTCTTTAACATCATTAACTGCTAGTTCCATGTAAAGATTAAAAAGTAACGAAGATAGGGAACATCCTTGTCGGACTCCCTTTCTTATTACGGCTTCTTTCTTATGTTCTTCAATTGTTACTGTTGCTGTTTGGTTCCTGTACATGTTAGCAATTGTTCTTAAAAAAATGTTGTTCTTATAAAAATTTTACCGATCGAATTTATTTCTGTTTTATGTAACATATCTTTGTTGCCACATTTGCAACGCTTTCCTATCGTTCATGTTTTTTGTGTTTCATTAGCAGCTATAATCTCTTGTAAACTAATACTTTTATTTTTCTTTTAATGAAGCGATGGGAATTAAAAAAATTATTCCATTTTCAGTATTTTCATTTACATAAGTTTACATAAGAGTATTTACTATTAAAACAAGCTGTAGTATATTTTCTTTAAAATTTTATTATTTCAAGTACATTATCAAGTTTTTATACCCTACCTAGTACTGTCAAGTACTGCTACCTAGCGGCGCGATTCATAAATTCACATTTTTGAGGAAAACGTGACATATTCGAGTCCCGCGGTTCATCAAATAAAGAAAGAGACGTTGTCTAACAAAATTCGAGGTATTTTTTAAAAATATTCTTTATTACAAATTTTTAAAAATATTTTTTATTACGAACCGAAATATAATATTTCCTTGCTTATCTTTTAATTTTTTCCCCATTTTCATTTCACTTTTGGGTTAGATCATGTTTGGAACTGTAAACATAGTTCGCTGACTTCGCCGTGCCGTCCAGTTCTGCGGACTCTTACCGGCGAAGTTCTAACAAAATTCTTGATACGTTTTTCCTACAGGGAAATTTTCTTTTATAAATATCTTTATAATTTGTAAATATATTTTTATATACGGAGAACGACAAATTAAAAAAATATATATTACTCTTAATCCAGTTTTCTAATAGGCGAAAGAACACAAGAACACATGTAGTTAGCCTATTTTATCGATGAAGTTGAATAACGTTAATTACTTAAAACGATAAGTGTAGGTTTTCGATTTCAATTAAATTCACTTAGCAGTGTTAAATCAGTATAAATGAATAGTTCATTTTCATGAGAAATTAAATTTGAATGTATACAAAGGTAATTAAAAAAATAAATAATACAGTTTCAATATCAGGATAAAATACAACAAAAACTCACACAATTTTGTTATTTTTTATTATTAGAGTAAAAGCACAAATGATTATATATGGCACAGCTTCACAGCTTGTTGTGTGTGTGTGTGTGTGTGTGTGTGTGTGTGTGTGTGTGTGTGTGTGTGTGCGCGTGCTCACTCTCTCTCTCTCTCTCTCTCTCTCATACTCTCTCTCTTATACACATACCTTGAAAACCTTTAGTCAGATTTCATAAGAAAGCTACCTATTGTAACGGGTACCATGATTCGACTTCCGGAAAAATGACAATCTTCGCGTTTCACATCCCCCAGACCCTAAAACCATTGTCAGTTCAAAGGTTTATATATATATTTATTTTTATATATAAATATTCTTTAATAGTCAAAATCGGATCATGGGGGGTGAAAATGGGAGGGCATTTTTGAAAAAAACAAAATATCGCTATAACTTTCGTATAAGTAAAATATCGAATTCATTTAAAGTTCCTACTATTCTTTGAATAAGAGCCTAAAACGTATGTAAGTAAAGCTTTTTGATATCTCCAACCATTGGCCCAGGAGGTGGAAAAAATGGGGTATCGAAGACAAAAAAATCATATCTCCCTTAATAGGCGCAGTATTGAATCAATTTAAAGTGAAAGTTAGTCCTCTAAACATTACATAAAACTTTTGTCTGAAATAAGTTTTGATAAGACCAACCCTTACGGCAAGGGATAACCAAAATGTTCCTGGAATTGTGAGATGGGGCTTCTCGTATGCTAAACATGTGAAACTTTTTTTCACTTGCAACCATTGTATTGAGTAAATTTGAATTTTTTCCTAACTTTAAGATGGACATTTTTTTTATCCCCTTCTTAGCACCGGTGAAATCTACCTCCGCCTTCCGGCATGCCGAATGGGATTTTTTTATGTAATACTTTTTTTTGTAGTATAGCGCGTTTTATGATAGGGAAACGCTGGAAATTAGAGGCAGTGATGTTTAACACTATTCGACGATGAAAGCGAGACGGGTAAAATATAATTTTATTATGAAAATGTATAGGAAATAACTATTTTTTAAAGCTTCAAAAATGTTTTATAAAGTTCGAAAACCTACCTTCAATTTAGTATTATTTTCGTCTACATAGACGATAAATATTGTTGAGGATTTTTTACACATTGTTTGTTTTTATTTGCAAATTAATTTGCTTCCCAATGTTTTGAACTTTTCATAGAGATTAAAAATTTGATGAGCCGTTTTTTTCTGAAAAAAAAATGTTTTTCTTTAACGAAAATCGATCGAGTTATGATTTAAAAATAAACGCGCATTCACATCACGCATTTTATACTCAAACAGTTTTATTTTATTATTAAAATCAAAACTTTTTTATTAAATTTGATTGGGATACAAAAAAATCCCTTTCAGCACGGCCGGAAGACGGGGGTAGATTTCTCCGGTACTAAGGAGATAAAAAAAAGTCCACCTTAAAGTTAAGAAAAACTTCAAATTTACTAAATACGACAGTGATTGCATAGCATACGACAGCTCCATCTTCTTACTATTCCAGCAACATTTTGGTCATATCAAAAACTGTTTCAGACAAACGTTTTAGGTAATGTTTAGAGGACTAACGACCACTTTAAATCGACCCGATACTTTGCCTATTAAGGGAGGTATGATTTTTTGTCTTCGAAACTCCATTTTTTCCACCCCCTGGCCAATAGTTGGTGATATTAAAAATCTTTAGTTACATAAGTTTTAGGCTCTTATTCAAAGAACAGTAGGAAATTTAAACGAATTCGATATTTTACTTAATAAGAAAATTATAGCGATATTTTGTTTTTTCGAAAATGCCCTCCCATTTCCACCCCCATAGTCGATTTTGCCCATTAATGAACTAGACCAATATTTTGGGTCGTTATATTTTACGTTATCAATTTGAAAGCGATTGACAAAAAATTACGGCAATAACCGACGGTGGTTTTGGAGTCTGGGGGGATGTGAAACGCGAAGATATGTCGAAATTTTCCGCAAGTCGAATCATGGTACCCATTACAATAGGTAACGTTCTAATGAAATGTACCTAAAAAAAAAAATCGACAGATATAGTAGGGAAAATTTAAGAACACTTGAAATTATACGAATTTATTACTTAATCACATCTTCCTTTTAAAAAAAAAATTAAAACGGTCGATTAAGTTACATTAACTTATAATTTCAATTAATGCAAATAAAAAAATAAAAAATATTAATATTATACCGACCGCAAGTAAAACTGTTATATATTTAAATAAAAAGGAATAATAAATAAATAAATAATGAAATTCAGGATTATTCATGAATCAAGAATACGCAAAGAATCGTCCGGTGAACCTGACCGTAAAGCAACCGGTAAGATATGTATAAGCAAATTAAATATCAGGAGGTGAAGTTTTATTTATATGCGCGTAGGTTAGGCGGTAAACCAGATAAATAAATAAAATATTGAATATGCATTATGTAGTAAAATGTATGCCAACTGTTACATTTGTAACCGAGGATATTAGCGTATATATCGTGAACCGTACGACCTCAAGAAAAAAACGACCTTGGTAAAAGCTAAGAACATACTTCATATTTACCGTTCCCGCTTAAAGGATGGAAACTACGCTGCGCCGGTTATAGCTTTCTTCCTATTCCTCCGACCTTCTCTCTTACCTTTCTGAGATTCCAATCTATAAATGTTGTTTATATACACGCTCTTTTTTAACGTGTAACTTACTCTCAAACTAATAAATATCTCTTTATCTGTGTCGCACAATAACGTTAATATTTTATTAATGTCGACACCGTATTAAAAATTTATACGTTTACCTGTGGTTGTAGAGTTAAATATTTCCGTAGTAGAAAAAAATTCAATTCAACGACATAACTGAACCGTCGTATCTTACGGAGAACGACAGTCGTTTAATACGTTTAGAAAAGAAGCGATTCTAAATCGAAGCCGTGTCTATTTTTCATTTAATTATGAATGTTCAAACGTAACTCGAGACCGTAGATCGGAATTTTTTTCTTGTAAATTAAATCCTCCACGCGGTCTTATAAAAATAACTTAGCCGAAAGATAATTTGGATAAAAAAAATCTTAACGTAACTATAATCATCTAAATATTTATTTTAGATGATTTGAAGATAATTTATTTATCATAATTAATGTTTGAAAACGGTTCGCTTTGCTAGAGCGTTATATATAAATCGGGTAATGTCGTGCTGATATTCATTTATCAAATTTCCAAAGTTTATTTTCTACCGAATTAAAAAACAATTCTGTTAAAAACTTTTAAAAATAAAACCGTAATCCCTTGCGGTTTTGGACCCTTTTCAAAATCACTCAGAAAAACCGAATTGAAAAAATTCTGAAAATAGAGAGGAGAATTGTCAGAACGTGTATCAATAAAAAACACCAAAAAGAAGGCCAATGGTGGATTGTGCCAAATGAGGTGGTGTATCGAGAAATAGAGCCTGTTACTGATACTATGCGGAAAAAAAGAATCTCTTTCTTCGGTCATCTCATAAGGACACCGCAAACAAGACTGTCAAGAAATATCATTGAAAAGCTCTGGTTCCAAAAGCTCAAAGGGATCAAAGAAATTAGAGAAGATGTGAAAGAATTGGGAATTTCCCTGACTGACCTACAGAATAAAACTGGAAAAATTACAAAGCTAAAAGATAAAAGCATTAGATTTAAACAAAAGACAGACAAACGACAAAATACAACGAAGAGGGTGTTTACGGATGAAGAAAAGAAAGCAACATCTGAACGGATGAAGAAATACTGGGCAGCTCGGAAGAGTAAAATAACACGCTTTTCTCAGAAAAGATCCAACTAAAATTGACTTAAGTGGTCCCATGTTGGCCGTAAAAGCATAATAATAATAATATATTAATATACTTGTATTTATACGCGCAGTACAGAAATTCTCTACTTTAAATAAAAGATTGTAATCTTTTTTTCCATTTTGAACAAGTTAACTAACAATATTGATTGTTCATGGTAGTTAGCATTTTAATGTTTTTACTTTCTTGCAAGTACTGTAATCGCGAAAAATTTAGGTTTTCAGTTACAACGGAAATATCCATTTTGACCATCCCTGAATCCATTTTGACTAGTTTCGGCGTGACGTCTGTACGTACGTGCGTACGAACGTATCTCGCGTAACTCAAAAACGATTATCCGTAGAAGGTTGAAACTTTTGTAACATCTAGCTGTGCACCTCCCCTTTTGATTACAATCGACTGGAACAAAAGTTTCAAAAAAGTCCAAAATCCAACAAATTTTGATTTTGCACTGTTTCTTAACTGAATTAATAAGCCCTCATTGAGAGCTTTTCAACGATATATTATTAGTGGTACTTATTTTCATTGGATTCAGAGTTATAGCCAAATGAAATTTCAAATAATGAAATACTTGGATCTTACAAGGGGAAGGCACATCATATTTTTTTGTTTTTAAATTATTAGCCTGATTGTAAAAAAAATTTATAGTAAATAATAATAACAATTAAAAAAAATCAGAAGTTATTAATGAAATAAAATTTTATGTACTTTTAAAAATGTGTAAATGTTTTTTAATACGCGTACAAGGAAGTTATGTGGTTTCCACATCAGATTTTTTATTTAATTTATGACATAATGAGACGTTGTAATTTAAATTTAAAAAAATTAAATAAACTATCATAATTGTAGGCAGTTATGTAAGCCGCTTTGTTTCATATTCATATTTTTCTATTAAGTAGTGATAACACTGCACAAAATGTTAAGTTTTTTTTAGTAATAAGTAGGAAAGACTTTTAAAATCATTTTACCTCCATTTCATCTAATTCCACCTATAATTATTTTTTTTACCGATTAAACACAATATAGCTCAAATTAACGGAAATTTTGTACAATTGAAGATTTTCACTACTGACTTCGTTTTTGTTGAAAGCAGTAGTTTTCAAGATAAATAAAAAAGGTAGCTTTTCATTCCTCTACAGTTTAATTATGGTGCGAAATCCTTCCCCACAAAATATATATATATATATATATATATGCTTTCTTTTTCCTGTTTAGCCTCCGGTAATTACCGTTCAGATTATACTTCAGAGTATGATATGTATGAGTGTAAATGAGGTTTGTCTTGTACAGTCTCAGTTCGATCATTCCGGAGATGTGTGGTTAATTGAAACCCAACCACTAAAGAACACCGGTATCCAGTATCTAGTACTCAAATCCGTGTAAAAATAACTGGTACTGGGACTTGAACGCTGGAACACTCGATTTCAAATTAGCTGCTTTGAGAAGACGCGTTCACCACTAGACCAACCCGATGGGTGTAAATATATATATATGCTAGAGAGAGAAACTGCAGAGGGCGATAAAGTATTTGTGAGTCATTCACCAAATAAAATATTAATTTAATAAAATGTTCATTCTCAAACTCATAATAATCTGCTATTTTAAAACTATGGTACTAATAAATAAGACCACAGAAACCTATCCTAAAACTACCAATTAAAGATGAAATGCAATACAAATAATCTTGTGAATACAATATTAAGTTATTCTCTTAAAAAAGATTTTTCTTTTTTTTATTCATGAATAAAAATAATTTTTAAAAATTTGGTCGATATTGTTTTCCTGTAAATAAAATTACGATCTATTCGCCAACTTAAATTTTAAGGATTAAAAGGAGATAAGTGATTTATCTTTCTACTAAAATATATCCACTTATTATGAACAGCTATCGTGCGCGATAGTTACTCAATTACCGTATTTCGTCTTTGTCAACAGTAGGCCTTACATCATGCTCTCCATTAATAAATAAATCATCCTTCTATATTGTAATATTATTGTAGTTATTATTATTATTATTATTCATACATAGCAGTTAGACACGAAGTATTTTATTAAGTATCGATGTCAACGATAAGCACAGGGTTCTATCACATTTATCACATTTATCACATTTGTCGAGTTTGTAAATTAAAATTGATCGCTGTACAGTACATAAGTTGTATGATAACAACAAAATATAAATACGACTAGTAGCATCGAATGTAACGCACCAGAAACACTAATGTCCCATGACTTTTCTTTGTTCTCGAATATTTATTTCATTCGGTTCTCTTTAACGCAGTACGTTTACACCTGCTAACTCTAGCCAAGTTCAAAACTTCAAAGAAAATTTTATCTTACAAAAAAAAAAATAATAATAATAATAAAAGTTCTTCCTTCATCATCTAACCTGAAAAGCATCTTTTTATTTATTTCTAAAAAATAAATAAAACTGAAGGATTAAACACGAAACTTATACACGAAGCGTCTCTTGAATCTTTATAATAAACAGATCAGCAAACAGTGAACCGTATTTAAAAGTAAATATGCAATGTTTTCGTCATTTTGTATAAAGTAGAACGAATAAATACGAAATTACGAGAAAACGAAATTTAGAATAAATATTTTTTCGTGTAAATCATAATGTTTTTATCAGTGTCTCATTTAAAATTCAAGAACCGCTAGGACAATCTGAATGAATCTTTACCGACGATTTTTTTTAAACTCTGAAGGTTTATTATTAATAGATCCATAACTGACTTAGCGGTAAACATATAACTCAAGAGTTTCATATTTTACAGCGCCATTTTTCGGTATTAGTGTTTTCAATCTAGTAAATTATTTTTTTTTTTAAGAGATGGCTGTACGTTTCTCGCAAATAACATTTAAAAAGAGATAGAAATTTTAATTTGGCATTTCTTTAATTTAAATTTGATAAAATTTTCTCAAGATATCAGCGATTTATTGTACCGATTAACAAAGGTTACTGATTAATCTTCTTTACTTCAATTTTTTTTTAAGCTGAAACCCTTTACAGTTTGTAACCTTACATACAGTTATACGTAATTAAAGTTTGTCTGAAAATAATTAATAAAATCCGTTTTATTTTCACGCTCTCTTTGTGTTCCGTACAAGTAGAAAGCAAAAGAGCTTTTGTTTCAGTGAATTTTTTTTATTTTAATTTGTATCCGTTTTACTAATTTATATGGAATTCTTTACGATCGACAAAACCTTGTTTAATGAAATTTTAGAAACGAATTTAATTTTAATTATAAGTTGCAAGTAACGCGATTAAATCGGTCTTTGATTTCTGTCGTTTCTTCATATGAAATATTTACGGATAAGACTGCTTCAAGTTTAGATATTTCAGGTATTCATATTCTCGCTCGGGTTAAAATTAAAATTAAACTTTCTTTCCTTTTTAGTAATATTTTTTCATTTACACATTCAGGGGAGATTTTAGCAATTTATGCGCTGAAAATTAAAGCGCATAAACTATAAACAACTTTCACAGAAATTTTTAAAATTCAGAACCATTTTGCGTTCCCTTTTTTTAATTTTATATTTTCCTTTCGATCGATATATAATACGGACGCGGAGATAACTTAATTTATTAGAACTCTTTTCTCCTATATTTTTTTCTTTAAATTGCGGTGTGGAAAATTGTAGCGCGAAACATGCCATACCTAACAGATATTTGAACCCGCAACTTTACGGATGTAAAAAGGATATATAAATTGTAATAAAAAAATGTACATTCTATAATAAAAACAATCATCAAATTTGTCGTAATATGAAATTTTTAATCTAACTGAGACGATAGCAAAAAAATCTCAGCAGAAAAGCACAAACTAGAACAAGAAAAAACTGTTACAATATTTTTTTCTATCTCTCTAGAGTACAACAAAAAGGATAATGTTAGTACCATACGTAACGAAGAGTATTCTGAACCGAAAGCTTGAGGACAATAGAATAACGATGGTGAAACATCTTTTTAAACAAGGTCCAATTTTTCGAGGCAATCGACCCCGTTCTTAGAATGGATTTTAAGCTATTGTATTACTGAGGGTTGGACCATTATAGATACTTCGTCGAGCGTACGAGAGAGCCAGCCACACCTCCCTTCGCCCATCTTCATCATCTCCTTCATCCTTTTTTCCCTATACATTCTCCATCTCACCTTCTATTCTCTTCTACGCCAACCACATCCTCAGCATCACGTCGACGGAATGTCTTTGTGAAGAGATCAGTTTTTTATTCTTATTATTATTATTATTTACCATGCAGAACCAACAAACGTTATTTTATTTCGAACTAATAATCGAGCGAGTATAAACGCATTCCTTTCCAACTATTCGAACTTTTTATATGTTTCTCACTCTATCTTCTCTTCCCTCTTTTTCTATTACCGGCATTGCCATTCATCGATCTTTTTGGCAACGATTCAAATACAAAACACTTTCTTTCATTTTAAGATTTGGTTTGTCCAGATGTCCAAAAAATGTTAAACTATCTTTTTTTTTCTTTTTTTTTTAAGATAAACTTTCTAATCTTGTCTAAATTTAAAACTAGAACACTTGAACAATTTTTAAAATTACGTTTATATTTAGAAACTCTATTTAATAGTAACAACAAATTCTTTTTAAAAGTTTTAACTTTTCAACAACAAAAATAATGGTTGTATTTATGAATAAGCTGCTGTAAAAGTTTAGTAGGTAAGAGAGTTTTAATAATCGTTGTGTAAATAAAGGTAAATTGCCGCTGAAAATAGTTTTTAAAAAAACAATTAAAGTTCAGTTTAATCATTTTTTTAAATCAGAACTTAGAAATGAAGATATTTTGGAATCGTTTGGTCGATATATCTTCTGTCAAGAACGGTATAAATTATAATATTCTGATCCTGGAAGTTATATAAATTAGTCTTAAATAAACAAATACGAAGCTGTTTTAGATAATGTTCATAACGGTATAACGATAATGGTATAACTAAACGGTTAATGAATACTTCCAAACACCAAAAAATTCTAAGAATACGAGATTGATTTTTTTCTCTTTTTTGATAGATTCTAAGTGCGTTCGCTACGGTAGCCGGATGAAAAGAATGTATTTACAACATATACAGAGTGTCCCATATAAAACGCAACCCATCAATCACTCGTTCATGAAATTTCAAAAGTCAAGCTTACTCCCCTACTCGTTACTGAAATGGAGTCGTCCAACATCTGAAAATCGCGGCGACGCAGTAGAACACTATCGATAGTAACAACAATGCAATCATAACGTTCAGTGTATTGCTAGAGACAAGATGGTGTTTTCGCTAGATGAACGTGTTTTCATTGTTGAGTCGTACTTCAGTACCAAATCAGCGGTTGCAGTGCAAGATTTGTTTCGCCGTAAGTACCCAGATAAACCGGCTCCTAACAAAACATCAGTATTAGGGTTAGTTGCAAAATTTAGAGAGACCGGTTCTGTTAATAACAAGGAACACAAAAGATCTGCGTCAGTGTTGAATACAGATACAGTCGCTGAAATCCGAAAGACCGATTACTCGCTTCGCCAAATAAATCGATTAGACGTTTGTCTGCTGAAATTAATTTGTCTAAATCGACTGTTCATCGGGCGACCAAACGATTACAATTACGACCTTATCGCATTCAAACGGTTCATCGACTTCTTGAGCCCGACAAAGAAAAACGGCTACAATATTGTCAACGGTTCCGACGAATTCTGCGTGAGGGAATTATTGTTATGGATTGGTTATTTTTCATAGATGAAACACGGTTTCATTCGGATGGCTACGTAAACAGCCAAAACAGTAGAATTTGGAGTGCTGAAAATCCCCACGTTTATTTACACCCGCAGAAGTTCGGCGTGTGGTGTGCGATATCGCGGAAGAAAATAATCGGTCCTATTTTTTTCGAGTACACCATTAATGCAGAACGATATCAGGATATTTTATTTCAGTTCATCGCACTCTTGGAAGAGGAAGACAGACACTGCCGGCTACAACATGACGGTGCGATATCGCACTACGCAGGTTCAACTTCTGATTTCGTCGAGGAATCCTTTGTTAATCGTGTTATCGGTCGAGGCTTGTGGCCACCAAGATCTCCAGATTTGACTGCGGCGGATTTTTTTCTACGGGGTTACCTCAAAGAAAAAGCCTACAGCAACAAACCACGAACACTTGAACGATTGAAAGTCAATATTGAACAAGCTGTATTAAATATCCAGCCACAAACTTTGAAAAAAGTTGCAAGAAACGCTGTAAAAAGAATGGAAGCTTGTATTCAAGCAGATGGCGGCCACTTCCAACATTTACTCTAAATGTAAGGTAATGGATGGTAATAATAAAAATTACATTTACATTTACACATGTCTTTTTGTTATTTCAATACCTACCAATATAAGGTTGGGTTGCGTTTTATATGGGACACTCTGTATTTATGCTAGTTAATAAAAATCGCTTATTATAAACGTTTCGCTTCGATTTTGGCTAAAATGACCCGTATCCTTAGAAACGCGAGCGCAACTGAGATCCATTGCATCGAAGATCCTTGAAGCACGCCTTTGCGTACTTTTAAACCAACCTACTAATTGCATACAATAACGTTAAGTTATTGTTAAAACGGTACATAAGTTCGATAAGAATTTTATTTCGATAACGACCGCTTCACAAAAGGATACGATCTGAACGGGGGAAAAAACTACAAAATTGGTGTAGAGACAATAAATTCCTTCAGTGGAACATTAAGATAAATATTTTATTTAATATAAAAAGATTGGAAAATCGTTCCCGTTTTTGTTAAATGTTGAAATAAAAAAAAAAAATCGGTTAAACATATCTCTTAGAGCAATAAAAGACGAAGATATAAAAGTAATATTATTATAAGTTGTGATTTAGTAAATTACAACTTTAAAAATAGATTTAATTAAACTGTAATGAAACCAACATTTTCGACAATCCAACTGATTTTTAAGCGCACTCCATTGTACGTTATTTTAATTATCATCAAGAAAGAATGTAGTTATCTCGCATAATAGAAAGTAATTCTACCGTTCTCTCTTAATTATTTCGAATTAAAGCTGAAGCCTATTTTTACTATTAAATACTCTTAGTTGATTAAAGTTTAAGATTTTAACTAAATGAGCCGATTTTTATCTGTTTAAATGTGACCAAAAAAGTTTTATTTTATTTTATTATTTTCACGGAGGAAGAGGAATCGAATTAATATAACATTTGAAATCTCCCACGCTCTGACCCCGTCCTAAGAAAACCTTTTTTTAATCGAAACATTTCAAGTAATAAAAGTAAAAATAAAATATTTTTTCAAATAATTTTTGAAGGTAAATGTTTTACCGACAGTTTTTTAACCGAGGATGAATTTTATTAAAAGTATTTCACGAGATTATAAAATATAAACAATAAAATGGGATTTTTTGCGTATAGTTGATTCATAATATTTTTCATTATTATTTCAAAACGTGAACTACGTAACCTCTTTTGCGTAACCCACCGGGTTGGTCTAGTGGTGAACGCGTCTTCCCAAATCAGCTGATTTGCAAGTCGAGAGTTACAACGTTCAAGTCCTAGTAAAATCAGTTACTTTTACACGGATTTGAATACTAGATCGTGGATACCGGTGTTCTTTTGCGGTTGGGTTTCAATTAACCACACATCTCAGTAACGGTCGAACTGAGACTGTACAAGACTACACTTCATTTACACTCGTACATATCATCCTCTCTAAGTATTATCTGAAAGGTAATTACGGAGGCTAAACAGGAAAAAGAAAGAACCTCTTTTGTGCGCATCGTTGGATACAGGCAGCATATTGGTTTTTAAATTATTAATTTACAGATTTAAGTAAAAGGTTTATACAGAAGAGAATTAAAGCAAATAAAATTTCAAGAAAATACTTTTTTTATATTCCTGGTTGAAAAATAAGATCCGGTACTTTGTGGAATATCGTCTAATTCAATTAGTAGGATGTCGTGAAATTTTCTTGTAATAATTTATCAAACAATAATAGCGTAAGAAAAATATTAAACGTTAATTTCAGATAGAAAACATTTTTAACATTTCGATACGGATTTTTATTTAAAAAGAAATAAAATAGAAAAATAATTCAAAAGATTGCCGTAAAAAATGTGTAAGCTAAGCCCATAAGAACATTTTAATAGCGGTCTAACTCCGAAAACTTTTTTAAAGGTATCATTATCGTTTCGAAAATTCCTTTCTTTTTCTTCTTTTATTTTGTAACCGATTATGATTAATCATGCATTCGTGTGCAAAACATAGCGTGTTAAACCGATGAATGATAATACGTTTGTTGTTATGTCCTAATTATAATGTATATTATATTGTTGTAGTGAATTACTGAAATTATTATAATTACAGTCTACAGAACCATCAAACGACGCAATAGATATCTTTTTAATCATAGTTAAACATGCATATTATTTAGGTATCGTAACTATATACCTTTTTGCCTCGAGTAATCTATCTTATTATTCTACGGAATAATTTTTTATGTGTTTAATTTTAACTTACTTAATTTTAACTACGCAAAATTTTTTTAAAAAATTTAAGTAATAGTCTCGTTATTTAACTCGGTTATCATAATTAATAATATGCAACTATTTGTCGGTACACTGAAGTTTTTAGTTTTAAAGATTTACTTTTAGATTATAACGGTTTTCTCGATTCTGACTTCGGTCACAGTTCTGTAATCGGATTTTAATTAACAATAAACCCCTTTTCTGAGTATTGATCATTATTGTTCCGAACTGTAGATAAATTTATTACATAAGGAATAACCAGTCGCCTCCTACAGGACCCCCGATTACGAAACCGCCACAGAAATACTAATCAAATCAAAAAGAATCGCATACTAGAAACGGTTCCTATAATTTTTAGGATCTCTGTGGACTGTCAGTCGCTCAAAAATTTAAGAATCTTTCGAAAGCTCGATTAACACAAGTAAACAAAAAAAAAAAAAAAATGTTGGTCGTGCTAAAGCATATAAAATGCGATAGGTTTTTGACTGAAACATTTTTTTAAAAATCTTAACCGGTCAATGAGAAATTGTTTGCTGCATTCTTTTTTTATATTTTTTATTTTATATAATATCAATAGCTGTGCAGAAAATTAAATTACTTCAGATATAATAAAAATCAATTATTTTCTGTAACTTAACCCGATTCCGAATAAAAACAATTTTTTTTTAATCTCTCGCATTCAAAAATAGTTTTCTGTGATTTACCCTTATTTAGTCTATTATCAAATATTTTTTAGGGAAAGAAATCAAAAGTTACTCGTTACGTAATAAAATCTTTTCTCAAAAACGGTTTTTTTGTAAATGTAAACGAAGGCTACATCCACTACAATAAATTATGTTTGTTGATTCCATAAACAATGAGCGTTATATCGAAATTTTTTTTTTCATACGTAAAAACCAACTTTACTTTTAAATAAGGAATTATATATATATGTGTGTACTGCCTAAGAAAAAAGTACCGGAGCTTCGAAAAAAGTTTGAAATAGATCGTCTAACAACCTACAATAGTTAAGGGTATACGTTAGTTGTACCCGTATTATTGCAGGGTAGTTTTATTTACAGAGTTAACAACACTTTACTACGGGTTTAATTTACGGCAGAGTCAGACCTAACCTAATTTGCATAACTATGGGCAGGTATATTTCTTTTACAATTTTAAATTATTCTATAACTCACCCAAACCAAACGACGTTCTTTTTTAACTCCCTTTTAATATTTCATTATTAGATTTTTTTTTAAATTTGACAATATAGTTCCTTCACATCAAGTATGTGTAAAATATTTTTCATTAGAAGTTTCCACCGTCAAGCGGTCAAATAATTCTCTCACACTCCACCAATGACGCGACCTACTTCAGATATTTCCTGTCAGTCTCTTACGGCTGTGGTGTTTGATAACTTAATTTCATTTTTATTTTTACTCATCTTTAAGCCTAATGTTTGCGCTGAGACCGTTCTCCTACTACTACAAAACAGCGTGTCTTTGTCTTTCTTTTTCCTTTTTAGCCTCCGGTAATTACCTTTCAGATAATACTTCAGAGGATGAATGAGGGTAAATGAAGTGTATAGTCTTGTACAGTCTCAGTTTGACCGTTCCTGAGATGTGTGGTTAATTGAAACCCAACTACCAAAGAACACCGGTATCTACGATCTAGTATTCAAATCCGTGTAAAAATAACTGACTTTACTAGGATTTGAACGCTGGAACTTTCGACTTCCAAATCAGCTGATTTGGGAAGACGTGTTCACTACTAGACCAACCCGGTGGGTTAGCGCGTCTTTCTCAGTGTACTATTAAACAACTTATCTTAAGTTAGTTTTCTGATTTCCCCTTTTCTAATATTTAAAAAAAAAAAAAAAATTGAAAAATAAGTTTGAAAAAATACAGATATGCTGAATATCTTCCTTGACTCTCATTCGTGAGTGTCACGAAAAATGTTTAAAATTCTACTAATACAATGAGATTATTATACCACACTTAATTATGATCAGTAATCCCGTTTTATTATAATTTTTACTTTATAAATCATTGAGGAACTCGTTCGACCCAAATCTGTCATTCAGAACTAAAATGTAGCTTTCATTTTTTCATTCGAGTGTCCATCCATACTGTGTTTTTGAATTTTAAATTTAAATTAGTAGTTCAAAAAAATGACCTTTAAGGACGACCTCAGTTTGTTTGATAAGACGGTTTCAAATTTAAAATAACAGGTTAATTATTGCATTAAAAATAGCATAAATAAAAAAAGTATTAAATTAACTAGAAACATTGCATAATTTTCGGGCGTTATTTTATTTTTTATTTGAAATAAGTTACGTAATATATAGACTAAATAGTATTATTATTATTATTATATTCAAGTAAATAACCAGTTCGCTAATTTTTCTGTTGGAATGTAAAAAAAACAATAATTTATTACATTCTGAAGGCTGAATGTTTTGTAGTGTTTTGTGAGTGCGCGTGCGCGCGCGTATTTGCGAGAGAGATAAGTGAATAGGTAACTGACCAGCGATGAGGAAGAAGGTCAGAGCCGACCCACCAGTCCCCTAGTTTCAGCCTCCGTGCGATTTATGAAAGAGTAACTAGCCGAAGCGAAGCAATAAGGAGCGGCCGCACGGCGGTGCAAGTGAAATCAATTCTCAATGACGCAACAAACAACACAACACAAGCACGTTGTCATAAATCTGAAGTCGTGAACGGGTTGAACATAATTGGGTGTGTTCCAATAGTATTATTGAGACCGTGCGGTACACTACTCGCAGATTCTTCCTTCTTCCACATGATATTCAATATTCAATTATTTATCACCCCCTAAACTTTATTTAAATCTTTACCAAACGTTTTTCTTTTTTATTTCGTAACGAATTCAATATTATAAAATCTTTCATAACAAAACACGAAACTTAAATAATATGCGATTAAATAACTTTACCGTACGTTCTATAAATGAAATAAAAAAAGGAAAGAAAACCAGATACTTCAGACAAATCGAATACCTTTTTTCCCTTTCACGATTATTCAACCCTTATAACATTTGATTACTAACCCTGCTGTGAATATTACTAATGCCGCTGCAGTTTTACGACGTGGTCATAAAATACTTAAAAATATATTTTTTTATGTTAATAAAAAAGATCTACTCACAAAAATCATTAAATTTAAGCACCCGCTTAGCGCTGTCTCAAGGTCCAAAAGACAAAAAATATTACTTAAAAAACATTTTATTTATCTAAGGGTTTAAATATATATATAAACCTTGTAGCTGCTAAAAAAAAAAAGTTTGGTATAACCGCATTTTTTTTGTCAGTGTTAAGTTATCATAAATGCTTGTAATATTGAAAAATATTGCAAGATGGTGCTCGAGTATGGATGGTGCATATAAATACTGAATTATTGAATAAATTCCTTATTTTAACGTTACACCAAGCAAAGTTGTAATTATGCGTTTTATTTCTTTTATTATTTTTTACAATAAAATTCTGCAAAATATAACTTTCTTACTATTTTGATTTCTTAAAACTTCATTTGTTTTATTATATCCGCGTATCAAGGTCGTTAACATCATTATCGAGTAAATATCGCTTACTTACATCGAGTTTATTATAAATATACACGTAGAATAAAAAATATTAAAATACATATAACATGTTCTAGATATTACAAACAAACATCTTGCGATTACGGTCTTCCTTTTGTACTGTTGTATTAAAAAGTCGACTCGATTCTAAGAAAATAAGGTCGTGTTGAGGAAATAGATTATACAATAACAACTCGTTATGTACATCTTTTATTTGAACGTTTTAATAATTTTCTAGTAATTCATCGCGAGTATTAACTCTATGATGAGTTTATTATTTCGAAACGTTTAGTTATAAAATCAAAATTTAAAGCTCATAGAAGTTAAAATAATTCTGTTAGAAAATTATTTTTTTTTAATAGAGGTTCCAAGACATTTCCAACGAATTTTTTCCTAACTCCCTTAGAATGTATTTATACATAGAAAAATATTACAACAAATTTTAAAAAAATTGTCAATATTTAAATTATAATTATTGTTATAATATAACAATAATATTTAAATTATTATCAATTTTTAATATTTCAAAATATTAAAGAAAACATTTGAAACAAATTTATTTAAAATATTTTTCCCTATAGTTAATCAATTAAAATTTATTTTAAAAAAAGGGGAAAAAATTCCCTAGTCAAAAAATATATAAATTATTTTTGGAAAAGTATTTTTTTAATTTCAGAGTTTCTGCTATTTTTTAACTTTTTTTTTATTTTGAATTATATAATTTACTCGCCGATATCAACGGTTAAAAATGTAATTTTAAAGGACTTTTCACAGGGATATTACTATGAGATTTCGTACAGGAGAAATTCATCCCCTTTACTGGAATAGAATTTTTATGATTTACTTGTAACCGACGCCTTTTTTTTACGGTAACAAAAAAAAAAAAAACACGAATTTGAACAAGTAAAATTTGGATCAATTTTCCGTAAGTGACATTACATGGTATTCTATCTCCTTCGTGGTAATAGTTGGAGAACAGGCGAAAACCGAATAATTCATCATGCGTTCACCGAAAAGTTTTATGTAGGCACCATATGACTTCTTTGTAAGCCTTCTTTCTTTCTTTTCCTGTTTAGCATCCGGAAAATACCGTTCAGATATTTTACTTCAGAGGATGAACGAGAATGTATGTACGAGTATAAGTGAAATGAAGTCTTGTACAGTCTAAGTTCGACCATTCCTGAGATATGTAATTAATTGAAACCCAACCACCAAAGAACACCGATATGCACGATCTAGTATTCAAATCCGCATAAAATAATTGAATTTACTAGGACTTGAACGCTGGAACTCACGACTTCGAAAACAGGTGATTCGTGAAAACGCGTTCACCAGTAGACCGATCCAGTGGGTTTTCCTTTTAAGCCTAATAAATTACATACACATTTTTTTAAATGAAAAGTTCATAAAATATTTTTTCATTAATAACTTCTGATATTTTTTCATACTTTTTGAAGGGAAAAGTTCTTTGGGCGCGTTGTGTCAGAATTTTTTGTACATACGAATTACATGGGAACATGGGAAAAAATCGCTGACTCGTAATCAAAATCTGTAATAACGTAACGCAAGACGCTAAGCATATATATATATATATATATATATATGAAAAAGAAAAAGGCATAGAGCGAGTATATGTGTATTTATAAATACACATATACGAGTGTATAGTGTAATATGTAGTAGTAGAGGATGGAAGGTGGGAGAAAAAACTGCCGGTGATTCACAGTAATTCTCCCTCTCGTTGCTTCTCGGTTGTGCTTGTATACATACATACATATATTGAAATGTTAGTTTATTATACGTCATAGTGTTTGTTTATATGAAATATTTCAATACGTACTCATAATAATACAAAAAATAATTGTTTAAATTCAGCGTAAGTTTAACGTATTTTAATATTTGCGAAGAGTACTGGATATAAAAGTGAGTACATCAAAAATGTATTTACAATTTTATTTGGCTATAACTCTGGAACCGATGAAAATAAATAGCGCTTATGATATATCGTTGAAAAGCTCTGAGTGAGGACTCTTAAAATCTTATACCGGTTTTCTAAACGATATTGTATTTCTTACTACTTATTAGGTATGATCGTTTGTTTTGTGAACCTGATATCATTCATTCTTATAAAGTCGCCGAAGAATTTAGCTCTATATTTTTCTGATGGAATCTGACATTTGTTCAGTTTCATTGCAAATGTAAAGATCATTATTACTTTTGAATTTGTATTAGTCACCTAATTTATTTCATGAGCGACTCCTTTTTTTTCTAAAGAAACACAAATTAAAACAAATGAAACTGAATGATACCTAGGATGGAATTTTTTTTTAGAGATTTTCCTTTATTTATTCTATGCCTTTATTTCGACTGATTTTAAACTGAAGATGCATTCTGATTCTGGTTTGATTACCGTACATAAATCTCTGATTTTGACATGTTCTATTTGTTGTTGTAAATTTCTTTTGTTGGTTGGTAGTCCAATTCAATTTTTCTCGTACTCGTTTTATATTCTTCTTTATCTAAATTATTATTAACTAAATCTTATTATTTAAATAATTATCTATTATTATTACTAAAGTTTTATCTAAATTATTAACTAATTTGAATCATCTCTCCCAGATATTTAAATTTATGGACTTAGTTGATTTTTTCATATTTCGTATTTGGGTGGGGGAATATTTGATGTTGTTCAATCCTATATTTATGAAGAAGGTTTTTAACCCTACGATTTGTTTTAGATGGTTCACTTGTTTTACTGGCAATAGGAATAGGCAGTAAATTGCGAAAAAATTGCAATATCGTCCGCAAAGGCTAGGTAGTTGTTAATCTTTTCAATTTCTTTCATCTTCTTTTTCCATTCTCTTATTACTTTCATTACGAGTTTTTATGTAATTATTACAAATTATATATTTTACAGAAATTGTAATAAGTCGTATAATTCTCGGTTTTGAGCCGACGGATCACACAGCAGCTCAAGACCGAGAATTTAAAGGTAAATAATTTTTTTATCGGTCGTAAGAGGGGAAAATTATCCTGAAATAAATCGCACAACCTTTTGTAAGTTTACAACGCTTTTTGGACTTGATTTTTTCCATCGCGATCGCAGAAGTTTATAGTAAGTAGTTTTCACTCTTCGGTTTCACTTTAAGCCGAAAAGCGAATAAAAACTGGAGCTTCCATATTCCAAAATATCTCAACTTTCCTGCAGACGTGTGAATGTTGAAATTTCTGCCCAAGACGTTGAAGGATACGTCTACGCTTAACTCTGTTGTTTGCTCTACGGTTTAAAGTGATGGAACCACGTCCACCGATGACAATTAACCGCTTCGGAATGAGATCTACTCAACATGATGAAAGTCTCTAGGAAATTTTCAAACGGTTTTCTTATTAACATGGAATCCAGCAAGCAGAAACGTTCTGAAAGTTTAAAGAATCACGAACGATTGAAAATGCCGAGTCACTGCTAATATACAAATTGCTTGCAACTTCATCAATTTTAATTTGTCGATTATTCTGAATTATTTTTTTAACCGCTTCAATATCGGATAATTTTTTTAAGTAAAAGGTCTTCTTTCTTTTTCCTGTTTAGCCTCCGGTAACTATCGTTTAGATAATACTTCAGAGGAAGAATGAGGATATGTATGATTGTAAGTGAAGTGTAGTCTTGTGCAGTCTCAGTTCGACCGTTCCTGAGATGTGTAGTTAATTAAAACCCAACCACAAAAGAACACCGGTATCTACGATCTAGTATTCAAATCCGTGTAAAAATAACTGACTTTACTAGGATTTGAACGCTGGAACTTTCGACTTCCAAATCAGCTGATTTGGGAAGGCGCGTTCACCACTAGACCAACCCGGTGGGTTGAAGTAAAAGAGGTCTCTAACTTTCCGTTGTTCACCAAACAGAGAAATCCTATCTTTTTTGAAAGCGGGCGATCGGTTCGTTGATTTTGCTTCCAATCGAAACAATTGTTTCCATACTGCTGTGTTCTATGAAAAATGTCTACCCGCTTCATTTCGTCCTTAATTAAGAAAACACGCTGGTGTCTCTTCCTTAGTGCAATCGGACAAAAAGCCATCATTTTAAACTGACTTTTAAACGTAAGCGCTAACATTAAACGACGAACAATTCTTCCAAAGAACTGATAGGTTAGTTTTTTATAGCAGAACAGTAAACATAGCGAAACATGTGAATAAGAGGTAAATAAAAAAAATGTTTAAATAGTTTGTTACTTTCCCTAGTTAAACGCAAACTTGTAAAATGAAATATTTATTTTTTATAAATATAATAAATCTTTTTAATGAAGAAAATATTTTACTTTTAAAGAATCCCGTTTAAAAGCTTTAATAGTATAAAATACCACTGAACTATCTTACATTTAAATCTCGTACCAATTTTAACAATAAACTATATACGAAGTTCATGTTATACTAGCTATAAAAATATAGTGTTTCCTTAAAGTGTATCTTGTTTTTTAAATATTATTAACCTGTATATAACACTCCTTATGTATTTTTATTACAAAGTTTTTAAGATCGCAACGTAATAATAATAGTTTATTGTCAGAAATATAAAAGATATCGTACATAAACCTATAAAAGAGGAATTATAAATCATTTTACATCGTATAAAAATAACGTTAGGTGATAAAGATAAATATTTTTTTATTAAGCTGCATCCCTGGTATTTTAATATTTTCCTTGCTTTTAACACATAAATGCAGGACTTGTTCGGCTAATCGATACTCTTTTTTAATTTTTCTATATTACTTTATTTTACTTAAAATATTGTAAAAAAATATAAAATCAAAAACTGTTAATCTAAGTATCTGTTCATTTTTTTTAAATTTTAATATTAATAACACGTAAAATTGTTTTTAATGGCGCCTAACATTGACCATTAGTAAAAATTGTCAAATTTATAAATATTTAGTAAAATGTTTAAATTTAAAAAAATCTTCTAAATAAACTCTATCTATTAAATTACTCTCCTCGTGTTAACATTTTAAAATCTTTATGTAGTCTACAGGAATAGACATTTGTTAAGACATGCAGCCTTAACGGTTCAAGTATATTTTAATGACCGTATTATACAATACAACAAAGGAATTAAAATTGTAATTTTAATAACGCAAGTTTAAAAGAATTACGACCACCAACTTAGTGAATAATAGCAGGGAAAAATAACGGTGTGTTAATTAAATTTTTCAAGTCCCGTTTAGGGAGGTGATGAAAGCGGGTACAGTATTCATTAATAGCGAATATGAATAATCCAAAAAGTGAAAAGATCAGTTTCCTCGGAAGAGAGCTTTTTAAATCAAAGAATAAGACCTGTTTCAGATATAACTTTTAAGCTAGATTACGCTATTATTTTATGTTTTGTTAAGATTTTGCCGGTTTGATTTCACCCTCGCCGTTAATCTTAACTGTATTTTCCATCCCGCATTCAACGTTTGTTTCTTTTCTTCGACATTGAAATTTAGTTATAGCGTTCTCCAAAATGTTTCGTTTCTAGGAAACCATAATTACTTCTGAATTAGATGATTAATTTGTTGATTTTAAGTACGACAAAAATTCATAACGTTTTATTTCATCAATTAAAGCGTATATTGAAACATTTTAATACTTTTAGACGAAGAAGAGTATGTACCACTAAAACACGCGTAAACCGAATTGAAAAAAAAACCCTCAAAAATTGTATTATTATATTTGAATACTTTACCCGAGTTATTCTGGGGGGCTTTCTAAGATGACGGCTGAAGATAAAACATCCATCCCGATCGACAATTCAAAAATACAAATCGCGACAGCACATTTAAATATAAGGCCAACTACTTCTTTACACAAACAGCTCCCAATCTTATTAGCTAAAAATAAAAATAATTATTCTTGATTTACTGTGTAAACTTGTCTCGAATGTGCATTAGATCTGAAATTTGACATTAACTTGTTTCATATGTTGTTTTATCCTAAACGAAAAAAATGTTGTGTACGTGCGTGCGAGTTTTTTTATATATATATATATATATATATATATATATAGAGAGAGAGAGAGAGAGAGAGTGTGCGTGTGTGTGTGAGTGAGAGAGAGAGACTGAGAAAAATACTGACGGAGAGAGAAATAATATAAGTTCACGTAAATTTTTACAAATACGCCATTTTTCAGAAAAACCTAACAAATAATTAATTCCTTTCCACTATGCGCTTCAAATTTTATTCAAATATATACTTTGATAGACATCACGTTATTCTAAACGTTGTACATCGCTAACCTTTTGTGATTGTTAATTCGGGAACTTATGTTAACATACACTGATATTTTATATAATTAAAATTAAAAATACATAGTATAATTTCGATACGTAGAAAATCTTTTTTTTTCTTATATAGGGAAAAAGTAAAAATTATAACTTTATCGCAAGAAGCAGTTTTGCTAATTGTTTTTAAATTCAGAGTACATCTTCAAAGAAAAAAGAAATTAACATCAAATTTAATGTTTAATTTTAAAAAAGAATTCCGCTCGTATAATGAAATATAGATATCGATTATTTCTAAATTATCAGCATCTCGTCATCGACTATTTCAGATTGACAAATAACACGCTTTGTTTTTTTTTTAACTAGTACTAAAAAATGTATCATTCTTTTGAAAAATGATACGACAACATTCCAGATTCGTCGAGAAGAAAAGTTAAAACTCTTTAAGAAGATCTAAGTGAATTTTGGTATAACCTACTATACGAGAGCTATAAGTCAAGTTGTTTAACAATAGATTAGATAAAATACTTTTAAAAAAATATTCATCTTCATAAACTCATCATTTTGAGCAATAAAAAAGGTACTCATAAAAAAAATTAACATTTCTGATACGGCATGAAAAATGGTCAGTCAGGGGTATCTTTTTGAAATAACTGTAGAACGCGCGGTAAATTGTGTTGGTTTTTTTTTTACCCGATACAGTTAAGAGAACTAAAAATTTTAGTAAGAAAAATAATACGAAACGGTACAATAAATAGTAACAGTATATTATACTCTGACGAGTAAATTTCCATATTTTAGAATAAACAACAAAGATAACAAACATATGAATGTAAACCTTCCATATTTTTAAGGGAAGGACGACTGATTTATTGCGCATTCCTCTAAGTGACGGTTCCTCTAAGTCAATAAATCACCTCTATCAGGCGCTAGAATCAAACTTCTTTAGTAGAACTGATATGCGAAACAAGTCATTCTGCAAGTTAGCGTTATCATTTTAAAGAATAACAAGCCTCCGCGCTAAGCTCAGCAAAAAAATTTACATAACCGGTTTCCTATTGCCCTTTCTTACCGGTGCGAATATACTGTTGAACATCAGAATACCAAACGCACCGGCATACAACGGTATGCGGCCGTATAAATAAATGAGATCCCGATCTGTTCACCGCAGGGATCGGTTGTACAATGACAACAATTACTTGGGATAGAATGGGACTCTAATTTGCGCCTATCTTTTATCTCAGATATTTTAACGTGTAACAAACCCGTAACAAAGACAAGTTATAATTAAATGTAAGCCACTGGAACACGCGGTGTTAAACAATTAATTAGTATAAATCTTTCTGTCGTAAAAAATGCATCGCATACTCTATTTATTGCGGATAAAGTTTCAATTTAAAAAAATAATAATAATTATAATTAATATTTCTGTATTTAAGATGCGACAATTATTTAACACGGTTTGCATAAAATATTTAATCAGCAGTTCATCACGGGTGAAAATCTCCCGAGAAATTTTAGGCGACGAGATAAGCCACTGTTCTTTCTTTCTATTCTTTTTCCTGTTTAGTCTCCGGTAACTACCGTTTAGATAATTCTTCAGAGGATGAATGAGGACGATATGTATGAGTGTAAATTAAGTGTAGTCTTGTACATTCTCAGTTCGACCGTTCCTGAGATATGTGGTTAATTGAAACCCAACCACCAAAGAACACCGGTATCCACGATCTAGTATTCAAATCCGTGTAAAAATAACTGGCTTTACTAGGACTTGAACGCTGTAACTCTCGACTTCCAAATCAGCTGATTTGGGAAGACGCGTTCACCACTAGACCAAGGTGGGTTACGCCACTGTTCTTTGAAAGGAATCTAAGCTACTCTTTTTTGAGTGTGTGTGTGTGTGTGTGTGTGTGTCTACCTTGGTGATACGGTTCCTCTGGAAGTAGATTATCATTTCTTCTAATCTTAAACGCTTTATTTATATTCGATCTCTTCATATACTTTTTGGATTCCGTAAGTCAGACCGTGCGATGTTTTTTTTAAGAACACCGAGACCGTATAGGCAAACCATCCTCGGCTTTATGTAGTTAAAGGATAACTGCCTTTGGGCTAATCTTGTTTTGTGTAACGTTGCTCTACAATAAGCTTAATTGCTAAACGATCTATCCGGCGACCTGGCCAGCTAATATCTTGAAATAATGCAATAAAGAATATTAAATATACATATTGCTAAATACTTGTAATTTATAAGTAAAGCGATAAACTGCTTCCATTCATTTTAATTAAATAAAACAAATGATTTTGTCATTACGGTGGGTCGGGAAACTATTATTCCATAATTAATTTAAACTAAACCATAACTTACCAAAATATTCGGCTGCAAATAAACAAAAATCTAACAACTGCGAAATTAATTTTAAAAAAAAGTATTAACGTTTCTGGTGCATGGCTTACACACACAACTTAAGTTTAAACAATTGTCATTTAATTTAAATATAATATTTGTTTCGTTTAATTTAATGATTCTAACTACAGCGCGTACGCATACCGTATTTAATTCACGCGGATGTGGCGATACTAGCGTCGACAGTCGGTACTAAGTAAAATAATGTAATTTCACAACTTACGTAGAACAAATTTCGCTTACTTTCGGCAGACCGGTGTAGCCGCGAGACTTAGCGCACCAGATACCGAGACGACCGGGCGGCCGAGTTTGAAATCCAACCACTCGTTTCATTTCTTACACTTTAAATATTATTTATTTATTTAATTCTACCGGTCGCCTATGATGTCGTAACATAGCAGACGACTACTACAACATTTTTTGAGATGGAGGTGCGATTTTGCAAAAGGTTTTTTCCAAATATCGTTATTTTTTAATCTTTAACAAATGCGTCTAAGAATAATACGGCCTTCAAATTTCGAGATACTGTGGGTGATCTTGCTCTGCTACACCATACACCAACTTGACCTATAAAGTTGAAAATTTTACGGCATCAATATACAGAATTAATCTGACTGATTTTGGTGAAAATCGGTCCGGTAGTTCGGGAAATATACAGTGAATTAGAGGCCGACACCGAACACATACATGTACATACGAACATTAACATCCGGAATATTTACATCCGGTTTTCTGGGTTCCTTAGGTGTTAAAACATAAACGTACTGTGAAAAGCGCCATACAATACTTTCCCTTCTACAGCTACAGCTCTGTTATAGCGCTACCTAGACGGGAAAATAAAAACTACATCGTACATTACAGTAGTGCCAAAAAAAATATTAAAAATTAGTTATTGAAATATTAGGAAAGTATATTTTTTTCTCGAAAAATAAAAGCTGCGACTAAGTTTAAAATGTAAGCGCCAAAACGGGTTATTAACGATCCCAAGTCGACACAAAATATTCTTCAAGATCTTTTTTTACCGTCAATTATACGACATAATCTAAAAGTTAAAGGTGATATGACGGTTGGACAAGTTACTCCTGAAATTAGCTTCCGTAAAAAGAAAAGCACGCAGTCCAGATATACTTAAAATAAGCGACAAAAAAAAAATACGATGTTGTACGGCTCGGTAATATTTATACGGTACACAATTATTTTCTAACAAACAGAACTTAATTTAAGATTAAGAATCTTAAATTTCTTTTATCATATGATTTTACAATAAATATCTGGAGAAAGCAAATGCGATTGGTACCACCTCCTCATTCGTTTACAGCCACGATAAAGACGGGTTAAACAGTAGTACAGGCAATTTGTCATCAAAATAGGGTGTATTTGAAAATCCTTACCTACCGATTGATGTTTTTTCCATATGTTAGGGGTGATGAGGGAAGGTTAACTCCAGATTTTTAACATCTCCCCTCCCATAGATTTTTGAAAACTCAAAAAGTTTTTGAAATGCGTTTTTCTCTGAATCTATGCATTTTAGAGAAACGTTTTTCAAACAAAAAATGTAGAGGACATTCTCCTCTACAATTAACGTCTTTGAAGTTATGCCGTATAATTTGAAATTGAAATACTAGGTGGCGCTGAAGTTGTAAAAACGTGTATTTTTGGTTTTTTCACCGGAAAAAATTATTTTTCGTCTGTATTGCATTTGGAAAAGTTGTTAATCTCAAAAAAACAGACGACTTTTATTCAAACAATTTTCTTGTACGACTTAGCATTCCAGAGTTATAGCGGTGCAATGGCAACGCAGCGATCCTATTGTTACTGTAGCCGGGGAGATCGGCATTGTTCAGCGATTAGACCGGTTTCGAACACGCGCCCAATTCACAACATTTTCACACTTTCACATGCTACAGCTCCAAAACGGCAAGTCGTACAAGAAAATTGTTTAAGTAAAAATTGTCTGTTTTTTTGAGATTAACAACTTTAGCGCCACCTAGTATTTCAATTTCAAATTATACGGCATAACTTCAAAGACGTTAATTGTAGAGGAGAATGTCCTCTACATTTTTTGTTTGAAAAACTTTTCTCTAAAACGCATAGATTCAGAGAAAAACGCATTTCAAAAACTTTTTGAGTTTTTAAAATATCTGTGGGAGGGGAGATGTTAAAAAATCTGGAGTTAAGCTTCCCTCATCACTCCTAACATATGGAAAAAACATCAATCGGTAGGTAAGGATTTTCAAATAAAAATACTAATTGATTACCAAAGTGCAAGCGACAAATTAATACATCCCTTTTGGTCGAGCGATATTACCCATTCTGTAAAGAAACTTTTATTAAACAAACAAAATCGCATTTGTTTTTTTAAGCTGAAAACGTAAAACCAAAATTATTCGAACATTTTTGTAAAATATATTTTAATCGATATTTTATACGTTTAATTTATATATTTTTTCTAGATATCGTTGGAAAATTGTACTTAATATAAAGGTTATAATCAAAGCAGAAAGTAATGCGAAGAGACTATTATAAATAAATAAAAGTAGATCAAATACGTCTAGAAAAAATTATTAATAGAAGAGGAGTTTATTTTTACCCGAATAAACAAACGAAACCGAAGCGCATTCGTTACCGTCCGTAATAATTTATTTAAAAATAAACAAACAAGAAAAATATTGAAAAAAGTGATTACATTACAGAAACTATTTTACCAGAAAATATTTCTCATGAATAAGGTAGCATGTACGGTGTATACGGTACAGAATACAAAACGTAATACAGAAGGTCTCCGACTCTGTGGACCCTGAATTATATATAACAAGCTAGGTAATATCGCGTCGTCCAATAGCGTGACTAAAAAAATAAGGAACAAATAAGCGCGTGAGAGAAGAGAAAAAAAAATAATAAAAAGGAATCTAGGCTTGCTCACATGCTTTAACCGTGACCGTTACAATTTTTTTTTCTTCCACGTTCCACAACGTTACACAGTACTAACCGATTTGACATTCTATTTATAAATTATATTTTCATTTCTTTCCACACGGTTCACGATATTGACAGCGATGGAAAATTTACCTGTCAGTCGACCTTAAAATACTTCTTTTATATATGTGTAACAATTCGAATAACAAACACGTAATTAAAACAAAATTTCACTGAAATTTTTAAATTAGTCGTAAAAACCCCGCGTATCACTTATACACAAATTTCATTGTGACGATTAATACTACGTACGAACTTATCGTGATAATAAATTTAATAATTATTTTTAAAAAAGATGGAACCGACATCACCACCGTGTAATGTAATGCACGTATATAGAATTTAAACGTTCCCGCTGTCCCTACCGATGCCGCATATTACATATAATGTATATCGGGTTCTGAAAGGTTAAAGATATCTCGATTTTTTATGACTTTATTAACGGTGCTATATCTTACGCAGAAATTCACCCTACTTGCCCTAAAAAAGACGATAAACATCAACTAATGCGACTAATACATATAGAATATCAGGATTGGTACTTTCCCTATCTACCCGCCCGACCCGATTTTCAGACCGAGTTTTTGCGTCTAAAAGTTTTTTTCAGCATCACGGTATCACCGCGAAAAGCAGCTACGTCGATCGCAACAATCTTTATTTCAATCAGATTAAAAGGGAAAACGTATTTAGTTATATAATACTAACCTCCTTTTTTTGAAGTCAGTTAAAAAACAAAATTAACGACTCCATTTTACGTATAAAAGATCTTGCGCTTAGAAAAAGGGTTTTAAAAGAAAATTTTAACTTAAAATAAGAGGGTATAAGAGCGGATGAGAGGGTACTTTGCTACTACTTAATACTTTATTTGAGGTACACCGATATATTTACGACAATCCATAGGCTTGAAAAGAGGATATAATACTGTTACACAATTATCAGAACGGACTTCACCAATTTTCTCATTTTGTATAACGAAATTAAGTGCTAAGTAGATTTCTAAACGTAAAAACACTGATATAAATAACTGTATTGCCGACAAATATAATATTAAATACAAACAAACGTTTTTTCTGTGTACAAGCATCAAGCGTATGAGAACACACACACACATATATATATATATATATATATGTATATATATATATATATATTAGATTTTCCGTGTTTATACTGTAAATACGTAATTTATTAACAGCCTTGCATAGCGTATAACCATAGATATTGAAAAGTTCGAATCTCAGTGGTAAACGGTTTGAAATTTTTTCATGGTTTATGACGATCGACCTAATTTTATTAATCATGGTCCGTTGATATTGATATTTAATTTATTTATATAATAGTTTCCACTTGCCAACAATATTTAATAGTATGTTCGAACGCGTTCGGATTAGTAATCCATCCTCAGGAACATGAATGTGTCATAATAATTTAATGTTCCTGAGGATGGATTACTAATCCGAAAGCGCTCGAACATACTATATTAAACATTGATAGTAACTGGAAACTATTTTATAAATAAACCATCGACTAATTAATTAACGATTAATTAATTAGTATAAATATATTAATCATCTTTTTACACAGTAAATTAAAATGAAATCCTAACCTATAGTTTTTTCCTGATGTCCGATGACTTAAAGTTTTCATGGTGATCTTGTATTTTGAATCTAATGTTAAAATAAGCGAAAAGTAGCCGAGAGTAAGATGTTATTCAACATTCCCGGCGTTCGCATAGAAATTAAAATTTAATCTGTTCCAGTAACAAATTTTAAAATTATAATATATCTTTTCACCGAATTTATTTTTCTTATTTAATGAACTAATCTGATGAAAAATAATTTAAGAAATCGATACAAGTCCTTACCGAAACCTAAAAAAGGAAACCGTGCATCCTCAGGCTCCTGCACCGCACTTCATATGTACCTTTATTTTCACTATAAAATATTAAAACATTTGAAACACTAAGCGTTTAGATTAGATTTTACCTGTCGTTATCATTATATTTGATTCGTTTAATTAACATCGCGTTTATGTGTATATCGTTAAGATACAGAAGTAGTATAAAATCGATCGTACCCGCAGATACGTAAATTCAACCGTATATCGTTCAGAAAAATAACAGTGCGATGATAATAATAGTAATAATAATATAAGTTTTATCGGTACCATATTTGAATACTATCGAGCAAATACATCGCTCGATATACATTATAAAATACAATATACATATCGATGTACCGGTATATTATACGTGGAATCGGTAGTACGGCACGACATGAACAAATTACATAACACGCGAAACGCCGAAAACAGAGCGGCATCCTGTTTACAATGACTAGAATTAATTTATTGACGTTTCTTGTTTTTCCCAGCCTCCAGACACACGGTAATATAATTCCTCTCCCTATCCGGCCTGCATCGTGATTTTATGATTTCCTCTCTTTAAAGAAACTCTATACTCGTATCTGGTTCTAATAACTTACCTTGTTTTCTTATTATTTGTTTAAAAGTTAATCGAGAAGATAAATACCATCGATTTTTGTATTTACTTTAATGTCGCTTACTACGAACAAAATTACTTACGGTAAACGTTAAATTATCGTTTATGAAAACCGCTACGCCGCTGTGGAACGTATCTTTATAGTTCTACGAATAAATAAAGTATAAGAACGAAAAGCTTACCAGAGTTTACTTAAGCGTAATGTTTCTCGCTGAGCTAATAACGGACATAAAACGCTTAAAAACTTTACAGAAAGCTTTACAATTTAAAAACTAAAGAATTACAAACTCCACATCAATTAATAAGACTAGATACCGTGTTAGTATTTCTTATAAACAAAAAGTAACAGAACTTTTCTAATCGCTTGAGCTTAAAATTAATTTCCCGGTTATAAAATTAAATTTCTTTTTGCCTTAACACCTAATCTATTTATTTATTTTTTACCTTTTTATAAATGTATTATTAGTAAAGATAAAAGAATATAAAGCGCATGAACGATAAATCTATTATTTTTAACGTAAAAAAGTTTGTTAGATCGATAAAAAGTTATAAAATTCCCAAAATTAAAGACTCTATTGATTACTTCACTAAGATAAAATATAATAATTATACAAATTAATATATATTATTACCATAATATATTAAGTTATTATAAAATTCAGTTAAAAAAACCTCGCAAATAAAAATTTTTACGAGAAAAAAATAAATTTTTAAAATTTAATATAGGGTAGATTAATATAAAATTTATTCCCTTCCCGATAAACATATTAAAAACTAAAACGGTGTTAATAGTAAAAAAAAATATTAATTACCCTTATTTTTCCGTCTTGCAATTTCTTTTGATTAACTACCGTTTCGAAGTTACTACATCGTAATCAGGTTAAATCGAAAAATTAATAAATAAAAAGATCCATTTTTCTTTTGGTATTATATAAATACTTATATATAAATAATATACTGGTATTATAAATACTTACTCGATTACGATCACACTTCGCTTTCGTAAGATATACGCGTCATGTAGACGTAAGTCGAAAATCCACCGGGTTGATGTAGTGATTAACGCGTCTTCCCAAATCTGATTTGGGAGTCGAGAGTTCCAGCGTTCAAATCCTAGTAAAGGCATTTACTTTTATACGGATTTGAATACTAGATCGTGGATATAGGTGTTCTTTGGTGGTTGGGTTTCAATTAATCACACATCTCAGGAATGGCCGAACTTAGACTACACAAGACTACATTTCATTTACATTCATACATATCATCCTCAATCATCCTTTGAAGTAATATCTAAATTCCCGGAGGCTAAACAGGAAAAAGAGCGAAGTAAGTCGAAAAGCAATCCGTTAACTCCGTTAAAAGCTGTGTTGTTAAAACGGTAAAAATATTTTTAAAAACATTTAATTTTTTTTCGTTAGAATCGTTTTTTATAAACGTAAAAACATATATATAAAAGTTTAAATTTTTATCTTTTCCTTCCCTAACTGCGGTACAGATGTTGTAAATAACAGTATGTGAAAATCTACAAAAAATGTACAATATTAGTGTTTATTAAACGGTATTATTCCATGTGATACGGGTCGTATCACGGCTTATAACAGGATATGAATCGAGTATCTTATAAGTTGGACACATCTAAATTAACAAACAGGATAGGTTACACAATAATTTAATGCTTTGTCGATTGTATTATTTACCATTACTGAACCTTTTTAAGTGTAAAATGTTCTCTCTCTCTCACTCTCTCTCTCTCTCTCTCTCTCTCTCTCTCTCTCTCTCTCTCTCTCTCTCTCTCTCTCTCTCTCTCTCTCTCTCTCTCTCTCTCTCTCTCTCTCTCTCTCTCTCTCTCTCTCTCTCTCTGTGTGTGTGTGTGTGTGTGTGTGTGTGTGTGTGTGTGTGTGTGTGTGTGTGTGTGTGTGTGTGTGTAATATAATATTTATTTAGTGATGTTTGTAATTATGTACTGCCAAGTTTGTATTCCAATAAGTAAAATGGGAATCTCCAAACTGTTTTTATGAAGCTTAAAATTAAGCAAACAATGATTACCGTAAAACAAAGGATTAAAAAAAAATTAGGGAAGAAAATGAGAAAGAAATTCCATTTCCTTAAAAAGAAAATTTTTAACAAAAAACTTTTTTCAAATTCTTTCAGAACGACTGAAAACCCTGCCTACGAAAAGCGCGCACAAAGAACTATTTAATCTGCAATTTCTTGTAGCGGTACATTGTACAGCAGCGATCAAGCTCGTACGCAAAATAATACTCTATGTTAAAAATACTGCAAATCTGTGAACAAGAACCAAGTTACTCGTACATTAAATGCACGCACGCATTACAACGTCCGTAAAATAAGCGGAAAGTATACTTCTCTAACAAATTTCACGCGAATTGTTCTCATAACATCTAATCTAATCCTTTACCAATAACGCAATTATATAATCCATTTAAAAATAAGAAATTTTTAAATTAAATAAAACCGTCCTAAAAAATCGATTTAAAGGGTAAAATAAAATACCTTTCAATTCTTCTATAATCGATAAACAAAGCCTTAATTGAAAACAATTTACTATGCCTTAGTTCAATTCTGGCTTCAAAAAATAGAAAATAAAAAAAGTTATAAGTTTATTATTTTGGTTTTTAGGACAAAACTTTAATTTTTAATAGTAAAAAAAAAAAATACTATTCGTATGAAAAACGTTTACAAGAAACCTAAAAAAAAGAGAAACTTCTGGGCTTTATAAAAATTTATTTAAATATTGAAAAAAGAGAAAATAAGAGATCACAACTGAATGTACGATAAGGCTCTCCTCTAGATTTTATTTATTAATTTATTTTTATTTATTTATTTTACACGCACGCACTCACACACACACACACACACACACACACACACTTCGGTTTCTTCGGTATCATATTTTTTATCGATACTACATAAGTTATACAACATTATTAATTTATATATAGTGTGAATAATACGTAAATAATCATCTCTATTTTTTTAAATCATTAAATAACTCCTTAAGTGTTAACTATAACTACTAGTATCAGTCAATACTTAATCATTATTACTATCTACAAAAAGCGGTAAGAAAAATAATGATATTATTCTGAAGATAAATCGTAAAAAAGGTTTTGTTTTAGGATTAGTTAGTTTCCATGATCTTTAACAGTAAATTAATTGAAATGCACGAATTAAGAATTAAAAAAAAAACAAATGTCGGGTCCGCGATATTTTTTTAGTATTTACTTTTGATTGAAATGAGTAAATTTAACAAGTATATTCGAAATTATATTTTTTTAAATGTTGATTCGTCTCAAAAATACAACATATTAGATTGAAATAATTGTTTGAAAACTAGCAGAGCGTATCAATAAAATTACGCGATTGAAGTGTAATACAATTCTGTTTTTTTTTTTTTTTTTTTAAATTACGTTGATCTAAAAAAGATTTTAATGGGCTGAAAACATAAATATTGTTTGATGAGTTCGTATACACCTGGGTATAAGAAGGCCAACAAAACCGAGCTTTCAAACGTGGAACGTATGCGAGGTTGTGCGTGAAGAAGGTTAAGATGAAGAGGAGTGGAAGGCAGTAGCAAGGCAGAGCAATGGCCTTGGCGGCGTTGTTCTCAAAGAACAACAAGCCGTGCAGGGGCAATAGTGCCCAATAAGAGTAAAAGAAAAAACTAGAACCGGCCGTGCCGACAAAAACTGGACCGCCCTTAGCCGGCCGTAACAGCTTTACAGAAGAATTGAGGGACCGGTCTGCAAATGCCAGTTAACAGTCAAGCGCACTATATGGGTACAGTATTATTACTACTATTATTTTATATAATAACACTGTATAGCCAGTCGTAGATGCAGCTGTTCCTAAAATGCAGTGTTTCTTCAATACGTTCGACAAAAATTATGGAAATATTTAATATTATCATCGCGTTTTATTTCTTTTGTTTTCTTAACGTAATGAAAATTTGAAACGGCTAATATTCTTGTACGAAAAAAGAATATATTAATACGACCCACAAAAGCAATAAATAAAATATGTAGCTTTTTAAAACAGAAATATATTGTATTAATTTGCTACTTTATTATAAATATCTTTATAAGTAAATTCTTCCTCGATTAATAATCGACGGGAAAATACTTATTTCTTTTTCTTTCACTAAAAAAACTGATAAATTCGTTTTGTTATGACAATATTAGGACGTGAATTTTAAAATAAATTTGTAAATATAAATGTAATTAGATATTTCGTGCCGGTTCGAGCGATGTACAATAACTTTCCCAATAATATAATTAACTGACGTTTTATCTTATGAGTAATGACGATTCATAGCAGCCGCTAATGAGTATACTTCTGCAGACGTATTACGATATCGTTGCACACTATACTTACTCCTCTCGGTAGTATGAAATGAAATGTAGGAATTACTTAATTTTAAATTTGGCCTCCTTTCCGTCATAATCAAGCTTACCGATTATGCGGGAAATCAAGCGTACCGATCGGGAAATACAATCGCCCTAGATTCCAATCGAGAAATTTTTATACTAATTTTCTTGACTTAAACTATTTTTTTTTTCTAGAGTTATAGCATTGATAATCAACGGTGCAATTCCGGAATAGTTTAGTCTGTTATTCTTACACGGATTTGAATACTAGATCGTGGATACCGGTGTTCTTTGGTTGTTGGGTTTCAATTAACCACACATCTCAGGAACGATCGAACTGAGACTGTACAAGACTACACTTCATATTCATTCGTACATATCATCCTCATTAATCCTGTGAAGTATTATCTGAAAGGTAATTACCGGAGGCTAAACAAGAAAAAGAAAGAAAAGTTACGCTATAGGCCAGCCCGAAGTTATTGTCGGCTTAGGTCTTTGAGATTCCTATAATTCGAATTTAAATTTGAAATTTTTTATGTCGACCGTATGCGCATGATTTTCAGGATCCTTGAAATGCACTCGCTGTCCTTAAAAAAAGCGAAGTAGATTATATACTACACCCAACGCCTTCCGAAGATCCCGAAGATATCGTAAACAAGGAGATAAATTTTTTTGTATAAGAATAATTTTCAACCTAATTTTATCCTCTATGATAATTATAGTAAATCAGTAAAATCGAAAAAAGCTTCATAGTTTTATCAATTTTTTTTAAATTTACTTAGCTTATTTTGTATTATTTCGAATTAATTAAAAAGATTTATATGCAGAGGCCCAGAATGTAAACTTGTGTTATTTTATCTAGCCAATTTATTTTATAGTAATAAAATTCGATATCTAGAATGCGCTTTGTGGAACAGTTTACATTAAAAAATAAAGCCTGTCGGGTTGGATGGCATCATTAGAAAAAATATGAGAATATTGGTACAAGTATTTAAGTAAAGTACTTTACATGTATCGTGTAAAGAAAGTTCTCTTGGGATAACGGAAACACCTTTACCGTTAAACTGGAAATAAACCTGTGAAAGCTTAACGACAACCGTAAAATGATGGGACAAACACAATGCTTTCGTATATATACAATTGAGAATAACAATTCTTCAGTGCGGTACAAATTTTTATAGATATAGCGTTCATACGTTTCTTTGTCGGTATAATTACGCATTGAATCTTTCAAACCAGTTGAATTCTTTTATTTATAACACTGGAAAGCCCTTTTTTAAATTTTACCTGTTTCAACGGGTTACCTTTTACTGGTATCGTCGACTTCTATTAACTATTTATACTACAAATGATTTCCAGGTCTTCTATGTCGAATAAAATCTGTAAATAGATTTTCATAGAATTACTATTACAGGTTATTGAAGGTCAAGCAAACATATTTTTAGCCAAAACCGCAATCCACCGTAATTTATTTAAAAATACAGAAAGAAAATACGGCTAGTTGTAAAAGAAATTGTAGTTTGTAATTCATTAAAACCTAATATTTTCGTTAAGATTCATTAAACGTAAAAAAATGAGTCAAACTTTTTCTGTTCTTTTCAAACTATAAAAACTAATGAGATGCACGCCAATTTTTTTATCGGTGCTTCAAAGAAACGATTCCAAGCGCTATTAGTGGTGAATATGTACGTTGAAAAATTAGTTAAACTCTTTTAACAGAAGACGAAACTTACCCTTGAAAGGAATGAGATCGTATTAGGAGGCCCGACTTCCTAGATAAGAATCAAGATTGGACTTTTGTACAGCAGAAACGGGATAGAAATTGAAATTCAGAACCCGAATAGGTCGATAAGCATGGCGCCCTCAAAAAAGCATAGAAATTATAATAACTCTAAATCTTATATTCTTAACATCAACCGATTGAACATGAAACTTTAAAAAAAAAAATTCCATGGAACTCCGGAAGGAAGCGAGTATCAAGGATAAACGAGGAGACGGATAATAAAAAAAGACTTTGTATTCAAAGGTGATCGTAGAAATAAGTGAACAAACCCACCTTTTCTTTTTCGTGTTTAGCCTCCGGTAATTACTTTTCAGATAATACTTCAGAGATGATATGTATGAATGTAAATGAAGTATAAACATGTTCAGTCTCAGTTCGACCGTTTCTGAGATGAGTGCTTAATTAAAACCCAACCGCCAAAGAACACCGGTATTCACGATCTAGTATGCAAATCCGTGTAAAAATAACTGACTTTACTAGGACCTGGAACTATCGACTTCCAAATCAGCTGTTTTGGGAAGACGCGTTCACCACTAGACCAACACGGTAGGTTCAAACAAACCCACCTAAAGATATGAAACCTCAGAATATTGGATCTTCAACTCGTTCACAATTCCGCTGGAAATCGGGATATATTTTTTATCCGGAATCGTTACGGAACATTACCGATCAAACGTAGACAAAGATTTTATACAAAGTTGTACGCGAAAAAATCGTAATTTTCTTCCAGCCAGATATAAGGCGCGCGCTTAAAAACAGAATTAAGTTTCCTTTAAGGAAAACTATGCCGTCCTCAGAATTTTTCGGCGTTTAGAACTACGCAACTGAACTGTATAACCCTTTATACTCAAGACCTCCTTCTGTATAAAAGTTATAATATTCCATTTTTAATGATAGAACAGCCAGTTTCTCTTGAAAAATTAAAACAGGACGATGATAAACAGAAAGACGTATTTTGTATTCGTAACAAATCGTTAATATTTCAATCTGTCAAATCTTGATTATTTTAAACTTTTATTTAACTGCATAATTGCCGTTATTATACTTGATGCCCTACATCTTGAAGTGTTGTAACAAATAATCTAAGATACTATTATTTTATTTCTTAATTCCTTTTATAATACGGTATGTAATTTTAATTCATCATTAAAATTAATCTTCAAAAAACCAAGGAAATAAAATCTGTTATTTTTACTACTTTTTACGCTAACCAAAATTTAAGTGCGTCAGAAATCCTAATTTTTTTAGTACGGTCTATTAACTGCGTAATAAGTAATTTTTCCCTTTTTGTCGTCATCGAATGTTGGTACTTTTTAATCTGATTCTTTCAGTTTTCGAATATTTTTTTTTCAACTATAAGTTATTTTAGTCAAGTAACTTAAAAAAAGCACATTCGGTAAAGTTATTATTAGGCAGATATATAATAGGATAAATTTATGAAATTATTCCACGTTTCACACGGATGTGTGAAGCCAAATTAAATAATTAAAAAGAAGAAAAAACTGAATTTTTTATTTTTAAGAAATTTGCAGTATAGTTTTTGAAAGATAATTATCATAAATGAGAAAAATTAAAAAATGGGGGAAAATAAGATCATCCGTAATTTTTTTTTTAATTTTTATGAAGCTTCAAACTCATCCGAAAAGAAATAACGTAACAATAATAAAGCGTCCTAAATTTAAACTAGAATTTTTAATAGTCGTCGATAAACATAGTAATCGATTTATTAGTCTATTTTAACAAATTATTTCTTAATCTTAATTTAATTAACGGAAACAGAAAAAACCAACGGAAAGAAAACCGGATGGGCTAAATAAAATTACATATAAGCAAACTAATATATCAGAAAAAGGTTCACGTATAATATTTATAATCTTCATTAGAGTGGAACCGATTAATTATTAAATTAATAACAATTTCCGTTAACAGAGAGATAAACTACGAGCAATATTCAAAGCAGTAATCTTTTCAAAAATATTTTTTAAAGTACTTTTTAAATTGTAAATTTTTATTTCCTGAAATGAAAACTATTTATTTTACACAACACACCAAACAGGCATTATAAAGATTATTCATATTACAAAATTCAATATAATTTACACAATTTTCATACAATTTAGCATTTTGGACTTAATTGTGTGTATCACACACACATACATTACTTATACATATATATATATTTGCATTATTTAATGCAGAACTGTTTAGAAAATTTATATGAACATAAAATATTACAAAAGAATCTCAACCAAAATTGTGTAACTAAATTTCAATCTAATACGCTTTGGGATGGAACCATCTTTCTTCATCTACCACTCTCTAAAAGAGGTGATAATTAACGACAATATTAAGGTCACAGTAATGATTTATTCATTATCATCATTAAATTTATTATTTATTATCATTAAACCTGCGTTAACTTAAGCAGAATTCATACAATTCGCTTAAAATCGTTGGTGATTAATAGATGTCAAAGAAAAAAGATTATGAAAAAAACGGACAACCGGTTGGCGAATTTCACCAGTTTTAAAAAAGTATAATTTTTTATAGTACTAATGATAAAAAGAACTTAACCGTATATAAGCTATGTTTTTAGAGTATAATAAAACTCGATTAAAAAAAATTGCAAATTATAATATTTGAAATATTAGTGAAAATAAATTTAATTAACAAATTAATTCATATTTTATTTATTCTTCACTTCCTTTAATAGACTAAAAAAAATGATTTTATTCGTATAATTCTTATTTAATAAAATATAAAAATAAATTTTAAAAAAGTAATGCTGGTACCGAGTGAAACGGTAACTTCCATTTCTTTACAACACGATGGTTTCGCAGAACATCTGAGAGTAAATCGAAGCTAACAAACCGTAGCTCACAAAAGTTGAATACACTGGATGCTTGCAGTCGCATCGCTTCATATTCTCGTTCATTACTAACTGTAGCAAATGTAATTAATAACTATAGCAAACGATGCCGTTAAAAAAATATATTATTGTTATTTCATTATATATTATTAGAACGGTTTTGGATGAGCTAAAAAAAATATATATATGAGTAAACTTTTCACGATATCCAGCACAATCTTCAAGATAATATACCCTTCGATTTTCCTCAATATTTTTTATCCGTTACTGCTGAAATGGATTAGGGACGGGCCTAGTTTCGAATTTCTTGATGTCTTTTTGTATATAAAATTTCTTAGGATATCAAATTAATTCCTTCTATAACAATAATCAATCGTACTGCTTTTCGTAGAAGCAGTTTATTAATTTATAAGCTTGGCTTCATTAAAAAATATTTATTGTACCTAGTGTACTCCCGCCTTTAATTTCTTAAATTACGGGTTTACTTTTTAAAAACTTCAGATCTCAGTTTACAAAAATCGGCTGTCGTATCTTTTATTTTTAAACTGATTGATAATAAATTAAGAATTCTATCGTTTGCACGCATTTATACTTTTACGAACATATTAATTCTGCTTTAAAAACTATAAAAATAGTAATTTAATCCCACAAATATATATATATATATATATTATTTTTTTCCTTCTATCAAACAAAACTATTTTCGCGTTACATCACACAATACCTCAGTTAATGAAAAATCACCATATCTCATTTTTTGTTAATAAATCAGACGATTAAAAAAAAAAAAAAAAAACACTTCTAATCAATTATTTACAAAAACTAAATTACTCTGTTAATGGGTTTTAAATAACAAAAATTAAATTAACTTTTAATTTTCTCAACAGTCGTTTCATCTGTACTATTTGCCAATTAACGTCTTCAACATCGTTACTTTATAATGTACTAGTTTTATTTATTTATCTTCAAGTAGCACTGCATTACTTTTTTTTATGTAGCCAATACATGTCCGATAACACGCGCGCGCGTGCACACACACATACACACACACACACACACACAAAGAGCGAAAAAGAGAGGGGTAAAAATAATTTTATATATTAATACGATAGATTATAACTACTCTCTTTGTTGTTAATTAAAATTGTAGTTGTTATATGTTGTAATCAAACATTTTCCACAGTTTCCCTTGATCCTTGCAACCAAATGTTAGAACAGTACCTTTTTGTCACGCGTATAATAGCATATATATATCAATCCTGATTTCTTAATGTACAATTAATTACGTTCTAATGTAAATAAAGTATTTATTTATTTTTAAAAATTCAAATCTAATATAATAATGACAATAATAAGGTTATTTTTATTTTTTAATTACTTTTTAATTTTAATGAAATCAAAAACTATTTATTAGATATTTCACTCGCTGGTGGACACGATAACTGCCGTAATTTTGGGCCGATCACTTTCAAATTGATACGTGAAATAAAACTACCCAAAATTTCGGTTCAGTTCGTTAATAGGCAAAATCGGACCACGGGGGTGTAAATGAGGTGGCTTTTTCGAAAAAAAATATCACTATAACTTTCTTATTAAGTAAAATATCGAATTTGTTCAAAGTTCCTACGATTCATTGGAAAAGGACTTAAAACATACCTAAGAAAAGTTTTTGATATCACCAACCTTTGACCCAGGGGGTGGAAAAAATTAGGTTTTAAAGACAAAAAAGTCATACCTCCCTTAATAGGCACAGTATCGAATCGGTTTAAAGTGGTCTTAGTCCTCTAAACATTATCTAAAAATTTGTCTGAAACAATTTTTGATATGACCAACCCAGGGATGATCAAAATGTTGCTGGAATTGTAAGATGGGCATGTCGTATGCTAAATATGTGAAACTTATGAGGTTATCAATGTCGCCAGTCTCCCGAACACGTTCACTATCATCTTGAGTGACCTTCGATGTCACTGGGTCTCCTTGTCACATCCCTCGTTGATGCCAACAGCGAGTTCTAAGCTGAGGTCAACAAAACCCTGAGTCAGATGTAATTCATTCCGGATGATTCTGCCAAGATTCTTGCCAAGACACTGATCATCCGAAGCTCAAATGAGAAGGCCATCAATCGCGTTTAATAAATCCAGTCCGTCCTTCCCTAACTGCAACCTGCCGTCAACCGACGTACCGTTCGTAACTTCGCGTTTCTTCATTCCTGTTCATTTTAACCGGAGGGGTTGGGCAACCAACACGCTCCGCTTCGCAACACGACTCCCGATCAGTAGCCCGATATTCGTCGATAGCCCTTTTACAGGTGGCGGCCAACAGCTCCATCTTCTCATCAGGAGAGTCCGAAGGCTCAGACCCATTTAAATCTCTGTTGAATCGCTTCTGACACTAGTTAGAGGCTAATCTCATCGCCCCAAACATAACCTCACAATAGTCGCAAGCTTTTTGTCCGAAACGCTAGTTCATGGCCTTCGTTGCAGGAGCACCCTTAGTTTTTGGCTTTCGCGAAGAAGCACCAGAGTTCTTGGACACAGAATCCGTATTCTGGTCGGACAATTAAATTAAGATAACACACAATAAGTAAAATAAAAATACAAAGTCAAAAAAATAAACAAATATTCTTAACTGGAGGGAAAAAATTTCGGATAGATTACCCTCCGCGGAAGCAGCTGATATAAAAAATTAATAAAATAAATTAGAAATTTTTTATAAGCCCAATTTTATTCCAAAACTCGTGTACTAGGACTCCATAGCCGAATGTAAACAGCTGGAAGCTGTTATTAAACTCTTACCAAGTGTTATTAAACTGTTACTTCCTAGCAACCGTAGGTTATAATTCGGAATAATTATTTTAAGTCGTATAATTAATTAAAAAACGGACTATAAAGACAAAAGTCAACCTAAAACTGATCAGTAAATCAAAAATAATCAAAATCGCGTACAATCCTGCAAAAACAGGGACCCAAAAATGCGAAACGGGTAATCACCGGCATAACACCAATACTTCAAAATGGAAACACTGGAACACGATAAAAATTAAACAAAACAACACGAAAAACAATAATTCAAACCGAACAACGCAAATCGATATAAACTTTTAAAGAGCTCAAAAATACACGTCCGAAAATAGAATTTGAAAACCGGGTCTCAGTCTCGTCTCGATCCGGAGCCTCCTCGCTGATGGTTACAGGCTGCCATAGTATAAAAGATCCAATCGGGGGGCCGACCTGATTTATCACACGTACAGCTGATGAGCGGAAAGGCCCGTTTGGAGTCAAAGGTACATCCTTTTATATTTCAAATACAGGGAAAAGGTTGTTAATATTATATATATGTGTGTGTGTGTGTGTGTGTGTAAATGGGGGGAAAATGAAAAAGTAATAAATAGAAGAATTTACCAAAAAATAAACTATCCAGATCTCTGGTAACGAATTATCGTTTTATTCTCTTAAGGAACTGTATTTCAAAAAAAAAATTGTGGAAATAAGTCCTGGAAAGTAGAAAGACATAAAAAAATCGTATATGACTGCTGTTGAATTTGTAGCAGTCAAATATTTGTTAAAGATACGAAACAACAATATTTTACTGTGTGTTTTTATTAAGTCAGCACGAGAACGATGTTCTATAATGTGTTCGACGGTTAAAAAAAAAAAAAATTGAAAAACCTGTTGCGGCAAAAGACAACTTTAGAAATTCTGTGAGGTAAAAACGGAGTAAAGAAAAAAAAAACAGTTTTTTTTTTAATAGATAAAAGTAATAAAACGAACACGAAAGATCAAGAAGGTACGTGTTAACTGGTACACATCAATAAGGTACTTTAATGACTACTGACTTGAGATGCAAATATATCCAGAAAGAAAAATAAAACGACCGAAAGGTAGATTAGAGGAAGGGAGAGAAAGAAGGAGAAATAATGAAAAGAGAGGGAAATTACATAAGGTTAGGAGAGGGTTAAGTCAGGTTTATATTGTCAATTATCAACAAGCTCTGGGCAGAATTACCAGTGCCGCCTAGCTGGCACCCGACATAACACACAGAGACACCGTACAACATTAACGCTAATGGAAATAAATAACTTTTTTCTCTCTCTTAGTTAATTAACCAAGGACACAGTTAACGAGCAGAAGTTCCATATCCAATATACTCGTATGTTAGCTACCGCTTTATGAAAATGCAAATCTCGCAACGGAATAATTTAAAAATACTGCATTTTAGCCGCTAAATTATTATACACGTAAATTAATACAATACCGACAAGAAAAAAAATAGTAATCTAATTTGATTTACTTTTCTCACATCTGTTTTCTTGTAACTAACCGTTCTAAGATATTTAAAATACACATTTATTTTTTTAATAAGAACTGTAACAAATTAAAATAATAATCTATTCATTTCTGGTCAATTAAGAATAATATATATAGGCGTAATACTTTTTTAGATTAGATAATAATTATTTAAATTAGAAAAATAACTAAAATTTAAAAAATCTAAAACCTAAACCATAAGAGAAATGTTGGACGACTACAGTAAATTAAATAAATTCGTACATATATTTAGATTGTTAACGTAAAATGGCGGTAGAAGAATTTTGTTATTTGGGAAGTAAAATTACTAAAGATGGACGAAGCAGGAGCGATATAAAATGCCGAATAGCACAAGCTAAACGAGCCTTCAGTAAGAAATATAATTTGTTTACATCAAAAATTAATTTAAATGTCAAGAAAAGATTTTTGAAAGTTTATGTTTGGAGTCTCGCTTTATATCTTCCAAGTGAAACTTGGACGATCGGAGTATCTGAGAAGAAAAGATTAGAAGCTTTTGAAATGTGGTGCTATAGGAGAATGTTAAAAATCAGATGGGTGGATAAAGTGACAAATGAAGAGGTATTGCGGCAAATAGATGAAGAAAGAAGCATTTGGAAAAATATAATTAAAAGAAGAGACAGACTTATAGGCCACATATTAAGACATCCTGGAATAGTCGCTTTAATATTGGAAGGACAGGTAGAAGGGAAAAATTGTGTAGGCAGGCCACGTTTGGAGTATGTAAAACAAATTGTTGGGGATGTAGGATGTAGAGGGTATACTGAAATGAAACGACTAGCACTAGATAGGGAATCTTGGAGAGCTGCATCAAACCAGTCAAATGACTGAAGACAAAAAAAAAAACGTAAAATATTTTTTTTTTTAAATCCTTTGTCGAATAAATAACACTAAGGTTTTACAATTGTATTCGTGCCATAATGCAATTAATACGCAAATCGTAAGATAAAAGGAAGTTTTAAGTTTCAGGGAATCCGTTCAGATTGAATTTCTGAAGAAATAAATTAATACAATAAAAAAAAAAAATATTTATTTGTACCTTGCAGGTATCACGATTTATTTTTTCGGTACTTCTGTACGGGAACGGAAGCTTCGATGAGGCGATTATCAGATTTCCAGTTGTGAATTTGGAGAGGAATATTGTGGATCAGCCGAGTAGATTATAGAATGAATGAAGGTGTTCTTGTAAGGACGCAGAAGAATAGAAAGATGTCCACGTATATTATGAAAGCAAAAAAAAAGAAAAGATTAACTCGTTTTTTTTCGCACGTATTTCTGAAACGAAAAGAAACACCAAATTCTATATTTTATAATTAAAATTAAGAACATCAAAGTAATTTGAGGAAAATGATACGACTAGAAAAAAAACATTGTTAAAGCGATCTAGCATCGCTAACGTTCGTTTAAAGTATTTATCAAAATAAGAAGATCGCATAAAATAACCGCGCATTATTCGAGGTTTGAAAGAATCTGTTCCTGTCCCCGATGTTGGATCCACAAAATGTCAATTTCATAACGAATAAAAAAATATTGGTATACAAATCAATTTAATTTTTTATTACTTAAAAATAATAATACAATATTGTTTATTATAATAGTAATAAAATCCCAAAATTGTTTGATTTTGAAGATACAAATTAAATGCAGTGACTTAATTAAATATTACATTTGACAGACGGCGCATATCGACTAATAGACAGACTTAAAGAATACAATTATAGAATACATAACGAAAGAAGAGCTTCTGTTATATTTTATAACTATATAGAAATAAAAACGTATTTTATAGCGAATTAAAATTTGTTCTTTTCCATGTTTTTTTTTTATTTAAAATTTATTTGAAGAAAACTTGTAAGAATTACAGAAAATAGCAGATAAATGTACTCCGTTTTCAATGTTTCCCCGATGGTACGACTTCAGAATTCGTCGGTAGAATATATAAATATACAAAAAACTAATTCCATCGCTATACTGTGGGTATATAACTCTCGCTATATAATAAACAAAATGTATTACAATTTATTACCTTAGTTAAATCAAATAATTATATAAAAATTTAATAAACGTAACAAATAAATGAGAAGGGAAAATACGTATGTGAAATTTCTCGGAATCTCATAAGTCTGTTAACAAAGTCACAAACCGTTAAGAAAAATAGCTGTAAAACACGAGTACGGTGTAAACATATAATACAATATACGTTTGTATATTTTATTGTACGTTTATATAAAGCACTAGCTGCAGGGCGTGCCTACGGCACGCCTCCACAGCTAGGCCCTGGAGGGCGGCGTCTCGGAATTAGATTATTAGGTGTCCAAAATTGATTACTTCTTGTGTAAAATTTTTTTTTTTTTTTGAATGATGAAAATTGATATAAGGGCTTAACGAGTTAAATTAGAAATTTAACTCTAGAATTTGATACTAACGAATCGGGGTTCTCCGCTAGCGATCGGTACATTCCGGTGCCTACTTTTTGGTTATAGTTCATTATTTTTTGAAGAAACGCAATCACATAAATAAATGAAAAATATATAATTTTTTTTTATAATACCACACTTAAACGCACAAAAAGGTAAAAAGTAATTTTAAAACGGTATCTCAGAATGGATTTGACAACACGGTTTGATGTTGATATTTATTTAAATTTGAAGCTATAACTTTCACATAATCTTATATATCACCAACAAAGATTGTTGTCAAATCCATTCTGAGATACCGACCTAAAATGATCTTTTTCCTATTAGTATGTTTAATTTAAGACCGGTATTTAAATTTTTTTTTTTACAAATTGTATTATTTGCTACTTTTTAGTGCATTTAATACAAGATGATTTTTAAAGTTTTTTTAATATATTTTTTATTTTCTACTTTATAGTCTTCTTAAGTTTATACTTCACAGCTGCGCTAGCGCACCGGTTTCGGGGTATTTAGCGAAAGATCGGATCGGTACGTTTTACGGTAAATCAAAACATTTAAACGAGCGCTAAACGATTTAATTTCCGGATAACAAAGATCCGGTCGATTAAGAGTGTATCCGATGCGTTAAACATTTAGCGCTTGACCTGCTGATACATACGCCGTTTGAATCGTGAAAATCTGACGAGCGGTTGCCGAGATATTAAGGTGGTACCCTATCGCACCCCCCTCAGATCCGGTTAAAAAGTATAAAATTATCCCAAAAATTCGATATAATATAACAAGTATATACCCGACCACCACGAGACATGTACTAACGAATCGGGATTTTCCGTTAGTGATCGGTACATTCCGGTGCTAAGTTAAAGGGGATGCACACACAGACACACATACAAATGTTGTTTATTAGGATAAGATATTACATAATCTCAACTACAGCGACTAATAGAATGAACCTAGCAAATTAATTCAGAAATTGGATGCTACAAATTCAAATTTTATGTAAAATAAAATCCAGGATGTTTGATAACGGTGTTATGTGCTAGGTCAAGACAGAGATTAAGTTAGTGTTGTGTGCCCAAAGCATCTTTTACAATCAGGTAGATTTCATAAAAAGGCTACATATTGTAATGGCTACCATTATTCGACTTCCGGAAAATTTCGACTTACCTTCGCGTTTCACATCCCCCAGACCCCTAAAACCACCATCGACTCAAATGTTGAAAAATGAATATATATATATATATATACATTTTTCAGTTTCTTGTCGACACAACTGCCGTAATTTTGTGCCAATATCTGTAAAATTGATACATAAAATATAACGATCAAAATCTCGATCGGGTTCGTTAATGGGCAAAATCGGATCATGGAGTGGAAATGGGGGGGCTTTTTCGAAAAAAACGAAATATTGATATAACTTTCTTATTAAGTAAAATATCGAATTCCTTTAAAATTCCTACTATTCTCTGGATACGGGCCTAAAACTTATTTAAGAAAAGGTTTTTTATATCGCCAATCATTGGTCCACGGGGTGCAACAAAATTGAGTTTTGAAGACCAAAAAAAACATATCTCCCTTAATAGGCGCAATATCGAATCGCTTGTTATTTCTCTAAACATTACCTAAAACTTTTGACTGCAACAATTTTTTATATGACCAACCCTTACCCCAAGAGATGACCAAAATATTGCTGGAATTGTGAGAAGATGGAGCTTCTCGTATGCTAAACACGTGAAACTTTTTTCACATGCAACCATTGTCGTAATTTGAAGTTTTTCTAAACTTTAAGATGGAATCTTTTTATCTCCTACTTAGCACCGGTGAAATCTACCACCGCCTTCCGGCGTGCCAAAACTTCTTTTTTTTTTTTTAAATACAGTTCAGAAACATAAACTGTATAAATTAATACTGTATAATCATGCTAATCTATATCTTATATTAATAGAAATTATAAATCTTTTGGTAAACTTCATATTTTACGGAAAAATATACCCGCATAAAATTTTTCCGAATGAAAGTTGAACACCCTGAATCAAATCGACTGACCCCGTGCAAAATTGGAAACGACATATACGTGTTATACCTGGGAGGTCAACCGTCTTTGTTTCAGTTCCCTGATATATCGTATTTCTATGGTATCCAATTTTGCTCTGCGGGAGTCTGTTTGATTTTACCTGGGGGTGTCAAGCAAATTTCAAATCATCTATACGACCCTTATCTTAGCAAAACAGGTTATTCATTATCAATACGTGATTCAGAAATTCCGGATTATTGCGATTAATATTTCTTGTAAAATTAATTCTTAGGTATGTTGTATTTAAAGTGACAGACGAATTACGTTTTGAGCTAATAAATGAAATATTGAACTTTTTTTGTGAACTTTCTGTTACTTATAGTACGTTTTAAGCAGGTTAGGGACCCCAACTTTAAAACATCATCATAAGAATTTATAGTAAAATAGGGTATTTATCGTTAAGTTAAAATAAGAAAGTATTTTCATACAGACTATAATAATTTAAAGTTTTCAGAAACCCGTCGTTTTCTAGCGACATGCGCCAAGGAATAAATATATCATTTAAAAATTGAAATATATTCCGTTAGTCAGATTCCCGATTTTATATTTCACGCCCGAAGCCGAAGAACAGCCCGAAAACGAAAATTTCTTTTGTCCACGACGATTTCTTTAAAATTTCACCGGTAGTCAAAAGTTAATATTAAATTAACTTACAAACGAAAAAGAAATACTAACAATTCACGTACACTAAAATACGCTAAGAACGCACCGAACTGAATAACCGGTAAATAAATCGATCTATCCGGTAAATCTGACTAAACAATATTTTATGAGGTTGGATATCTGCAGCTGCCACAGAATTTCGAGAATAATCAAGGAATGTGAATTCTCAGGTAACTTTTCACTATGTAATTGACCAACCGAAGAACTACGAGCGGTATGTGACCCGCTACCAGAAGGACCCTTGAGGCGTTTCGTTTTGATTGAGATTGTCCACCTGCATTTGCTGTCCCTAATTCCATAGATCGCCCTTCCACCACATTCTTATACAATTCATTCTTTTCTTCGTTTTTGATCCATCTTCCTGTTGTATCCGGTAAGTTGAGTTAAAACCTGCTGGATTAGAAATCATTCGTCGAACATTTAGAGTACTATGCAAAACAAAAAGTTACTGGGTTTTCATAATAAAAAGACTTACATGAAGGAGATCCTCAGGAAACTTATTTTATTTCTTAAAAATACATAAATTCAAAGCGTTAAAAGAAACACGTATTAAATGTTATTTTTCGTACTTTGATTTTTTTCTGTAACACTTTTTTTTCTTTAAAAAAGACCCTTAAAATCTCACTGGTTATTTCAAAGAATTAAATTTTTTTAGGCTCGAGCGGTTGATCAGATCACTTACGAACAAACTGAAGAAGTTTACGAAAAAATAAATATGTATTTTTTGTTTTGTTTTTTACGAATGCATTTAGTTTGAATGTGTTACCGTGTATCTAAATTCTGATTTTCAATAATTAATTTTCACAAGCGGTTATATGTAATTTTTATATTTCCATTCGTTATTTTTTCTCTCCAAATAACTATTAAAAGATTGATGCGATCGATCCGGATTACTTGTACGTTCTGAATGTTTGAAATCCGCTTTAAATGGTTTATACTTTATCTTATTATATATTACGAATAAATTAAAAGACAGCAAAGAAAATAATTTCGTCTATTTAATAAATATTAGAAATCCCTTATCCTTTAATAAAATTTAAAAATGCCTAATGACAAACACATGTAGTAAAATTCAATAACGAACGGTAGAGGCATAAAGGGAGGAACAAAAAAAAGAATTCTATGTTTTCTTAGAAAACGTTCTATACATTCAGAAGGGCGGAGTTCGATAACGACTGGAGTCGGTCGACTTTTCAGAATGCGGTGTAGAGATTGTTGATGTCTCTTTGTTACTGAATATGGTGGCCGCTTTTGAATGTCGTATCGACTGCTTGTGTGGTCATTGGAATTTCTTATTGTGTAGCGTATAGGGAATTTAAAAAATTCTTTACACCTTTCACTTTTCAATATATTAATTATAAATATCATTCGTTATTATTAAACTTATAACGAACGATTCCAAACGTTTACAAATAGTATCTGAAAATTAATTGAAATATTATTAATATTAAACGTAAATTTATTAATTTATTTAATTTTAGTCGTAATGGTTTTATAAAAATAACAGTGTTAAACTATCCGTGATGCTTTGCTTCAGTTTTTCTTATTATTTTTTTTAAAGCGTAATATATTTATGCACTTATAAAATTTTAGAACGTTCACATACCGGCTATTTGTACCTCCGGCTGTGGAAAATGACCGTATTATTAGAGCTCACAATTTGTAAAAATATAATAAAAAAAGAAATATTTTCTTAGCGGGTCCAAAATAATAATAAATAAATAATATTAACTTTAACGGATTAGTTAAACTGTCGAAATTGTGTGCGTTTCGTGCGCCCGGAATAATTAACAAAACGAATGTGTCTTAGTAAAAAATAAAAGGTACTGTAAACTAATATTGAGGTCGACAAAAACGATTAACGAAACGTGATAAAAAAATACTACGTGACAGTGGCACCATCTCTTACGCATACCGTAGTCGGATAGTAAAATTACGAACATTTGCACCCGACGATTTGTTTGCTTTTTGTGTTATATATCCGAAGACAAGAATCGTATCTGACAATGAGTCGGAGAGAGAGAGAGAGACAGGCAGCGCTAGTAACAGCACCGTTACAAGAAACGTTTCTTTACTGCTTGTTACCACTGACTCGGCGTGGCTGACGTTCGCTCGGCTTAATGACGAGTTTCCGCTTGCCTGCTTTAATTACGATCCGCGCCGACATTTACAAGCACCTGCCGGAGTCGGTAGAGGCAAGCCGACGTTATATTCATGCTTTTCGAATATCTTCTCCTCCTCCAGCCAACAGCCGACACAGACAACAACAACGCAGCAAATGCTTAAGAGTTATACCTTTGTTCTGTCTGCCGACTGATGATGATTACGATGACTATAATGCGGGACTGTTAAAAATCTTTTACTTGGAATTTTAATAATTTTACGTTTAAAATAATCTAAAATACTTTCAATAAAAATAACTAACAAACCCCCATAAATAGTTGTGCCGATTGTATAAACGCCTAAAACGCTAAAAGTGCCTTTTTTTAGTGTAATGTCTTTTTACGAAGAAGGCATTACATTTCGTTTAATAATATATGAAATTTATTTTATAAACTTACACGTACACAGGCCCAGAGTATAACTGAAAACCCGATCTTCATGTAGTAGAAAAGAAATTTTTAAGCTGAGGAATCCCCATTTTTCTCCCAAGAGAATTGTTAATTAATTTACTCTTTGCTTCCCTTTTCAGAAGAACTTTCAAGAATAAATATGCCAAATTTCAGCTTAATTTTGCGAAAATACTCAAAATCTTATAAATTGAGGTACTTTTTCAATCGGTTTCAATTGTAAAATTAATTACTTTTTTTTACAAATAGCATCGATTTTAAAAAGTCTTAATTTAAAGAACTGAAAATTATTTTCATTTAACCTTTTAAGATTTTTTTTAACGATCTTTTATTTCTTTTACTTCATGTTTATTTTATTTTACAAGGTTTAGTTTCATATGAATTTAAAATACGGATAGACTTACAAAAAAACACGAACGGGTTCAAATAAAAGAAGAAAAAAGCAGCCGATTAAAAGACTGCTACCGAGGGTGAGCTTAAGAATCTTGCCGTTGCGAGACTTAGGAATGCAGGAATTTGCAGTTTTTTTTTCAATCGATTTGTTAAAAAACATCTTCCACTGATATTACCTGAGGAATAAACTTACAATTGGACCGACTGGAGAAATTCCTCCAGAACATCAAGGTCGAGTTTTGAAGAAAAATGAAACAACAGACGTAAAAATACAAGAAAGATATAACTTTTAAAAAAATAGATAATTTTAAATTGTTATTTTGAAAAATCTTGTTAAATTTAATAACGAAATAAATATTACGTAAGAAATATTTACATTTTCCATTTCCCACGCACAACAAGCTTATTGTGGTGATGTCATAAAAAACAAAAAAAAAATGTTAAGGATATTTATGGGGAATGAAGGATTGAAGCCTGGAAATCATAATTTAATGTTTACGTAATTTAAGGAAGGCGCTTATACTATTCGGTTTATATTAACTACGCCATTAAAGATTCGGTAATTCACGTTAACTGATGTTATGTTAATTCTAGCGTTTCAATTTGTAAGCGACTTTTACATTTTTGTAATAATTCTTAATACGTGATATATAAAAAAAAGTAATTGCGAAAATAGATATTAGAATGTGTACTTTCACAACGAATGAATGATTTAAAACTGTAACATCAGAGGAAGTATTTTATTCTCCACCTACATTCAGAAAACAACGTTAGCAGTAATAATATTACTTTTTTATTATCTCGTAATATTAATACAGCTACTGTATTTTTTTTTTAAATTTTAATAAATTATTCAATTTTGATTGGTTGAAACAATAAAGCAACAGACGCTTCTAAGGTTAATAGTGCTTGTTTTGCGCTTAAATCGAAGTTGAAGACCCTTCATTAATCGCATAAGAATGAAGATATTTTTATGTAAGCTACTTAATAGTAATTTGTTAATCGTTCACCTTCACGAGGTAAATATCGATACAAAATTTAAAAAAAAAACTTTTAACCAATCATATACCAAATGCGTAATTGCTAAAATCAACTTCAAACAAAAACGTAGCTACTAATATCCTTCCAAATATTTTCATTAATTACGAAAGGATAATAATGGCGGTTTCTGTATTAATTTTTTTTAAAGTTAATAATAATTCCAACAGAGTATTGTTTGTTTAAAAGAAATGCTTTTTAATCATAAGAAATAATAATCGATTCAGGCAGCGGTCTAGCTTTCTTCTTTCTATTATACTGTTTACTTGTAGAATTAATTTTAAAAAAACCGATGAAATTTTTTTTAAATTTAAATAATCAAAAATGAAAACGTCTATTTAATACTTAAGTTATAATATCGATAAAGAATTAAAAGTTATATTAACAGTTATACAGTTTTTAAACTATTACCGTGCTTATTAATTTTGTTAAATCTAATAATGATATAAATATTAAGTAAGAAATATGTTAAGGACATCTGTGGGGAGGGAAGGATTAAAGCCTGGAAACCATAATTTAATGTTTACGTAATCTAAGGAAGGCGCTTATACTAATCAGCGTATATTAAATTCCCGATTAAAGATTCGGTAATTCATATTAATTTATTTTATATTAAATCTAACTAACGTACAACTTCTAAGCGATTTCTTTTCATTTTTGTAATAATTCTTAATACGTTATATTTATTTATTTTGTCTTAAGTCATTTGACTGGTTTGTTGCAGCTCTCCAAGATTCCCTATCTAGTGCTAGTCGTTTCATTTTGGTATACCCCCTACAAACTACATCCATAAAAACTTGTTTTACATATTCTAAACGTGGCCTACCTACACAATTTTTTCCTTCTACCTGTCTCTCCAATATTAAAGCGACTATTCCAGGATGCCTTAAAATGTGGTCTCTTCTTTTAGCTATATTTATCAAAATGCTTCTTTCTTCATCTATTTGCCGTTATATGATATATAACGTATATTTATACGTTATATATAAAAAAGAAACTGTGAAAATACATCTTAGAATGTGTAATTCACAGTTTCACAATATCGTTAAGTTTTTCAGTGTGATAAATTCGATAGTCTGTAACAATCCGTTATTGTGTATATAATCCGAAAACGTAAGATTCATTTGTACGGCCGGATTTCTAGCATGAATGAAAAAAACTCGTAAAACGTATCCTCCATCTACATCAAAATTCAAAAGAACAATATTAAAAAAATCTGATGTGGACTTCCTTGTACGCCTATTAAATTATATATACACATTTTTTTTTTTAAATGAAAAGTACATACAATTTTATTTCATTAATAACTTCCGATATTTTTTCTTTTTTTTTTTATTATTATTGAATGATTATTGTACTTTTTTTAATAATCAGACGTTAATAATTTTAATAAATCAATATATTTAAATTAAAAAAAAAAGTTAAAAAGAAAAGAAAAATAGATGAAATTGGATTCAAACCGATGTGTTTTCCCCTTATAAAATCCAAATATTTCATTAATTAAAATTTCATTTGGCTATAACTCTGGAACCAATGAAAATAAGTACCACTTATGATACATCGTTGAAAAACTCTCAATGAGAGCTTATTACAGAAGTTAAGAGACAACCCAAAATCCAATGTTTTTTTTTTATTTTGGGTTTTTTTGGACACTTTTGGTCCAGTCAATAGCAACCAAAAGGAAAGGTGCACAACAAGATGTTACAACAGTCCTAAATCCAAAATTTCAACATCTTACAGCTAATCGTTTTTGAGTTATGCGATATACATATGTACGTACGTACAGACGTCACGGCGAAACTAGTCAAAACGGATTCAGGGATGGTCAAAATGGATATTTCCGTTAAAATATTATAACCGAAATTTTTCCCGATCGCAATAATTCCTTTACTTCGTAAAAGAAAGTAAAAAGGACGATATCCGTAAATATGTGCAAGAAATAAACACCACCGATGAACAAACAGAAAACAGAATACATTTCGAAACAAAATCAAAAATTTCAGTGATTCTTACTAAAAAAACACGTCAACAACACCTGGCGTGGCTGAGGAGAAAAAATAGCTCGGTTCACAAAAATTATTGAAAAAGATTACAATCGTACGTAAAATTGTTGACGCGATCCAAAGAAGACTAAAAAGAAAGGAAAGAAACGGTTGAATAAGAAATTATATTTTTTTTAGATCTAGAATTCGGCTAAATAAATTAATTGATCTCCTTGAACTTTACCTCTATAGATATATAAATGCATTTAATCTTTTTTCTATTTTTTAGTGCGGCGTTGTTTGAAGAAGTTTCAAGACCTTGAATCTTTTCCTCTAATTGAATAATACTTACCTGGCCATCAACATTTAAATTCGTTGTTAAAGAACAATTTTATATATATATATGTGTGTGTGTGTGTGTGTGTGTGTGTGTGTGTGTGTGTGTGTGTGTGTGTGTGTGTTTCCTTATTTATTTTATTTTTTATGAAAATAATATTTAGATTTTTTATAAAGGTTTCAAGACCTTTGATTATTTATCAAGACGAATATGCTGCAATAGTTCGGTATATTTAGTGTTAACAAGAGATATTCTTATGAAGAGTAGCGCAGTAGCTTAGACTCCACGCATCGATTACATTGTATCTTCACCATTATTATACACCATAGATTACCATATTATAATTAATAAATAATATTTATATTCGTCACTTAAATTCAATTTTTACGCTGTATTAATTGACCTGTTATTTTCTATTTAGATTAATCGACAACAACAATTTGTAACCTGCTTTTCACTTAATCCTAACAGGAGAAGTTATTTATAGTAGCACGACTTATAAAGATGACGTGCAACAGTATAAAAAATAAAAGAAACAAATCAAATCATACGTGACGTAATCAATAGATATGTTCATGTAACGACAAAATATTTTCGTATAACTATTTAAATTATGTACCACGAAAAAGTACTGAACGAATCCAAATAAAGATATTTTTTAGTTATCTATTTATCATGAGATCCTGTGTATTGTAATAGTAATAGGGATCTCGACATACATGAAAACAAAAAAGATCGCTTCTCGTTGACAAAATTAATTTTAATTGTTTTACTCAGTCTAGCCTTGAAAATTCTGTCTTAAATTTTTATCATTTTACTTGCACACATCCTACCAACAGATACCTAGCTCAACGGTTTAGAATTCATTTTAATATTTCATACGCCACAAAATTTAGAAAAGTTTTTATTTTTTTCAAACAACAATATTCAAATTACTTCCCTTAGGCAGCTATACACCGGCGGAGTCGTTGTTCCCACCCCTGGTAGCTGCACTGGAAGGCTTCAACTGGTAGGTCTTTTAAATGGTCGTTCACAGCCTTTTGAATGTTCTCCAGAGTTCTAAAATGACGTCCTTTTAAGACATGTTTCAATTTCGGGAAAAGGAAAAAGTCACAAGGATTCAAATCGGTTGAATAGGGGGTTGAGGAACCGTACCAATGCGTTTTGAGGTCAAATATTCCCTGATGGAAATGGCCGTGTGACAAGGAGCATTGTCATGATGAAGCACCCACTTGTCTGCAATGTCTGGTCTCACGCGAATCACTCTTTTCCTGAGCCAAGGATACCTTTGTAAAACACTTGGTTGACAGTCTGTCCTGGAGGAACAAATTCTTTACGCACGATATCCCTACTGTCAAAAAAGCAAATCAGCACGGTTTTGATCTTTGATGTGCTAATTCGACATTATGTCGGTCGAGGAGATGACGGAGTGTGCCACTCTTCGCTTTGCCGCTTTGTTTCAGGATCGTACTCAAATATCCAGGATTCATCACCTGTGATCACACGATTGAAGAATTTTTGGTCGTTGTCAGTCCTCTCAAGAAGATCAACGCACACGTTTCTTTGATTGTCCTTCTGTTCCGTTGTAGGGGTTTTCGGCACCAATTTCGCACAAACTTTTCGCATGTCCAAATCGTTTGTCAAAATTTGATGTACGGTGAAAGTGTTTAAATTTAACTGTTCACTCATCATCCTTATTGTTAAACGACGGTCTTATCTCACAAGAAACGTCACACGCTCAACGTTTTCGTCAGATTTTGAAGTTGAAGGTCTCCCTGAGCGATGTTGATTAAACGTGTTCTCGGCCTTACAAAAATGATTTGTGCCAGCGGAAAACTTGTGCTCTTGATAAGTAATGTTCCCATAGGCCTGTTTCAACTTTTCAAAGGTCACACTCGCGCGCGGATTGCCTAAGTTTAACGCAAAACTTGATCGCACAACGTCGCTCTAAATTCCAATGCTCCATTTTCGTAACACAACCAAAACACAACTTCACTGATGGCGCTGTCAAAAATAATGTGTTGGCTAAACGGAGTTAAAACTCGTACTGACAATGTGGAAGGGATCAACAAACCGGTCTAGCACAGACCGGTAGATACAGCGTTCCAAGATCGCTCGCAGTGTTACCAACCTCATTACGTTTCTCACACACCTCGTATATATGACCTAATAACATAAAATCGTTGACGATCAGAAATATGTCACTACCATTACATTTATATACTGATCTCGAAGAATAGTCGGCCGGATGAATAAATTAATTTGGAAATTGGGCTTAAATTAAATAGCAACCCTAAAAGTCTCTTAAGTTATAGTCTTTTTTTCACTTTTTACACGTTCATATCCTCAACCGTTATTGTTTTCTTAGGGATTTTCTGCGATTTTTAGGGATTTTTCATTAGTAGGACTGGTACCAATGATGTGGAGATCTGTCAAGTTATTCTGTCGTTAGTATTTGTGTTTGTACTGTTTACTGAGAGACACCTTTGAGAAAAATCCTTCTAGGATGTACTTTAACGATACGTACATGCAAATACCGTTTAAAAAATGATTGTCGTGCGAGCGTGTGTTTGTTCTGAATAAAGTAACTGATAACATAGAAAACCGTCAAGATTGAAGAGGGCTCAAACCCGGGTTCGTCGATACAAGTATTTTATGTTGAAATGTGGTAAGTTGAACGGTTAATTTATTTTTCTTAAGCAGAGGTAACAAATATTTTTGAGGTAATTTCCAGAGCTACCTCGTCAGATTTAAGTTTTTCATTCCTTCATTGTTCTCAAAATCTTTCCGTAAACATTGTATGAAAACATTTTCCAATCTCGGTTTTATTTACAAGTAATAATGAATAATATAATTTAAATTAATTGTTAGCACGAATTTATTGACAATTGCACTTTCCACAACGAACGTGTATTTATAAAAATGTCATCGGCTATTCGTACGAAAAAAGGAATTTTATGTCACTGAATTTTTTTTATATTTCTTCATGAAATCATTAATTAATCATTTCTAAGAAAACCCGTAGACTCTCGCTGTCTTCGTTCTCCAACTGTAGCTACATTCCAAAGATTGTTTGGTGTTTTAGGCTGTGTGTGTGTGTGTGTGTGTGTGTGTGTGTGTGTGTGTGTGTGTGTGTGTGTGTGTGTGTGTGTGTGTGTGTGTTGTGTGTGTGTATATATATTACAGTAGGCTTTGACTGTATGGAGGTGAGGTCGGAGCTAGTTTTGTGTTGGTGTGGTGTTGGCGACATAGAGGAGGTCACAACAGAACTAAACAGCACAGGCGGGACATATGACAAGCGCCACCCAAGGTGAAGTTAAACCTTGCCACTGGAACAATACTCTTTTATATTCTTAAATAAAAAAAAGTTTTTATTTTTATTTCTTTTAATATTTTATTAGAGTACGAGTAGCATAACAGAAATTAACTTAATGCGTTTAAAAGAATTTTTTTTATTTCTTAAAAAATAATGTCGCTAACCGTGCTGTTTATGTTATGAAAACATTTATATATGTTAATCGCCATACCCGTAACAAAACAGCTCGATATGAGACACCAAAAGTGGCTTTCCATTCCCAAGATAAAACAATAATGTAGGACGTACTACTCGGTACAAGTTTGATTTAATCAAATTTGTATCATTTTTCATTAGTTTAAAAACAAAAAAATTACAGAAATAAAATTTTTAAACGAATTATAAGCAAAATATGTCGTAGAATGTAGAACTATTAAAAATACAACAAGTGAATATCGGATACGTTAGAGAAAGCAAGACTAAGACGGTTCAGACATGTCAAGACGTCGAGATAAGAAAGAACAGCGTCATTGAATTAGAAGGCAAACGAAAAGGCATCGAGAAATTGAAACGCTGGGTAGATAAAATAAAAAGTAGCAGCAAAAAAGGAGTTAATCCAAAGAATTAGCAGTGAATTTTAAAGTTCAAAATTTTACTTTTATCCATTTAACAGTAGAGAATATTAAAATAACGTACGGTAACGGATAAAAATTTCGAGTAAACATTGTTATTTTTGCATCTATACATTTTTAGCTCCCAAATTCAAAATGAAAATAGATATCGATTTAGAATTGTATGTACCTGCGTTTTTGTCCTTATTTTGATTAATTTTTCTATATATACATATATTCTATACGTATTTAATGATTACACGTATTCATGTTTTAGAGAAATTAATCAAAATAAGGACAAAACACACACACACACACACACATATATATATATATATATATATATATATATATATATAGCACCACCAATATTATATCGCATAATCATAATTCAAATAAAATTTATTTGCAGTTTTTAAAAATTAATATTATTATTTAAAAATAAAAATAAAATAAAAACGTTTCATCAATCTCTCCTTGTCACAAATTAGGACTTAAGTGTTTTTTTGGCGATTTGAACGTAGAAATACAAATAAAGAGCGGTTTACCTGCCTCCTTCGGCCAGGAGGGTAATGTAATACACACCCCTCCAGGACCAAGGGAAGGAGGGAATTTTTTTAGTATAGAAATGATAAAAAATTAATAAAAGAATACGTAAGATTCAAAGGTTATTAACGATATTCAACTGTCATATTTATCGCCGGGAGAATTAAATTTTAACCTCTACGTTAACGCAAGGAAAGTTTAGTGAAATGCAGCAGATTTTAATGAAATTTCAAACGTGTCTTAGTAGCCCTTCACTAGAGAAAGATTATTTAAAAGTTATTTAACCTATTCTATACATCACAAAGAACGTAAATTAAAAATCGAATAACATATAAAAAATACTTAATAATTTTGTCGGTGAAATATTTATATGTAATTTTAACAAGGTTTAACTTCTATCCGTTATATACGTTGAGTTAATAAAATTTATTTACCTCGTACTTCGGCGGTTTTACGCGTACATTTTTTCACAATTATTAAAAAATTAGTTTTTCGCATTTTACTGTCTTATAATCGATTTAAAATACTAATATTTATATATTTTTGCATTTTAGTAAAACGTACAGCGGTGTTATTGAACCGACCCGACAGTTAACGCTTAGTTATTGCGTAACGATTATTACAAAATTTTAATTTTGGCCACCGACGGCCGATCTCACCCATACGTGTATTATTTTAATCCTCTAACGATGCTTAATCCGAATCCGAAACAAAAAAAGTTCACATAAACATAAACAGAGTGCTGCATGAAACGATCCAACATTTGTTTTGGCAATAATTGTTTAGGTTAATAAATTATTAATGCTGAAGCGAGAGCAGTTCACGAATACCTTGAACTGGTATTCATGGGAATATAGCTTGTGGCATTCGCATCGGTGGGATCTTGGTCGAGGCTTAACTGAAAGATGTCATTGCCGAGGTACTGCAGATGACCTCCGATAAAGCCCATAAGAGCTGCATACAGAGGAGGTGGCGTGGCGACCGAAACCGTCACGTGGAAGGTATCTTCCCGTTTGGGATCGGTTCATGAATGTCACGATTGTAAATCAGAAGAATGTCCCGCGTACAAACGTCCGCGGACCTTCTAAGTGGTTAGATTATTGATTCCCAAAGTGGTCCAGGTGGACCCCCAGGAGTCCACGGGAGACTCGACGGGGGTCTACGTCGTTGGCGTGACAAAAAAATGGGGGTTCACAATTCGTAAGCGGGGGTCCACGAAAATTCATCTGGTTTCAGTAGTGAAGAACTAAAATGTTGGCTTGACTTTGGGTATCAATCTAGGCAGATGTTTTGAGAAGCTCAGCGACTGTTACTTGCTTATTCCATATTCAGTACAACGAACGTGTCTTGCAAAGCGCCGCCGCTGCCGTCCGCAACGCTTGTTTGATAGCGTTTCCCTCGTCATATCTTGTCGAAAAAATTTTTAGTGTCGTTACAAACCTTTTATCACTAAAAAGGAGCAGATTCAATATCACAGAACGGGGAGATTTGCGCTTATTCCTAACAAAACTGAAGCCAAATATTGATAATTTGCTGTCAGTCCATCAAGTACATCCCTCCCATTAAAATTGTAACTATTTTGTGATTGTCATTGTAGAAATTACATTACGTTATTAATGTTTAATTTTAAGTATACTACGACAATTTTATTATATTACATTGCAATACGATAACAATAATAATTAATAGCGTAATGATTACATATTTGAATAAATGCAACACAAAAAAATATACTATTTTTCTTTTGCTTTTTACCACTCTGAATGGGAAGTTTTCTAAATGAAATAAGTGAGAATCGATTGCTTTCTTGTGCTCTGAGTAGATGTCAAAAATGTAAAGTTGGATGGAAGCATTTTTTTTGATCGGCCAACTTTACTTTTTTGACATCCACTCACAGCACAGTCAATCAAAAAGTTAACCGATCAATTCTCACTTTTTTTCGGAAGTTGTTAGTTTGTGGAACTCAGCCGTAACGCAAATTTTCATAGTTAGATCTAATCTTCACATTTTCCGTCGACTGGAAATATGGTAGATATGTAGCTGCAGGGGGTCCACCGGAACCAGCAAAATTTAGAAAGTGGTCTATGAGAAAAATAAGTTTGGGAACCTCTGGTTTAAACAGACCAGAGAAGTAGGAGTTGAACTTTCTGTGCGTTTATTCTGGTCAGTTTTAGATTTGTTTCACGTTTATTATTTTAGGTTGGTTTTAAGCCTGCTTTTTTCAATGTGTTATTATTGGCTTAGTTTTTATTTCTGTGTTTCGTGTTTTGGTTTCTGTCTGACGTTTTATTTTTACTTAGATTAGACAGTTATACTTGTTGTTTGTCGTTGTCTGTTTTTTTTATGTTTTGTGTTCAATAGGTTTTTGTTCTGGGATTAGCGTTTACAGTTTGTGTGATTTCTTTAGCGTTCCGTTAGGTTTTTTTTTTTATTTTTAATAGTTTGTTTTGCGTGTATTTTAGGTTTGTTTGATGTTTGTTAATTTACTGATTAGCTTTGACCTCGTTTTTGCTGCGTTTCGTGTTTTGGTTTGAGTTAGGTGTTTCGCGTTGATGTTTTGTTTAGTTTACAATTTTAAATTTGTTTATAGTTTGCTTTACGCTTTCAATTTTCGAAATGGTTAGAGCTTGTTTTACGTGTAGGGCTCACCCTCCCTTGATTAGGATTATAGGTCGGCTCGATCGGATTGTCCTGTTTAGGACCTCTTAAGATTATTGTTCCTTGGATCCGTGTTAGGCGTGGTACGCCGATGGGAATGTCGATTGTGGAATCGCATCGGTGTCAAATTGACAGTTGCCAGACCGGAATGTTTTGAGGCTTTCGAACCGATAAAGGCCCTAAGGTAGGAGACGGCGTGACGCCCGGATCCGTCACATGGCGGGCGGATGTCTTTGAATGTCATGAATATTAGTCTCTTCTCATTTCGAGTGCACTATTTGTGTGTCTTTCGAAGATGTCTGACAAAGGAAGATGACTGTTGAACGGCGCGTAAATACTGTGTTGTTTTTAAAGGGAACGAAAAGCGTGGCGCTTACACAAAGACGGTTGCGTCCCCTTTTCCAACTCGTTTAAAACAATATTTAGACTTTACGAAAAATTTAATAGTGACGATTGAGTATTTGAGAGTAAGCGCGAACGTCCTGCCGATGTTCCTTCTCGACAGAACGTCGAAGCTGTCAGAGCAGCGTTGCTGAGGAGCTCGAGCCAATCAACAAGAAAAGCAGCGGCACAACTTGGGATTTCTAGGCGAACTGTGCAGCGAATTTTAAAATCGATTGCATTTTTACCCGTAAAATTAACAGTTTTGCCTAAACTAACGGTCGACAACAAATAACAACATACTTTAAACATCAAAGTATGGCATTCACTGAACGGGCTGTGTACCAAGATGTATTGTTTAACAATGTTTGGTTTTCAGATGAGGCATATTTTCACCTAGACAAGGTTGTTAATAGACAAAATGTACGTTTTAGGCTTCCGAAAATCCACAAGTGCTTCATGAAAAGGTGCATCACGCTCCAAGAATTACGGGACGGGCCGCTATCTCAAGTCATCGGTAATAGGACCATTCTTTTTTGATCAGTGAACGTAACATGCTGCGTTTATTACGCAGCATGTTACGTCCACTGTTCAAAATAATTATCTAAAATAATTATCTGTTCAAAATAATATCTAAACATGCTGCGTAAAACGCAGCATGTTTAGATATTATTTTGTTCCTCAGCTGCTTGCAAAAGGGTTTCGATTAGAAAACGTGTGGTTCATGCAGGACGGAGCCAGACCACACACCGCTAATGTTTTAGACTTTCTGCATGAAACTTTTAACGCAAATGTCATTTCAAACCGATATCCTAATCGTTTTGCGCGTGGACAGAACTGGCCCCGAACAGTCCTGATTTGAATCCGTGTGATTATTTTCTTTACGGATTTCTAAACGAAAATATTTTTCCTAAACATCTTCGTACAGTGATGGAACTGCGAGACCTGATCATCGAGACGTGCAACGAGATAAACGAGGATATATGTGTCGTCCGGTTATTAACAACATAGGAGTTCGTGTTGAAGAAGTTGCTAGACGTGATGGTGGTCATGGAGGTCATACTGAACATGTGATAAGCAGAACAAAATTTCCAGGAATAAAGTAAACACGTTGTATTTTAATTTTCTGTATTGCGATTTAAATAATATTTTTTAAAACCAAAACCAGATGTTGGATCAATTCGTGCGCCACTCTGTACATATTTAATACAATAAGAAACTGTTCGTTCGTTGAAAAATATCGAAACACCTACTGGAACATAATGTATTGTAAATATAAGCGAATTAATATTTAATATACCGTAATGAGTCGCGTGAACATTTTATAAAAAATAACTTTTTTTAAATCTTAAAATTAAAAATAAGGAGGAGTCAAACGAAGAAACGTTCGTTAGAATTTACATAACCAAAGAATGAATGAGGTTACGGAAAGGGTTTTTTTTTTAGAAACAAGGCGGGTCATGGAACAAACCAAAGTACAGTTTGTGGTATAATTGATGTAATTAAAAAAAATAAATGAAGAAAAAAAATTTTAAAAAAAAACCCGTTTGCGTGTTAAGTTAATAATAACCGCTGTGCTTGTTTACCGCTAATGAGGATTCATGCAGCAAGCGACGGTAGTAGTTCAGTATCGGGTCGTTTTAAAATTCCTTAACTGGTAATAGTCATAAAATAAAATCATCGCTTATTGCTTCTCGATATACATAAATGGTACTTTTCCCTCTTTTATTTAACGAGGTACCAAAGGTAGAAAGAGAAAAGAAAAAAACCAAGTATTGATGTCGAGATAAACATTAGAATCAGAGAATATCTGTCCGTGGATCAGTGTGGATTAAATATAACGGAACCAATAAATTTATATTAAACCGCATAATGTTTAACATGTTTACATCGCATTGACTATTGAATACGTCTTGGCTTTCAAAATATTTTTTTGTTTTTTAACAAAGTAAAAAACAGATGATCCGAAAATGCCGATTTAAACCAAACAGTTGAATTCGATATCTTAGTGGTTAGGCGGTTGCTTTTTCAACGTTTGAATCCTTAAACATAATTTCGGTCTATCTGCATGCGTGTGTACGAGCAATAATTAAAATTAAAGTTAAAAATAACCTTTTGTATATATAAAAATAATACAATGTTTTTTTTTTTTAATTTCTAGTTTTTACAATGCATTTTCCAGTTTACAAATTGCATCATCACGATATATATATATATACACGAGTTAACATCACGAAATTTGACAAACACAAATATTTAAAAAAAAATCTTTTAAACATATCCTTAACCTCATCAAAGTTTAAAAAGCGTAAATACGAATTTTTAATTATTACGAATGTTTAATTATTAAAAACTTTGTGATTGATTAAAAAATGAAATTTTAAAATTAAACAACCCTTAACTAAACTTTAAACGATTTAATTTATTACTAAAAAAAAAACCCTGTGGAATTGATTAATTGCAATAGCACGTGTCAAGAACAAATGAATTATTAGAAATGAACCAATACTTTTGTACTATATTGTAAATTGCTGTTTTATATAAATAAACAAGGCCATTGTAATAAGTTAACTATACGTAAATCAGTTATAATTTATATTCGGTTAACGTCAGTCGACCTGACTTTTAATTTTACAATCAAAACATTTTCTAATAGTATATTTTCTTTTAAATAAAATCAAAATTTCCCTAACTGCTATTTGTTTTAGTTAAGTTTATTTATATTAATTTTCTCATAACTATACGCTCCACAAATTTTGTTGCAGTTTTGTTAATGAATTGGCAATTAATTTACATTTAATCTAAAAATGATTGTTTTCCGAATTCAATTTTTTGAATTTTATAATAATTTACAATTAAAACATAACGAATATCTTAAATTATTCATGATATATTTTCAGAAATTTTTTCTTGATTTAAAATCACTTTTATTCCCGTTTCCAAGCAAAACGGGAATAATAATTTGTAAATCTTTCGTTATATGAGGGCACCTTTTATTTAACGTATTCTTACAAAATTAAATATGAATGAAATTAAATTAATTTATTCATTATTTATGTAAGTTTATCCGATTTCTAATCGCAAGACATCATCATAAATTATTGTGAAAAAATTTTTTATATATTTATTTAAAACTGAAAAACACGTTAACAACTAAAATTTGCTCGTTAATGCAGAGTACTTGAAAAGTAGTGCATGCTACTTGAAAAACTAAACAGGGTTTTAAATACTTTAAATATCTTACTTCAACAATTTCTCTGATGATGACAACTAGCCACCGTAAGTGCAAAGCAATTCCAAGAAAAGAGTAACCCACCAGGTTGGTGGATAACGCGTCTTCCCAAATCAGCCGATTTGGAAGTGGAGCATTCAAGTCCTGGTAAAGGCAGTTATTTTATACGGATTTGAATACTAGATCGTGGATACCGGTGTTCTTTGGTGGTTGGGTTTCAATTAACCAAACCTCAGGAACGGTCGAGCTGGGGCTGTACAAGACTATACACTTCATTTACACTCATAGATATCATCCTCATTCATCATCTGAAGTTATAACTGAACGGTAATTCCCGGAGGCTAAACAGGAAAAGAGAGAGAGAGAGAGAGAGTTTCATAAAAAGAAACTGCCTTAATAATATGCTAAATTTAATTAATTTGTTTAGTAGTTTAAATAATAAATAGCTACTGTAACAGTTATAAAAAATGAAATACGTAATTTTATTTATAGACTTTAAAAGTAAAGAAAAATTATCATGTATGAAAAAATGCTACTATATATATATATATATATATATATATATATATATATATATATATATATATATATATATATATACATACTTATTTATTTATATATATACACATATATATAGAAAAGTTAAAAAAATAATAATAATTTAATAAAGGTTATTTTTACTAAAAATAAATCTCTGTCCACCAGTCATCCCGAACTTTTGCGGATAATTCAATAATCTTTGCAAAGAACTTAAAAGAAATAAAAAATAAACTAGTAGAATTATAAGAATGTGTAAGAAAAATAGGATTACTAATATCATACGAAAAAACAGAACGGATTTTCAACACCAAAAGCTACAAAGAATAATTAAAATATTGTGTAGTGCAAAAATTAAAAGGACATCTACATTTATATACCTTCAAGAAGGTATATTATAAAGAAGGTATATAAATCACTCATAACGTTCTAGATGTAAAAAGTACGAAAGCAAAGTACAAAAAATGGAAAAAGCCACTTAAATTTGCGTTGCATATTTAAAAAATCAGTATCGAGAAATGGTAAACTTAAGACACTATAAGACAATAATTTTACCTGTAGCTTTATATGGAACTGAATTCTTAATTTCTTTACAAGAAAAACAGAATTGGAAAAGCAGAAATAAAAGCGCTAAGAAACATTCACGGTCCGATTCTAGAAAAAGGAATTTAAAAATTTATAAAATAAGATCTTTACAAAAACTGAGAAAGAATTGATCATCCTTTGAGGAAAAGGAAATTTAATCTTTAGGAAATTTGCAGAGAATGGAAAAACAGTAGATTAACAAAACGAATATTTAACCTTTTTTGAAAGCAGAGATACTAACACGAAACGGTTTTAGGAAATCGAGAAGAATCTTAAACCGTTTAAGATATCAAAAGAACATATACCGGAAAGATCTTTTTTCAGAATGCTAATTTCTGAAGTTAAGTTTCCAGATGAAAACAACATTAAAAAGCCTAGCATGAGCGGTAGAGAAGAAAAATTCGCTGAGAAAGAACGATTAAATATTCCAAAGATAGGAAATTGAGTGCTATTCATGGTGATCCTCACCAAGTTCAAACGTAAAAGGATTAAAAACAAAAAAATAAAAATTACTCTAATAAAAAATCATGTAAATATATTACATACATTAAATGAAGTTTCACAATTTGTTTGCGGAACAACAAAGCATAAAGCAAAATCGCGATACAACCAGTCTACAAATGTATAGATAGATTTCTTTTTTATTTAATTTTTGATGATTTTGAGATCACAGTGGACCACTTTTTAGTCAACTCTGTCCGTCTCTTCTTATTTTTTTTCTTGATTGCTTCCCAATACTTTTTCATTCTGTCAGATCATACTTTTTTGAGTTCTTCTGAACAAACCCTCGCTGTTGTTTTCTTTTCTTTAATTTTAAATCTGAAGTTTGCTTCTATTAGTATTTTTATAGTCAGTTAAATTCATTTTTGATGTAAACAAATTATATTTCTTACTGAAGGCTCGTTTAGCTTGTGGTATTCGGCATTTTATATCGCTCCTGCTTCGTCCATCTTTAGTAATTTTACTTCCCAAATAACAAAATTCTTCTACCTCCATTATCTTTTCTCCTCCTATTTTCACATTCAGCGGTCCATTTTTGTTATTTCTACTACATTTCATTACTTTTGTTTTGTTCTTGTTTATTTTCACGCGATAGTTTTTGCGTAGGACTTCATCTATGCCGTTCATTGTTTCTTCTAAATTCTTTTTACTCTCGGCTAGAATTACTATATCATCAGCAAATCGTAGCATCTTTATATTTTCACCTTGTACTGTTACTCCAAATCTAAATTGTTCTTTAACATCATTAACTGCTAGTTCCATGTAAAGATTAAAAAGTAACGGAGATGGAGAACATCCTTGTCGGACTCCCTTTCTTATTAGGGCTTCTTTCTTATGTTCTTCAATTGTTATTGTTGCTGTTTGGTTCCTGTACATGTTAGCAATTGTTCTTCTATCTCTGTATTTGAACCCTAATTTTTTTAAAATGCTGAACATTTTATTCCAGTCTACGTTATCGAAAGCCTTTTCTAGGTCTATAAACGCCAAGTATGTCGGTTTGTTTTTCTTTAATCTTCCTTCTACTATTAATCTGAGGCCTAAAATTGCTTCCCTTGTCCCTATACTTTTCCTTAAATTTTATAATCGATAAATTTCCATAATATAAAAAATATAACTCAAAAGCTAACCGAACTCAAAATTTTGACATCATCCACCAAAACTTGGCAAAAAGTAATGTTTTTCATTCTAAATAATTACACGGGTTTAAACAAAATTAAATTCTGTTGTAGCCCTATTGATTAAAATACCAAGTTTTATCTTTGTTTACGCTGACAATTTTATAACGTTTTATACCGCATAAAAATACTCCAGGTAAAATAATATTAATTGGAACTAATAATACGGAATTTCTAATTACTGTTATACAAAAATTTATATATAAATTTACTTACCGTACGACTATAATTAATTAAAAATTAAATATTATTATATTCTGGATGATTTTTTGTAAAGAAAAATACAAAATAATGGAAAATTGACATTTTTTGCGGTAGCAAAATTATTTGATCGATCGCGCTGGAAATTCAATCAGATATGTTCCTCTTCGAGTTCGGTAGAACAAGTTACAATCCTGATTTTATTTAAATCGGTTGATCGGTTATTCTAGTTATCTTATACGCTAATTCAATCATATACGTAGAACAATTTCTTGAAATGGATCCAGGATTACTAAAACCTCATATATTATTTAACACGTACACTAATAGAACGTTAATAGATTAGGAGAAACTGTTTGTTTATCTACAGAGTACTTTGCGCATTATAAATTATTATTATTCTTATATACATATATATACACGTTTAATTGTAATAATAATGTTCTATATCGTCCAAGTTATAAATTACAATTTACGTACACTAAACAAATCTATAAAAATAAAAAATTGACGATAAATGTTATGCGTATAATAATTTAAAAAAATTAATTAACGGGTTAGTCAAACAAATGACAGATATTCTCAAGTTCAACCCTTATCGCTTTCGGGGACTACCAAAATACATATTCTAAATGTATTTTGTTTTATGTCAATGTTTAAAATAAAAATACTTTTTTTTAACCTCCGGGTCCGCAGTCAAGCAATTCTTTCCGCAGAGGATACGATGAGTGTTTTGTAGCGTGTGTGAAAAATACCATGTCTGACCGGGATTCGAACTCAGGACCTCCGGGTGAAAGGCCTAGACTCTACCACTCGCCACGGAGGCCGGCAAAAAATCAATTATTTAAGACACAAAAAAGGATTAAAGAAAACAAAAAAAAAACAAAAATTTTAACATAAGGTCAATCTATCTAAATAATCTCTTCTAGAATTACGAATTAAAAAAAACAATAAAGAAAGTCCTAAGACACCGTCACAAACCCCAAACACCAAATAAATAACTAAAAAATAATAATCAAAATCAAAATAACCTACAAACCCAAAAATAAAAAAAAAGAATAAAGTAATAAATATTCAAGTCCCAAAAGACACAAAAGAAAATGCCTACGAACAAATAAAAAAATAATTAATCTAAAAAAATAACCAAAAAATAAATAATCATCATAAGTGAAGTTTAGGATAGTTTAAAAAAACAATGATCTTGTAAATCATAATTTAAAAAATGGAAAAAATGTAAAAGCAGTTAAATATTTTATAAGCACATTTATCTTGTCTTTCTGCTGTTAGTTTTTTTTTTCTATTTTAATGACATAGGGAATTTTATTTAGACGTAAAATTCATATAAATAATATTATCACCGAAAATTAAATAAAGAAAGAAACGCTCGTCACATAAATTATTAAATTAAATTTTTAGCGTTGCAAATATTAAATGAATATTTAATATTTGTAACGATATAAAATGTTCAATATTTGATAATTAATTAGAAACGCCGTCAAATTAATGTTTAAAAAATAAAGTTGTTTATTTTAAAAGGAAAAAATAAAAATATTCAGTAAAATAAACAATAGAATTAAGTCAATTATTCTGTTCAGAATCATGCACATCAATTTCTCCTAAATTATGTATATATCTCACACCTGAACTCATATTTCAACCTAAACTTCCACGTATTACCAAATTCTTTAGAAAACAACCCGTCTCTGTTCACGGAAAGCCCTTGTCCATTATTTTTGGAGGAAAAGAAATCTTTTTTGCAGTTTATATCTAGAATTATGATCAAAAAACATCGATCAATAATAATACTGAATCCCTCCAGGATCCCTCCAGGATAATAAGACTGCTGACAGGATCAAAATACTCGCCGACTTCAGTTTTTTCAGCGGCTGGTGTCCTTCAATAAGTACTGAAGTTCGTCGAAAGAGATCGCCTTTCTAATCGCCCGCCCTTTACCCCATATTTTCGGTTTTGTAATTTTACGACCTCGTCGGGTAGGATAAAGATACTAGGGACTAGGATCTACTGAGTCCTGGACGAAATCTACAAAGCGGAAACTTTCAGATCGTTCCCTAACGGGTGGCTGGATAATAGGTACAATACCTATCCGGTGAAGCGGGGCTTCATCATCCGTCCAAAATTTTTGGGTTAAACCGAGTATACGTATAAATATACTACGCTGCAAGGAATTTCACGGAATAATTTACTTTACCGGCTATCGATTCGGGTTTATAATACGGTTACGTAAATAAATATAAGCCGGCCTAGGATTCGATTCTAGGCAAAGATATGCGGTTCAATTTTGTTTCAGTTATAGATTCACCGATCTCATTTTCCTCGTTAAAGTACGTGTATCGTATCCGAGATCAAAGTATTATTTTTTTTTTATAAAAAAAAAATTGTTTTGAAGCGATTAATTTTTTTAATTTCTTTGAATAATTAAATTTGTTAGTGAAATACAATAATTTTGTACGAAATCACTAAGCTATATAGATAATAAAATTGTATTTTTAGCATGTACTGCAACACGTATAATTAGTTCCAATGAATAAAAAGTAATTAATTTTAAGCTCAGGGTTATACCATAACAACTGATTTTAAATTATACTATTAAAAATATATTGTTGCTTAACTGTTTTTTTTTTTTTTTTTAAATAAAAACAATTCATACTTAATGTATCTGTTAGAAAATTATATCCGGTTAACTTGACCCTTGTTAAGTTAGTTAAATACTTAATTATTATATATAAGATCTGGGTTTATAATAATAAAAAAACACAAAACAATTAAAAATAGTGGCTATTTTTTTATTCTATTTTCTTTTTTATAAAACTTATTCTTTATTATAATGGCACGTGAATTACTGATTTACTCCCACCGAATTAGTCACCGTTATTTCCATGATGAATTAATTATCAATACCTAACAAGAAACGGATGGAAGACCGTTTTAACTTTCATTCTTAATTATAATCCTACCCTACTAAACGACATTTGTGTGTGTGTTTGTGTGTACGTACCCCTTAACTTAGCACCGGAATTTACCGATCACTAGCGGAAAATCCCGATTCGTTAGTATATATCTCGTGGTGGTAAAGCGTATACTTGTTATATTATTATATATGAATATATCGTATATATATCGATATATATTCGAAATATATATCGAAGCTTTAGGAGAATTTAGTACTTTTTAACAGGATCTGAATTTTCGAACGAAAATCGCAAATATCTCGAAAACGGTCGGTCCTGGCGCTCTGAAAAACTTTTCGACCTCCCTCGCCGATACTCCGTATTAACATCCGACGGGTACCACGCTGCCCGTGGTACCGGTCAGATGATAATATTTTCAAGTGCCTCCGTGGCGCCGTTTGGAAAATGGGTAGGGGGTGTTGGGGTACCACCATATCTCGACAACCGCTCGTCCGATTTTCAAGATTAAAACGGCGTATGTATGAGAAAGTCGAGCGCTAACTGTTTAACACATTGAATACACTCTTGATCGATCGGATCTTGTTAATCCAGAAATTAAATCGTTTAGCCCTCTGATTGCACTCGCCCACCGTAAAAGTATCGATCGAATCTTTCGCTAAATAAGTTCAAAAAATAATCTTAGGACGGTATCTCAGAATGGATTTGACAAGCTTTGCTGATGATATGTAAGATTATGTGAAAGTCACAGCTACCGATTAAAAATTTGATGTTTTTGCCAATTTTTTCATATGCGTGATGAATGGCCTAAAAGGCGGGGTGCTACAACGCCCTGCAGCTAGTAATTGAATAAAGTTTTATAGTACAGCTATAATTGTGAGTTTGAAAAAATGCAAATCGACGTGTTATTACAAAGTAACGTTATAGTAAAAAAAAAAAGTAATCCGATTAATTAGTTTAATACTTAATGTTGATAGTAGATTAATTAACTACGAGGGTTATTAGTTTAATTAATAATTTTAAGTAATTATTTAAACCCCTTAGGTCAGATGTCTTTCATCATTCGCCCTGACGGTCAATCAACATTTACACAAATTCAATTAATTACTGAAAAGCCTACTTATTTTCAGCACACGTGTTTTAAAATAATGGGTTACAGTAATTAAATATTAAACATATAGATGATTAATGAAATATAATATATTATACAAAAAATATATATGTCAGATATTTTTAATTTTTTTAGTGTTTTATACCGCTCTATCGGTACAATTAAAAAAAGTGCTACGTTAACAGAAATCTTTTCATGTCTTAGTTTAAGAAAAATTAACAATAATAACAATATAAGTATTCTATACAAATAAAGAGAAACCCGACCAGTAAAACGACTCCAATACCGAATATTTTACGTTTTTCACAATCGATTCTACTACTTATAATCGTTCAGAAAATGTCGATTACATGAAATCGACTTTTGGCAATTCATCTTTTTTTTTTGGTACGCGGTTACAGTTAAACTCATTTTGCAATTATAAATTCCCTAAAAAAAAAAAGTTTTTTTTTTGCTGGGAAATACACTAAATATGTGTACAGATTTTTCATAATTCTTTCCCTTTCAAAATAGCAGCCGCTGTGTTTTTATTCGAATAAAGTTGAAGGTAGTGAAAAGCAAATCCCTATTGATGCGACCTAATTTTTTTTTATACGATCACGGGATACCCTTTTTGGATGCATTTTAACGAAGATGAGATAATAAATGAAATTTTAGGTAAAAAAAAAAAAAGTCAGACCCTTACTGGGAATCAAACCCGAGACTAAAATGATCTAGAAATCGACATACAAACAGTACACTAACTGGCCGGCGTTACACTTCCGACTTCTCTCTATTACAGCGACTTACTCGCTATTTCTACCGTCTTAAATTAAATACTTCATTCTTCCCATCTAACTACAATTTTTAGTGTAACGTTTGTCTTCGAGACTATTCTATTATTATACGGCATCGTGCAGCGAAATACTTAACCTTACGTCGGTGTTCCATGAACTTATTTATTTAGGAACGTTTTTAATCCATTCGAGCATTTTATCTGGAAAACAAAATTAAAAACCCACAAAAATCCGGATCGGTGCAGATATCTCTTCGTTAATCCTGCAGGAGATTGTGTCCCTGGGGAAAATGTTTTTAAAGGGATATAATATTGGTAAAACGTTCCGTGAAGGACTACTTTCTTTTTTGTTTTAATTTTTATGTTATTAGTGAATTTCGTTTTATAGCAGAATTGTTTTATTCCGGAACAAAATGAGGGAGAATATACAGAGAAATAGTGTTCCTACCCTAGTAAAAAAAAAAATTTATACAGTGAAATGTCAAATTATTACCTAATTCTTTAAATCATTCGCTCCCTCTTTTCTTACCAAACGTAATATTATCGCATTTATAATAAAACACTATTTTTTGGGGAAAATAGTATTTTGTTATTTACAGTAAACAAAAAAGAAAAAAACGGAGGAAGGTTGTAGATTGATTCGGCACACGGTTACATTTTGTACAATAAATATTCATTCGTAATATTTTGGTCAGACGTTTTTGTACGTACTGTAATAAAACCTTGACATTGTTTTTATGAATTCTGTCCACCCGTTTTTGAAATGACAAACTTGTAGCTGAAAAAGTTTTTTTATCGCATCAAGTTCTTAGCAAGTTATTACGCCGTATTTATCAATTCTGTCACAAAAGCGGCTTCTACAAAACAAAATAAAAAACTCTCGCGTATTTTCTTTATTTATGACATTATGTTTGGAATTACGTAACGCCAAAAAACTTGCATTAAAAAAAAAATTCTTTCTACTTTTTACGCAGTAATATTTATTACAGCAACCTCACGCTATTACATGTATAATAATCGATAAGTTACAACATGCTTTAATAGAAAATAAACATCATTAATAACATAAACTCTGTTTTATCACATCCTGTTTATATGAACAATACTTAACAAAATGCAAATGACTTACAAATTCATAATATATAACTTTAAAACTAAACCGTTGTGTAATTAACTCGGTAGACATAACAAATAATATCATAAATACGTAGCAGTTGCAATCTTTAAACAGAATTGTAAGAGCTTTAATGTATACTTCTAAAATGAGTGTTATTATTTATATTGTATATTTTATTTTTAACATATTCTTTTACATTATCAATAAGCACATATGACTATTTCTATTATTTCAACAGACTAAATCTTTTAGATTAACTATTTTTTTTTTTATCTTAACAGTTACTGATGCGAATCCAAATGAAAACTTGGAAAGTACATTTATAAAAGGAATGATTAACGATTGTGTTAAAAAAAATTCCTAAAAGCATCTTTTAAGCATAAAAAAAATATTTTAAAAACATTTTAGGGAACACATTATTTTTACCTTAAGAAAACTTTGTATTATGTATTTTACCCGTGTTAAATATGCTTCCAATATTTTCAGCTTCGATGAAGAGTAAATTAATGAATATTTTTTTAGTGTAATTAAGGATCTTTTGGTCGATTGAATTTTTTTTATAGCTCATATACGCCCTCTAAATGTTATATTAATAAAAAAATTTCGTTGGACTGTCATACAAAAAATGTTTAATGTTTAAACAGACAAAACGTAAAAAAAATTGATTTTGGGAAATAATATTTTATTGAATTCAACCACCATACACCTGGTATATCCTCGTCTCCTGAATTTCTTGTAACCGATTTCTTTCTTTTTTCTGTTTAGCTTCCGGTAATTACCTTTCAGATAATACTTCAGAATGAATAAAGATGATATGTATGAAAGTATGAGTGTAATCTTGTACAGTCTCAGTTCGACTATTCCTGAGATGTGTGGTTAATTGGAACCCAATCGCCAAAGAACATCTAGTATTCAAATCCGTATAAAAGTAACTGCCTTTACTAGGACTTGAACGCTGGAACTTTCCACTTCCAAATCAGTTGATTTGGGAAGACGCGTTTACCACTAGACTAACCCGGTGGGTTCTTGTAACCGATTTACTTTTTGAATATGTCGACGATTCAGATCGTTTACCGCGGTTCAATTATGTTTTTATGTTGTAAAATTCAATGAAAAACATTTAATTAAGTATTTTATTATACGGTTCTGGATCTAATTTTTTATACATCTCTTTTTGTTATAATAAAATGTTATTTACATCGTAATCATCATAGGAACGTCTGTACAAAATGAGTCGCAGAAAAACGTTTGTTGTAGAACAACATTTTCTTTCTTTCTTTTCCTGCTTAGCCTTCGGGAATTACCGTTCAGAATACTTCAGAGGAATAAATGTATGAATATAAATGAAGTTTGTCTTGTACAGTCTCAGTTCGACCATTCCTAAGATGTGTGGTTAATTGAAACCCAACTACCAAAGAACACCGGTATCCACGATCTAGTATTCAAATCCATGTAAAAATAACTCACTTTACTAGGACTTGAACGCTGGGAACTCTCGACTTCCAAATCAGCTGATTTCGGAATATCCGTTCACCGCTACACCAACCCAGTGGTTAGTAGAATAATACTTAAAAAAATGTATTTTTTAAACGTCACATTTTTATTACTATAAAAACTTAAACAGAGAAAAATATAGTTAAATCGAATTTGAATTCTAATATTTCTTAGTAACAACAGAGTGTTCTAACGTGAATTTAATAAAAGTTAGAAAACGTAAAGATAACAGTTAATATCAACTGTTAAAAAAACAAACATTTTAAAAATTAATCAAACAAATCATTATATTTTTACCATTAAAAAAATAATAAATATATATATATATAATAAAAAACTAAAAAAATATATTATAAGAAAAAAGAGTAATGTTGCAAGAATTATAAACATAGAGCAATTACATACTGATATCGTGGAAGGACAAACATGTTTGTAATAATATTACACAAGAAGAAAGTTTTTTTTTATATTGTGTAATTAAAGAAAACATTAGTCTGCTATTTAAATATAAAATTTTAAAAGTATAAACATTTATACAAATAATGTTTAACAGGTAATAAAAGATTTACATAATCGGTTAATATAAATACAAATACAAGTTACGAATTATACATCCTATCTATGTAGGAGCATAGCAAATAGACTAATATTTAACCCCATCTTGAAAGTCAAACGCCGCCTCACGCATGAATTCTGTATAGAATATGTAAAAATTTAGCTTTACTTGTTTAGTTAAAATAATTACGACGAGATAATTTAATAATTCTTTACACAAAACTTAAATTTCTAGCAGAATTTTTATTAATTGTTTAAAATCAACGTTATTTTTAATTATTTTTATCTTATATTTGTAAAATTTGGAGATTTCAATCGTTAGTCATGGCGGTATAATTTACAACCCGACTTTCATTATACTTTTCGAGAAGAACGGCCAAGTATATTATGTTTTATTAATAAATTCAATACAGAGCGAATAAAGTAAAATGTTTCTGCGGTAAAGGTACTAGCATTTCGGTGAATTTGCCGTACAGATGTACAAGAAAAGCAGTCAGGGTATTCAGCTCGGTAAGAAGCTAATGGAAAAACCTCTGCACTTCTTTTTTTTCGTAGTAAACCTGGCAAGCGATCAAGTTATTCTTCACAGTTTGAATTCCTTTTCAGTAATTATCGTTTCTAATGATAAGTAACCAACAAACAGTTATAATTTTGAAAAAATTAAAATCAAACTTATTTTACGCCAAATTTTTATTTTTATTCCTTATTTTGCTAATAATTATTTTTAAAAAAATAGTAACAAGAAGAGAAATAAATAATACTATTTTTACCTTCAATTTTATGATATTGTAACAATGCCGGTATAACGGACCTAAGAAACGGATTCTTGCCAATAAGAAAGAAAGTAGTAGAAAATATAATAATGGGAGTAATCCAGAAGGGGGTAAAAGGAGCTGTAAAAAAGGTAACGGACCCGTTTAAAAATCGTCTATTTTTTAATACTGCCCACTGACACACCTAAACAGGTCTTCCTTGGGAAGAGTTACCAAACCAGGGTAGGAATTACACGGGAAAATGTGAGGGCGAAACCAGGGTAGGAATTACACGGGAAAATGTGAGGGCGAACAATTATTCTCACGCTTCGTGTTGAGTCCGACCCGTTAGGTAAAGAGGATTGGAGTATAAATACTCCGGGAAAGACCAGTTGAAATCAGTCTAAGCGAGACGTTATGATGTCAGCCTGCAAGATGTGAGATAAATGACCCGACGGATGGTTTCTAGAGCGGGCAGAGAAACTGGAGTCATTAAGGACACAGTCTCTGGTTATCGAGGGGTTTACTGGTGGACTCCTGACCTCGCAGATCTAAGAAAAAGGTGTATAACTAGTCGGCGACGTCTTCAACGACCGCAGCGACTGAATGTGAATCTGGATGATGAGCTGCATCGACGTCGGACGCTCAGGAGAGAGTACAAGAACCGTACAGCGGTGGCCAAGAAAAGAAAGTTGTGACTCGGTTGATGACGATCCCTGGGACGATGCGTATCGAGTCATGATGAAGAGATTTGGGAGGAGGTTATCGGTCTTGTCTAAAGATGATTTGGTGAAGGGTGCAAGAGAGCTGTTTCCACAAGACAGGGACACCTATAGGGAGGAGGTGGTGGCGGAGGAAGTTGTCTCATTCTCCCTCAATGATATGACTGCTGCTGCCAGAACTGTTAAGTGTGGCAAGAGTCCGGGACTGGACGGGCTCCCTCTTGAGATTCTGAAGATCACAGTGTATACCGTGCCGGACAACGTCTTACAGGCCATGAACACAGTTATTAACGAGTGGATGCCTGAAAGGTGGAAGGGTGCGAGGTCGGTTATGCTGCGGAAGCAGGTAAGACGTTTGGGCGCTTCGTAGACTTATAAACCTTTATGCCTGTTTCGCCAAATTATTGGAGAGAATGCTCCTGCTGAGATTGAATGAAGGAATGGAGGCCTCTGGAGGGCGGCATTCAGATCAGTATGGCTTCCGAGTTGGACGCTCAGCGCTAGACGCCGTCGGGAGAGTTCTGAGCATTGTGAGGCCAGCGGTTGCAGGGACATGGCGGACCAGGAGAATTGGGACAGTTGTGTTCCAGGATATTCGAAATGCCTTTAACGAAGTTCCGTGGCAAGTGATGTTTCGTGAATTAGGACAGGCAAATCCCGACGTACCTAAGGAGAGTCATACAGGAGTATGTCAGAGACAGGTACGTGATCGAAAGTTCTGAGGAGGGAAAAGAAAAGTTCTCTGTCGAAAGGGGTGTCGCTCAAGGGTCAGTCTTGGGTCCAGCTTCGTGGAACATATCATTCGATGAAGTATTACGACAGGAGTATCCGGAGGAGGTCACACCAGTGGCGTTTGAAGATGACTTGGCGTCGGTGTTAGTCAGTAAAACTGAAGACAGGCTGATGGCTGTGGGGGAAGAGGCGGTAGTATTGGTGAGGGGATGGCTGACCGCTAATGAACTGAGGATGGCAGATGATAGTATGCAGGTGGTTGTCATGACTGGACGCCGGAGATCGGGTCCCCTTCGATTCCGGGTGGGTGAAACGTTTGTGTACCCCAGCCCGGCGGCGAAGTATCTAGGGATTTGGATTTATAGGTACAGGTCTTTCTCCATACACGTAGAGGAAGCTGTCAGAAAGGGCGAGCAGGTTGTCCAAGCCCTGACAAGGTTGATGAGTAATACGGGTGGCCCCAAGACAGCGAAGAGGAGGCTACTGTCCGGTGTATATTCTTCAGTAGTGTGGCTATGGGGCGTCTTTTTGGGTCGGTGCTCTTGATAGGGCACACAACAAGAGGTGGTTGGTGAGCTAACAACGACGGCTCAATCTGCGGGTTATCGATAGGTACAGAAGCGGCGTCAGTCATAGCTGGTGTGCCACCGATTGATCTGCAGGTCAGGATGTAACATTCTATTGCTTCGAGGAGTGAGAGGAAAGTGGCTGTGCATGAGAGACTTCAACGACAGATGGAATGTGGCGGAGACTGGGCGGTGGACACACCGGCTCATCAGTGACGTCAGGAATTGGGTGGAGAGGAAGCACGGTGATACCAATTACAGTACATGAAAACAAGAAATGTTTCGGTAAGTTACTGTTAGACTATATGCGAAAGAGATAATGTACTAAATTTCATTCATAAATTGTTAGAGTAGTTATATTTGTGAATAGGAAAGGTATTTGCCAGCAAAGAATTTTATTCTCGTCTTATCTATTGTACTATTGTTGTTAATAGTTAAGACTAGCGGTTATGCTAATGTCTTTTATCAATGGGACTGAATTACATTTAACTACCTGTAAATAAATCCTGAAGACAATCTTAAGTTCTGTTTCGTATATAATCACTGTTTATTGTTACTATTGGCATTTATTATTATTGTTTGCTGTTGTCATTATTATTGTGCTTGTGATTACTATTTTTATTATTTGTTTTATTAATGTCGTTTATTATTACTATTGTCATCATTATTATTATTATTATACATTTTTTCTTCTTTTTTACCCCTCCGGCATAGCCGAACCCGCAATTAAGCATAAATACAGCTCCAAGGGGGTGCCATCGCTTCAAACTACCTCGACAGAACTCAAGCTCCCACCCAGGTAGCCGGGACCCGGTCTTTCGATTAGTCGCCATGTCTCAAAAGAGGATCCCTCCCGGGACTCCGATCTTTACGCCTCGCCTCTAGTGAGGAACCCCCAGAGGAATCCTCACCGGGACTACGGTCTTATTTACCCCCCATGGCTCCGCCAAGAGTCCCCGTCCATTTATCAGTGATGAGACACCGGAGCGTCCTATCCCTCCTGGATGAGGCTATCCCGCGCCGGAGCCACCATAATTCTTTGCTCCACAGCGAGTACACCTCACTTCCGGTGTATATTTCTGCTACCTCGGCCCCACCAAAGCGTGGCCAGAGATTTTGCAGGAAGTGCAGCGGGCTTTTCCTTCTGGCAATTCATCTTGACATGGCCATCCTCCCCGCAGTTAAAACTTTGGCCGGTCCTGTCAAGACACAGCTTCGTCCGATGCCCCGTATCCCAACAACGGAAGCACCGCTCTTCCAGCGACCGGCGCATTACTCTGCAGACCACCTACGCAATCTGTACCCGGCCATCGTGCGGCAATCCATCCGCCAGGATGGGTGGCAAAGCTGTCACCACTTGAGCGGCCCCGTAGGAAGGTCTCATCGAAAGCACATTAATCGTAACAGTTACCGGTAATACAACGAAGATCTCTCATGAACTCTTCTTCTATGATTAAGGCACCTACATCCTTAATAAGGACATGGACCCAACTACTCCTCTCCCCTATATCCCAACACCGTCCTAACAACATCTACCTTCTCCGCAATCTCCTTACGGAGCCGCTCGCCTCCCTCGGCCAGCATTCGAAGGGAAAGGTTCTTATTTATTTATTTAATTTTCTTTTATAATAGTCATCACACAAGTTAAAATACGGTCTATCACTAATTTTATTTTTCAACTATAAATTTAATACAAAATAAATGCCATAGTTTGTCAAAAAAAATTATAACTTTACTTATTTTCATTCGTTGTAGTACGTATGTATATTATCAAAATGCTAAAAAGCCAACCCCATTCGAGATAAGTCACTACTGCTTCTTAAGAAAAATAATCGAGCCGTGCTAGGCTTTAAATTGAAAGTGAAGAGTTACTTGGCCGATGTTTTCTTTCCCCAGCCGAATATGACGTATTTAAACATTCCAGCTCCTTAGAAAAGGACATAATATTCAGTCCGATAAATACAAACTTCAGTCGGGTTACCGCAGTGACAGATAGTGTAATTAAAATCATTAATATTAGAGAAACCAAAAGTGTGCGGTGCCAGTTGTACCTTACATATTTTAAATGCGTCAAAGGCTTAAGAAAAACTGATGAAAGTAATGTAAAGAAAAATTAATATACCGCTTCTGTTGAAAACAATACATCATTTAATATATTACTTCACAACTCCGACAAAAAAGTTTCTTTCGCTATCCAAACGATGAAATCTTAATGTACGTTAATTCTATTTCAACGTATTTTGTATAGAATATACAAATTGATATCTAAAATAGTTTTTAATTTAAAATACTCGATCGAAGATTTTTTTCAAGATTTTTTTAATACTCATAATAAAAGATTATCTTAAAAACGATAGAAAGTTTTTTTTAAAAAAAGTGGTATAATAAAATAAAAAACTGAACTAAATTATTATAAGGCACACTTTCTAATCAGCTGTAAAAAAGTGTAATTAAGATAATGGAATAACCGAGTAAATTTATAAACAAGTAATTTACAACCGGAATCCGGATAAAAAGTAAGCGAAGCGCGCAAATAATTGTTTTTATTTTAATAATAAAATAATCTATAAATACACTGTTGAATAATTATTAAAAATAATCTTGAAGATATATACTTCTTTCCGTCAGTAGGAAGGAAGATACATTTCCCACACACACATATATATATATATATATATATATATATATATATAACATACATCCTAGTGTGTATATATATATATACACACTAGAAAAAAGAATCATAATTATTTAACTTTTAAATGCTATCAAAAGCGGAAACTAGTGGATTGGATCTGAATAGCCGGGCGGAATGTCACCACACCAAGCGGCACTTAAGCTATGCTAGAAATGTTATCTACAGATAGCGGCTTCTTTGATGTTACCGCCTCTTTGATAGTAATGTTCAGATTAATAACTGTCCTTGATTTATTGTCTGTTTGTCTGTTCTCTTCATGCCCCCACTCTTGTTATTCTTATTCTCTGATTCAATGAACACTCTCTTGCCGCCACCTTCATTATGACAAAATGAAATACGGTCAGACGTAAGAAGGTTGAACACATTAATTATTTTTTATTCCATACATTGTTCTTAAATGTTAAAATAATGCTTTCACTAATTTGCTTCTAATCATGACGTCATTAATAATATCTCTTAACACGATAATTCTGTTTTTTTCATACTGAAATAGTTTGCTTACTGAAACTTAAGTACGGGGTTTATTTAATTCAAACTGTACGAAAAAAATAGGGAATAATATTGCTAATTTTTTTTTGACGTTATGTAATAGAACTTAAAATTTAACAGTTCCTCAAAAATAAAGTTCAGGTTATAATTCGTTCGATTTTATTTTTTTCTAAAGAAAAATTAAATAGGGTATGATTTGTTAAGCTTAGTGAAAACTTTTGAAAATTATCACAAACTCAATCCTGTGCTGAAGCACTTCAGAACGTTATGATAATAAATCGTATGAAGATGAGATTAACGAGACGTCACTTATTTATGATTTTTAACATAAGATGTGCGTAAAGGAATTATTTTTCCTTTTTATTTTTACTGTAATTGACATAAGTACCTTCAGAAAAAGAAATAACTCCAGAGGCGTACGTCATAACAGTGGAAATTCGGTGAAATTTGCAAACTGAAGCTCCCCATCTCAAAATTATTCCCGAACGATCGATACGTACAATAAAATGAAATGAAGATTTTCTTTTAATTTCTTCACCGTACAGCTGGATTCCAATACCTGTAAGAAGACATTATGTACCTCAATGTACCCGAGTACAGCCAGGTACAATTTTCATTTGTACTTAGCTGACTTCAATGACGGCAAAAAGTCACGGATGGCTATTTCACAGACACCCTCCCTCCATACCGCTAAAGACTTTTGACTATCAATAACTTAAGTAAATATAATATACGAGGAGTACAATTCAGTTGCACGGAAAATTATTGGAAGCAACCGCAATACTTTAAGGAAACGCCTCAATCTCTTTACTACATGAATATCCACGATAGTAATGCATTAGCGTATTAAAAAACAAATAGAACAAATAATTAAATTGTAGTTTTTTAATTTTTTCACTCTCTGGCAAGTTTACACTTAAAATAATAAAAATTAAAATTAAAAACTTTTCTCACACTTATTTCACTTTAGTTGTTTTTTTTAATCAATCGGTGAAATGAGGTTGATCATATGACTTAAATCTTCTTATCATGAAAAAGATATAATTTTTTTTTTGTGCATACAAGAATTCACAATTACTGGCGTTACTTCCCCTCGTACTATACTATATAATCACTTAAATCTATCTTTATTCGATCTAACATTTTTTTTTGTTTTTGTCTTCAGTCATTTGACTGGTTTGATGCAGCTCTCCAAGATTCCCTATCTAGTGCTAGTCGTTTCATTTCAGTATACCCTCTACATCCTACATCCCCAACAATTTGTTTTACATACTCCAAACGTGGCCTGCCTACACAATTTTTCCCTTCTACCTGTCCTTCCAATATTAAAGCGACTATTCCAGGATGCCTTAGTATGTGGCCTATAAGTCTGTCTCTTCTTTTAACTATATTTTTCCAAATGCTTCTTTCTTCATCTATTTGCCGCAATACCTCTTCATTTGTCACTTTATCCACCCATCTGATTTTTAACATTCTCCTATAGCACCGCATTTCAAAAGCTTCTAATCTTTTCTTCTCAGATACTCCGATTGTCCAAGTTTCACTTCCATATAAAGCGACACTCCAAACATACACTTTCAAAAATCTTTTCCTGACATTTAAATTAATTTTTGATGTAAACAAATTATATTTCTTACTGAAGGCTCGTTTCGCTTGTGCTATTCGGCATTTTATATCGCTCCTGCTTCGTCCATCTTTAGTAATTTTACTTCCCAAATAACAAAATTCTTCTACCTCCATAATCTTTTCTCCTCCTATTTTCACATTCAGCGGTCCATCTTTGTTATTTCTACTACATTTCATTACTTTTGTTTTGTTCTTGTTTATTTTCACGCGATAGTTCTTGCGTAGGACTTCATCTATGCCGTTCATTGTTTCTTGTAAATCCTTTTTACTCTCGGCTAGAATTACTATATCATCAGCAAATCGTAGCATCTTTATCTTTTCACCTTGTACTGTTACTCCGAATCTAAATCGTTCTTTAACATCATTAACTGCTAGTTCCATGTAAAGATTAAAAAGTAATGGAGATAGGGAACATCCTTGTCGGACTCCCTTTCTTATTAGGGCTTCTTTCTTATGTTCTTCAATTGTTATTGTTGCTGTTTGGTTCCTGTACATGTTAGCAATTGTTCCTCTATCTCTGTATTTGAACCCTAATTTTTTTTAAATGCTGAACAATTTATTCCAGTCTACGTTATCGAAAGCCTTTTCTAGGTCTATAAACGCCAAGTATGTTGGTTTGTTTTTCTTTCATCTTCCTTCTACTATTAATCTGAGGCCTAACATTTAAAATCTAACATTTAAAATAATTAATAATTTAATTACATAATTTCAAAATTCTGATATCATAAAGCAGTACAATAGAGTAGTGTTTTTTTACGATGTTTTACAAAAATCACCACAATCGGAATTTTAAAACCGTTAATAGTTGGACGTCAACCTTCATTTGTTATTTCAGTTAATAAACGAATAAATTCAGATAAATTTTTTATAGTAGGTTAAAAATTGATAAAAATTCATTCAGACATTATTTCTTTTAAACGAATAAAAAAAAATACCTTATCGCAATTACGTATTTCATTTATATAAACGTTAATACGATTATATTGTATTTTATAAAAATATTCAACGTAAAAAAATTACGTCATTTTTAATTATAAAAACAATTTAAGTAATCAACCGACAAAAGGCAATCTAAACAGTTAACAGTAGTTCTGAATTAAATCTTCGTCTCACCTCTTTTCTTATTGTTTGCATGTATTTTTTTCATACGTTTTTTTTATGCATTATTACATAATAATACATATCGATGTAAATTAGCTTTTAAAAATACGGAACGTTATCTATATAATAAGTAGGTTATTTCGTAGTTACCTTTTTTCTCTTAATAGTAAATAAAATTGAAAAAACTTTACCTAAAAAGCTTAGCAACATGAAAAATACATTTAAATAATGTTTTTATACAATAAAAATTATGTTAATTAATAAGTAACTTCATGAAAAAAAAAACAAAAAGAAAATAAATAAAAAAAAGTAACCGACAGGCGGTTAATGACCTGATAATGTTTTTATTTTAGTTAGTATACAAAAGAATGCAAGTTGTGTAGGACAGGTAGTAGCGCGTGAATCATAGGATGCCGCAACGGCGGTGAGGTGAAAGGAAACCATGAAGAGAGGAGGGGAAGATACAAAAAAAAAAGAGAGATAGATCGAGTGAATGAGGATAAGTAGAGATAGAGATAGAACTAATGTGTCTTCGGCTTTTGGTCCACTCGATACAACATAACAACACAGCCGCCTCTTGTTGTCCACATCGTAATAATGTATATACCGAAAGGAAATATATAATTTTTATACCGATTAATTTTTAAAAAGCGCGGCATAATTTTACGTACAATTTAATTTAAAAAAGGTGTAAAATAATCGGAAATAAGGTTAAACTATTAATCATGTAATGGACTACAATTAGGGAACTGAAAATAACATTTAAATTCATAATTATTCTTGTTCGTTATTGCGATGTTTTTTTTATTTTTTAATAAGTATTTTTCATATTATTATATTATGATAATCACCTATATAAATATACATAATTATTCTTTGATCACCCGAAATACCGATAAACCGGATAATGCCTGGGATGAGTTCCCCCTTCTCGCTGAAGCAGCATAATAAAATCCATTTAGATAAATCTTAATGAACGATTTTATCGGTATCAAATTAAAATTGTGTTCAACGACTTTAATAGCTTATTTTACTAGGAAGGTTTAAGCGTTACCCGATAAGCACTTCAACCTGCACTACCCTTTGAACCTTTTGCACAGCTACTGGATGTTTTTTGTCTTCGGTCATTTGACCGGTTCGATGCAGCTCTCCAAGATTCCCTATCGAGTGGTAGTCGTTTCACTTCAGTATACCCCCTACATCCTACATCCCTAACAATTAGCTACTGGATGGGGAATAAAAAAATTCCCGGACAGGTTTACACACAAGCAGAGACGCCTCCGTAAAATCGCACAAATATATAAGACACAGTAATCTGTAGTTCTCGTATTCTTAAAATATTGTTTCGATGAGTACGTCGCAAAATCTAGTACCAAGTACTTCAGATAGTTGAACCGGCCGGACCTGGTCTCTCCTTTCTGCGGTTTGAGGCAGGCAATGTCTATGACCGAGACTCGGTCGCTGGCGGGCGGCCCGGGAACACACAGTCGGGCCCCCTTACCGTCCGTTGGGGATTATAGGCAAAAGATCCATCCGTGTCGTGCCGGACAGAGTATAAGGATACTCTCTCGGACAGAGTTCTAATTAGCTGTAAATCCGGCCCGGGGGCGTAGGGTTTAAAAAAAAAAGTACCTCAGATACGGTGATCGGTGATAATGTGTGTCTTATTTAATCCAAAAGTGTGCCTCAGGTCTCTTCTAAGCAGTAGGCATCCGCCTCAATTGAATATTACAAACTGCTTAACTAAATTTTAATTAAGGGTTTAATAGTCTAATTTAAATAAATTGAAGGTTTACCTGTAATTCATTTTAATAAATACAAATTCTTGAAGCAAACATTCATTTAGTATTTATTCAACAATAGGCTCAAACAGTCTGGAAACATTATCCGGCTCTGGCCAGTTCCGTTAAATAAACCCAAACGATCTAAGTATATCGGCCAAATAAAACCAATACTGGAACCGAACAAGAATTTCTAGAATCTAGAATAATTAAGGATTATTCTATCATCCACCCAATAGTTCCTTTTTCCTATTTAATCTCCGGGAATTACCGTTCAGATATTACTTCAGAGGATAAATGAGGATGATATGAACGAGTGTAACTAAAGTGTAGTCTTGTACATTCTCAGTTCGACCATTTCTGAGATGTGTGGTTAATTGAAACCCGACCACCAAAGAACACCGGTATCCACGATCTAGTATTCAAATCCGTATAAAAAAATAACCGACTACTAGGACTTGAACGCTGAAACTCTCGACTTCCAAATCAGCTGATTCGTGAACACGTGTGTTCACCACTACACCAACCCGGTGGGTCCATCCAGCTGATACTGGGAAACATTTTCTTCACGACTAGAATAATTTTGACCTGTTCCATAAACTTTCAACAATTTAAGCGTAGTCGTATATAAAAAATATACTAATAATTTCTTTTACTAATAGAAAAATATTAATTAAACGATAAAAAGAAATTCCGTACGATTGAAGATCAAAACTATTTCTTAAAAAATTAACGTTCATAAAAATTAAATTAAAAAATATTCTTTTGTAATAAAAATTTATAAACTTAGTTTAATCCTTGAAAAATTACAAAACAAGTCGATGATAATTCCCAAGTATCCTTAGAAATGAGCCAGAATTTGACCTACATACGTAGAAACAGTCGAGATAAATAAATTTATTCAAAGAATGGTTCTCAAGGCCCCATCAGGTTGCGGGTATTCATTCTGCCCAAAATCCTTCGGGAAGATCACGGTATTGACAAATCTCTCGTTTTTGACAAACGTGACTGGAGGTGTTGTTTTCTCCCAGAACAATTTGCCCATCTATTAAACTGTCAAGCGTGTGAAAGCATCCACCAACTCATCTATAAATTGTACACCTTGAATATTCCTGAACGATATTCACCGATTAATCGTACATATCTTTTACCTGGATAATTAATTTCCATTCTCTAATACGTTATAACCGGGAGTCCGGTGCATTATAGGACGGAAGCCTCAAAAATAGATTTGTGCTTATATCAAAAATGTGTTACCAACAGAAACGAAATTAAGTAAAATTTATAGTTAAAAATCATTCGAAACGAAGCTTTATATATGAAGTTAAAAAATAGATTTTTAAAATTTCGCATTTTGAGTAGTACGACAAAACTTCAGTGTATGAATGAGTGTTGATGGATAGATATAATTTAAAAATAATAATAAAACTAAAGTCAAGATTCCGTAGTAATCAAGAATAATAATGTATAGGATTATTGCGACTAGGAGATCTCAATCGAAATTTGATTTAAACTAAAAATAAAAACCGTTTATCCGTGCGTTATGTGAAACGATATGTATATAATGTACAGTAGCATGCATATTAAAGTATACGGTAATGAAATAAAATGCTACAGTCGACATCAACAATTATAAATCCAGTGAACGTTTTTATGTGCATGTATAGGCTATAAACCGCGTAGCGTATACGTATTACCGATTGAAATACGTGATCTGTTCGTATTAAATAACTAAAAGATATAAAAAGCGACGTTTCTGAGTAAATACAGAAAAAAGAATAATTGTTGTACGATAAAAGTCAACATACTGCAAAAAATAAAACGGCGATATAAAAATGTTATTAAATAAAATAATTTATCGTCGAGAGCGTGCAGTCTCTAGTATACGACGAATTCCATCCGTTTCAAGTCGGATAAGCATCAACCACAGGGAGTTCAAAGATAATATCGCATACAAGTATACTACGCTTTTCAACTTGATAAATGACTCGTATTTTTTTTCTCCAATAACTAACTCGTCTGGAAGGACAGCAGTTGTAGCGGCGTCGGCAATCGCTGGAGTACCTACTGAGAGGAGAGCAATGTGTCTGCCTGAGCGCTTATAAAAGTGACCTTGCGGCTGTGAGCACAGCATGGAGACAAGAGTGGTGCCGCAAGTCGGCATTTAAGGCCTTGTGAGCAAGCGGCAGCAGCTGAAGCAGCCTACTTTCTTCTCTGCCGCCAGTCTAATAACTTAAAATTACGTCATTCCATCTGTCTAGCAGCACAGTAGCTAAAATTTTAAGTAATTAGCGAATATTTTCAGAACTTCTGCTTTCTCTTCTTTTTTTTGGTAAATAATTATATAATATTTACAAGAAAACTCCTTTCCACTCTTAAACACGCTTTGCACAAAACACATAAATTTAATAAAAGTAATTTCAGTCGGAATATTAAAAACAAACACCTGATTAACTCGACCGGTTTTTTCTTGCTTTCTTATGTTTACCGATGTCCTTGTCAATCGCTAACGGCTTTTATCCTACATATTTGTTCTTCATTTATTTTTTATTTTTTCATCAAATTACTTGAAATAATAATAAATAAATATAATGTTTACACTTATAATTAAAACAATTTTTTTTTGTTGTCTTCAGTCATTTGACTGGTTTGATGCAGCTCTCCAAGATTCCCTATCTAGTGCTAGTCGTTTCATTTCAGTATACCCTCTACATCCTACATCCCTAACAATTTGTTTTACATATTCCAAACGTGGCCTGCCTACACAATTTTTCCCTTCTACCTGTCCTTCCAATATTAAAGCGACTATTCCAGGATGCCTTAGTATGTGGCCTATAAGTCTGTCTCTTCTTTTAACTATATTTTTCCAAATGCTTCTTTCTTCATCTATTTGCCGCAATACCTCTCATTTGTCACTTTATCCACCCGTCTGATTTTTAACATTCTCCTATAGCACCACATTTCAAAAGCTTCTTATCTTTTCTTCTCAGATACTCCGATCGTCCAAGTTTCACTTCCATATAAAGCGACACTCCAAACATACACTTTCAAAAATCTTTTCCTGACGTTTAAATTAATTTTTGATGTAAACAAATTATATTTCTGACTGAAGGCTCGTTTAGCTTGTGCTATTCGGCATTTTATATCGCTCCTGCTTCGTCCATCTTTAGTAATTCTACTTCCCAAATAACAAAATTCTTCTACCTCCGTAATCTTTTCTCCTCCTATTTTCACATTCAGCGGTCCATCTTTGTTATTTCTACTACATTTCATTACTTTTGTTTTGCTCTTGTTTATTTTCATGCGATAGTTCTTGAGTAGGACTGCATCTATGCCGTTCATTGTTTCTTCTAAATCCTTTTTATTCTCGGCTAGAATTACTATATCATCAGCAAATCGTAGCATCTTTATCTTTTCACCTTGTACTGTTAATTAAAACAAATTACGTGAAAATTTTCAAACTATAGTCGATTTCTTTTTTGAAAAGTAATTTATAATTTGCGCGGCCAGGATTAATTTTTTCCTACAAAAAAAAGTCGATGGTCGAAAATAGACCTTTTAAACAAGCTTCTCTAAAGGTTCTTCTGTATCGAGGAAATTTAGTAACAGATTTCAATGAAATTTAAATTATAATAAATAAAATTCGAAACCATATTCGTGCAAAATAATTTTTTAATTTTGTTTCACGAGTTTGACCCCTTTGTAATAAAAAAAAAAAGAAGATCGACAACGAGAGATCTGTTTATAATAATACCTACAGAAAGCCTGTAATTTAATGAGTAAAAAATAAACTCATTTTAAAATATTCTACAGTGAACCTATTTTAATTCATCGATTTTAGTTAAAGCAGGTAAAATTACTTCTATTTAATTAACCGTCAACCTGATGATCCCTATATAGGGTTTATTTTTTCTTCCAGATTCGTAATTAAAAAAAAAAGTTTCATACATTTTAAATAACGATACGAAAATCTGCTCGAAACCGGTAGATAAAACAGGGTGCTTTTGGTAGCACATTCCGATACGCGCCGATAAATAAATTAAATTACATCAATTATCTATGAATGTAATCGTTTCTTTGTAAATAACTACTCGCATTTCACATACGCTTTAAACTTTCTTAATTTGGTTAGAACCCAGATATTTTTTTTTTTATACTCGTATGAAACTTACAACTATATTACAAAACCCACGTCGATTTCCTCTTTTTTAAGATCAAAAACCGTTTCGAATAATCAAAATAATTTGGTAGAATGCCATTAAAATAAATCGCTTTAAAAACACAACATAACGAAACATTAACGTGTAAGATGTTTTTGCACACAAAAATAAAGCATATTAAGTAAAATATCCGTTTACTTTAAAAGAAAATCTTTCTGTTTTAAAAGTTTATTTTAACATTATATAAATAAACAACAAAAAAAGAACATATCTTTGATCTCTCCTGCGGGCAAAAAAAGGATATCAACAAATAAAAATATTATAACCGAATTCATACGTAGTGCGTTACCGTCGATAATATTCATCACAAATGATATGTAAAAGAAATTTTACCGTAAATTAAAACATTACTAAGTACATAATAATAAAAAATACAAGATTTTACAAATTTCGATTATGAATAGCTAAGCTACATGAATTCACAAAAAATGTAATATTTTTATTTTATCGCATTCTTTTATTTCTTTCATTCTTTCTTTTAGTAGTAAAATCTACTATCATAGGCTGTTGTAGGACCGTGTAGATTCCCTTAAAAGTTGTTTCAAAAACAACTTAACTTCCAGAGTACCAAATTAATTTGTACCTCTACAGTTTAGTCTTAATTTTAATTAAAGCTACGATGCAAATAACGTACCGAAAAATTTCAAGAGTTGCTTTCGGTAAGAGTAATGATGTGCACTTTGCAGTTACTTTCTATAGCGAACAGGAAGAAGAAGGCGTACGGATTGTTTTTTTTTTTAATGAGTCTGGCATCGTAACTTTTTAACAATATAGAGCGTAACAAGAGACCGGTTCACGTCAACACGTTTGTTAATTTATCTGGCACGGGTAGCTTTTTGTTCTCCCGAATGCCTACACCGTTCTATACAACGATTAGTTTCAAGACAATCGAATTTAAAAAGACATATTTTATATATCCGAACGTATTTTCAAATAAAGAATTATCCTTCTGCGAGACAGTTCAACCAGATATTATCACAAACCGTATAATTCTGGGAACAGGAAGGGAATTTTCTTAACAAAATTTTAGCCTCACCTTAGCGACCATCTTTACAAAAAATTAATTATACCCGATGTTTATTTTTACTTAGCGTATGCAAAATCGTCAGTCAGGAACACATTTATCCCATCTTGAATTAAAGGTAACCCGATTTTCCGAACGACTACGAGCAGAATTAACGCTGTTCCCTAGAAGGAAGCCCGAAATTCTCTGCTGGATGAGATAATTTGTTTCTTTAATCCTGTACGGACGGTTTCTCACCGTTAGTCGCTTTGCTTTATCCTTGACGATTTCTTTCCCGATGGTTTGCAACAGATAATCGCTAAATGTCCACCCGATCCTTGTTAAGGATGTCAAGACCCCTTTTTGAAATTATTCATCCCGGATATTTATGCTGCAGGATGAGGATCAGCTCTAGTAAGATATTCTCTATTTTTTCCAGCGGCTGGTCGTTAACGGTAAACAATTTCGAATATTCACGGCAATATTATACCGTATGTAAAATTCCTTCATAAATGGAATATAAAATAAATTATTTATTTTATTTTCTTTAAAGATTTTTCTCAATTAAATAAGGAAAAACAATTATAAATAATTAAAGTTAAATTACGACATGGCATACGCGTATTATTTATTATATACGTAGACGAACAGTCCGACCGCTTTAAACTTACTTCACGATAATTCAGTTCCATTATTTTTATCGGTTAAGTTGGCTATCGATCTTTAAAGCTGTCAATTAATTGTCCTTGGTGACATACAACATCAAAGAAGCATTAGAAGATAATTCCGGCAGACGGTAACAATGAATGACGGTGACGTATACGCATCGCATCGATAATTGCTTAATGGTATTTGCATTACTTTATAGCAGAAACGACCCGTCATCTGGTGTAAAGAATTGGAACACCTACTTGTTGCATTGTTACTTTATACCGGCTGAATTAACCCGGTGTTTCAAAGGGTAATAGCTTTTATCTATTAATCGCGAGTAAAATACTTTAGTAAATAAAATACATCGGCAGCATATAAATCGCTAAATAATTATTATCAGTCAAATATGTTCTGGAGCGTTTTACAAAAGTTGTCTGATTATACAGAAACGGTTTTTTGTGCGTATATTAAATTAATTTAGTTTTAAATATTTTCCTAAAGTACACGAATTTATCCTGTCGTTAACTTTTATAAACCTATTAACAGCAAAAATTAAGAAAAATATTCTCAAGAATACATAGAACCGGTGAAATAACAGGGTTTCGCTTGTTTGTCTTTACTCTTTCATCGGGAACAATATATACTCTTGCCTACCGGCTCGTGAATTAGGCTATTTTTCACGTGAAACTCTTACGTTCATCCAGAGGATCGGATGTAAAAGAAATAACATTACCCTGCGATGTAGCCAATATGAATTGGAGTGAGAAACCCTTCTCCTCATACGAGAGAGACCTACGACTTAAGATTTATTTTTGAAATACGATACAGGTTTGACAATGAATATATATATATTATGAATCTAATGGATAATCGTTACCTAAAACCTACCTACGACAGTCGTTTATTTAAGGAATAGATATTAAACCGCAGAGACACAATATAAATAAATCTATAACGACACAACAAACAACGTTCGTCTCTTTGAACTAGACATTCGTATACGTGGTATGCGTATATAAATTCTGCATCACAGCCATAAAAACTACTATGATGCATGTAAAACGACTGAAATACAAGGTAAACTTGTTTCTTTCTACAAGTTTCTTTCGCTAAACGTAATTACGTGCATTTTACAACCGGTCCAAACGATGAACAGAGTGAAGGTGTCACTTGTAGAACTGATTGATTATCATCTGCATTTCATAGGGCGAGGTATAATATAGTTATGCGATAATATAGTCGGTTCAACGAAGAAGGCTTGGGGAAACCGTTTGTCTTTCACCCCTTAGTAACCCTAACACGGGGCTTTTTATATTTTGCCACGATTGGTAATTTGTTTGTCTCGAGCCAGACGTCGCTTACAACTGTTACCGTTATGCTACCGAACGTTGAGGGCGCCTTAATTTTTATTATTATCATATAATCTGTTTTGTTTAAACAGCCTATATTGTGATTTTAAGTATTTCGACTATATTTTATAATACAGTATATTTACCGTATAACATTACTAGCTTAAAAATTCTTTAATGAAGTTTAATTTTATTAGTTTTTTACGTATAAAATAAATTAATGAAATATAATGCGGACAACTTAATTACTGAGGTAAAGTTAACATTTTTGTTTAGTCATCCCCCATCCCCGACAAAATGAGGATAAAAATTCATAAATAATCTTCTTTTAATTTCTAACCGTTAACAAAATTGACGATTAGGAGCGTACACCTTCTGTTCTTAGGGACATTTTTTTTTTACGTAATTTTTTTAATTAATAACTAATTATAATAATCAGTTTCTATTAGATTATATTAACTTAAAGTATTTCTTTCTTTTTTTTTTAATAATTGTAAAATCACAGTTTATCTACTGATATTCTTCATTTTCATTTTTAATTTTTAAGATCTCTTATTAATATCGGTAATATTTAGTTATATCTTAGCCTATAATTTCGTCGGCATGATAAACTGCTATTTAATTCTATTAATGTGTAATTGTTAACGTACCTGAAATAATTATCGATAGATAATGGATGTGTACAAAGTTATTTACCGAGTTATAGATTATTTGTTTGGCCAGGGGGAAGGTCCAAACATATATATATATAAACGAAGAAAGTTCGGCTTTTGACCTTTCATTAAAGCGACTGAAATGTGTTCTTACACAACATATATTACGTGGCGTAACATGGATATGAAATTTTTATAATTATTACGTAGAGGGTTCCCGGTTCAGTCTACCGGTATATGAAATGGGAGTTATTAAAAATTTCCAGTATTCCAGTTAAGATTGAATGAAAGTTTTTAACGCTTAATGATAATTGAAATAATGAATGTAATACAAGCATTTCAATTCGGTTTCTGCGCACGCGTTCGAAAGTTATTATTGAAAAGCTTTTAAAATCTACGGACCTGAAAACACTTTTATAATTAAGCTATTAAAATAGGGAAGCGGGCTGCTAAAATAGAAAGATTTATTGTTGACACGACTATGACTTGTCGGATACAGTTAGAACTGACCATTACAGGGACAGGAGGAAGAAAAGCAACATAAAGAATGACGTAGCCGGACGACTAGTTTTGTAAAGGTAGTGGTGTGCGCGTATTAGTATGTAGAGGAGTCGTCTTTTGAACAGTTTAATGGCGGCCGTACAAAAACTCTCTCTTTCTCCCGATGTTTCCCCTTATCCGACGTTATAAACAGCTCTTCTCCATATGATCATTCCCTTTCTCTCTCTCACATACACGTACAACAAGCACACAAACACACTCGCACTCAACGAATGCCGCTGCCTGTGTAGTTCTGTGCCGTGCCGCCCGCATTCCCGCTACAATCTCCTACAAAACCTTAGCCCACACCGCCACACGTGACTGCGGCATTCTTCTACCTACCTCGTACACTTCGATACCTAGCCGGTTCGCAGTAATCAACTCGACTGTTATGTACGATGTTTGTGTATATAAACTAGTACGTAAGTATAATTATGCACTGCGTGCTTGCGCCTACTCGCATTTATCTTCTTGTATACAACTATGTTATCAAAGTTCTTTTTACCACTCGTTCCATCCAAACTGTCATCTGTATTATACGAATGTACATATTTAACGTATAAAATGTATATGTATAGTAATGCACAAACACACACACGCAGATCATAAAAATATATTTCCTAATGTAGAACCGTTATTATAAATAACAGTGAGTGCGTGTTGGGGGAGGAGGTTAAAAATTTATTTATGCCTATTGTGTCGATTAAAAACATAGAATTTCCAGTATTTCGGTAGTCACATATATTCATAAAAAAAAAAATTAAAAAGTAAAAGATAATTGAAATATTTTATTTTCCGTCTAATCGTTTTTTAAAGAAATTCGCATCTTAAAAACGGATATTAAATATTTTTTTAAAATAACTTTTAGACTAACACGTAAACTGAAAGTATCAAAAAGAAAAAGATATGTTTTCTTATCAGTCAGTTAATTCTCACATAACTCTTCTTTTTCCTGTTTACCCTCCGGTAATTACCTTTCAGATAATACTTCATAGGATGATATGTATGAGTGTAAATGAAGTGTAGTCTTGTACATTCTCAGTTCGACCGTTCCTGAGATGTGTGGTTAATTGAAACCCGACCACCAAAGAACACCGGTATTCACGATCTAGTATTCAAATCCGTGTAAAAATAACTGGCTTTACTAGGACTTGAACGCTGTAACTCTCGACTTGCAAATCAGCTGATTTGGGAAAACGCGTTCACCACTAGACCAACCCGGTGGGTTTTGTCCATATCTTACTACTTTTTAAAAACCTCACGTGACGTAAGATACGTAAAATAATTTTTTTTAAATTTCCCTAATAATTGTATAATAACTAACTTGTAATATATTATATTATTCGTGAAAGGTAAATTAATATTTGCAAATGAAATATTTTACGAAGCGCGAGGGATGATCGGTATTCTCAAAAGAAATTAAATGACACACTTTCTTCCGTAAAACATTTCACACGCGGTAGCTGAAATCGGCATCATTACGCGTCAATTTAGTATGTTTTTCTCCTCGCAGCAGTTAATATATGAATTAGTTTAAACATTTTTTTAATAACTGGGATTAAGACCGTTCATCCCGTCGTAAAATTCTTATTTAGCGTTTAGAAATTTGTAAGCGTTCGTGGTTTAGAAAAAACAAGTTATTTAGATGTTCTTGATGGAAATAGACGTTATCCTGTTGGGGTAACGAATTTAAATTATATCTTCTTTTTTTTTTTGAGACGATTTCATTAATAAGGTGAAATTCGATCGTTTAATAAAAAACGTTTAGGGAATAAAAGAAGATAAGCCGAAACGTTTTACCGTAATTACGGAAAGTAAATACTTTCGAAACTATTCGAAAAAGATATAGCAAGATTGTTGTACAATAGTATTTTATTTTATGTCGTCGTTGGCAAATACAGTAAATCGGGTTATAAATTCACAGATTAAACGATGCGTAATATTTTTAAATTTTGCAATTTCTGTTGACTTTCATAACGAATGGAGTACGCTAAACGATGTTATCGTAAATATCAAGATTAAGAATCGACTTTTAAGGGGTAATTAATTTTACGTAATAATAATCCAGTATGTATTTGTAATATAGACGTAAATCTGTTTTACAGTTTAAACAATAAAGAAACTTGAAAAATGGAGAGAAAAAAAATTATGATAATTTACCTCAAAATAGAAGCATTTTCTCCTTAAACAAACATTACGCGTTTTTTTACTTGTATTTACTATCATACCTTCTTTTTCATATAAATATGTATTTGAATACTATGCGGATGAACGCACTTTTGGAAAACAAGGAGGGATTTGGGAAGTTATACGTACATTTTATCGGTAACTCTCAACTGTTGAGATGTTAATAATAAATTTCAAGATAATAAAACGGGTATTATGTTACCTGGAGTAATATATCTCCTTATATTATATTACTTAAGTTATTAAATGTGTACTTTACGAGATTATCGGTATATTCTACTTTATTCCTTTATAAAACAAAAAAAAAATCGATATCGATTAATCTGTGTAAGTCTACGATTCGCATAAAAATAATAACGCCTCCTAGCTTACTATATATAATAAAAAATGATACTAAAAAAAATAATTTCGTAGTTTAAAAATACAGAAAGAGGAAAAGTAAATATGTTTTATTAGTAAAGATTCTACAGCGAACATTTTTCGATGAATCAATTCCGTTCTGTCCAAATTATAGTTGCGTCTTACCCTTCCACCATTAGAATGTTTTTTTTTTTTTTTTTTTTTTTTTTTTTAAATTGTTTTTAACTAATTACATTTTTTTATTATTGCACAATCAAACTACAATAACGGTATATAAATATACAATAAAACTTCGATTTGTAAAAAGAAAAATATTATTTGTACAAACTTAAAAACAAAAACCGCCTTCAGAAATCGGAACCTTCCTGTAATTTCTGAACTAGTAATTCACTATTTTCAGTTTCAAAAAATATAAATAGATAAAATTCTCAATTACTTCTACACTTTTCATGCTGTTAAATTCATTAATTATCGTATAACGGACCTCAGAAGGTAAAAAAATGCTAATAAAATTAAGTTTAACAAAAAAAATCACGATAATACAATTTTAACCGGTAAAAAAAAATTGTATAAATCTGATAAACTAAACCGACGTAATAGACTTTAGAACACCGGGACCTGATTGACACACAGTTAAAATTGTAAACGCGATAGGTATGATTCTAATATAACGCACACGTTTCTTAACCGTTAACTTTCCTGATCTCTGAGCAATTTTTACGAAAAATGTTTTTACGTTTTACTTTCGGCTCCATTTATGTTTTGAGGTTAACAAAATTATATTTGTTACAAAATATTGCGTGCGGTACGTATTAGGGAGGTTGATTCTATTTTTATTTATTTTTATTTTTTTTTGAAAAAATAAAAAATCTAGAAAATAGTATTTAAAAAAATTTATAAAAAAATCCAGTACGTGAAAGTTTAGCGAAAAAGAAGTTTACCGACAAGAATTATTTATTTTTTCCGAAGAAAAAGTTGTGAGTTATTTTTTAAAGATTTTATCATACGTAAAAACCCTCGGTTTTTTGAAGATTTTAACCTTTAGCAGCGTTGTATACATTGTTTATACCTATTGTTTACATAACATTTTCATGCTGTTACATACGTCACATTTCGACACCGAAAAGAATTACTGAATGTTTTTAATTACAGTACTATAAGTTTTCTTCTTTTTTAAAAATTTAAATTTTATATACGGAAAAGTATACAAAATCCGTTACCGGTTTGAAAACTAACTTTAATATAAAGAAACTCAAAAGCTACAAATCTGCGACGTCTTAATAAAAATAAAAATAGGATTAAAGAAAATCCACGTCGTGAGACTACTAACAAGCTTATCCTAACGCTTCATAAATTACGTTGAATTTTTTTCATCTTCAATTTCCAAATAAGTTTCAGTAATTTAAGTGAATGTAAAATGAATATCGGCAAGAAATCAGATCTTAATTTTTCACATTTTCCTATTAATAATTCAGATAAGAAAAAAGGAATATATTTTTAAATCGTATACGTAGACGTAATTTTTATTTTAAAAACTTAAAAATAAATTTTACGCTTAAGTCGTAAGGAAAAACCTTTTTTTACTACGCTTGTACCAGTAGATCTTTCAAAGATAAGAAACATCGAATACCGGAATTTAGAATTTCTTCCTTCTTTTAAAGTTTTTTTAAAAAAAATGTATTATTACTATTTTAAAATTGTACAGATAATCAGAATTACTGAAAAATAAAATACCTTCTAATAAACAAACAATTGTCGCGTTGAAATCCACTTTCAAAATCGAAAAGACAGAAAATATTTTTTTCAAATATATTTTCGGTAGTTTTAAGTTAGACTTTTTACCAAAAACGTATTTCAAATTTTCAGAAAATATTACACCTCGTAACAGTATTTAAGTTAAAATACAAACGCAAACAGCCGTTTGAATCTAGGCACCTTTTATTAAATCGGAGCCATTTCAGTTGTTACCTACACAAAATTCGAAGAAAAACGAAGTACAGTTACAAAACAAAATAAGTAGGTAAAATTCTCTCTATCGTTACTAGATAAAATTTTTATCGTCTACAAGATTTTTCGAAAAACGGCTGAAATCGTTCGTCGATTTATTATATTTTCGCGATAAAAATATTTCTTTAAACGTATTTTTATTTCATTACGAACTTATCCTTTTAGTGTGAACGATCTAAAGTTTTGCGGTCGACTAGTTATGAGAGCAAGTACAGGCAGCGGTCTTTACAACAGTACTGCCGGCATGTAGCCGTAGACAACCGGCATTCGTATAAATAGAACACGGCCTGACGGGATTAGGTGCTGGCGTCGACTGTACCTCGCTGCCAGAGGTCCGCGCCGCTCACCGCAGCATGAATGGGCCTTACAACGAACAGCCTTTCTTTCAGCCTTCACTCCAACGCAACAAACAAAACTCTCCCTGGCTTTTTTTAATTGACCATAACTACTCCATAAAGTATACTAAGTTTGAAGGCGTAACAGGCGAATACTGCCTCCCGCAACGCTGACATGCATGCCCGCATGTGCATACAAAAACCAGTTATATAGTACTTTACTACGTATAAACGAACCTATTATTTACATTTCCTTTAATTAAGCATTACCGCCACCGATTTAATTGTGAAACTTTATATTGTTATACTGCAACCTTTTAACGTAAATCGGTATCGATCATCAAACGGAATAACATAATTATTATTTTATATTATACGTCAATTCATTTTATAATCGTGCAAAAAACGGGGAACACGCAATAATCCTTTTACGTAAAAAACAAAATAGAAACGATTACGACTAAAAACAAAACACGGATCTTTTTTAAATACGCAAACGTAAAATGGATTAGTCAAATTCTTAATTGAAATTATTAATCTTTCGACACAAACTTAAATACATCGTATTTCATAACAAAACTGTACGAAAACTTTTTTTAACTATGAAATCGTCATTCGCATTAAATCTGCCTTATATCTTTGCCGCTGAAGCTTATTAAATTCGCTTCATAAAAACTGCTGTAAATATAAAGAATTATCGTATTTCATTTTATCCGATTATTTTTCTGTTAACTGTGCAAATTCATTTCAGTGTAAAATATTTTCTTAGAAAATTGAAAATAAACTCGACAAAAATACATCTTTTGACTTTAAAAATATCTTTTAATCGATCTACTTAAAATCAAATAGCGTTATTATGTTTTACGCGATCAAAATACAATGTTTTAGATATTATTAATTAATAAAACCTGATAATCATTTACCTCCGTTTAATTATTACTGAACAATTTTTTCTATTAACGCCTTCCAAACTGCGATTTTATTATGTACCAATTTTTTTTAATTTATCATCTTACACACTTGCATCGCTGTTATTTCATATATGGGGAACATCCGACTTCCTTTTTTATTTAAAATTTTTCTAATTTTATACGGCTCTGATTAATATTTTCCTTCATTTTGCCACGCAAATATTGGAATAGCATTTTTTATTACGGTAAAGTAGCACACAAACCATTCCTGACGTAGAATATATGTAACCGCATATCATTTGTAACTGAATAAAACATTTATTCTGCTTATTAAGTCTTTTTTTTTAAAAACAAATACACACACACACACTATATTAATGCAATATATATTATTTATATACATTAACAAAATCATTCCAAATATTCTCTCATAAGTATTGCAGACAAATAAAAGCCCTTATATTATCAGCACGTCCGAAGATACGGAGAGGAAATTTCTTGGATGATCGGTTCCGAGCGATAGAATTAAGAGAGAGAGGTCTTATCTTCGGTTAGTATATATTTCGTACATAGATAAAAAAGGTAAGTATATTTATTTTATTTTTGTTATAGGGCACTGTTAGCGGAAGCGGTACAGGAAGTTAAAAACTTACAGGAAGTAAAAACCTGACCTACACGTATAATAACTTATAGTTTTAACTATTATTATTATTATCTTCTGAATCTATCATGTGAAACGGCTTCAAATCGTTTCTGTAGACCGCTTTATTTTTCTTTAAAAAAAATCTTACACCTATGTTATGTGGAAAAAAATTTAAACAAGATCACTAGAGGAACTTTCTCTACAAAATAAAGAAAAAAATCACCAAATCTGTTAATTTATTTAAAAGGTTTAGGTCTCGATAAGTATTAAAAAAAAATATGAATCGAAGTCAGGTTCTTTTTTTTAAGCCGGTTAAAAAGATAGAATTAAATTTTTATTTGTAAATATAACATCGACAAATTTAAATTCTTATTTAACTACATCGTTACATTCATAAACAGATAATTTAAAAAAAAAAAACACTAAAGAAAATTTAGAACAGCAATCTCTCGAAATTTTGTACTTTTAATTAAAAAATATTGAAAAAAGATTTGAAATCCTGAATTATATATTTCAACATTTTAATTGTTACACCTGAGATAATCGTTCAATAATGAACCGCCCATCAATTTACCTTAGAGCTTATGGCTGCTCCTGACCACTATTTTGTTTTTGGATTCTAATCAACACATATAAAACTGTTGATATAATAATTTTACATATTAACATAACAACAAACAAAAAAAGCAGTGTAGCTGTATACAATTGTCAACTCGAAAAAACTGTTTTAAATGACTGGGATTTTTCAAAATTTTATGAGTTTACAAATCAGTAGTTCAAACAGCAAATTATAAAAAAAGAATACTAGAAAAATAACGAACCGCCTAATTTTATAATTTTTTTTTTTCCCAACAAAACTAACAATTATTTCTAATTGTTTTTCTGGCATTATATGGAGTAAGAAATATTCAATAAAATTGCGCATATACAACCGGGGTCCAATATAATTTTGATCAAAGTTCTCTAGAATTTCTATAGGTTCACTTCTCAGTATCTATAAATACGCGTAATGTTATATTACAGGTATATATTATTTTGATGTTTACAAAGACAATGTAAATTAGGGAAACAGAAAGTTAGGTAATCTATTCAACCAAACGGTTATTTTATCCATTCAGGTATTTTATTTCGCATTTAATTAAATGCTGGCTTTCGTACGGAGATCTCGGGTTCAAATCCCGAAAAGGCTTGGCATCCTTTCATATGCTAATAATTTCTTAGAGTTATTTTAATTACTCTTTAGTAATAAAAAAAATTATTTCAATGAAATCATCAAAAAATCTTAAATATTTCATTTTAGTTATATTACTTCATAATATACAGTTAATGTAATATTACAGTTTAGGTTTGGCCCGGTATAAAATTTAACAGTACTTAGGCACCGCTACTAATCGAGTTTCGTTACAAAATTAATTAAAAAAAGTATTAAATCCATTAAAATCAAAATATTTTAACTACAATTAATACCGGGTGCCTGAATCGTTCGCTTCCGATTATAATAGTTCCGATGAGACGCCCAATCCGGTGTTCTGATTAGCATGCTGCCTTCTCGATCGACCGCTCTTGAATTCGATTCCCGGCACGGATATAGCTTTTTTTTTTACCTATCGTTTTATCCGCATCGTTTTCTTCATTAAAAAGCGCGATAACATACTTCCGAGGTCGTAATGATGATGAATAATAAGAAACAAATAACCATCGACAGAAGCCGACGAAAGTTATAGTTTAATTGCAAACCGACAGGTTTTAAATTATCCTCACCGGCTTGGTCTAGTGGTGAACGCGTCTTCCCAAATCAGCTGATTTGGAACTCGAGAGTTCTAGCGTTCAAGTCCTAATAAAATCAGCTATTTTTATACGGATTTGAATACTAGATCGTGCATACCGGTATTCTTTGGCGGTTGGGTTTTAATTGACCGTCAGGAATGGTCGACCTGAGGCTGTAAAAGACTACATACTTCATTTACATTCATACATATCATCCTCTGAAGTTAATACCTGAACGGTATTTCCCGGAGGCTAAACAGGAAAAAAAGAAAGATTTTAAATTATACTTTTATTCGCTGTGTAACTTTCGTTGGATTTTGTGAAATATGATAAGTATTTTTCCGATTTTATTTTATTAGATATTAATATAAATTAAATTAGAAACGTAAATAACTTATTTTAGAAAGTCTATAATAAAGTATTTCAACGGACAAAATATTATTTAACCGATGTTGTATCGCGGAAAAAATATATATCATCTTTTTAATATATAACTAAATGAGGCGATTGAAAAATTTTACAGTAAAGAATATTAAAAATACTCGCAGGAGAAAAAAATGGTAGTTTTTCTCAATCCGATTTTTTATCGCATACATTCCGTTTTATACAACAACCGTAAGGAAAGAAAGAAAAAATTAAAACTTTAAATAAGAAAAAAAAAATCATAATTTTAAAAATTAGGTTCTTCAAATTAAGCGGAACAATATCCACAACTTTATGAGAAGTTACGAAAAAAAAACAAAACAAATTATAATCGGGAGGTAATTAATGAAAACTAAAGACAATAGTAATAAGAATAATAATAAACAGCAGCATTTCGCTGGCGACCGTCTCAAACAATTACCGAAAACATCTGCCGGAGGGTTTATAGAAGTAAAGGCAGGGGGATTGAAGATGGAGGTATATTTTCACAAAGGTCGGTAGGGGACTTTCTTGGAAGTTGTCGCTCATTCAGTGTTATTATAGAAGAGGGGCGAGGGTGAGTCTTCGTTTCTAGCTAGGCAAACCTATGTTGCCAAGTTTACAACTCCCGCACCTGGCAGCACCAACACTCCCTCGATCTCTTTCTCTTTCTCGCTCACTTTTTTTTTCTTTCAACACCACAATAGTTGTACAATATTCTTTCACAACTATTTATAAGAAAGAAATCGAAGAGTTTATTGCTTTTTCAAATACAAAATTATTTTTTTCAATTATTCCAATTTTTTTTTTTTTGAAAAATGAATTTCTTCTAAATTTAAAACATGACGAAGCAACCGACTTAAGATACATCGCTAAACGATTTACTTTTACATACTGTTCTGTTCTTCAGACCGTACTGCTTTATTTAATTACATTATACGTTCTATTTTATAATCTAATCTCGCTAAAAATAGACATCTTATGAAATTTAACGGCTAATTAATTACTTTACAATAATTTTTAATATAAATGTTACCTAAAATAAATCTTAACTTTTTGTTTTAAATTAAATTCAATTTTTTCAACAAGACAGTATTACGTAATCCTATATTTTGTGTAATCAAAATATTAAAAAAGTCCCTCAAAAAAATTAAGGGCCCAATATGAATATGCGAACACAACGGTGGGGGGGGGGGAGATTCTACTGTCAATTGTGAACAGCATAGTTTCCTAATAACTCGATTTGGATATTCCCCGGTGAAGGATAATTAACAACTTATTTGATAACGTACATTTCATCGTTTTGATAAAAAATATACGAAAAAAAATTATTTATTTCAGAAATGTGAAGTGATAATAGCAATTACCACCCCAAATTTACTTATATGCATATATATGTGTGCGCACCTGTGCACGCGCGCATAAGACCGCCCGCGTTGATATTTTTACGTCCTTACGAAGATTATGATTTTTTGATGAGCCATTTTTATATAGAAGAATCCAAGCGCTCAGATAGTTTAAAGTTTAACAAACGTTAACTCTTAGTTAATGTTATCTTTCCGTAAGTAAAATGACATTGAATTCTACAGTTTTTTTAGAATTAATAATTAGTTATATATTTGTAAAAAAACAGTAAAATTATAATATTAAAGAAAAAAATAATACATAAAAACTTAATTAAATTGCCTTTATATTTGAATATTAATTTATTTAGTTTTTTCTCTGTAATAAACTAATTTTTAATTAACATATTTTTAACATTGCTCAACGTTTTGTTTTATAAAAAAAAAAAAACAAGTTAGTTCAAGAAGAAAAAATTGTAAAACTAGCCAAAAAGTAATATAACTTATAAAAGTATAAAATTACTTCTGCTTTTCATACAATGTTAGCGCTTTCTTGCGTGTACGTAAAATAAATCGATTATTTAAAAAAAAAAACCGTTTACAATAAAATTTAAATGTTAAAGAACTTTTAAACCCGTGTGTAACCCCGGCTAACAAGACTCTCGTGAAATCTCTTTTAACTTTTATTTTAGTAATCACGAATCACGATTCTTTTTTATTCCACTAAAAGTAGCAGTTCAAATTAGTGAAATGAAATAAATTAAGTAAAAATAATAAAACAATAGCCCGTACTTATATAAGACATCATACATATTATTTGTGTTATTTATCATTAAAAATGTTATATACGCATTACCTATATATAATCCGTCATTTTATATTATAAATTTGGTCGCAGGCTAATCGGTATAATGTTAACATAAGCTAGAAATTATAACTATACATTACAATAAACTAAAACTTTAAAGCGAACAAAATAATCATAAATTTCGATACAAATAGTTCAAACTATTACGAATAATATAATCGATTAAGCTATGTAAGTAAGTAGTTTGAAACCATTAGCGTATAGTTTATACACAGTGCTTTAATTTTCATTTGCTAAATTAAAAAAAAAAAAAACTTGATGTAACTATTACATGTAGGACGTGAATGTAAATAAATATCCGTACATAGAACATAGCTTTAAATCGAAATGAGCCAAACAAATAGTTTTACTTTTTTCAATTTTATAATGTATTAAATAAAACTCTTTATTGTTTGTAAAACATAAATTTTCTATAAAAAAATAAATAAATATTTTTTCAACATTTTAGTTCTAGTCGGCGGATCCACGAATAGAATTCATAATGACAATTTCAAGGGGGAAGTTTAAACAGCAAAGGACATATTTTACAGAATGATATATATGCGATATCTTACGTATTTGGAGTTAAAGTAAAACAGTAAACACAAAGCAGAATACTAAACGATTATTTATTCGACCTACACCGCAAAAAAAGGAGTAATTTAAGTGTATGTTAGTATACGCAGAAAAGTTTAAACCGCAGTCATGTAAATATGAGCGCGCAATTTCAAACAGTGAAACAGTCAAAACTGATATTTACATATTATATAATATAAAATATATATATATATATCGAATGAAATTATATTTAACAAAAAATAACTTACACCAGCATCTTTCTGTTTCATTTACGATTTAAAAATCGTACGTTTACTAATTTAATATTGAATTTTACTGATTGTAGATACAATTGATTTTATTTAAAACTAATATATATTTAGACTTATGATCTATTACTTTCATAGTAGTCAAAAATGGTTTTGTAAATGCAACATGTATTTAAATATCGTTTTATAAACCAAAATGCCCATAAAAAAACTGTATACTTTAATCCGCTAATTACTAGAAAGGTATAATGTAACTATGATAATTATAAGAAAAAATTACCAAGTTTACGTTTAAATATCTATTAATTACATTAGAAAACTACTAAGGTCTGCCCACGTTTAAAAACTGAGTGAAATGTCAGAAAGAAAAGAAAGAAGTAAAGGAAAGGTGATGTACATTCTATAAATACGAATGAAGTAATAACGCGAAGGAATAATTTACCTGTAAATTGTTTGTATCCATTAATGAACTTTGTTTTCCACCACTTGACTAGATGATTCGCCATTTGAGTCTCATTCATTTCAGCGACACAACACTTCATAAACACAGAATTCAGTTCAGTTTTTTTTTTTTTAATATAATTTTAAAACGTTAACGTACCGTCATCTAAACTTCTTTTTATGCTTCATTATTGAAATACGTAAAAAAAAAAATCGCTACTAAACTTCAGGCAGTCACAAGTCAAAGCGACACCACTACTAATCGTACCGAACGGAACGGCGTCAGAAGCTCGACTGAGTTTTTGGGCTGTAGCTGTCAGACGGAGGGGTCTCCCCACCACAACGTCCTTTCCTCCTTTACCCTCCCTCCAAGAGCTATTATCTCATGCCGGCTTCGACACTGAGAAAGAACTTCTCACACGCCACGCAGCTAAGCTCGTAGCCGTAGTTGTGTTACTCTGCGCAAACATAAGAATTTTTTTCTATTCCTTTATATTCAGTCCTTTGGCGGGAGAATGTGATGGACAGCGGCAAGCGAATAATAGAATATTGTTGTCAGACAACGTTATTTACAAACGTCCACCGTGATACTGTTGATAACAAACAATGGAAAGTCCACCCACGCCTCGTACTAAACATCCTACCGTCTTTTTCTTTACGGAAGGAACAAATCCTATGTCCATTATTTCAGGAAAGCCTTTTTTTGTGTGAAACGGCAATAAATCACTTACTAGTCGATGCAGCTCGGTAATAAACGTGTTTCTTCTATGAAAGTCATTCTATTGTTTGAAATAAATGCTATTTCAGGTATAAATAAATAAGTACTTAAGACTTCTAGTTTTGAAACCAAATAATAATATATATATTTAATATCTTTAATCTGTATTAAAAGAAGTATAGCGATAATGAAACGGATTAATTTTCAAACTCGTGTGACATATTTCTCGGATAATTTTGTTTGTACCGTTAGGGGGGTGCAAACTGACATGTGCCTACTTGGGAGACGTGGGAGTGAGGGACAGCCCCCTGCGGAGCTACCGTTCGTCCGTGCTTGGACGGGTGGGCGGTAGTGATGAGGCACGGGGACTCCTGAACTTCTGCGTCGAAAAAGACCGAGACCCGGCGGGGATATCCCCTTCGCATGAGGCACTGGCATCAAGACGGAGTCCCGGTTCCTGAGGTGGGGCCCGGGAACTAACCACGGGTTAGAGGCCGGTATACAATGAAGATCCAACCCTGCCGGCGGACGGGAAGGCCTTTTCTTTCTTTCTTTTCTTGTTTAGCCTCCGGGAATTACCGTTCAGGTATTACTTCAGAGGATGATATGTATGAGTGTAATCTTGTACAGTCTCAGTTCGACCGTTCCTGAGATGTGTACTAGAACTTGAACCCTGGAACTCTCGACTTCCAAATCAGCCGATTTGGGAGGGCGCGTTCACCACTAGACCAACCCGGCGGGCTTTATTATTAGCTGTTGCCCGTGAAAATGTAAACGGGTAAGAAGATAGATTAGAAAAAAAATTGAAATAAACGTTTTACGAATTCAAAAAGGTCGTTATTACTATCTGAAGTTTCTATACATACGAATCGATCAATTATTTGTGTGTAGTTACAGCACCTCTCTCCTAAGCTCTCCCATGGTACATCGGGGTGAAATGGTTTCATACCTAAACACAGATCGTTTTAAGGTAGCAACATTTATTAAATATAATTTTTTTAGCTATTCATTTTTGAGCAGTTATTTAAGAGGTAATGATGATCTCTTTATTAACTATGAAAAGAGAAATAGCCGCCATTTTGTTTAGAATTGTTGTAGCGCGAAATTTGTTATGGTAATTTTTCTTTTAAAATGTTCAATTTTCTTTAAAATAACGTAAACAATTCAACCCTTTCCATTTCAAATTTTTGAGTAATTCCTTTGGGGGTCCCTGGATGCGTATAGTATGTTGGTCTAATACCGGAAAAATATATCACTTTGAGGTAGGGTTAATATTTCTATTTTTAACGGTAGGGTTAATATTTAACATTTTTAGGTAGGGTTCTATTTTTAACGGTACAGGAATTATTTAAGAATTTCCGTACTTTACTAACACTGTGTGTATAATATACATGTACGCGCGTGCGCGTGTTCGTGTTTTGTGTGTGTGCGCGCGCTCATTATTTTGTAATTTAAATCATTAATAGAATACCCGATTTAATTTAAAACTCAATTAATTAATTTAATTAATCGTCGTTTAAAAACATTTCATTTAAAATAAAAACTACAGTAATTAATTCTAAGGGAACTAAAATTTATTAAAAAGATTATTTCAGAAAATTGAATTCGACTCTTCAATTTGTAATCGATCCAAAGAATGAAGAGATCTTCAATCCCTCGGGCCTTGAAAGCAAGTAAAGGAGGAAGTCATTTAAAATAAAAGATGTTTGTAAGGCTCAATGTCCACGCAGGGTTACCTGCGCCAAAGCTGGAAAACGTTTCAGCACGATTGCAAAAAGAGAAAGAATATGCACTGTAGCGAGGAGGAGCCTGTAAGACACAATAAATCTTATTGTACTGTGTTGTAACTAGCTCAGTGGTGTCCGGTTATGGATTTCGTAGAATCTTCCCTGCTAGAGAAGATAAATGCATTTCCTAGAAAGGTAGGGTTCAAAGATGTAAAATGTGGAAGTATACTTGAAAGTTCACTATTGGCGCGGGAGGTTACACACACCCATGCTGTCTCTCACGCGCGCGCGCGAGATAGGATGATATCTTTTGCGGTATCTGGAAAATTAAAATAAACATGCAAATAGGATATGACGTTGGAGGTTATCCAAAACACAAAAATGCTTACGGGCTGATCCATTCCATTTGTAAAATATACGACAAATTTCGCGCTTTTTTCTTTCCTAATTAGATCATACATGAGAACATCAGAGAGAGACCTGGGGTTTAACAAGTACCTAGCAACTTATGTTCTTTAAAAATAAAAATTGCAACGGCAACTTACGAGTATTTATAATGACCTTAAAATTTTATCCTTTCTCCCATTAATTATGCTAAAAGTCATTATTATACTTTTAGTTTTTATTTTATTTATTTACTTACTTAACAATTAAATAAGATAGTAAACAGGTATAACCTTGAAAATTCCTTATTTAGAAAAATAACAAAAAATAAAAATATTAGAAGTTTCAAGTTAAGTTGAAAAAAAATAATAATAAAAATGCATAAATTTCTAAGTTAATCAAATTTATGGGGTTAAACTGGCTTGTATAATTTTTTTTCAAAAATTTTTTAATTGTATTATTTCCAATGATATTTTCAAAAATCATATTTTCTGAAAATGTAAGAAATACTAGTTAAATTTTCATGAAATCCAACTCGCTTTAAGATCCATTACTCCTTCAGTCTGTCTCTCCCCATTCCCTAATTCAGTTAAAAACAATAATAAATTAATAGAAACAATCCACTGCTGTACCAAATCTTCTTATTTTAAATTAAAAATTTCTTGATGTTTAAAGCCTAATACTGACAACACACACACACACACACACACACACACACACACACAGAGAGAGAGAGAAAGAGAGAGAGAGAGAGAGAGTGTGAGAGAGAGATAATGAGAGAGAGAGATTCTTCTATACGCAACGTTTTCCGAATTTCCACAACCTAGAGAGGACATTTCAGTTGAGGCTGTATGTTTTTGGCGATGTGGGACATCCGTTCCTTCATCACGATCATGTTTCCCTATTCCTTATTCTTGATTCTTTTCTCTTCAGTGGTTTTCTGTGAATTTTTCTATATGTCCGTGTTAAGGATATGAAGAAATCTTTGAATTACAATATCCTTTGCGCTTACGTAGTCTGGCAACATACTATAATCAGATCTTAATTTCGGATATCACTACAGACCTGTTCGGAGATATATGTTGCATATTCTTTTTTACGAGAAGGTCAAACAGTGGTTTTGGAGAATATCGAGTAAGATTTTCTAAGTCTTCTTAATAAGATGCATTGTTGAAAAATATGAAAATCTGGTGTCGATCCTTTTTTATTTTCTTTAGTTGTATACTACAAGCTCATTTCCCCTGTTTTTCCAAGTATCATTTCTTATCGGTTTTCCAGAAATTAACCTTTTTTCCAAAAATTCTTTCCTGTAAGCGTTATTTCAAACGTTTAATTCTCCCCTGAAATCTTTTATTAAAATGATCGACTCTATCGACTTTGTATAATTAAAAAAAAACATCTTGCTAATGTTTTTGGTGTTGGAAATTTTCAATGTACTCCTATGAAAAATGCAAAAATTCTATTTGGTTTAATTTTTATCCGAGTTTTTATATTAAAATTCCTCCTGGTGAGTAAATTAAATTTAACAATAAACGTTTTTTTAATTAATAAAAACAAAAAAATTATTTCCTATCAAGAGGGGGCTTTCATTGCTAAATATTTCGTTAAGAAATAGCAGACCTTGTTGAGATTTCAGTAATGTAAATTTCTATATCGAGTTAAAATAAATGAATTCTTCAAGTTTCGTTAAAACACTTATGTTGTTCAAACGCATTCCGGATAAACAGGAATACAAATACAAATTTAGATAATGATCGCAGATTAAGATAAACAAAAACTGTTGGAATTAAAAGCTTTTTAGTTTAATTTTTTTTTGGATCGAACACATAACAAGAAGAAAATACGTAAAACGAGTCTAGGAACTATTTACAGACATAATTTTATTATATACTAGTATATATTTATAATTAGAACATAAATAGTGTTAAAAAAAAATAATAATAATAAATAAAAAATTACGTGAACTCGTAGTACAGTTGTGTTAAATAGCTAATATCTTGAGATAATTTACCCAATTTTAATAAATTAGATATTAAATAACATTCGGTCTTTTTTTTTAATATTACTTCCTTTGAGGGAAACGTGCGGCTTTACATTACGGAATGTGATTTAGTCAGCGACTCAAAATATTAATTCACAAAATTCGGTTGCAAAATATGCTACGTTGTCTGTTTATTCTTCAGTGTTGATTTATAAAAATGGAATTACCGTACCCGGATAAATTTTCGTTATAAATCATCCCCATGAAGGTTAATAAAAATATTATTAAAGACTCATTCAGATCGGTTCAGCGTTAACCGAGTTTAAATTAAACATAAAAACTCACAATCGTATATTCGCCCAGTATTTGATTTAAATATTAAGATTGCGGCTGGAATAATAAATTTAGAAGGATTTAATAAATGGAAGAAAAAATAAAATTTATGAACTGTGTTAAGACTAACATAACAAATTTTTTTCGGTTATTACCTGCACAATTTGAGGCGGTTTACAAAATAATCTATTTTTTGTTATATTCTTTTATTTCTTTAAAGAAAGCTATTTTTAATTATTTAGATAAATACTCGGTTGTCAGATCCATTAATAGCGGTCGAACATTTACTAAGGTATTTAGTATATTTAATACAAGTAAGCTATTTGGAGATTTCAGCAAAATCGCTTCTGATGCTTTTTTCTTTAAATCTTATCTTAATGTTCGGCAACGAAAGCTTGTTATTTAATCGTTCTCATTTTTTGGATCCGTTTCTAAATTCTTATCGAGTAAATAGTTTTAAATTAATTAATTAAATTTGAAATTTCATCGACCTTATTTTTTTCATCGTAGATTAGATTTACAGCGAGTATTTTTATTTGTTTGTAGCTCCGTGTATGCTACTTTCTTGTGGCCTTTTAAAAAGAGGATAAATAAAAGTATCAGGATTGTATCAGTATTTGTATTTTGTTTGATGTTTAATTGCCGGCTTGTATGACGTCACGACAAGCTGGCGCCTTTGCCAACTGTAATTCCTTCTCGTTCTATCTTCCTTTTTCTTTCTCTTACCTTCTCGATCCCTCTCGCTCGCACACTATCTCTCACTCAGCAATCTCGTTTGATGGATACCGCGACCCAGCTTGCCCAATAGATCCCCCGCAGTCTGATCTGTTGGAATTCTTCGGGTTACATTAGTTTTATAAATATGTTCTGCAGGAATTACATTTAAGGAGGATCAAACGGTGTTGTGTAATTGAATAATTCTGTATTAATTGCACCATTTATGTAAAATATTAACCATACTTTCTTTTTTTTAAATATTAATTTATATATATATATATATATATATATATATACACACACACACACACACACAACTTTTCTATTATTTTTTTACCTTTATCGACGGTCAGATGTCGATGAAAAGATTGCCTGCACTTTGGTTATTTAAAAAATACTTTTTGTAAATATTTTTTTTTAATCTGCTTTACTTTTGTTTACTTTAAATATTGTTTTACTTTTAAATATTTTTTGGCAATTTTTACTGAATACTTACTACAAAAATTCTAAGTGTATATCGACGATAAAGACAACATATCATTATTATAATAATTCCCCTGTGCGCGCGCACATCTACACAATATAATACTTAACGTATTTAATCTCTCCCTAAATCCGTTTCTAGTGAGGAGAACAAAGGACAAAAATTTTTCCTTCAAGAAGAAACTTGCCCAGTCTTATTAAAAAAATTATTGTTTAAAATTTTGTTTCATTAAATTTTCGTTACTTAAATGAAATGTTTTCGTAATATGTACATTCAGCTAGTAAACGGTAAGAAAATATCTCCAAAGGACCTCTCCTTTGAAGATATTTTCATCCTCATGAAATCTCTATTTTCTCGTAAAAAAGATGAGAATCAAAAAAATTACGGAAAAAATTTATTTACAGTTCCACTAAAAGAGTATATATTTACCCCTTCCAAATGGAAAAAGAATTTGTTTCTTACAGGATTTTTGTCCGTCAAAATAACTCAGATAGTATAAATAATATTTAAAAAATAATAAATCATTTCCATGATAATGAAAGGTTCCCCCACTCGGATGAAATTTTCATAAATTTTTCTAAAGTAGTTATAGTAAACATTATTATTTTTACTCTATTCTTCGGGATATTTTGCTATATGTATCTTTTGCGTATGCGTTGAAGAAATGTCTACACCTAGAAGTTATCCAAACTTACATTCTCAAAAAAATTAAATTTCTTGGAATTTGTTTTTTATTTATAATAATCCCTCGCTAGTCGCGGGTTCGGTATTCGAGGTTTCACTTATTAGCCGTCTCAAGAATTTGAAATAATTACTTGAAAAAATAGATTTTTCAATAATAAAATTAAAAAGGTTATATATTTGCTTTTTACCCGTGCTTGTTATAAATTTTTTAATTAAATTAAAATTTTTAAAGGAAAGGATAACAATAATTTACCAGTTTTATGGAAATTATACGAAAAACTAGGAGAACAGCAGCACTTTTCATCGAGCGGTTTCATTTTTTTATAAAAGAAATTGAACTTTATTTAAAAATCTAAGTCACTGTCTTTTAAAGTGCTACTCGTATTATATAATACCTATGGATATCTAGAACAGATAAAATTTTTACATCCTGATGTAACAGGCAAACTCGACGCCCTGTTACATCCATTAGATCGAGGGATCATCTACGGCGTACTTTAGCAGGTTGTTACAGGTAATAGAAGATGATATATCTTTGTTACTCGTTCAATTCTGGAGTAGCAGAATGCATTCTCAAACCCACCGGGTTGGTCTAGCGGTTAACGCGTCTTCCCAAATCAGCTGATTTGGAAGTCGAGAGTTACAGCGTTCAAGTCCTAGTAAAGCTAGTTATTTTTACACGGATTTGAATACTAGATCGTGTATACCGGTGTTCTTTGGTAGTTGGGTTTCAATTAACTACACATCTCAGGAACGGTCGAACTGAGAATGTACAAGACTACACTTCATTTAAACTCATACATATCATCCTCATTCATCCTCTGAAAAATTATCTAAACGGTAGTTACCGGAGGCTAAACAGGAAAAAGAAAGAATGCATTCCCAAGTTAAAGGAATCTGTGACGATATTAAAACTTCGACTATCGATGCTTGCTGGCGGAAATTATGACCAGGTGTTTTAGAAGATATTGTCCTTAGCTGTGATGACTTAATGTTGAAAATTGTTTTAATACCACGTGAAATTAAAGTGAAGATTACTACGAAATTGAAACATCGGAGATTTAAGATCTTTTCCAAACTAAAAATTAACTACTCACCCGGAGAGGATGATGAAAACAAAGTTTAAGTTACGCCTGTTAACCCAAATCGCTGATTGAAATTTTTAATTTAGACACTTGGCAACTAAAATGTCTAAAATTGATTCTTTTCTAGAATGTTCCTTGATCTTTAATTTGACAACTTGACAACTTTCACAGTACCAGGAAGAGTTTAAAGAATGAGAAAAAAATAAAACTACAACAAATAACGAACTTTATTAGCAAATAAATGAAATATTTCGGTTTTTCAGTTATTTATTTATTTTTTTTGTTTTAAAATAAAATTTTGTTAAAGTAAGTGTTATTGAACGTTAACTTCAAAGTTTCAAGTTAAAGTTGGATGGACAAATTTCTCTAAGTAAAATATATTTTTTTTTTTAATTTTACATGTATTTCTAGTAAACATTTATCGCATTTACCTTTATTTTTGTATGTAACAATCCGAGCTATTTATAATTTAAGAACGTAATATCTTTTTCTCCTAAGGTAAGGTTTCTACATTTGCAGTTTCAGCATTCTTGACGAGTTCGTGAAATCTAAGAGCTAGGGGTTACAGTATTTATTTCTTGTAAAATACTCTTGAGCGAATAAATATCAAAAATTTACTTTTCATCCATCGGGTCTGGATTCTATTAACAATTATCGAATATTTCAGTCACAGTTAAAATAAACTCATTCTACAAAATGGATTTTGATTGTAGAATATTTATTAAACATAATATGATTTGCTTTTATAATTTTGTTTGGAAATGATAACAGGATAACACATCAGTTCTGAGAAGAATCGTTAAAATTATTCCTCTACTTTAGGATGTGAGAATTTTTTAAAACTCTCAGCCGTTAAACTACACAAATTAAAATCCATACATCGTTTAAATTTGCCGCCGTTTGTAAAATTTATTTGCTTTAAGGTTCGATTAGTATTTTGCTAATAAGCCCATTTACGGCTTACATTATAAGCCCAAGGGGCTTATAATGTAAGCCGTAAAGAAAAAAACTCTATTAATTATTTTTCTTAAATTTTTACAAAACACGTTCTTAAAAACACTTTTATAAAGTGTGTATAATTGAAATTTTTTATCGAACACATTTCACTTTTCCTTGACATTATAATTATTTTTAAAATATTTTTACTGTTTAAACCATCTAATACGTGTAGTATTATCTAAAAATTAGCATTCCTTTAATGGTAATATTTTCAGTTCCATTATATTAATGCACACAACCGGCAATGTTTTATAATTTTTAAACTACTAGCAATAGGAATCTTTATAGTTTTCCAAAAAAAATCATTATAATTATTTGGTTTACGTTCGGAAAACATTGCCAACGGAGTACCTCTAAAAACCTCTCTACCTTATCTAAAACATGATAAAATAAATTGATATGAACATCACTAAAAACCGTTGTTTGTACATTCTATCGTGTACAAACCATATATTTTACGAATAAGTCTTTAATTTCATGTCTCCCTATTCAATATTTTACTACCGAAAGTTTCTTTGCTTAAAAAATAATACTACCTCATCTTATTTCAATACATCAGATTGCTAATAATATTATCCCTTTTTTTTTCAATTTACTGATTCATTTTTTCCCCTAGATCTCCTAGCAACCTTCAAATATCTTACAGGTCTTTTTTGATTCTCTTTTACATGTATCTTTATTATGTTCAACTTTATATTTTACCGACTTTTCGAAGAAAGGTACGGTATTACTTTCAGTCGCATGGTGGGAGTGGTAAATGAAAATAAATTTTCTCTACGTTTTGAGGTATGAAGAGTATGAAAATACCATTAACTTAAATTGGGGTTTCCTTATATATATATATATATATATATATATATATATATATATATATATACATAAACTAAATAAGTTAGAAAATTATCCAAATTAATAGAAAATTTTCTAATGTAATTCATTACAAGACAAACCACAAATGACCATGTCATTTGTGGTTTGCCTTGATAAAGTCCTACATCTTGGACGAAACTTCGAGGTTTCTTTTGTTTTTTATTGTTTGTTTGGTTGTTGATCTAATGAATTGCATTAGAAAATTTTCTATTAATTTGAATAATTTTCTAACTTATTTAGTTTTTTTTATATTTGTCTAATCAAAGAATAGAGTTTAGTTATTATATACATATATATATATATATATGATAGTCGTGCATCAAAAATCTTAACTAGAATTCTGTACGGAAGAATTGAGAGGAGAGTGGAAGAAGTGTTAGGAGAAGACCAGTTTGGTTTCAGGAAAAGTAAAATGACAAGGAAGCAATTCTAGCGCTCAGATTAATAGTACAAGGAAGAATAAGGAAAAACAAACCAACATACCTAGAAAAGGCGTTCGGTAACGTAGACTGGAATAAAATGTTCAGTATTTTTTAAAAATTAGAGTTCAAATACAGAGATAGAAGAATTGTTAACATTTACAGGAACCAAACTTGTCCAGAAATAATTGAAGAACATAAAGAAGAAGCCGTAATAAAAAAGGGAGTCTGAGAAGGATGTTCCCTATCCCTGTTACCTTTTAATCTTTACATAGAACTAGCAGTTAATGATGTTAAAGAACAACTTAGATCCGGAGTAACAGTACAAGATGAAAAGGTAAAGATGCTACAATTTGCTGATGTTATAGTAATTCTAACTGAGAGTAAAGAAGATTTAGAAGAAACAATAAATGGCATCTATGAAGTCCTTCGCAAGAACTACCGTATGAAAATAAACAAGAACAAAGGAAAGTAGTGAAATGTAGTAAAAATAACGAAGATGGATCACTGAATGTAAAAATACGAAGAGAAAAGATTCTGGAGGTTGAAGAGTTTTGTTATTTGAGAAGTAGAATTACTAAAGATGGACGAAGCAAGAGCAGTATAAAATGCCGAATAGCACAGGCGAAACGAGCTTTCAATCAGAAATATAATTCGTTTACATAAAAAATTAATTTAAACGTCAGGAAAAGATTTTTGAAAGTATATGTTTGGAGCGTAGCTTTAGATGGAAGTGAAACTTGGACGATCGGAGTACCTGAGAAAAAAAGATTATAAACTTTTGAAATGAGGTGCTACAGGTGAATGTTGAAAACCAGATGGGTGGATAAAGTGACAAATGAAGAGGTATTGCGGCAAATAGATGAAGAAAGAAGCATTCGGAAAAATATAGTTAAAAGAAAGAGACAGCCTTATAGGCCACATATTAAGGCATCCTGGAATTGTCGCTTTAATATTGGACGAACAGGTAGAAGGAAAAAATTGTGCAGGTAGGCAATGTATGGAATATGTAAAACAAATTGTTAGGGATGTAGGATGTTGGGGGTATACCGAAATGAAACAACTAGCACTAGATAGGGAATCTCGGAGAGCTGCATCAAACCAGTATAATGACTGAAGACCAAAAAAAATAATAATAAATTTGTTCACAGTGCCTTTCTTTTTGTGAAGAAATGAATCTTCACACTCAAAAAGAAAGTGTTATAGGGTTTCTTCCTTTAACCATTTCCCTTAATCTAGAGAATAAGGCTGAACCGGTTCAGATACTCTTCAGTAATAGACTGACTAATCTTAGCTCTTGCAGCAATTGTGTGCATTTATCTGCTAATTTTGATTTGTAGCTACAAATCATTTGGTTTTCATTGTATACTACATTTAGTTTTCTGGCGGTTATTGCGACGCATTTATATATATATTTGATCGATCGATATGTTCATGGTACATAGTTACAGTCATTTTAAATCAAAGTCTAAATTAGCTGTTTTTGCAGTTTGGTCATACGTTCTATGTTATCAATAATATGTCCCGAAATCCAATGGATAATTGTGAGTTTTGTCGAGTTTCGTATTTTGTATATGTGAACTAAATACGATGTTTGCTTTTCTGATTTACAATTAAAAACCAATATTCTGTTACAGTTTAGATATTAATAAATATATTTTAAAAAATTGATTGCATTTTATATGTTAATTAAAATTGACATTTACGTTCATCTTCTTTTTAAATCAAATCAATTCAGAATTTTCGAAAAAAAAAATATATATATTTTGATTTCACTATTATACATGATTAAAAAAAAATTATTAAAAAAAAGAAACTTATGGATTAGACCATTAAAGTGGTAATCGTTAATTATTTTTGCACGGGAAATCTTTTATTACTCACGTAATATAATGTTAAGTCAGTGCTTGTACTTCGGTTGAATTGTTTAGTTATATTGTTATTGTGGTGGCTACAGTGTTTGGCGCAACACATGTGTGAAGGTGATTTGATTTGGAAAGGAAGAGAAGTGATGAAGGGGCGAGGGGCGGGATACCTTGTATAAGAGGGTTATTGGTGTGGGGGACGAGGCGGGGGCTAATTGACGCCGCGGGTTGTCTCGTCTTGTTATTAGGGTTCACACCTGCCGGCCGCGACCGCCACATCTACAGCCGCTACTTCGACATCACTATATTATCCTACAATCACTACCTTCATCATTAAAACGCCTAAATTCTTTACTGATTTCACTAATATTTTAATTTAAAATAAAATTTTACTTTTAAAATTACAGAAAATGCGGGCCGATAATGATGACGTTAATAAAAGTTAATAAGCAAATGATATAAGTGCAGCGATAATGCATCATATTGTAACAATCTAAAGAAATGCATTTAATCTTATACGTACTAGTTATAATTTAACATCTTATATTTTATATATGAAAATTCAATATATCTTTACGTATACTATCGCCCTACTTTAAAAGGGTATAAAACAAAACCAAGACGAAATTAGTCCTTAATTATTTTCTACGAAAAAACATTAAAAAAGAATATGTACTTTGAACTTTAAGAGTGACATATTTTTACAAAATTTAACTAAATAAAATCTACTCTTATAGCTCACTAAAATTAGGGTTGGAATTTAATCTTTTATTTTTTTTAAATTTTGCAACTGATACAAATAAAAAATAACGTACTGAGTACGTCATGAGCTGGTATGAGTAAAAAGGACGTAACGTCTCCTAGATTTCCCCTAGATTTTAGAATAAAATTCTGGGAACTTCATCCACAAAGATTGAAAAAAGAACTTGTTTTTGCAAATAACTATAAGCTAATGATTTTAGCGATAAAATTATTTTTTTAAATATCCAAGAATTTGAGATGCATTGCGATCATTTTTAGAAAGTTCAGAGAGGTTTTGTCATTGACAGTATTTTTTTAAAGAAATCATATCTTTCACCCCGTTTACAAAGCTTACAGAAAACAGGATAATGTAATATTTAAGAAATTATCTGGCGACCATTAAGATAAAATAATGGCATTAAGAAGTTCCCTCCTCAAAAACTACATCATTTTTGTTTTGTTTTTTGTTTTTTTAAACTACCCATCTAGGTAATATATATATATGAGAGGTTATCTCTAAAGTAAAGACCGTTTGATTGCAAAAAAAGGAATGCTGAAAACTTTATAAATATTCTTACTACATACTTCATACTACTTCTCTATATAATCGCCACATCGATTAAGACATTTATCGTAGCGATACACCAGCTTCATTATATCCTTGTTGTATTCTTCTGCCGCCAGTCCATTTAGCCATTGATTAACAGTATTTTTAAGTTCATCGTCACCCGCGAATTGTTTACCGTTCAAATATGCTTTCAATTTCCCAAACAAATGGTAATCAGAACGAGCTAAGTCCGAACTAAATGGCGGGTGATCGTAAATTTTCCATCCAAATGTTTTCAGTCAATCACGTGTCGGACCCGCAAAATGTGGACGTACATTTTGTGCAGCAGGACGACGCCGTCGGTCAGCCGCCCACGTTGCCGATTTTGAATGGCGCGCCGTATCTTAGGTAGAGTTTCGCTGTAGGCTTCTGCATTTATAGTCGATCCACGTGGCGTCAAATCAATCAGCAGTATGCCAAACTGATCCCAAAAGACAGTGGCCATCAGTTTGCGTCCAAATGGCTGTGGCTTGATCTTTGTTGGTCTATTAGGTGTTTGAGGTTGACGCCATTCACTTGACTGCTGTTTTCTCTCTGGCGTGTTATATAAAATCCATGTATCATCGCCGGTAATTAAGTAACTCATCACCTTTTTCTGTGTAGCGCATCAAAAATTCCAATGCAGATCCATTCGGATTTTTTTGTGACGTTCCGTTAATATGTGCGGCATCCAACGTGCACAAACCTTTCCGAAGCCTAAATGTTCAAGAGTAATGAGCCGATAACCGACAATTCTTGAAACATCTGGAAAAAGCGACGATCTTTTCTGATTTTATCATCGACGCGTATCAACAAGTCCTCGGTAATTATAGAGGGGCTTCTCGAACGTTCTTCATCATGCACATTAATTCTGTTATTTCCCGACAACTTACAGACAACATTACTAGCGTGGCCGTGAACGACACAGGTTCGCCAACCTTAAGGAGAGAAATTTCCCAGCGGCCTTTACTTTAGAGATACCCTCGCATATTCTTTATTTATAAATATATCAACGTACTTCGGATTTCTGAACCCTTAGCCTTGATTTCTACCACATTTCTGTAATTTATCTCTCTATTTTTTACGTAAACAGCGGAGTCTTACAGTTTTATCGCAAGGTTCATTTCTTTGGCTAAACAACTTTTTTCATTTTGTTTTAATAGTTCCGTGAGTTTTTAAGACAGATCGACCAGAAAGATCCTTCGATATTTTTCCCTTCTGTCTTGTGTGTATCAAAAATATTCCTGATAGAACCCTCCTCCAAGCACAGATTATATCCCAGGATTTGTAAATTTTCCTATCGATTTCGGGCAACGGTTAACAAAAAAGGTCCCTAACATTTATATATATATCTCTTGTTCATATATCTCTTTGTTTTTGCTTTTTTCTGTCGTTTTCCAAAAAAATAATCCAAAAAAGGTTTACACTAGTTTTATACGATTTTTAAAAAGTTTATCATCTTCCAATTCTTTCACATATTCAGTAAAAAAAAAAATTACTAACCTCAAAAAGGAAATGGAAAAGATGATGTTCCATAATTTTTCAATCGTTTTTATGGTCGCATAATTTTCATTTTTAGAAAATACTTTTTTATTAGGCCACTAGTTCCCAAAATTTTCCGAGTCGTGCCGCCCTTTTTCAATTAAAATTTTCCATGGCGCCCTCTCTACCATGGTACTAACTAAAAGTATGACAAATAAGATATAAAAATAAATTAAACTCGTGTATTTTCATTATTTAACATTTTCTTTTTACTTTATTAACGTTAAATTAATAATTATAAATGTCTTGGTTCAATTAATTATGAAGATTTTACAATATTTCGCGGAGCCCCTGTGAAGAGGCTGGCGCACAGTTTGGGCATCACTGTATAAGGCTAAACCTCCAAGGGAACATGAAACTCGATTCGGACAACGTCCATCAATGAAAGTTGTTTTGACATTTTTCCCTTCGATCGTATTTATATCTAAAAAATGTTTAGAAGGACTCCTCTGAATTCTAGGTTAGAACCCCGAATTTGTAAATTCTGCAGCCAGTTTTGGGTGATGAAAAACAAAAAAAAATATTGTTAATCGTTTTTGTGTTACTAGGGCCGTCTTACGAATTCGAATGCTGCCGGAAGTCAGCCTGCATCACAAAACGCCATTCCTGTGATAGAACATAAAGTTTATGAATCATCCGACGGGTTAAAAAACCCTTAAGTACAATAATTAGTAAATATGTAAAAAAATTACAAAAATACAAAAGGGAATTGATTTAAAAAAGATAGGTAATGAAAAGACGCAATGAAAGTGATGATGTGTACCGTCTGACTAGAATACAAGACGTCGTAAATATTTCTTGAAAGACATGTAGATGTATATATAAATATATGTTTGTTTGTGCGTGTGGCCGTCCCTTGCACGGCTCAGTATGTAAAGGAATAGCACAGAAAACAGCTAACTGAAGCTTTAGAAGTTTGTTAGCGATTAGAAAATGCAACCCATTTTCTAAAACTGATGCATTGACGGTTCCGTACATTAAAAGTTCATCGCTATAAAGAGAAAGGAGATTATTGAATAAGAAAATAATTAGAAAGAGGAAGAGATAAACAGAATAAAAAACTATAAGAGTTAGAAGAATTACGGATGAGTGGCGTGGAGAGGGAGGAAAAAACAGAATATCAATGCATTCTTCACAAAAACAACAACAACCGTAGTTTCACTCGTGCCAAATCGTTAGCAGATATAATGTGAGTTTCTATGGCCTCTTAAATGTTTTATAATTCAATTGAAGAAACTCTGTATATAACGTACAAATTGAATTACTCGATGGTCTTCCAAATACAATTTGTTATGTATTACTCGGTAGAAATTCGTACCAAAAATTTTAAAAAAATAAAAAATGTATCGTTCGAATAATATTTCATATTAGATTCGCATTTTGACCTCTGAATTCTTTAACTGAAACGTATGTATTAGCGAGTAAATCACAAAATAACATTTCCAGGTATTTGGAGGAAAACATTTTTCAAAATAAAAATTAGTATTTTGAAGTTTATTTAAAAAGTTGTATTTAACAAATTTTCATCCCTTAACAATTTTTCAATAAAATGGAATCACAATCAGATAAATCATAAAAAAGAGTTTTATCAAAAGGTAAATGAAAACCTCTTCCTATTCGAAATGAAAAATAAAACCTCCCAGGAAACTTGTTTCATATATTATTTATGTTGTGCATGTAAACAAAACAAAAAATTCATAAAAAAAAGTGGATTTAACTTCTTTTTTTTTCTCTTTTTAAGAGTGGGCTGATAAAAATTTCAAATGAAGTCATAACATAACACCGAAAATTTTAAATGTTCTTAAATGTTTTAAGGTTCTTAAATCTGATAGTACATTCATTTTCCAGTGTTTTATTAAACTAGGTTTTACTGTTCACGGATAAGCCCATATAAAAATCGATGTGATGGAGAAATACGATAAGGAGAACAAATAGAAATAATGGAATTCAGCAGTTTAGTATAAAAAGCAAACATAATAATAAAACACAATATTAACAGTTTACTGACAAATGTTTAATTATATTTGTGTATTTACAGTAAGTAGGCAGTGTTATTACCAAGAATTATAGAAATATTCATCTCTTTACAAGGATTGAGCCTATAAAATTTTAGAAGATAAAATTATTAACCCGAATTTAAAAGTGTATCATTAGTCAATAAATCAAAATAATTTTTTTCTAAAAAGGAGAACGAACCTCCGTCCCTTGTTCTAAATGAAAATTCTGGAAGCTCTAGATAAAACTTTAGATGAAACTTCTTTCGCTCTTAAATGAAGGTGAGCGGTTTCGGACTTTATTTTTGTCAAAATTAACATTTTTTCTTTTTTTGTAAAAAGTATTCGGAGTATACAAATTAGAAAATCTTTGACAAATCTTTTGTCAAAACACAAGCGGTTAAATTTTCGGTCGTATTAAGATCACTATGAGTAAATGGTCAAATAGATTTTCGTGTCAACACAGAACGATCACAATTGCAACTGAAGCCGTAGGTATAAATATTCAGCATTTCTAGACAAGATTTCAATCGTATAAATCCCTCATCGTTTGAATTTTATCGTTCACGCGTTGTAGTACCTGTTCCTCCAGTTTTATATAAAATAAAAAAATAAAACGCAGCGATTTAAAACTAAAATTTTAATTATAATTTGTCTACGCTGTGTAGATAGCACTTACTAAATAGAATTTCGTTATTCGCCTACTCTATAAAACATAAAAAATGACATTTTTTTTAACTTCAGAAAATTGTGGAGCGGGCAAATAGGATTGTAAACGCTATAAATCATGCTCTAGACGAGAAACAGTACTGTTCAGCGGTTTTCCTGGATGTCAGTCAGGCTTTTGTCAAGATTTGTCATGAGGGGTTGCTCTATAAACTGAAAAATGTTTTACCGAATGTTTTCTATGCGGTACTAAAATCTTACCTAGAATACAGTTGTTTTCAAGTTAAACGTGGAAAGTTTTTGACGGATTTGTTCCTTATACAATCAGGAGTACCTCAAGGAAGCGTTCTCGGACCCATCTTGTATGTTCTGTTTACGGCTGACTTGCCAATTACGGCAGATACCACAGTTGCAATGTTTGCTGACGATACTGCGATTCTTGCTGTCCACGAAAATCCGATTGCTGAGTCTCATTTTATTCAAGATTATATCACTCTCCTCGAATCGTGACTTACATATTAAAAAATAAAAATAAACGAAACGAAATCAAAGCACGTCAAGTTCACCCTTCGTAAGAGACACTGTCCTCCTGTTTCTATCTTCTGTGTTCCGATTCAGAGATCTCAAGACCGTAAAAATTTGGGTTTTAATCTTGATCGAAGACTTACTTGGGCGAAACATATAACACTAACGACGCAAAAAGGCTGGATCCCACACATAAACACATATACTGGACGATAGGACATAAATCTCGGCTTTCAGCAGAAAGTAAATTATTGATTTACAAATCCGTTTAGACGCCTGTTTGGATTTATTGAATTGTGGAGTATAGCGTGCAACTTCAATATTGACGTACTTGAACGATTCCAAACAAAAACAGTGCGGTAAACGCTCAACATACCCTGGTACATAAGTAATAGTCTTAAATATAATAACCTTAATTGCGAACCGTTCGGCAGGAAATCTCTCTGGGTGCCTAAAATATCGTAAAAAATCGTTTGGATCGGTACCCGAATTATTTGGCGGTCAATTTGTTAAATAACACGATCAGTGATTTTTCAGGATTGCTGAGGAATAATATTCTTGGTTTGCCTTATCGTTTCAATTAGGTGACTTCATGGTCTGGCCGTACGGAATGCTCTCTATTCCATTATTAAGACACCAGCCGCTATAGTAAAAAAAAAAAATTGTTACGGATATTTGTAATTATCATCAAAAATTTGAAAAACCAAAATAAAATTCAGTTCATTTTATAAATAATTATCATTCGGCTGGTTCCATACATTAATATCGGTTATATACATGATTTATTCGGAGACTCAAATTATTAAAAAAGCGAAAAATGATATAATGAAATACAATATTATCTTTCGGTTTAACCTTTAATGCTCACCTCTCTTTTTCTGTTTAGCCTCCGGTAACTACCGTTAAGATAATTCTTCAGAGGATGAATAAGGATGATATGTATGAGGGTAAATTAAGTGTAAGTCTTGTACATTCTCAGTTCGACCAATCCTGAGATGTGTGGTTAATTGAAAAAAACCCAACCACCAAAGAACACCGATATCCACGATCTAGTATTCAAATCCGTGTAAAAATATCTGGCTTTACTATGACTCGAACGCGGGAACTCTCGACTTCCAAATCCGCTGATTTGGGAAGACGCGTTCACCACTAGACCAACCCGGTGGGTTTTTAATGCTCACATAATATTGTAATTTATTACCTAATATATAGTCACCTGAAACCCTTATCTAAATTCAACTGTTAAAAAATTATTCAAATATGCTGAGCAATTCTTTGAGTTTATGCTAAAATTCTAACAAAAACAGGAACATTCCAAATTTAAATATAGACAGATAGATAAAAAGAAAAAACATATAATGTTTTCAAGAAATTATCAAAATAAAAATAATAAAGTAACGAGGACATTTTGTACAGTAATCTATAATTAATATTAACCAATTTATAACATAAAAATCAGATGGGTGGATAAAGTGACAAATGAAGAGGTATTGCGGCAAATAAATGAAGAAAGTAGCATTTGGAAAAATATAGTTAAAAGAAGAGACAGACTTATAGGCCACATACTAAGGCATCCTGGAATAGTCGCTTTAATATTGGAAGGACAGGTAGAAGGGAAAAATTGTGTAGGCAGGCCACGTTTGGAATATGTAAAACAAATTGTTGGGGATGTAGGATGTAGAGGGTATACTGAAATGAAACGACTAGCACTAGATAGGGAATCTTGGAGAGCTGCATCAAACCAGTCAAATGACTGAAGACAAAAAAAAAAAAATTTATAACAGCTAAATCCAGGATTGAATGATAGATAAAATATATTATAAAAAAATATTTATTTATTTATTACGTTACTGTTATTATTATTATCATTACTGATAAAGATTAATAAAAAGATGGACTGTTTAAAATTATGTAATTCGTAATTATCTAAAATAATTATACATATGAAAGTAAACATATATCGTTATCTTTAAAACGTTGATTGATGTTTTATTATTTATTAAAATTAATTAATTACACAAGTAATTTCATGTGGTTTTTTTATGTTTGAATAAATTATAGTTTGTTTGCTTTTTATTACATACCGACCAATAAAATAATAAACTAATCGATTTTTATTAATAATTGTTCAAATATTATAGAAGTATAATATTTTACATAAACACTGTACATATAAATAATTTGTGTGTGCGAGTGCTATCGCGGATATATATACGAGTGTGTAGTATGCACGCGTGTATATGCGCGCGCGCTTTTTTTGTATATACCATATATATCTATTTATATATATATAAAACCAATATTTTTTTTTTTATGAACGGAAAGATATATATTATATAAATAAGAATAATGTAGCTTATTTCTTAAAAATATTGTGCTTTTCAAGATTATTATCGGTCGACCCAATTTTCGTTGCTTATAACAATTTTTACCGTATGTAGAGACTGAAAAAATTGTTTGTCTATTTGTTAATTTCATAAATGTAATTTCTCTGGTCGTACAAATGAATTATATCTTATTAGTAGAGGCAACATTAATTTTTTAATAATATCGACTACGTAAGATGTTATTTATCAACAGAAAACGTACATTATTTGTCGAGTTACTCTTTCCAAGTGTTTGTTATGGCCTCAACGTCGTGTAAATTGTATGAAATAGAGCTACTATCTTATTATGCAGCTACTCCTTACTACGAACAGATGAAGGATTCACCTATATAGAGCCGATTATTTTCTAAATTTTCTTCTATACTAAATTTTTTTTATTATTAATGTAAATTAGCATATTTAGCGACCTTTAAAGGTTTTGATTATTTATTTTGACTGTCGATGTTGGATAGCCAAAAGTTAAAAAAAAATATACCTTCAAGAAAGAGATGTAACGTTTCTCATTATGCGACGTTTGCTAAAAGAATGAGAGTATCTCGATCCTCTGTCTTCTGAACTGCATGGTTGTCGGTTAGCCGCTGATCGAGACTCCTGCGCTCGGAGTCGATCTATAGCTTCTTCTACAGCAGGAGCGTAAGTCGATTATTATCCGCAATGTAGTTATAAATTTTACTGCAATTCAAATAGGAAACTTAAATGTACATAATTTTTCAATATAATCCCCTTGGTATTTCAACGCACTTGGTCCACCGTTGCACAAGCTTCCTGATGCCCTCATAAAAGAAGGTTATCGGTTGAGCTGCGAGCCAGGAATGCACCGCTTCTTTCACTGTTTCGTAATCGACGGCACCTTCGAGTGGACCAAACAAGTGGTAGTCAAAAGGGGCAAGATCAGGACTATACGGAGGATAAGCCGGTACTTCAAAATTGAGTTTCTGGAGCGTTTCAGCAGCTCGGACAACAGCATGTGGACGGGCATTGTCGTGCAACAACACAACACATTTCGACAGCAGTCCTCGGCGTTTGCTTCGAATAGCAGGCTTCAGTTCGGGAGTAAGCATCTCACTGTAACGCGCACTATTTATTGTCGTGCCCCTTTCCTCATAATGTTCCAGTACCGGTCCTTGTGAGTCCCAAAAAACCGTAAGCATCAGTTTTCCTGCGGACGGTTGGGTCTTGAACTTTTTTTTGCAGGGTGAATTTGGATGTTTCCATTCCGTACTCTGCCGTTTACTCTCCGGCTCGTAATGATGGATCCGTGTTTCGTCACCCGTGACGATTCTGTCTAAGAAGATGTCCCGTTTGTTACCATACAGATCCAAATGTTTTTGGCAGATGTCCAAGCGCTTTTGTTTATGCAACTGTGTGAGATGTTTTGGGACCCGTCTTGACAGACTTTATGAAACCGAAGTCTGCTGTGGATGATTTCGTAGGCAGAACCGTGACCGATTTGCAGACGATGTGCCTCTTCATCGAATAGTTACTCGTCTGTCGAAGAGAAACCGCGTCACGTGCACGCTCAATGTTTTCCTCATTTGTGGCGGTAAACGGTCGTCCGGCTCCTTCGTCGTGCGTAACACTTGTGCGACATTTTTGAATTTTTCAATCCATTCGTAGACGCTCCGTTGCAGCAACACACAATTTCCGTTCCGTACCGAAAGTCTTCGATGAATTTGGACCCCTTATACACCTTCCGACCACAAAAAACGGATCGCTGAACGTTGCTCTTCTTTGGTGCAAACAAAAAGCTGAGCAGCCACGGTTAACGGCAGGGCAGCGATAATGGAACTAACCTAGCAGCATCAAACTTGCACAGATATAATAACAATTATACCACGCATGTGACATCTACTCAACACGACAGTACTATAACATAAACAAAAATATAATTAAATTGCGGATAATAATTGACTTACCCTTGTATGTCAAGAACGAGGGAAAAGTCGGAATAAAGAGAGCTTTTCAAGCTGTAATGCTTAATAATAAAATCTTTATTATATACATCGTTTATCATAAACGTGCGTTTCATTTTTATTAAGACGGAACTTTTTCGCCTTTTGTATTTCTCGCGATGGTTTTTATTTACATGATTATTGTTTTTTGGAGGTTTCCTACATTTTAAACAGTTTTTTTTTAATGATATGGTCGACTTGGAAAAGTATTAAAATGTTCTCTTTTACCTAGCCTTCTTTAATTACAACTTAATCGATAAAATAAATATTTAATAATTTTTTTTTTTAATAAGGCATCAATCTCTGAAAGCAATACTTAAAAAATGTTAAATATTTTTTTTACATTTTACTGCCTTTGTTGGAGTCTTATTTTATATATTTATATACTTATATATTTTACATATTGTTAATACCGGGCTTAACAATATGATTATTAACCTTACATTTAAATCTAAATCCTTTATTCGTCAATAAATTGGCCGACTTAAATTATTCTTTCTTTATTCTGTAGACGTTCCTCCTGTGATCCGGTGTAATTTTTTTCTCAGTTAAATTAAGAGGAAAACGTGTTTTAGTAGAAAAATTACGTTTTCTGTAATGACGAATTGACTTCTTTTTTTTTACTTTATTGTATATTTATTTTTGATGTTTTTTTCTTTTTTATTGTCGCTTATTATCATTATTTATTGATTATTGCTGCTTATCAATGAATTATGATGTATAATGCCACGTAGATATAAAGTAGCCTGATACCATTCTGATATTCAAAGTATTTTCATAAGAAAAATCAACTAAATAATTGAGGGTATTCAGCAATACATATTACTGGATTTCAGAAAAATATAACTCACCCCTCGATCGCAGTCTCTTGATATCATTTTTCTATATATCTTTTCCTTTTTTCACCTCGCGTTTTTTGACAGGGTTTTTCATACGTCAACATTTCTTACGGGCCAGTGTAAAATGCTGTTATAAAATTATACCATCACGTAGCCTTTATAAGCAACAGAACTAACTGAAAATACGTTTTCACCTGATTGTTAATGACTATCACGGGTAGTTAGGATGATTATGTTGTCATTATCGAAGTTTAATTTTTTAAATTTATTTTTACTTAGATTATAGTTGTTTAAAAAAAAACGTTTATGTGTGCTAAACAATAATGGAAAAATAGTATGATATAATCTACAAAATTATCACTTAAAACCGTAGGAGAAGTTTAAAACGGTTAATAGTTCTGTCTTAACCACCTATTTTCATTTTTATAATTTCTAATCTAATAAAGCAAAATATGGTTCTGTTGTATCGGCAAAAAATTAATCCTTTGCTATATAATAAAAAAAAAGTGTATAAAGTTGTTTAATTTATATAAAATAATTATTTAATTGCTGCTTTTATTCCATAAAGTAGGGTTAAATTGTTGCGGCAAAATATTGTTAAATTCGTTGAGAGAATGAGTCAAAATTGTATTCCATAATAACATTATTAGTACGTTAATTGAACATTAAATTCTCATTTTAAGCGACGATTTATTTTTAATTATAATTATTCTTATAAAGAAAAATTAAATTACGACGATGTCATCTTGATTTATGTAAGATAATACTGCTTATCGGGCTGAACGCTTATAAAAATCGGATTAGATTTTTCCTTAACGTTCGAAAAAGTCGAATATCGTACGAACACGAGCACTTCGTATATCTTTTTATTTCGAAAGAATGAAAATGAAAGAAGTGTCGGTCATTAGGGCATGTTATACCAGGTAGGCGAGATGCTCGCGATGCGTGCGTATAAATTTATTGTGTGCGCGTGTATGTGTGCGACGGCGGTGGACCGGCCGGGGCCAGCGGCAGATCATCCGTCTGTCATTGCTCCCGTACTGTTGGCGTTGTGGCCGTGGCCCGTCGAGGAGAGTGCAGCGAGGAGCGCTCGGCCCGAGTGTAGTTATTAGCCTATGGGTTATAATACTATTTGTCGGCGAGCACAAAGGGGGACCAGTTCCAGAGATCGGACAATTACCGGTTAGACTTCTTCTGTCGGCCTCCAATTATTAGCAGCGCCTGCTAGCGGCCCTCCTCCGAAACAATATACAATGATTGCTGTGTTGCCAACGGTATCACTGTTGCCATGTCTTATATTATGCTTTCTCTTCTTTTTAGGCAAAGGGCGAACCCTGTCTTTTTTTAATATATTGATTAAAATTAAAATTAATCCTGATTATTAATCACAGTAATAATCTTTTTGTATACAACGCTAAGCAAAACGATAAGTTATTAATACACGATCATCATTATAGCTAAGCTGTATTAGAGTAATAATTTATATACGTAGACAATTCTGTACAATTTTACTGCATAGACACCCTGACAACATAATTCATAAGAACAAATATACCGTACCTATATACGTATCGTTCGAGCACACATATAACACATGTGGCCAAACAACTTCACCTTTACAACAATTAATTTGAAAAGATACATCCGTAAAACACGTATAGGCAAACATCATTCTAGCAAATACAAAATTTAAAAAAACGAAAGAAAACTAGGGGAAGTTTATCAAAATTAATATACAGAATGAATATTTATAGCAACAGTAAGTTGTATAAATAATTACGTACATACAAGGAGGTGGCCTATTTATATTGTGTTTTTTTTTTTTTCAATAAAGATAAGATTATGTTTTATTTTCTAAGTAAAAAATCTGATGTGGACACCACATACCACATGACTTCCTTGTACGAATATTAAATTACATATACACATTTAAAAAAAAATGTAAAGTACATAAAATTTTATTTCATTAATAACTTATTGAATTCTAATTTATCGTAAAACAGTTTTTACAATTTAAGGTTAATAATTATTAATAAATCAAACATGAACTTTATTTATACAATTAACATTAGTACAGTCGGTATTCATTAACTTGAAATAATTAAATTTAACATCGCTTTGCGTAATGTTAGTGATGAATTAAATAGGATAAATATAAAGAAGAAGAAAACGTTAAGACCGAGGAAAGAATAAAAAGATTAAGAGAAGATGTTGAATATAAAGAGAGAGAAAATTTTAAAACTAGAGAACGTGTACGCAAATTAAGATCAGAAGAATTACATCAACCAAAGAGCGATTAAATGATCGGCAACAAAAACAAATAAACGAAATGATGATAAACTCCGACTTAGGGAAAATATTGTCGGACAATATCAGAGGAGTAATGAACTAAAAGTTAAGAATTTTTTAAAGATCGGGCGTGTAAAACTCAGTGTATATGTTGTTCTTGTGAGGTTCTATTTTTCAGTCGCTCTGTAGTTAACTTTAATGTGGATAAAATTAAACAGAAATTCCAGAATAATTAAATAAAATTAAACAGAAATTAGACTAGAAAATCCAAAAATAATACGATTCTAAATTATAATTTTCAATTAATATTAAATAATCAGATGTTTCACCAAATCTATTACATACACATATATGTAATGCCTATTAAATTACACATTTTTAAAAGTGCATTAATTTTATTTCACTAATAATTTTTTTCTTTTTTTTTACAATCAAATAATTATTAAATTAATATATTTAAAAAATAAATAAAAAAAGAGTTGAATTCTGATTCGAACCGATGTGCCTTCCCTTTCTAAGATACAAATATTTCATTAATTAAAATTTCATTTGGCTATAACTCTGTAACCAATGAAAATAAGTAACACTTATGATACATCGTTGAAATGCTCTCAATGAGGTCTTATTACTGCAGAGGAAAAATCCAATTTTTTTATTTATTTTGGGCTTTTTTGGACACTTTTGGTCCAGTTGATTGCAATAAAAAGAGAAGGTGTACAACTAGACGTTACAACCGTCCTAAATCAAAAATTTCAACATCCTGTGGCTAATCGTTTTTTTAGTTATGGGATGGGAGATACATACGTACGCACGTACGAACAGACGTCACGCCGAAACTAGTCAAAATGGATTCAGGAACGGTCAAAATGGATATTTCCGTTGAAATCTGAAAACTAACATTTTTCGCGATCATATTACTTCCTTTTCTTTGTACACGGAAGTAAAAAGAACACTTCATGAATGGAAAGAGATATATAATTTATAAAAAAGAAATAAAAATATGTAAAATAAAAACGAAATCTGTCATGCATAAAATCTACTGACTTAAAATGTATGAAATTAATTATAACTTTTCAGCCTTCCTGTGGGAAGAAAATTATCGACAATATTTTTTTTACATATTTCCTGTGTAGAGCTAATCTCCCTGTTTTAATTTTTATAAAGTAATGTTCAAAATTATAATTAATCTATTTGTTTTAATTAGTCTATAATCTATTAAAAATTTAATCGTTTAATCTATTTGTTTTATTTTTTTAAAGAAAAACTTCTACGTACATTTAAATAATAATTAATAAATGAAACTACGACGAAAAGGTTAAATATTTCTGTCTTAATATGAAACTTTTTTCTTATTGTAATAAACCAACAATATTTAAAAAACGATCTCCTTTCTACTATTGCAATTTTCCTTGTGGTTTACGATGATTTTGATGTTTAATCTGAATTTGTATTCGTTTAAAACTCGGTAACCGCTGAAGCAATCTGATCGTCGTATTTATTGAACGTTGTGGAAAGCTTTAAGTGTAAATTTATCCAGATAATTCTATTATTATGCGAGCAATAAGGCTTCGGTAGAAAAAAATATTGTATTTTACGTATTTTTAATTAAGTATTATTTTGAGCGCTGAAAAAAAAACAAAATTGGGTCAAGTTCTATAAGCGATAGCTACATATAATTACTGTAAATGGTATTTAGAAAACATGCTAGAGTTTATTTAATTGCGCTCTATTATTCTGAAGTTATCAGAGATTTATTAGAAAAGTTTATTATTTCATATTTTTTGTAGGTAGATGACTTAATTTCCTAGTGAGCGCTGATTTTATGCTGTAGACAGTTTGTAATTAATTACTGTTTGTAAATTGCTTAGATGCTTTTAATATTCATCTTATCTCTGTTAACGGAAGGAATAACTAATTATTGTAATTATTAGACCGTAATTTGTTTATTTTCTATTCGCTTGAGATTATGCGTGAATCCTTACTGTTTAACGAAACATTCATAATGGATTTATTTTAACCGGATTTATCGTTTACATATTGAAATCTTAACTATATATTACAAAATAATTTCGCTTTAAATATTTACCGGAGTGCTGCCGATTGTTGAAAAAAATTTGATTTGAATTTATTCGAACGAAGTTTATTCAAAAAAATGCTTTTTTACTAAACCGTTACATTTTATCTTATAATCGAGTAGGTATTTTAATAAAAAAAATCAAGTTATGAAAAGCGAGTAAAAAAGATTTTAACAGGTTCACCGTAACCTTTGTGAAATTAAAAGTCGGCTGGTTTCTTCCTACACCCTATTGCCGGAATAGTTTTTTAAATTTACTTCCTAGGAGCGTACGTTAGAATAATCTTTCACGTCAGAATAATCAAAAAGTAATAAAATTAAAAGTAAAAAAATATTTTTGGATCGTGAAGAACCGTTTCTTTCCAGGTGACAAATAAGAGACCCACCGGGTTGGTCTAGTGGTGAACGCGTCTTCCTAAATCAGCTGATTTGGAAGTCGAGAGTTCTAGCGTTCAAGTCCTAATAAAATCAGCTATCTTTATACGGATTTGAATACTAGATCGTGGATATCGGTATTCTTTGGTGGTTGGGTTTCAATTAACCATACATCTCGGAAACAGTCGAACTGAGACTGTACAAGACTACAATTCATACATATCCTCGTTCATCCTCTGAAGTATTATCTGAACGATAATTACCGGTGGCTAAACAGGAAAAAGAAAGGTGAAAAATAAGAACTGTTACCTTAAAATACACCGGGTAATTCTGTTATTTTTGTATTTTCTCTTTTTCTGTTTAGCCTCCGGAACCACCGTAAGGTATTACTTCAGAGTATGATATGTATGAATGTAAATGAAGTGGTCTTGAACAGTCGCAGGTGTTCAACAGGATACTGGTGTTCTTTGGTGGTTGGGTTTCAATTAACCACACATCTCAGAAATGGTCGAACTGAGAATGTACAAGACTAGACTCATACATATCATCCTCATTCATCCTTTGAAGAATTATCTTAAAGGTAGTTACCGGAGGCTAAATAGGAAAAGAGAGAGAGTGAGAGGTCAACCATTCCTGAGATGTGTGGTTAATTAAAACCCTACTTTAATATTTACTAAATTTTAATCACAGATCTAGGAAATGACAATTATTTAATTATAAAGGGAGAGATTTTTATAAAATCATTCTTCAGTTTACCCCTATTCAAAACATTTTTACGTATCATCCCCAGTAGAAAGTTGTAGATCATTCACCTTTTTAAATAAACATATAAACTACTTTCAAAGTTGTATAGGAAATTTCTACTTTGACAAAATTTAAAACGTATATACGCCTGAAACGTAGCTAAAAATCAAAGTATCCGATAAATTCGCTTAAATAGTTTTCTTTGATTCGATTTTTATCTGCAAAAATTGGATGGCTAATTTGTTATAACGATGCAATCTTGTGTATAATAGTAAAAATATAAAAAATCGATTACTTATTGTTATTTGTTATTTATTAGTTTTTCTTATCGCAACAAAAAAAAAGTTAATAAATTAATAATGTAAAATTTTAAAATAATAACTAAAATAGCCTTTATCTACTGTTTAATTTGTTTTATTTATGTTTTTTTTTCACTGTTATTATTTTGTTTCGTCGAACTAAAAACAAGTTTTGAAGAAATTGCAGATTTTAAATCGTGTTACATATTAATTTTGTTTATTTTTTTATTTTATATTAACCAAAAATTAAATAAACCGTGAACTATTTCTAGCAAAATTTTCTCTAAAGGAAAAAATCAAACTTTTTTTAAAGTTGTAATTAATGAAATTATTTTACGTCAAAAATATATTCATCAAATTTTTTATGATACTTAACTAATTAATAAATAATAAAAAAAATGGATTTTGTATTAAAAAAAGGGAAAAGGTCACTTTTTTATATAAACTGATAACGGATACTATTATTTACAAGTAAATGAAAAAAAATTTATTTAATATTTCACTAATTTGTATTCTGTTTTTAATTTTCCCTTTTTTCTAACTTTCATTTTATTATTCATTGAATTTTTTCTACTGTATTATTTACTTCCAGAAATAGTAGTAAAAGTTAATTTATAGAAAACTTTAATTCATTTAACCGATTAAAAAATTAACTTTTTTATAGCATTTGGTGTTATAATTAATAAGACATTGAAAATGTTAAAAGTAACTCGTTTTGAAGCAAATACATTTTCCTTAATTTGTTATTTTTTCTTTAACTAAGATATAATAATCTTGGAGGTAGCATACGTTTTCATGACTCTTTGCATCAGGCTGAAAATATCTTAGATTTATAATTTATTAAGCGGCAGAAAGAAACGATCAACAGGAAAATCTTTTTGTACGATTGCATACATCTATTGATAATAAGTTGATAAATTTGTAAGGTTTGTGAGATTTTTTATTTATTAATATATACGAGGGTAAGTCAATTATTATTCGCAATGTAGTTATAAATTTTATCGCGATAGGAAACTTACACGTATAACATTTTTCAACATAGTCGCCTTGCATTTCAACGCACTTGGTCCATCGTTGCACAAGCTTCCTGATGCCCTCATAAAAGAAGGTTTTCCATTACGCTGCGAGCCAGGAAAGCACCGCTTCTTTCACTGTTTCGTCCGAGGTAAATCGACGGCTTCTTAATGCTCTTGAGTGGACCGAACAAGTGGTAGTCAGAAGGGCAAGATCAGGACTATACGGAGGACGAGCCAGTACTCTGGAGCGTTTCAGCAGTATGTGGACGGGTATTGTCGTGCAACAACACAACACCTTTCGACAGCAGTCCTCGGCGTTTGCTTCGAATTGCAGGCTTCAGCTTGGCAGTAAGCATCTCACTGTAACACGCACTGTTTATTGTCGTGCCCCTTTCCTCATAATGTTCCAGTACCGGGCCTTGTGAGTCCCAAAAAACCGTAAGCATCAGTTTTCCTGCGGACGGTTGGGTCTTGAACTTTTATTTGCAGGGTGAATTTGGATGTTTCTATTCCGTACTCTGCCGTTTACTCTCCGGCTCGTAATGATGGATTCATGTTTCGTCACCGGTGATGATTATGTCTAAGGAGATGTCTCGTTCGTTACCATACAGATCCAAATGTTTTTGGCAGATGTCCAAGCGCTTTTGTTTATGCAACTGTGTGAGATGTTTTGGGACCCATCTTGCAGAGACTTTATGAAACCCAAGTCTGTTGTGGATGATTTCAAAGGCAAAACCGTGACCGATTTGCAGACGATGTGCCACTTCATCGATAGTTACTCGTCTGTCGAAGAAAACCACGTCACGTGCACGCTCAATGTTTTCCTCATTTGTGGCGGTAAACGGTCGTCCGGCTTCTTCGTCGTGCGTAAAACTTGTGCGACCATTTTTGAATTTTTCAATCCGTTCGTAGACATTCCGTTGCGCTTACCGAAAGTCGCTTACGTAATTCATAAACGGTCTCCTACTAAAGAAAAAAACAAATTTATGTTGCTTTCGTATGAATATTGAAATTCACAAGTAATACTTATTGAATTTAAAAAAATATCATTTTATGACGTAATAGTAAAAGATAAAAAAGATTTTTTTTTAAATATTTTGATGTTTTTTAATTTGATTTCCGAATAGCGTAACGAATTAATTTTGAAATAAATACTATACGTACATAATTTTAAATATTTTGACGTTTAAATTTTTTTTTTACTATATGCATATTTAGTTACAGTAATTGTTTATAACAAACGGTATTCCCCGACTAAAGAAATAAATAAAGTGTTCGGCAGATGTAATGAAAATGAAAGTAAAAAAATAAGAGACCGGGTTTGAAAGAGCGAAAAAGTCAGATATTTAAAATCCATTGCTCTGTGATTTTTTCCTGTTTAGCCTCCGGTAATTACCGTTCAGATAATACTTTAGAGGATGAATGAGAATGATTTGTATGAGTGTAAATGAAGTCTTGTACAGTCTCAGTTGGACCATTGCTGAGATGTGTGGTTAATTGAAACCCAACTACTAAAGAACACCGGTATCCAAGATCTAGTATTCAAAAAGTAACTGCCTTTAAACTAGGACTTGAATGCTGGAACTCTCAACTTCAAAATCAGCTGATTTGGGAAGACGCGTTCACCACTAGACCAACCCGGAAGGTTATAGCTCTATGATTTACAAAAATTGTACGACACATGAAAGTACGTAAGACTTTAAAATCACATCTTCAACGGTTACACGACAATTAGACATCCTTAATAGCGTATCGTCACGAATTAAAACACATGTTGACCGGATTACTTAAAATTTAATAAATTTTGTTCTGAAATGTACGTATGTAGGTTTCTTTTTTAATTTGTAGCGAAAAGTTTATTATCATATGTTGTTTTTATAACAATTTTTCATACATATGTACAGCCGCCGAATCGATAGTAACCCTGAACTAATCTTTAGTGCAGCCATTTCCACCGAACCTCACAAAACCGAGAATTTACATCGTTAATGTTGACTCGATAAGAGTTTACCTAAAAACCCCAAAAAAAAAACCAGAAAGCCACGAGAAACAATACATTATGGATTAAAGAAAAGGGCGGATGTTGAAAACGGGAAGATCTATTCTCAGATAGACAAATATCCCAAATCCAAAAGGTAATTTCGCTCCTTTTTTTTGAGAGATCAGGGTATCTTTACTCGCGATGTAAACGCATTGCAAATCGACTTTTTCCACAGACCGGGTTAAATATATCCTATACTTATAAATAATAAGAAATTTTTTATTCAGATCGCAACATAATTATGCATTACATAGGTCACATCAGGGGAGAGGGTACGATACTATACTTTAGAGATAACAAAAGAAAACCGACCGGGTTGGTCTAGTGGTGAACGTGTCTTCCCAAATCAGCTGATTTGGAAGTCGAGAGTTCCAGCGTTCAAGTTATAGTAAAGTCAGTTATTTTTACACGGATTTGAATACTAGATCGTGGATACCGGTGTTCTTTGGTAGTTGGGTTTCAGTTAACCACACATCTCAGGAGTGTTCGAACTGAGATTGTACAAGACTGCACCTCATTTACCCTCGTACATATCATTCCCTGAAGTATTATCTGAAAGGTAATTACCGGAAGCTAAACAGGAAAAAGAAAGAAAGGGATAACAAAAGAAATTTCCCGAGCATTTCTCTGGACATATTAAGGGAAACCTAATAAATAAATAAATACCCGAAATAAATATGTGTAAATATTATAAAAATAAAATATAGAAAAAAATAATAGTTTGAGCTATTAATGAAAATTATTCAAATATATTATTTGTATTCGTTAAACGAAGATGAAGAAAATTTATTTATTACTTCCATGTACGAAGTAAAGGAAGTATTGTGTCGCGAAAAAAATTCGGTTTTCAGATTTCAACGGAGATATCTATTTTGATCATCCCTGAATCCATTTTTTTGACTAGTTTCAGCGTGACGTCTGTACTTACGTATGTATCTCGCATAACTCAAAAAAGATTAGCCGTAGGATGTTGAAATTTTGGATTTAGGACTGTTGTAACATGCAGTTGTGCACCTCCCCTTTTGAATGTAATCTACAGAACAAAAAGTGTACAAAAAAGCCCAAAATCCAAAAAAAAAATTGATTTTGTAGTTTTTCTAATCGCAGTAGTTAACTCCTCATTGAGAGTTTTTCTACGATGTATCATAAGTAGTACTTATTTTCATCGGTTCCAGAGTTATAGTCAAATGAGGTTTTAATTAATGAAATATTTGGATCTTACAACGGGAAGGCACACCGGTTCGAATCAGACTTCAACTCCTTTTTTTAACTTTTTTTCAATTTTAATATATTTATTTATTAATAATTATTAAACTCTGATTTAAAAACATTTTTGCGATAAATAATAATTCAATAATAACAATAAAAAAAATTTCATTTAAAAAAAATGTGTATATGTAATTTAATAGGCGTACAAGGAAGTAATGTGGTGTTCGCATCATATTTTTATTTAATTTGAGTTCTATTTAAAAATCGATTGATATAGTAGTACTGTTCCTCAAAGAAAATTCGTGAATTCTATTTTAAATTAATTTGTAAGAAGATCTTTGAAGAGGATCTGTAACTGACTGCCACTTTAAAGTTGGCAGCACATAAACTAAGATTTTTACTTATAACGCGAAAGCTTTGTGTCGAATTATACGAAATTAGTTCTGTTATCCCATCAGGTTCTATAGAGGCGGATAGTATTATCTTTAAGGAATAAGAGAATAAAAAGTGACTGAAGCTAGGGTCAGGTTTCGTTTTTAATCTATATCGATGTTTAAAAATAATTAATTCGTGAAAGTAAACGAGATATGAGATTGTATAAAAAAGGCTTTAGTGAAAATTATTTGAGGAAACATTATTATTAATTGCTTACAGAAATTCAGAAAAATAGATTTTCTCCAATGCGAATATTTTAGAATTCAAAAGAAGTTCTATTTTAAACAAGTTAAAATTTTAAAATATTAGTTTGTGGATCGAATAATGCTATTTAACAATGTTTTTGAGATATATTCAGTGTACTGCTTCAGAGAATTAGATTTATAGAAAATGATGATACTAATTAATGTTAGTATAAATTTTACGTATGTATTTTTAATTTTAATTTTCAACTTGAATTCCCATTCGAATAATATATAACATTTGATTCCCGGAGGAGTACCAAATATTTCATATACTATTCGACAAACTGAAATACCCAGATTTTCTCCAGGTACCGATTATATATTATTTGTAAGGAAACCCTCAATGAAAATTCTAAAAATAAATGTTACGGATAAAACTATATTAAAAAGTTATTTTCTTTAATTCTTCTTTTAAGAATTCGTTTGCCAAAATACAAATAAATCAAGAAGTGACGGCTATTTCTATTTTTAATTGAAATTTTAAAAAAAACTTCCGCGTAGATGTTCCTCCCAACCCCTTAGGAGAAGGCACCCGCCTAGTGACCTTCCGGTCGCCCCCCCCCCGTTCATTGCCCTGTTGGGCTTTAACGGGAGCGCATAGATGTTCAATAAAATTCACATTGCTTCAATTTTTAGCCATTAAAAATTCTCGGTAAAACGCATCATAAAATAATAATAATAAATAAAAGAAACGTAGCCGTTTAAAATTTGAAAAAAATCTTTAGAAATTCAGTTTTCATGTCTTTATCGAAGGTCCGTTGAAATCTCTCCTTGTAGTTTTACACGAATAAAAAAAATAAAAGATTTAACAGTTTCTTTTAAGAACCTTTATTTATACATTCATCCAGAATTTTGATATTTTATTATTTGATTTACGATGCGATTAAGCTCAGTCATTTCGAGCTCAATTTGAATGCGAAATGACTTTCATGATTCATTTAAAATTAATTCATTATTATTCTTATTAAACAGTGAATTCTTAGAGGGAAGTGGGAGAACGAATAAAGTCGGTAAACAGGAAGGTATTCAAGACTGCAGTAGCAACGGCGCCGACAGTCGGATTTAAGAGAGAAAGCGAAGTACAGGCTCGCTAGGATAGCGCCGTCTGACGGTGCAATGAGCGACCAGGTGGCAGCCGGGCCGACTGAACTGAAGCTGCTTTGTTGTCCAAACAAAAAAGTCCAGCTACGGGTCACGCCTAGCTTAGCGTATTATATTTAAAAAGGACAATATTAATACTGTTCTGTCGACTAAAACAAATACTAAACTTCTTTTAACCACCATCGCCGACAAAGATTACAAAAGGTTAGTTAAACGTGTTTCGGTTTGTCATACTACTTAAAAAGTTGTTAATTTTTTCTTATCTTTTTTATTTACAGCATTTATTTATCTTTTGTTCTTTATATTTTTCCGTTCCAGTTTTAAATAGTTTAACGCTATCGTAATCCGCGAGGTGTCCTTTCATTTAGATCCTTGGAAATAACACGTTAATTATATTTAGGTACGCTGTCAGAACTTTTGTTTGCTTGTTGTTTCAAGGTTAATTATCTTTTAATCCTTGGTAGTAGTTCCTTGCGAATAACGATTCTTATATTTACTTTTTATATCTCTAATTTCTGCTTCTTTCGTGAATCTACAGATAGGATTCAACTGAAAGTCCGGTAAGTAGGTCTTGAGAATCTTTCTTCATTCAGTTATTCGTTTCCTATTGTCATCAAATACTTCATCATTTTGAGTATTTTTTCCGATCGCATTTCAAGACGTAATTACTTTTCTTCCGACCATCCATAACCAGATTATACAACGTATTTCATTCAGAGCATCGGGAGACCTCTTCAATTCAGTCAAGATACTTCTTGTTGTCATTAATCTTTCATATTTTCTAAAGTTTGCCTCCTTAGATACTCTGTGCAGATATCTTCTTTTTTTATAAATTTCTATTCCAAGTTACCGGACTTCATAAATAGATAAAAGAATTTATATGTTCTGTATTATTTCTTTCAGGCTACATATTAACAGACCCTTATTTCTTGTCAGATCTGATACTTACCTGTGCTTATTTTCTTTTCAAAATCTTTCCCTCATCCTTAAAATTTTCTCCATTATGAAATATGGTTCTTCCTCTGATTGCGCTGATAACGCTAGGACATCTGTATTAGACGGTTGCCATTATTCTTTCTCCGCCTACAAAATGTCTTCTTTTTTTTCTAATGTTTTGCTTAATTTTTCAGCAATCTATTTGCAAAATGTTGTTGTCAAATAATATTCTCGTTTTACTTCTTCCATTTCTTGATTTAAAGAAATAAAACTCTCTAGGCCAATCCATTGTGGTAGTATTAGATTAGCATTGTTGAATATTATTCTGAGTTTCTGGATTTTGAATAATATTACAAAACTTGTTCAAAATTTCTAAGAATCTGCTTACACTTTTTAGTCATACTTTAATCAAATTATTATCATAAATTGCATGTGTTTAATTAGTAGGTTAATTTGGATTTCAAAAGATAACATCATATATTGAAATTTCTAATATATTTATAAAGTATCAAACAAATTTTCAATGAAACATTTACTGTACAAGTGAAGTTTTTGCATAATGAAATTCTATAGTGAAGTTTTTGTCATTTGCTTAACTAAATTATTAATTAAGGAGCTGTGTCTCAACATGCAGCCCGCCAGAAATCATTTATATATAAGTGATGAAATGTTGTCAAATTCCAAACCACAAAAACTCCCGTACCAAGTTTTTGTCATTTTTTTACGTCAAACGGCTACCGGATTTGTCGTCTGCAGACTTTGAATTTTTTTACACCCGCACCCTTAATTTACTCCCGTACGGGAGGGATGTTTTTCCTCAAAAGTAATGGTGGAATATTGTATTGTCACCCGACCTTAGTAACTGTACAAAATTTCATTAATAGGCAATATCAGGAAGTATGTTAAATTAAGAATGCAAGATTTGAGGAAAAACATGAAAAAACCCGTTGTTAAAGAAAAGCAAGTAAAAAAAAAATCAGATGGGAATTTTTTCAATAAGATTTCAATAAAACGTTTTTTTGATGGGAATTTTTTTTTAATAAAATATGACGTCAGACATAAAATATCATAATAATTTGTCACTATTAAAAAATTGAATAAATTTTTTTTTAATGTGGATGAACATTTCGTGAAAAATCAACGAAAGGTTTTTCTTATTACTTGCCTCATTCTCCAGTTTGTATTCTATTGCAGTAGCTACAACTCTATCAGATAAGTACTTCGATCCCAGTGGATGGTTTGTGTATCGTTAAAGTAGAACAGGTATGACATTCCAAGCCACCGGGTTGGTCTAGTGGTGAATGCGTCTTCCCAAATCAGCTGATTTGGAAGTCGAGAGTTCCAGCGTTCAACTCCTAGTAAAGCCAGTTATTTTTACACGGACTTGAATACTAGATTGTGGATACCGGTGTTCTTTGGTGGTTGGGTTTCAATTAACCACACATCTCAGGTACGGTCGAACTGAGAATGTACAAGACTACACTTCATTCACACTCATACATACATCCTCTGAAATATTATCTAAACGGTAGTTACCGGAGGCTAAACAGGAAAAAGAAGAAGGTATGACATTCCAAAAAAATCTAGACCGGAGCCGCTCCCATCAAAACACACGTCCTAATTGAAAGAAGTAGCTAGGACGCAATAATTTATAGAGGTTTCTACATTTGTAACATGAGTCCAATGGACTTCTATGAAGATTCCTAAAAAAAAAGTTATCGTGGATTAAAAAATCAAGTGAATGGGGTTAAAAGAAGATATATGGAACTACGAAACAAAACTATTTTATTCAAAAGAGAAACTTTGGCCCCATCTTGGCAGCGGGTATGTATCGCGTTCCCCCAATATTTCGGGAGATCAGAGCATCTTTTTTCAGAATTGAAGCAAGATTTTAATGAACAACGTTTCATCAGCTCTCAAGTACTTCAGTTCTACTTGATGTGAAGTTAGGACTTCCTTAAAGAAATCATTCCTATTCCCAAAACTACACGGTGAGGAGAAATATTACATTGAACTATATAAACAGTTCTGCCGTGCTCTCAGGACAAAAGATTATAATCGGCATAGGAACATCATTTTCGTTAACAGATGGTAGGTTTTCTCTCAAGAAGAGAAATTCTGTTATAATACTGTAAATTTAAAAATTCATGAAAAAGATTTACCCAAGATTTCTCCCTCCTTATCTGTACAATTAAGTTAATTTGTTGAAAAATCAATTTTATTAGGATGACAAAGCTTTTTATACATAAAAATTATTTATACAAAGAATCAAGAAAAATTTTCCATTAAAATTTGGTTCTTCCACCAAGGTGCGATCACTATTTGTATAAACTTTTTTAATTTTTGCCGTGGGGATCGAACCTAAGCTTTACTCTTCACCAAATGAATGGATTTCGATGTTTATTTTTTTCTTAGAGGACGTTCGTCTGCTAGTCCTGCTTAAGTTTTTTCTTCATAAATTAAACGAACGGATTTTTAGACGTAAAAATATATTATCTTCATTGACGATTTGTAAATATTTTTCGTTTTTTGTCTTCATATTGCTTAGTACTGTGTTTTTTTTAACATAATGGCTTAAAGCCCGATATCATTTTGATATTACAAGTATTTTCATATAAAAATTAAAGGAAACTAGCTGAAAAAAAAAAAAATATATATATATACATATGTGTACTCGCATTCCAGAAAACCTCTTAACTGATATTTGGTAGCAGTCTTTTACTTTGGTTTTTGGGATTCCTTTTTTGTTTTTATAAAGACAAACAATTTTCTTCGTAGCTTTGAATTTCTTTTTGAGCGATTTTTTTCAAACGGGCAACTTCTTTTTGTAGACCTGACTAAATTTTGAATAAAAATTTATAAAAACAAAAACTATAAAAAAATGGAAAGTTAAACAAAAAAACCTTAATAAAACTTTGGTTTTTCAATGGTTTTCTTTAAATTTCTACTTATTGATAACAGCACCACGACAGGATAAGTACTAAATTGATAACTGTTATCGAAGTACCGCGAATTCTTTTAACTCGTAATTTGAAGAAGAAATAAAAGGTTATTCTGTAATATTTTTCAGCGATTGTTATGTATCTATTTGCAAATAAATTTAAAAAAGTGTGAACAGATAAATAATTTTAAACAATTATCACGTAAAAAAATTATAGCAAGCCTATTTCAAAGTATGCACTTACGTAATTAATAAAATATGTAGTATTAATAAGTATTAGTACGTATTACTCAAAGTATGTTATACTTTGGTACGATACAGTAATACCTACTTAATTTCGTTACTTAAAAAGAATTTTTAAAAATTACAAAGCTATTGAAAATAAAAATCTACCCTACGAAATTACGAGCAAAGGTGTCTTTTTGTTACGAATGAGAGAGGTCACGTTAAAGAAAGGTGAAAATATATGAAGCGTAAATAACTCTGCCCACGTTCCATGTGGTTATTTTGAAATAAATCAAGAATGTGATTTTCACGTCATCTTAATTTAAGAGTGTAATGTTAAGGGTGGTTTTTATAAGGTGCAGGGAATAACACCTGGTCGTTAATCGATCACCCTTAGACCGTTTCACTAGTCAGGTAGTAGAATGTGTGGTTAAAGTATTCTGACATATATTTTATATTATCGAACTGTTAATTATGTAATTATAAATAGATCATCTTTTGTTTCTTACTGTTACGATATACAATACTATAATAAAAGTAGAAACTAAATTTGGTAAAAAAGGAAAAAATGACATGCTAGTAAAAAAGATTAATTTTCATTAATATATAAAAGGAAAAAAACAGTTTAATTTGATAAAGAATGAATTATCTCGATAAAAGATGAGCTTAGAAGTAACGAAAAAAAATTTATTTAAAAAGAACAATCTTTTTTTTAATTAAAACTGACCGACAAGCAATCTGCTCTAAAAAATACTCTTTCATTTTTTTTTTAAATCTGAATTTATTGGAGTCGGGCCAAATTAAAAACAAATAACTTCCAATAACTCTTGATTCGACTGAAATATTTCTATTTGTACACAACTTATTAAATAATAATACTAGAGCGAAATTAATTTGCCTAATTATTCTAATTTATCCAGATATGAGAATTATATATAAGGATATCAATTATGGAAAAGCCGAAGAAAATGAGGATGAAAACGCTTTTACGAGGATAAAACGTTTAGGATTATTTTTAACAAAACGCCGAATTATAATCAGAAAATGAAAACGCTTATTCATTCATTTTTCGTTAAAAGAAATGTTTTTTAGAAAATTTAATACAATTTTTTTTTATTGTTAATTTTTTTATTCAATATAAGTCGTAAAATTATTATTGCACGGTGCGGTGCTACTTAAAGCAGGTTTTTTTTATACGAGTAGGCGTGTCTAATGAAATAAATTTATTTGTTCCCCATAGGCGACATTTATTGTAATGAGCACGCTAGAAAACCATTAATTTAAGTCTGCCCCCTTCAATCGTTGAATATATTTATGATTATCAGAAAAATTTTATATTAGACATTTTATTGATATTAATTACATTTAAATATTACCTTCCCAATCATTTTATAGAATTACCTATCAAAATAATAATTTACGATATCAAATTATTGAATATCAAACCGGACAAATTCGTGTGAATACCGATCTCTTGCTATGCTAAAACTGAATTTTTAAAACACTTCCGCTGTAATAAAGCGATTATTATTAAACCTATTATTATAAAAATATTATTAACTCATACGGTATTACTAAATTAATTTTTTTTTTTTATTAACAAAAAAGATTAATATCGTTATATAAAAAGATAGCGTTTTTCAAAACTCTTTTAAGCACATTTTTGGTTATTTAATCATTAAAATGTGTGTTTATAGATAACTGTACTGCTCAAATGTTTACTTACTGGTTTTAGAATAATAGACTGTCGTATAGGGATTAAATTCCAGTCGGGTGCACTTTAGTTACGTAAAAATATTACTATACTCGTATGTCTAAATTTGTTTAATTATTTTAAGTAAAGACCCCGCAAACGTAACATATTATAGTACTATCGCCTGCTTCCTGTGCTCTCTAAGGTCTTTGAAAAGTTCTTTTTGAAAAGACTGAAGCGGTTCGTGCACGATCATATTCCGGCTCACCAATTTGGGTTTAGGGATCAACATGCTCTGTGGAGCAGGCAAACAGGATTGTAAACGTTATAAACCATGCTCTAGACGAGAAACAGTACTGTTCAGCGGTTTTCCTCGATGTAGGTCAGGCTTTTGACAAGGTTTGGCATGAGGGGTTGCTCTATAAACTGAAAAATGTTTTACCGAATGTTTTCTATGCGGTACTAAAATCTTACCTAGAATACAGTTGTTTTCAAGTTAAACGTGGAAAGGTTTTGACGGATTTGTTCCTTATACAATCAGGAGTACCTCAAGGAAGCGTTCTCGGACCCATCTTGTATGTTCTGTTTACGGCTGACTTGCCAATTACGGCAGATACCACAGTTGCAACGTTTGCTGACGACCCTGCAATTCTTGCTATCCACGAAAATTCGACTATCGCGCCTCGTTTTATTCAAGATTATATCACTCTCCTCGAATCGTGGTTTACATGTTGGAAAATAAAAATAAACGAAACGAAATCAAAGCACGTCAAGTTCACCCTTCGTAAGAGACACTGTCCTCCTGTTTCTATCTTCTGTGTTCCGATTCAGAGATCTCAAGACCGTAAAAATTTGGGTTTTAATCTTGATAGATGGAATGGAATGGTATGCAAAGTTGGCAGGAGTTTATTACTCCCTACTCCATCGCAGAACCTGGACAGAGTCCCTTGCTGCTGGATCATTCTAATCGGGCTTGTTTTTTTTTAAAAGGGTTAATTTTAAATGGCGGGTCTAATTTTTCAAATTTTGTTTATTATTATTTAGTGTTTTAAGGACGGATTTAATTGCATTCCAATCCGTTGTTAAACCAGCGTTATCGAACCCATTTTACGGGCCGACCGCGGAAGGCTAGGCTTATAAAGCCTGTCCTCCCGACGTAATTCCCCTTCAGACCGTCCACTGAAGTCCTTTCGGTGCTAACTCTTTAATAGGCTAGCAGGAATACGCCACAACGGGACACTAGCTATAAGGAGGGAGCAATGCGTCCCCTTTTCCGCAGGAGTCGCAATTGCTGGGTTATTTTGTCTTACTGTAAGTTTTGAAATAGGAGAGGTTGTGTAGAAGCTCTTCATCCGCTTCTGGTATGGCTGCCCTTCAGGACGCATCTCTGCTGGGCTCTGTTCCGGACTCCAGTCCGTGATGCTGAGGCGAGTGGTTAGTCTTCCTTCTTCTTCTCCCTCTTCTTCTTCCGAAGACCTCTTCGTTCCTCTTTGGCCTGCACTTTCCAAGAATTGGTAGTAACCGAAGTTACATACCATTAACCTTGAAATTCCCGTGGCCCCGAAGGGCTGAACGGGGGAAAGTGCAGGTTTCTTTGTTCTTCTGTGCTGTCAGTGGCTGCTGGGCAGGTGACTGCTGGGCAGGTGGCTGCTGGGCTTGTGACTGCTGGGCTGATGGCTGCTGGGCTCGTTCCCTCTTTCTTCTTTCTTGAAAGGAAAGGAAGGTAATAGGGAACTTACAAATGGTGATACCTATTCGCGATCGCGGTTTTGGGGCGGCGATTTTTGTGGAAAGAAGTAAACAGTAATTATTCACTCCACGTAATTATTAACCTTCAGACACACGTGTGTCTGAGAAGGGGTTGGGGGGACCGCGTGGCCGCAGTGAAGAAACCATTTGTTTTTGTGGTGGCTGTTGGTATCTGCAACAAAAGAAGCAGAACACACCACGAGAAAAAAAAAAAAATAAAATTTAAATCTTGATAGACTACTTACTTGGGCGAAACATATAACACTAACAACGCAAAAAGGCTGGATCCCACACATAAACACATATACTGGATGGTAGGACATAAATCTCGTCTTTCAGCAGAAAGTAAATTATTGATTTACAAATCCGTTTAGACGCCTGTTTGGATTTATTGAATTGTGGGGTATAGCGTGCAACTTCAATATTGACGTACTTGAACGATTCCAAACAAAAACAGTGCGGTAAACGCTCAACATACCCTGGTACATAAGTAATAGTCTTAAATATAATGACCTTAATTGCGAACCGTTCGGCAGGAAATCTCTCTGGTCAGCCTAAAATATTGTAAAAAATCGTTTGGATCGGTACCCGAATTATTTGGCGGTCAATTTGTTAAATAACACGATCAGTGATTTTTCAGGATTGCTGAGGAATAATATTCTTGGTTTGCCTTTTCGTTTCAATTAGGTGAGTTCATGGTCTGGCCGTACGGAATGCTCTCTATTCCATTATAAAGTCACAAGCCGCTGGGTCTGTAGCAACTCAATATTAATACAAATACATCTTATTTACTTATTGTTCAAGGAACAGATTGTAAAGTCGCTGTGTCTTTATAATAAAAGAATTATTTTAAGTAACAGTAGGTTATCGTCCGATTGCAGTTTACGTATGCAGGTAACAGATGTATTTTGTAGGCATATATACATACATATGATATTAATAAGAGAATACATAGAGATCGATAAGGGAATATTATCAATCCTGACGGAGACTCGAACATAGAATTTATATTTTGTCGAGTATATTTGGAGCGAATATTTTATTTTTTGAATATATTTAGAATGGATTTTGATTTTCGATGGCGAAATTACTTTTTTGTAATTTTTAATAAAATATGTACGTCTACGTCAGAGTGACAAAATCTGTAAGCGTAGCCTTCCTATAACAGGATATGATAGATCATAAGACGGCCGAATCGGTTATATTACAACGCCGATGTCTCATCGATTAATTGTTATCTTTTTATTGAGATATTATAGAAATATAATATTATATAAACCTGAAATCATTATATTATTTCAGATGTTTTATTGATGTTAATATTTAAATATTATTAACAAACATCGTTTGTTTTATAACGATTATATGTTAATGAACTGACGTAAATGAGGTTTATGGTATCGGGAATATTGATTTTATAAAAAAATTTTATAAATCTTAAAACGAAGTTAAGAAACGCTCCGAGATGAGCTGAGGTAAAACTTTATATTTTGCTAAAAGTTATTAAATAATTAATCGATATTTTCGAAAGATAATGCAATCCCATTGAAAACTTTAAAGAATTTGTTTTTTTTTTTAAATCTGTAAAATTATAATTTGATGACTAACTGACAAATACGTACTATTGTTTATAAAAGAAAGTTATAAAAATAATGAATCGTTAACAGATATTTTTTGTGATAATTTTTTTTTAAGAAAATATTTCCGTTCGCAATGAGATTAGTAATCGGGAAAAAAGTATATTTTTTAAAAATCCTTTTTTAAATTTATCGAGTCGAGATGGTAAAACGATAAATGGATAAATTCCAGAATCTATTTATCGTCTTCAGTCGGAAACGGAACCCTATAAATATTGTCTCATATAATATTTTAAATTACGAAAGCGTTTGTAAACTTGTATCTGTTACAAATTCCTTTAAAGATGGATCGTAGTTCTTATTTAACGGAAAGAAAAATAAGCAGGTAAATATGGGATTTATTAACTCAGCATATACTTTACAAAGAAAAAAAATGATGAAGGCAAAAAATTGAACGGCTATTCTTCTGGTAAAAGGTTTTTTTTTATTCACACTTCAATATGTAATTTAGCGAAAAATTTTGACAGATGAAAAACAAAAAAAAATCGGATTAAATAGAGTTACGATAGAAATATTTTTGAAATTTCGAATGGGGGATCCTTACTTCACCTTGCAGGTGCAGGGTTTTGTTATTTATATTACGCGAGTAAATTTTATTAAAGACTTGCAGGTACTCGTGGCATCGTACGCGAACTACAATTTGTTGTAGCGCTCGTTGAGTTTTTGTTTAGCCTTCGGAACCATCTTCACTTCACAGATGAATGAGGTTGATATGTATGAGTGTAAATGAAGTGTAGTCTTGTATGGTCTCAGGTAGACTATTTGTGAGAAGTGTAGTTAATTGAAACCCACCCACCAAAGACCACCGGTATCCACGATCTAGTATTCAAATCTGTATAAAAGTAGGATTTGAACGTTGGAACGCTCGACATCGAAGTCAGCCGATTTGCGAAGACGCGTTCACCAGTAGACCAATGGGATGCGTTCATCGTTGAGTTTATAAATCGCCAAAATTAGTGTAAAATATTTCTTATTGCGACATATGAATATCCAAATATGAAGTAACAAATTCATCATTCACGTGTCCTCGATACGTAAAATCAGTATTTGATTATTTTGGATATTTATAAACGTGTAGTGACACGATTCACATAAATAGAGATAAATGAAATCTTTATTTCGTAGAATAATGGAAAATACGGTTTTTATATACATTTTTATACCAGCGCTTCGATATAAACTTAAATTTTGGTTACTCCGTTATCACAGCAAATAAAGAGCTCGTTTCTTTTGCTTACTCGAGAACATGCCACGTACAATTGTCCATGAAAAAAGCAAGCGGCTCGTAAATCTACATCAGCTGTACGTAAAGTTTGACCTTGTGACTTATTGATGGTCATTGCAAAACATATATAACTGGAAACTGGAGTCTTTTAAATCCAAACGGAATGTTTTTAGGTATGACTGGAATTCTAGAGATAAATACAGTTTTTCCTTTGCCGCAGCACATTAAAATAGTCGTTTTGATGATACATTTTTTAGAGATTTAACTTTCCAATCGAATTCCATTACATAAATCTGGTGGCTTCAGATTTCTCATGAGTATAATTGGAACACCTAATTTTAAATTTTATGTGTGAGCCGGTTATTCTGATACTGATAAATAATTCAAAAACTCAGTCGGGTAATGAACTGCATCCTCTTCTCTCAAAAAAGTATTTATTGAGTAGTATAATTTTTCGTTTAATGGAAATTCTTGCGGTATGCAGCTATTTATGATATTTACTTGTTCGTTTCTTAATGCTAGAATTACACGCTCACATAACCACGCCTCATCGTGCAAATTTATCGATTCAAAGAGTCCGTAAAGGTTTTCGATCATCTCCGCCATTGAAGAAACTGTACGACATAATGATGGTGACAGAGGAGCGGAGCCAGAAATGCGACGCACTGTAGGACTAATTTATGGCTATGTCAAGAAGTTAAGTGAATGAAATTTGTAATAACACCAGTTCTTTTTAACATATTAATATTAGACAAACTGGAAAACCTTCTGCTCAGCGCCTGATAGCAGCGTGCAAAGTTTCATTGAAATCAGTTCGTACAGTCAGAGATTAGCGCGGACAAAAACCCAAGAGATTTATTTATTATATATATGAAAAGAGAGAGAGAAAGTGAGAGAGAGAGAGAGAGAATAAATATATAGATTTTAAGGGGACAAAAATGAAAGAAAATAACATTTGAGGCAATTTTCGTACAAAACCTTTTTTTGAGTTAGTTATTACCTATCCTGGATAATATGCAATCTGGTACTGAGAGGGAAATCTGGTAGTTTTGCTTTTTATGATTAAAATCATTTTCACTTTCCCAGAAACTGTAGTGCCGAATACTACAGTAATGCAATAAGAGAAAGTATTTTTGAGGGAAAAGATTTCAGTTACCCGATTTTCGAATTTTTCGACGTTTTGAGAAACCCAGGATCCGAAATTGCAAAATGTACGGGTGAAATTCTGTCTGTTTTGATATGTTTGGTACGTGTATCAAGGCGTAATATTTCCCTTACGGTTTGACATTTAATCTTGAAATTTGGTACGGTGTCTGATGCGTAGTCTAAGTTGAGACTAAATTAAATTTTTTATGAATAACGTAATACGGGTGGGACAGTAATTCCCCTTTAGTCCGTGACACTACTTTCATGGATATTCACTAAAGTCACTTGGTTATTTTTAAAGATTATTTGTCGGTAAATTATTAGAAATTTCCGGAATATTTTACTTGGACTCTTGTATAAAAAAATTTGAAGAAGTTTCTCCATTCTCTCGTCTGACTCAAAAAAATTCGAAATACTAAGGAATCTATATTTTAATAGAGTTAAAAACTGGTAAGAGCCAGCCTTCATCTTCAGGTCAAGTGGATGAACGAACTACTTTTAAAATTTCTGTAATGCTTTACGTGAAGTTCAGCATCGATGAATTTTATGAGTAGATCGATCAGTTTGAAATATTAATCCTATCTCGTTGCAGATGCAATTTTATTTTTCAGAGGTTGAATGAGGTTGATGAGTATGAGTATGAGTATAAATGAAGTGTAGTCTTGTACAGTATCAGTTCGACCACTCCTGAGATGTGTGGTTAATTGGAACCCAATCACCAAAGAACACCGGTATCCACGATCTAGTATTCAAATCCGTATAAAAATAACCGACTACTAGGACTTGAATCCTGGAATTCTCGACTAACAAATCAGCTGATTTTGAAAGACGCGTTCTCCACTAGACCAAGCCGGTGGTGACCCAGACACATTTGAAAATCTTCACCTGATCATTTTTTAAAACTATTAGAAATATCTTAAAGTAGTATAAAAGAAATTTACAAAAATTTCTACATTTCCACCCCAAACAAAAAATCAATTGTGAATGTTAGGCCTTTTAAATTTGTCATATGTTAACAGTAAAAATACATTTAAAAAATGATGGAGATTTAAGGCGGATATATCTCCCCTGTAGAGCTATAAGGAGGAATAATTAAAGCAAGTGTTTATTTATTTATTTTTTACCAATATCAGTATTTGTGAATTTTTATGAAATATAAGATATATTTTGCGTTTTTTATTTTCCCAAACGTTTCTCTTCACACTACTGTTAAAAAACTATTATTACAATTTTGAATTCGTCAGGAAACGAGTGGAGTTAAATAAAACTACGAAAGTTTTGTAGTCATTTACAGGCTTTTAATTATATAATTGTATGTAATTTACCAGATGAAAACGTTTACCCTATTATTTCTGTTAAAACAGTTTGAGAAGCATGCATTATGAAACTAATTTTTTTTCAGGCGATTAACTTCCGGGTATACTATTGCGCTCAGATTATTTCAACAAATAACATTGAATGTACGTATGCTATTTATCGGTATAATAATTTTGCATAACAAACATAACAATAGTAGTTAATTTTGTTTTGTAGATGTGGTTTTGTTTTGCTAAAAAATTTAATTTATTTCTCGCTGTATTAGTAAACTTTTCATCAGTATTCACGTGTAATTTCAATATCGTTATCGAAGTACGTCGATGTATAAAATAAAGAAAACAAATGCGGTAAATGTGTAATGTGTTGTTACCAGGCAAAGACTTAACTAGAAAAACAAACATTTGTAAAAATGAGAAATATCGATTTCCCATCGCCTATGTCCATAGTATAATTTTCCCTGCGATAGCAACATTCATGGCTCACGCAACCCTTGTTTAGCAGTTGAAAAATTATCCTGTTCAACGCCTCAATGCCCACACTTTCATTATTATATTTGATGACGTCACGAACATTCGATATTAAAATGTCAAAACCTACAATATACCTCAAACATACAATTCTATTACTTGTAATCTACGCTTTTTTCTTCTTCTATTATTCGTTATGAAAACATATATTTTGTACCGGATTGCATGGTACACGCCAATTTAATTTTACGATTATCGCTTGCGAAAAATTGTATCGTTAAAATTTATTTTTAGCAAAAATGTTGAAAAAATATTTTTAGTTTACATATTATCTTTTAGTTAATTAATTGTAATAGACAATCTCGAATTTAAAATAAATAAACGGAGGATGTTTTAGTTCAGTAAGAAAAATTAATCGTAAGATATCGGTAAACACAGATCGTAAAATCGGATTACTTAAGATAATATCGGTTTACTGGAAGATCGACATTTTTTTTAAATATCTAATTTTTCTTAAATACGTAAACTATTTAAAACGAGCAAAAACCTATGCGATTTAGTTTTATATATCGAGGGAATCTAGTAATTTTAATTATAAAATCATACGCGGTTTTTGTTTCAGAAATATTGATTACTAGCTCGGTTACCCGGCGTCGCTCGGGCTTTGTCGATGTACAGTAAGTAAATATTTTATTTCTTGTATATCTATACATAAAAGAGGCGAAGGGGATTAGCAGATGTCATACCGACAACAGTTTTATTTATCTCAATACTTTTTCTGTAAAGATTGACGGTAAGCTACGTTCATCATTTGTCCGTCCGCAGCCACAGTCAAAGAAATTATTTGGCTGCCGACTCGTAAGCAAGCTACATATATATATAATTAGCCGTTCGAAAAAATGGACTTTCCAATTTAATGCCTGCTACACAAAGTGATTGCCCTTGTGCCTTGTTGATACTCGTAGCGAATGGAAGACGAATGGGAAACTGCAATCGTTTGAACTCATAAAGCATGCAATATTTGTGTCACTGAGTATCAACGGAATACGAAGGATAAAGACGTTTTCTCCTGCGCCATTCCCCGTGATGACTGCGGCTTCTATTACGCTGGGCAACGACGAGTCTTGTTCCGTTGTGACAATTTTGGCGGGTTGACGTTAACTAATAGAACGATAGACGATCCTTTTTTCAAAGTCAATTTCCGGTAGTCAGTCCGATATTCCCGGAGGTTCCAGAGAATTTAAAAACACAGTACAGTAATAAACAACTTGTTCAGCATCCATTACTGTATCAATTAACGTTTGCCGGGAATTATATCCTGATATCCGTAACATATTTAACGTTATCGTTTTTAGGAGCTAAAATAGCCCTTTTGCACAGCCTTCGGTGCGAGTTATAATTTTGGTGTTTACCGAAAACTCATTATTTATAAGTTCTTCGAGTGAAGAGACCGTGTTGCAGAAATTTGAGGGAAACGAAATTAAACCGGTAGTGGGCGTCTACAAGCATTTTTTCAATAATCATAGATTTCCATAATAACGAATTTAAAGTTTTGTTTTTCAAAACGGAAATTCAGATAACTTTCCTCGTATTTGGAACTGTTATTGTCCAAAATTTTATCATGACGGAATAAAACTGTAAATCTGTATAAAAGACAAACGGACGCACAAACATTCTTCTATATATGTGTTTATATATAGGTTATATGTAGGTTGTTGCAATTTATTAAAAGCTAATAAAAAATCTTTTTACAAACTAATTTCTTTTATATATACCGAAGGTCTTTTATTTTTATTTTCCTGTAGGCCTCCCGGAATTACAGTTCAGATATTAGTTCAGAAGATGAATGAGGATGATATGTGTGAATGTAAATGAAGTGTAGTCTTGTACAGTCTCAGTTTGACCATTATTGAGATGTGTGGTTAATTGAAACCCAACCGCCAAAGAACACCGGTATCCTTGATCTACAGAGTGATTTTTTAGTTCTCTTACCCGATTTTAAATGTAATTTAAGAAAGGGAAATTTAGGTGGAATAAAAATATTTATTTGGTACTTACAAAAGAGATTTAATGAAAAGCTATTACTTACATTAAAGAATAATAATACGTTAAAGAATATGCTCAAAATGCCCACCCCTTGTGGTTATACACGCACGAACTCTTTTCAGCATATTAGCAGAAACCTTTTTAAGAGTCAATCTGGAAATATTCGTGATTAAGTCTGTAATATTGACTTTAATTTCATCAGTAGTATCAGGATTGTTTTTGAAGGCCTCGGGCTTAAAAATAGCCCCACAGAAACTAGTCAGGAGATGTGAGTTCTGGGGACCTTGGAGGCCATAAGCCCTTGCTTATTATTTGATCATCATAGAAATCTTGCAGAAAATCCAGGGTTTCTCGAGACGTATGGCATGTAGCTCCGTCTTGCTGAAACCGGCAATACCGTTCTTGAGGTTCCAGGAAGGACACAAATTGGCGCACAATATTCTTCCTGTATACTTCACCATTTACTGTCTGTTCGAAGCATATGGGTCCGACTCTACGATGACGAGATATCGCACACCACACACCAATTTTTTCAGGATGCAAAGATTTGTCTTGTAAAGCGTTAGGATTTTCAACCGCCCAAATTCGATAGTTTTGACTGTTCACATAACCATCGAGATGGAACCAAGCTTTATCACAAAAGAACACTGTGTTTAAAAATTCGATTCCGTTATCGTTTACGAGAGACTTAAACCGACGGCAATATTGCAATCGCTTGTTTAAATCTGGAGGCTGAAGCTCTTGGACTAATCGTACGCGATACAGATACAATTTCAGTTTTTTAGCAGCTTTCTGAACACAAGCCTTTCTGAACAATGACAGACCGACTTGCGTGGAAAGTTTTCGTAAACGTTTCCGTGGAGAATTGAGCAACCTTGTTTTCACATTCTCTAAAACGTCATCTGTCAAGCGAGTTGGTCGACAGCTACGTTTTCCGTCGCAAATACTCCCTGTATCTCGAAATCGGTTTGCTAGACTAGAAATTGACATTTTTTCTAGAGGAGGAACACCAACAAATTTAATTTGAAATGATTCGTGTACACTCGCGTACGATTTCGTAGCAAAATATTGTTCAAGAATGAAAACTCGTTGTTCTACGGTAAAAGACATTCTGTTCGTAACACGACCGGAAACGGCGCAAAGGTTTACACAGCTCAAGGAGAATCAACTCACACTGCCGTATCTACACCGGTTGAATAGTGCTACCAACTTCGTGTCGCAAAGCAAAATTTCCCTTTCTTAGAAAAAAATTACCAGAAATTAACAGTTGGATAACAGGACTAAAAAATCAACCTGTAGTATTCAAATCCGTATAAAAGAAACTGCCTTTACTAAGACTTGAACGCTGGAACTATCTAATTCCAAATCAGCTGATTGGGGAACACGCGTTCACCATTAGACCAACCCGGTGGGTATATACTGAAGGTCTACGATTGCAGTTTTATTTCTAGACTTCTACTGGCCGATTTCAAAAATTTTTACTTTGTTCTAACATTTTTGAGAGTATTTTCAGAAAAAATATTGTTTCTCTCGGAAAACGTACCTAATTCCTTAACAGTTGAAAATATCGATCGAACTGGAATCTATTTTGCTCGATTCCCTGATCCCGATTGTTTTGGTCTCGAATTAAATTTTTTTTTGTCGCCGACTTCCTTATAAAACAAACCGGTTACGGCTGACATTTTCCTGTTACTCCATATAAAACTTTGTTCCTTTCGCTGAGAGGATTATTAACTTGCAAACGATACCGCATCTTGCAATTTTAATGAAATAATTTACCAAAAACATTTTTCTAGAACCCTTAATATTTCTTTCACGGAATGGAATTTAATTATAGTATTTAAATAATGTGTCTTTCTTCTAGTTGAGAAAAATCATATGGAAACATGTAAAAACGAGTGCATTTTTAAAAAGTAACCTACATCCTCCTCTAAAAAAAAAACATTTTTTACTCTACGCATTGAAAAAAAACCTTAAGAATTTTCTTCGATTCTTAAAAATTATCGTTGAATACCTTTTTTATTGTAAGGAGAAAATTTATGCCATTGAAATGCATTATTTACTTCTTTAGCCACCCGGTAATCTTAATTCCGTCGATTCCTCTACTGTGTTCAAAGAATATATATAAGCATTGTTTGTTGACGAATAGGTGTACGTAAATGTCTTGCTTTACATTATAATTTATACTCGGTCTAAATTTTGGTTATTACTTATGTAAAGAACCGAAGAACGAGAGACGGTAATCAGTTATTTATTTGAGAGAAAATAATCTTCAGATCCTTATGATAAACAGAGTTGGAGGTAAAGCTGAATATCACCTACCTATGACCTCTGGGCTCAGTAAACTGTTACGCGTTATATTTATTTTAATTAAGAAGAATATAACGGGATATCGCTTCACTTTTTCATTTCTCCTTGTAAGCCTCTCATGAGATGCTTGTTATTCTTGATAATAGATTTACTATCTTCAGGAGTGTTTTGTGACTCGCGCTCGGTTGCCTACAATTTTGGTTACGGCAGACAACAGACAATTCTGCCAATCGGCATTAAATTTGCTCAATTGATTGTTAGTTTATATACAGGTCCCTGATTATTTGAATGAAAACGAACTGATTTTTATAGTTAAAAAAAACTAAGTATCTGTCTCGCAATAGAACAGAAGTAGTTCTATAATAAAAAACAATATACTGTTACATCCATGTTGTATTTGCTCCACTGTTTTTAAAAGAGATTTGTTTCAAAAGGGGTTCCTAAAGTGAAAGGGGATTATTCGTGAATCATTTTACAGATATAAATCGTTAAACTTATTTAGTGCGATCATATTTTCGATAATATTTAAATTAGTAAATTCTGTAAAGTATTTTGGTAAATAAATCTGATTGAGGGAGTTTTTGAAATATCATACCCAAAATAAAGTAAATTACAGAATTTTGAAAAAATTATAATTTGTTACGTACATTTATTTTTTTAAAGATATTATGTCAAAACCCACCGGATTGGTCTAATGGTAAACACGTCTTCCCAAATCAGCTGATTTGGAATTCGAGAGTTCCAGCGTTCAAGTGCTAGTAAAGGCAACTGCCTTTACTAGGACTTTTATACGGATTGGAATACTAGATAGTGAATACCGGTGTTCTTTGGTGGTGTTGGGTTTCAAGTAGCCACACATCTCAGGAATGGTCTAACTGAGATTGTACAAGACTACACTTCATTTACACTCATATATATCATCCTCTGAAGTAATACCTGAACGGTAATTCCCGGAGGCTAAACAGGAAAAAGAAAAAATGGATTATTCCAAAAAAGAATCGCTAAGTTCCTGTTGGAAAAAACTTTGGTCTGTAAAACAATAAATCGGCAGGTCTATTCCATATTTTTTCATTAACACATGAAACACAGAACACAACTATTTTACACCATATTTAAAACAAGTATGTCTAGTTATATGCATGGGTTGAAAATGTTGTGTCTTTCAAATCTTATTTTTAATAAAAATAAGTCATTCGATTTATCGAGAGAAAATTCTGCTGACAACTAATACGAAGTGTTATGTGAAATCGTTAATAATGTTCAACATAAAACATATTTATTGAAAAATGAAAGACGAAAAAAGAATGGGGTTTACTTTGGAAATAATGTAAGTACGAGGAAGAACCTCCTCTATGAATCATGAGACCTTGCCGTTGGTGAGGGGGCTTGAGTGCTCAGGGATACAGAGTAGCTGGACGGAAGGTGCAACCATATCGGAGAGGTATCTGTTCAGAGCCAGACTAAGGAATGATTCCTGAAAGAGGGCAGCAGCTCTTTCAGTAGTTGTTAGGGGCGTAAGTCATAATGACTTAAACGGCCATATCAACATCACTCAGTCCTCTGAGTACTGCGCAGCTGAAAGCAATGGAAAACTACAGCTGTTTTTTTTTTCCAAGAAAATGTGGCTCTCTGCATTTTCACATAGCAATAATGGAGGCGCCTTCCTTGGTAAAATATTCCGGAGGTAAAATAGTCCCCCGTTCGGATCTCCGGGTGGGGACTACTAAGGAAGGGGTCACCAGAAAAACAAATTGTTGGGGATGTAGGATGTAGAGGGTATACTGAAATGAAACGACTAGCACTAGATAGGGAATCTTGGAGAGCTGCATCAAACCAGTCAAATGACAGAAGACAAAAAAAAAAAAAAAAAAGGAGGAAGAAATTCTCACGAATTGCATCAGATTATGAGAAACAAAAAAAATTCAGATTGATCATGTTAATTGTATCGCAATAAATTTTCCATCTTACTATTAAAAAAAAAAAAACATTACGTATCAAAATTAAATCACCTTTTCAACAACTAAAAACATAAATTATAAAGAAAAAAATAAATTAAACAAAAATACTAATTAAGTTCTTTAAACTGAATTATTTATAATTCTGCATTATGCATAATGTTTATCATTTCGTTGTGGTTTCAAAATGACGACTTATCGAAGACTGCAGTTGAAACAAATGTAAAATTTAATGTTCAATTTTTATAATCAATAATTTAGTATTTGTATTACGACTTCAGTCATAACATTTTGTAAATGAACCGTAAATCATGAATTGTATACAGAATAAAATACAGTCGCCATAAAGATGCGTACGCGTGTGTTTATTAAAATCGTTTGTTTATTGTAAAATTTTTCCTTCTGATCAACACCCATCTAAATTATGAAAAAAATTAAAATTGTAAATCTGTTTCCGAAAATAATGAGTTAAGATAATCTACAAGATTGCATGGCGTTTTAATAGACCGGGAGATATTAAAGGTTAGAAACAGTCAAGTTTCGATAAAAAATCAGAAAATTAACATTTGAACCCCTTATAAAACTTTGCGTAGTATACTATACTACAACGCAACTAGTATTAGTATTATATTATATTACTAGTATTTGTATAATACTAGTATTAGTATATTATATTATACTAATATAATTTACTAATTATATTAGTAAATTAGTAATGTACTAGTATTAGTACATATATCTAGTATTAGTATATTATATTTGCATTAGTAGTGTATATATTTTTTTATTTACTGGATATGAACTATTTTGCGAATGAATTTTCGAAATCTGCATTCGATTTTAATTTTTTTATGATATAGATTTTCAGATTTATTATATTTTTTTTTAATTTTAGATTGGTTAAGTCAGAAGTAATCGATTTTATCTATTTCAGTGTGCTTCATGTTAACGCGCGAGAGTATATGAAAAGAGAAGAGGTAAAATAAAAACGTAAGCGAAGGGTAGATGAGAAATAGCGAACAAGAGAATGAAAGGGCGCTGTCCATGTATTGTAGATGACAGGTCGATGACCCGATCGATGGATCACCGTCTTGTTTCAGGTCGAATGTAATCGATCTCTCATCTGATCTTTGCTTCGCGACCGCCTGTAGTACATAAGCTATTTGAGCGAAGTGTGTGTGCGTATCGGCTTGTAAAACTTATAGCGGCCTCTAACTAGATGGTAGTTGTGATCAGCATCTGTCATCAGTAATGCAATAATCAAGTACATCCTGTTTAGTAATAATATGAAGTAGCGTTTCAATTCCTTTATGATTAACACGGTAAAATCCTTAGACAAAACCGCCAACTTAACTTGTTATGTTGCAATATAGAACCGATGATTACAAGCCCTGATGCGTCGTATTAGAAAGATTCAACTCTTAGGTATATTTTTGTACTGTAACTAATAACTTAACATTTTAAGTCGGAAATCATTTTTTAAGGATGATATTTCTACCCTAAAATAATTAAAATTAAAAAATCACGATTAAAAGAATAAAATAATTTTTCACTCTTTTTTTTGTATCTCAACATTCTGAAGTCGGCGCCAAAATTAAATCCAAACAGCCTCTTACCTAAGAAACGTTAATTTAGTACCTATTACAAAAAATCGAAATTTTAAGAATTGTAAAATTATTATTTTACTTTGAGTCGGATTAATTAAATAATTCTCCAAAATAATCGATAAACAATTTAAGCCAAGTACTACCGAACATACGCAATTTTTTCTCTAGAATGCGGAAATACGTTTTAACTTAATAAAAATAATTAAATATATTTAAATAATTTATTTTGAATATAAGGTTAACATCAATCATTACGCTAAGCAATGATTACAAAAAAAACTGTAAATCGTTAAGTGTTCATATAATTTTTCATTTAAAAAAAAACTTTTATTTATGTTATTTTAATGAAATTTAAGCTACTTATGGACCATCAGAAATTATTTTCAACTACATAATAATAAAATGAAATTAAATGCAATTATAAAAAACTGTTTTTTCTAAGAATTAAGTTCCTGAATAATCATAAAATGTTTGAGGGCCGTATTAAAACCCTCCTTGTTTGTTTTTTTAATTCTTATTACTAAATATTTCTAGACTGAATTAAAAAAAAAAATATATGAATATTAATTTTTAAAAATCAACCTTTTCTTAACGCCTTAAAAAGTACCTCAAATATTAATTTTTTAAATGAAAATAGTTAAAAAAGATATACGTTTGAAATCTTTTCTTCTTCCATTATAAAGATTCAACTACTCCCATGTTGATAACGAGTATCGTTTAGAAAAAAGTTTGATGCTCAAACAGTAAATATGTATAAAATTCATATTTTTTATTTGTGTAGTGCTTTTTTGAAAACATTTTCCAACTGATATTCAATGGTATAATATGTCCGGCAGTATTACTTTTTCAGAATAACTACAAAAATTGGTTAAGTGGATCTAAATACAGACTAATAATTTCATGTAATTTTCATGATTAGCTCCGCGACTTTTATGTTTGTTTCCAAGAAAGTTTATCTCAATATTATAACACGGTTTTTTCCGATTAAAAAAAATATTTTTTACTTATCTTTTTAATGCAGTATTTATGTGATTTTATTTTTCTTTCCAATTTAAATTAGATATTTTTAAAGAATTGTACGAGGTGCGACAATAAAGTAATGAGACTGATTTTTCTTTGCAAGATGTGGCAACCCTGCAGCTTGCGTAGGCACACCATCTTTGACCTTGGTCTATAAGCTACTTCTAGTCCAAGCGGCACATTGATGCAATTGCTCAGTCGTGAGTTGTGCTGTAATAAGTGAACACGTGCTTGTGTCTCTCGTCACAGAAATGAAACCGCAAAATATTGCGCAACGGTATGCCATTTCTTTTTGCGTTAAATCGGGTGAAAACGCGACGACAACTTACGATAAGCTTCTGAAGGCTTTTGGAGAGGAGGTTATGTCAAGAGCTCAAGTTTTTCGGTAGCATAAAATTTTTAGTTGAAGACGAATGTTGAAGATGAAGACCGCAGTGGACGACCATCAACCTCACGGACAGATATCAACTTGACCAGGGCGCGTGAAATCGTACGATCTGATCGAAGATTATCCGTGAAAATGATTGCAGAAGAACTCAACATCGATCGAGAAACGGTTCGTCTAATATTAACTGAAGATCTTGGTACGAGAAAGATTTGTGCAAAAATGGTTCCCAAAAATCTCACACAACAACAGCAGAAACACGGAAAAATGTGGCAGCCGATTTGTTAGAGCAAACGGAAATCGATCCAGATTTGTGGAGCCGTGTTATCACTGGTGATGAAGGTTGGTTTTTTTCAATACGATCCAGAGACAAAACGCCAAAGTTCGCGATGGTGCTCAAAGGGATTACCCAGACCAAAAAAAGCTCGCATGTCAAAGTCAAAAGTGAAATGCATGCTTGTGTGCTTCTTCGATTCCAATTATTCATAAAGTGTCGGTGCCTCCTGGACAAACAGTGAACCAATATTTCTACAAAGAAATTTTAATAAGACTTCGTAAACGAGTTCTTCGTGTCCGTGCCAACATTGCTGATAATTGGATTCTGCATCACGATAATGCGCCATCCCATACTGCTCTGACAGTACAGCAATTTTTAACCTCAAACAAATTTCAGTACTACCACAGCCACCTTATTCTCCAGATATCGCTCCGTGCGACTTTTTTCTATTTCCAAGAGTCAAAATGGCGGTCAAGGGACACCATTTTCAAACAACAAAAGATGTTCAAAAAGCTGTGACGAGGGTCTTGGAGGATATTACAGAAGATGAGTTCCAGAAATGTTACCATCAATGGCAGAAGTGCTGGAATAAGTGTATGCAATGAGAGGGGAACTACTTTGAAGGAAACAACACAAAACATGATTATAACGGTAAGCAACATTTTTTTTTCACATCAGTCTCATTACTTTATTGTCATACCTCGTATGTCGTATTCGAGTTAAGTGCCATTCCGTAATTGTAAGAGGTGACGTTAAACGATTCGTAAATCATTTCCCAAAAAGACACACTCGTACTCAAAAATAATAAGCATCAGACTTAGTAGGGATAATGAGAAGTGAAGATTTCCTGTTCCTTTCTTTACTGGCCCAAATGTAGTGATACATATAAAGATACCAAGCCCATTGAAATACAGTTGATCCCTTCTCTAGGATCAAAAATCACCGAATATCATTATTTTCAGGAAAAGTTATTGTAACTGGTAAGTCGTGTACTTTAGGAAAAAAGTGTATTAAGTTGTGTGAAATGTATTATTTAATTGTTATCATTTATGTTTTATTTTGTTCTTTAAAAATACTTACGTCAATTAGGGACGGAAAAGTGAAAAAACTTTTTTTGGGGGGGGGGGGAACCGCACTGAATAAAGGTAGTATTTTTAAACGTTTTCAATGCTAATAATATAACTGTTACGATAAAAATATTTATACTATTATTTTCACCAACAAAAGTTTTCTTAAAGTAGAAAAATTTGGAAGAAATATTTTAAAATAAATGAATTTTACGTATCTGTAGAATTTGTGGTTTGCTTCAAAATAGTGTCGCTATCGACACAACTCTCATCTGGGATGGGATTATTTTTAGACGATACCGTTTTTATTTTTTTTAAACTTTTAAAAATAATCACTCCTGACTGAAAAAAACAATTAATTATATAGGTTATATATTTTTAATGTGAAATGAGTAAACTAATTATTAACAAATACCTTGGCATAAAACCAAGGAGCGATGACAGCTTCCTAGTAATTACAAACTCTAAGAGTGTACTTGAGAGTTTGAGCTGCAAACGTCCTGAATCCATCCTCCAAATAATTCACGATATCCTTTCAAGGATAAATAAGACTGTGGTACTGGTACGGGTCTCTGGCCATTGTGGCATCCTCGGAAACGAACGGGCAGATGAGGCTGCCAAGAGAGTTGCAATAAACGGAATCCGAGTAAAATCGACATGTAAGAGAGACTTCATGAGATCAGTACGTGTAAAATTGCGGGCTTAGTGAAATAAGTTCTGGCTGCTGAGTCTCCCACGGCATTACATAACATCCAGGAGAATGTACTCGAGAAACCTCTTTCCCCGAGCAACAGAAAAGACCAAGTAATATTAACTCGGCTAAGGATTGAAAGCTTACCCACGCTCATCTACTTGGTTCTCCTCAGAAGATCTGTGAGGCTTGCGAGGTCAAATGGTCCGTGCAGTATTTGCTCTTTGATTGCCCAATCTTTGGAACCGTCCGACAAAACGTAGACCTGGGTTCGGATATGAAATTTCTATTAAACCAGAAAGAAGATATAAAACGTCTGTTGCGGTTCCTCTCCTGAAGTGGAATGAAGAATACGATTTAGTGATTTTTGTGTGATTTATGTATTTTATTTTGCATTTATTGTTGTTACTTTCTATGTTTATTCTTTATTGTTCTGTGTTTCTTTGTTGTTTTATGTAACACTACATTATAGTGTTACTTTAGTCGCTAATAACTGTAATTGTTGATGCGACTGTAAATAAAAGCATTAAAAAAAAAACCTCGATATTTGATAAATATTTTTCGAAAAACGGGTAATTTTAGTTTATCTTCCTTCACATTTTTGAAGTAAAATTTTAGTCGTGAAACGAGATTTCCTATATAACAGAGAAATTATTGAAGAAACAATAAGATAAGCGATTATATTTACCGTTATCGCGAAGCGTATTATTAAGCTTGAACCTCGTCAGCAAAGATACACTAAAATTAGTATAAATATTTTTATCCGAATTTTAAATTTAATATGTTTATATTTCAGTAAAAACAAAACAAAACAAATTGCGTAATTGTATATCTTAAAATTTAATGAATGATATTAAGTAAATCCTTTCCGTTAATTCTTTATCTAATCATAATGAGTTTTGACCTGTATGTTTGTAAACTGTTACGAAGTAAAAAATATTTATAAATTAACATTTATCATAAAAATAATTGCATATATTAACTCTTTTGTGTGTTGCGTGTGTGCCCGAAAGCACGTTTATTTGCTTGCTTATACCCTTTAATAACCCCTTTAAAATCACGGCTTTACATACGTTAGTACAATCCATTAGAAAATGAATTCTAGAGTACTTCATTGTTTTTCTATTTTCCCCCTTATGTCATAGTAGGGGTTCTAACTAATTAGCTCTATTCTTCTCTGTTTTACACAAACAGTTCATCTAATTTAAAGTTTTTCCCCTCTTTCCTTCCCGTGTTTTCCTCTTCTTTTTTAGTGTAACTGATAATGTTTTACGTTTTCCTTTAACATAATTACATTAATGCAATTTATTTTTATATCCTGATAACTTCCTCAGTAAAATAAAACGAATTTTTGAAACCAATCGACGCTCCGATCTGACTTGATTCGAGAAGAGTTTCGTATTCACTCGGATTGTGCTTGTCCATTAACGTTGTGAGATAGAAGAATCGTTTTAAAGTATCCTGACCTTCGGTAGCTCCCTCCAGCGTCCGATTAAAAATAAAGGTGGTAATTTATTCCTTGTGTAGTCCAGGTGTTCGAACAATCACGTTAGAAAGGATGCTATCTAATGTCGTGTAGGAGATTACTTTACTTTTCTTATCTTCTTATCAGCACTCACGTTTCACTGCCGATCTCTTTCATCTTTCTTTCTATATAAAAAAATCCTTCTATCTTTATAGTCATTTTTTTACTATTTCAATAACCAATTTTTCATACACCACCTCTGTTTTTGTTTTTAATTCACTTCTGCATTTTAAATCCCGGCAGTTATGTTAAAGGATGTTAAAAAATGGATACTTTTGTTTGTTTTTGTAACAGAAGATTCAAATTTCAAAACTAGTCAGATCTGGCGTACGGCAATTTTGAAAAAAAAGAGAATTAGTATTTCTCTAATATGTTAGATTTACCTGCTATTTTTCCTCTACTTTAATAATATACCATTTTATTTTGAAAAATGAATGACAATTCTGTATTGGATCTACTAAAATATGCAGGATTTTTAGTAATAATCAGGGATTTTTTTTTGGTTTATTTTTTATATTTTAATCTTTCCTAGCGAGTAAGCGAAGTACAGTTTTACGAAGAAATGTTTATAAAACTTTTTTCATAAAAGAAAGATGTGCATCAATTTGATGCTTTGTAGTTGTTGTCACCTCGGTAATGTGATTTACGTACAGTTCTTGTCTCTACAGGAGATATCAAAGTTTATTTTTATGAGAGTATTCACATTCATTATGTAGTTGCTCCTGTGAAAAAATTGTCGGAGGTACTCCTAGGACTGAATATCATCTGCATTTCGGTGCTTATCATCTTCATATATTTTAACATTACTACTGTTGTACATATATAGTTTTGTAATTTAATTTAACGACGAGATGGGAAAAGAGTCTTAAGGAAAAAAATTCCTTTTATAACTATTACTGATCTCGGCTCTCAGTAGATGGAAGAGAACAGAGCCGCTATAGATATACTGTTTTTCTGTAGTAACAGAAAAATAATTATTTCCCAAAGCCCCCAAAAAAACAGTTGCGTAGAAAATACACGATCTGTACCGTGTTCTTCGCTTATATAAAAACGACTGTACAGTGTTCTAACAGAAGTCAAAAATTTCCAGGAGTTTTAGTGGAAATTTTGCTTTCTTTCGTAACCCGTTTGCCATTTCTTTATCAATTGAAATTTATGAAATTTTATGTTTACCGTATTTATATTATATTTACAGAGTTAAAATTTAACTACTCGGTTTTAAGTAATAATTATTATGTTTGTATAGCCGGTAAATAATTAAAATTCAGCAAAATTTATTAATTTAAAGGTTAAAAAACAATTTAAACTAAACTAAAAAAGGAAAAGGAATATTACATATTTACATTAATTATAACGCGTAAAAATGATAAAATAACACGGCAACCAAATATAATTAATTTAATTTTATATTCATAGCAAATTAATAAAATAATAATAAATTACATAATAAAATAAATGTTTACAATATCGAATTAAATTAAATTTGCTATAAATAGAGTATTATTATTAATTTATGTTATTGTTTAATCAATATTTAACAATTTTGTTGTATCTGTAATATTAATTTCGAACATATCTGTAATATAATAGAGAAATTGCTTGTATTAATTCTACGGTATTATAGGTAATCTTCGTGTATATAATTGCTCATAATAATAATTATGAATGTCTATAAATGGAGAAGTCAGGCCGTTCTTAAAACGATTAAGTTTGCTAGACCGTTAACTATAATTAATTCTGGACGGTATAATGAAGCTGAAACAGTCGATGGAAGGAATGGAAGAAGTAAGAGAGGGGAATGCAATTTGTTCCGCCGTATTACGTAGAGCCGGACTCACCATTGTCTGGGGGCGCACACATACATCTTAAGATTTCTTCTTTTTTTTTCAAACTGACAGGGATAATTTTATTACCCCGTAATTGTTTTACGAGTAAGATTTGCCTTTTCGGGGTGGGAGGCATATTGAAAAGCGAGTTGATGTTTTCATTAGAGCCGCAATTACGGCGGCGAGATCAAAGAGGCGGCAGATCAAAGAGAATACGGCCACTCCCCCTTCACGCCTGCTCTGGAACCAAGCGATTTCTGCTGTCCACACCGACCGACACGCAGGGCGGCCTTTTATATTCTTTCGTTATTAGATTACTAAGTTGCAATCCTACCGCTTGTGTTATTGGTCGTACGTACTACTTCCGGTCAAATGACTCTTTTGATATGATGCCACCGAGTTGAAAAATCATAATATTATAACAAAGACTTCTCGTTTAATGTTTTGTTTATTATTACGTCGAAGTGTTGAACCTAACCGAACAACTAGATCTTTATTTTTATTTGTACAGTCCTTGTTAACTTCTATAATAACAATATAGCTGTATCCAAAGTTTGTATAAGACCGTACATATCTCCATAAATGACGCGAAAAAAATTCCATACCGATTTTAAAAATTACGTTTATATTTGGATACATATATATATATATATATATATATATATATATATATATATATACTTGGAAATATTGATACGTTTATATTTGGTGAAATTAAAAAGTACTCTCTGTTCTTAATGCTTATTGGGGTTAAATGCAAAATACTATCATAACAAAATTATCCGTGGCGATAGATTTTTGCTAAGGAAAATCGCTCGTATATATTGTTCTTTGAAACTATGAATCTACACAAAACAAGTTCACCTTGATATTCTCACGCATGATGTTTAACTACGACTAAATTTTCTGTCCTTCGTATTGATTTATAGTGACGATTCAAAATCCTGTACGAATGAAAAATTGATTGTAACTAAAGTCTAGCGATTCTACGAAATCGTTATATTCAAACTTTTGCACTAGATTCAGATTGAAGACATATTTATTTATTTATTATCAATTCTGAGAGAATGCAGCGACTGAAACTTGTAGGATTTAACCTTTGTTTCTTGATAAGTATTCGACAAATTGTTGGTCGCCAGATTGCCGATTTTTTCAAAATCTTTATAAGAGCTTTTACTTTTTTTTATACAGTAGTTTTTTTTTTTTGGTAAACTATGTAGTTTCTGGAACCGCTTGTAGACTTAACTAATATCTTCATCCATAAATATCTTTACTTGGCCTTGGCTGATGTGAGTGAAATACAAGACCGGCCTTCATCCTGAAATATTTCATACTACATCATGATACAGTAGTAAACATATAGTTTCTTATGTAATCCTATTCAAAATCGTTCTTATCTGTTTGAAAAGGATACGGTTTTCTTCTGTGATATCCAGAAAGTCTTCTCATGTTGACTCGGCGCTAGCTTTGATATTGCTGCCGCAAATTGGGAAAGCTAAGGCTGACAGCTAAGTGATCGCGGTTTTCTTAAACAATAATTTGAAAAGTTCAACATAATTTTAATGTAATTCTAAAATTTAGTATTTTTTTCATAATTTGCTAACGGTATTATTTTTTTAAATGTTTCATGGACTTGTGAAGATAATTCATTTAAAAAAAATTAGAATTTTCGTGAAAAATGTATTAAAATTACGTCTCCTCCTACTAATAATTCAGGATTTATGTCGATTTAAAACACCGCTTACAAAGTTTAATATTTATCAGTATTCGTAAAATTATCATCAACTTCCAGTCTTCTTTCTTTTTTCTGTTTAGCCTCCGGTAATTACCGTTCAGATAATACTTCAGAGGATGATATGTATGAGTGTAAATTGAAGTGTAGTCTTGTACAGTCTCACTTCGACCATTTCTGAGACGTGTGGTTAATTGAAACCCAACCACCAAAGAACACCGGTATCCACGATCTAGTATTCAAATCCGTGTAAAAATAATTGACTTTACTAAGACTTGAACGCTGGAACTCTCGACTTCCAAATAATCTGATTTGAGAAGACGCGTTTACCACTATACCAACCCGGTGGGTTATCACCTTCCGTTTCTAGAGAATCCTTCTATTAAAAGTAGTATGCTTTTATTCTGATTATTTTCTTACAATATAAATAATTTATTTACTTTGTCAGAAATATTTTGACTTAACTGAATTAAGAATACATTAATTTAGGAATAATAATAAGTTTTACTTATTAATTAATAGTAATTCGGGATTGGGTTTCTTCAAAGAGGATTGATTTATTTTTTCATTTTCCGTATTACGTTCTACCTTGCAGCGCTTATAACACGAAGGGAAAAAAGATTTGTTAATTTTTTTTAAAAATCTTAGTTTTGAACTCTTGAGAAATTTATATCTATATCGGGAGTAAAAGAACAATTTAGATTCGGAGTAACAGTACAAGGTGAAAAGATAAAGATGCTACGTTTTGCTGATGATATAGTAATTCTAGCGGAGAGTAAAAAGGATTTAGAAGAAACAATGAACGGCATAGATGAAGTCCTACGCAAGAACTATCGCATGAAAATAAACAAGAACAAAACAAAAGTAATGAAATGTAGTAAAAATAACAAAGATGGACCACTGAATGTGAAAATAGGAGGAGAAAAGATTACGGAGGTAGAAGAATTTTGTTATTTGGGAAGTAGAATTACTAAAGATGAAGCAGGAGCGATATAAAATTCCAAATAGCACAAGCTAAACGAGCCTTCAATAAGAAATATAATTTGTTTACATCAAAAATTAATTTAAATGTCAGGAAAAGATTTTTGAAAGTGTATGTTTGGAGTGTCGCTTTATATGGAAGTGAAACTTGGACGATCGGAGTATCTGAGAAGAAAAGATTAGAAGCTTTTGAAATGCGGTGCTATAGGAGAATGTTAAAAATCAGACGGGTGGATAAAGTGACAAATGAAGAGGTATTGCGGAAAATAGATGAAGAAAGAAGCATTTTGAAAAATATAGTTAAAAGAAGAGACAGACTTATAGGCCACATACTAAGGCATCCTGGAATAGTCCCTTTAATATTGGAAGGACAGGTAGAAGGGAAAAATTGTGTAGGCAGGCCACGTTTGGAGTATGTAAAACAAATTGTTGGGGATGTAGGATGTAGAGGGTATACTGAAATGAAACGACTAGCACTAGAAAGGGAATCTTGGAGAGCTGCATCAAACCAGTCAAATGACTGAAGACAAAAAAAAAAAAAAAAAAATCAGGAGTAACGTACGAAAACGTAACAAAATTGGTCTTAAACTCTTCGTAAATTGTTAAAAATTTTGTTAATTAAAAAAAAAGAATGATGAAAATTATTCAATAGCTAATTGTTAGTTATGAGTCATTAGTTTTCATTAATTACTTATACATTCTAGAAATTAAATAAATGAAAAAAAAATCGTACAGTGTTTTACCTATTTATATTGGAAAAAAGGTGAATGTTCTGAAAACGATAAGTATGTATTTTTTCTTTGCAACTAAGCAACATTTTTTGATTTTCTTTTTTATCTTAGGGTCATTCCGATAGCCAAATTTTGCATGAAATGTAAGAAAAAGAAGCTGGAAAACGTACGGTCATTTAATATATAAATTTCAGCATTCTGGAGGGCCTTATTTTACGCTCAGGACTAAATACTTTAATAGTCCTTTCTCTGTACACATTATTTCTTTTAACGTTGTTGTCGTTCTCAATATTATATTGTTCTTTTGTGACATCATATTTTTATCAAGGCGATTAGAAAGAAAGGATAAATTAAACTTTTGTACTGTGGTGCTGCTGGAGAATGAAGTAAATCCGGTGCGTAGAATAAGCGACTAACGAGGTGGTAGTTGGTATCGATAAAATTTGTCTCTTGATCAAAGTAAAAGAAAGAAGGGCCATCTGGATTGGTCATTTGTCAAGATAAAACAGGTTGACTCAAACGATATTAGAAAGTGTGATGGAAGGAAAGAATACTAAAGGAAGACCGGGGTTTAAGTATCGACCGGATTATGAAGATGTGGAATACCTGTAGAGAGTTAATGAGATTTCCTGAAAATCGTGACGACTTGACAATAATTCCACACCAATCCTAGAATTGTAAAAATGAAGACGATAGTTTTACACTTTGTCATTTCTTCTTTTCATACGAATAACGTGTTTTGATAGGCACGTCATGTCTTAAATAAAAATTAAACTAAACAATTTTAAATTAGAAAACTCATTAAAAATGATTCAAAAATCCCTATAAATTTATTAAAAAAAAAATTGTTATTATGAAGTCAGACTTGTTGGTTGTTTGCAGTTTTTAATTTAACGCCGATTTCGAAAAGTTAAAAAAAAAAAAAAAACGGAAAGTAAATTTCTGTTTTTTTTTTTTTTTTTTTTTTTTTTTAGTGCAATGTTCGGGGCATCGACTGCTGTGACCATTTAGCCCGAATGGAGATTTGAAGCGTATGAAAAATGCCATGCCTGACCGGCAAATTTGTTTTATTTTTACTACATTTTATTTATCTATTTTTTTAATGTTATATTTATTTAGGTATACATTTTTTGGGATATAATATCAGTTTAAAAAAAATCTATTTCTGTGTTTAATAGTAATTAAGTAAAATAAAAAATAAGCAAATAAATACCCGTAAATAAAATTATTTTCCCTGAAATATAAAAAACCTCTGACTACATACATTATAAAATATATTTTTCTTCTTCTTGTGTGTGTGTGTGCGCGTGTGCGCGCGTGTGCGCGCGCGCGCGTGTGTGTGTGTGTGTGTGTGGGCGCGAGGTGTACACCGTAACATTGGAACCGATTTTCATGTTTTCATAAAGTGGACATCAGTCGATTCTTTCCAAATGTTCAAGTGACATAGGGTGTAACATAGTGATTAGAAAAAAACAAAATGTTAAATGGCGTACCATTTCACATTTTCGGTTGAAAACTTCAAGAACCTAACTGGAATTCCGTTATATTTCTTGGAATTTTTTCACTACCATCCGCAAATCATTCAGAGCTTTAATTCCAGTACACTTCCTTCATATTTCTGTTAATGCTGTCTAAACATTTCTTATTTCTTCCGACTAGTCTGTTTTGCTCTTTATCGGTTCGGTGTTTTATGTTTCGAAAGTAATCTCGTTTTTATGATCTAGTGTTTTTCTTTCTCCCTATCCAAAGTTTTGATGTTTTTATTTTACTCTATGAATCATTATACTCCCTTGCTACATAGCCCCTTTTTAAGTCTTTACGCTAAGCGAGGGTTACTTGTGAGCCCATTCCATCACAGAAGAACAGATCTAAATAATCCCGTTGAGAAGTTCTTCCTAAACAACTGTTAAAGCAAATCGACTCGTCGATACGGTTTCCCGTTAAGAGTTCAACACTTAACTATTTTTTAATTTCTCGACTTAGCACTTCTAGTAGTTTATGTTTGAACTTTAGATTTAAAAGCTAAGAATAAGTAAATTTTTTTAGTATATATACATATTGGAAATAATGACTATTCGTTCCCCTCTGACTGACTCACAGAAAACATATTTAATTGCTTGCGTTTCTTTAACTCATAATGTTTTTTTTTCATGTCCTCAAATCTTGCATCCTTAATTTAACATACTTCGTGACATCCGATTGAGGAAATATTGCACCCTTACTAAGCTCGGGTGACAATACAATATTCCATTATTACTTTTGCAAACATCCACCCCCTTCCCGGGGGTAAATTAAGGGTGGAAAGTGGGCAGATGAAATAATTTAACATACTTTCTCACATTACCTATTGATGAAATTTTGCACAGTTACTAAGCTGTGGTAACAGTACAATATTCCACCATTACTTTTGCAAACAACCCCCTGTACGGAAGTAAATTAAGGGTGCGGGTGTAAAAAATTGCAAAATCTGCATAACGGGGTTTTTGGGGTCGTAGATGAAAAATCCGATAGCCGTTTGACAAAAAAAAATGCAAAAACTTGGTTTCGAATTTAACATTTCGTCATCACTCATATATATATATATATATATATATATTTATACAGAAGATTTTTGGCGGACATATGTTGAGCTGTGTCTCAACATACAGGTTTAAGGAAACAATGTATTTTTCTTTTCTTTTTTAATGGACTTAGGATCGAAGAGTTGGACAACTGCAAATTAACAGGAGGAAAACTTTGCAATAATGATGCATTATCAGAAATGGATCGAATGAGAAATCTTTTATAAAAAATCATAAAGACGTTTGTCAAAAATTGTGATAGTTAATTAAGTAAATGAAATAAAAACTTCACTGTGCAAAAAGTTCAATGTTTGATTGAAAATTTGTTTGATATTTTATAAATATATTAGAAATTTGAATATGTGATGTTATCTTTTGAAATTCAAATTAACCTACTAATTAAACTCATGCAATGTATGATAATATTTTTATTATAGTATGACTAAAAATTATAAAACAAATTTTTAAAAAAATTTGTAATATTATTTATTATCGATACTCCAAATATTTTATTTGAGTGTCATTTTTCCTTCATCATAGTTTGCCCGCAACTGATAATCGATTTTGGTCCTGTTCAACGAACGGTTCGTATTTATAGGTTGAACACGTCTTTTCCAAACAGATAATCATCTGTTAATAAAAATGTTTATTATACATTTTGGAAGATTTTTCTGGATAAAAAAAAAATTCGGCTTATAAAGATAAAAACTGTGTTTTATAAAAATAAAATAACGTTTTATTACAGTGAATTGTAGTAAGTTTATAGGTTGTAGGTTATGAGTTATTTTGTAGTTTATTGGTAATTAAAAAGTTTCATTTTATTGTAACTGTTTATAAACGGTGCGTGAGAGGGAATGAATTGATTATAAAAGTGAATAGAAACGGGTGAGGGTTCTGTAAATAAAACTTGAGAAGGAAGATTGATGTCGCTTATAAATTCGAAAGATATATGTTCCTAGAGAAATAATGTAAATCTAACACATAGTTGAAAGACATTTAAGTATTTTATTATCAATAAAAACAACATCCTGTAACGATATAACGTTAACATTAGGTCGGTGCACCGTAAAAAAAAAGACCACCGTAGAATTGTCTTTGTGAAATATTGAGTATATGTGGGCTAAATTTTTGATAGCCTAAAAGAGAAGATTTTATTAACGTACCGTACCACCCGCTTACAAAAATCACCTAACACAACTATCATTTGAGCCAAAATATGTCAGAACTGAAAAAAATTACTAAAATTCCTTTCAAAAAGCAATTTTTGGAAATATTTTCTCTAGAAAAAATGTCTACAATTTTTATTACAGTTCTCTGGTTATGCAGTGTACGTAACAGAAAGAAAATAAATAATACTACCCGTAGAAAAGGATGCTTCCCCGCATTTTTTGTATTTTTTATATGATGTGAATCCAAGAAGTAATAATACGTTGGTTGTAAACATTTGTATGGAAGTGTACGCATATGTATGTGTATTTGCACTTTATTTCGCCTTATATCTGAGAAATGGTTTAACTCTTAACTTTTTATAACATTACTAGTCGCGTCGGGTCACTATGATCCGAACATTCGTAAATTAAATTAATTATACATTATTCGAATTAAAAAGAAATGAACACTTACATTCGAAAAAGTAACTATTTTTTATTCGTATAAAATTAAATATCTCCTTGTTTAAAAAAAAATAATCAAAGAAAAACAGAAATTATAAAACCTTGTAAAAATTAAAAATCTTCATTTTAATTGAACTTTGTCGGCGTAAAAATATAATTATACCCGATCGATTAATGTAGACAAATTTACAACATATCTGTAAATATGTTTTCATATAAAAGTATTTGAACTGAGCCGTACAAGTAAACAACGCACAATTTACTTGGCTGTCAAATTGATTGAGCAGTACATTTGTATACATTTTTTCTTAAATTTAATATTTCAGTTAGAAATTCTTTATTTACAAACTAACATTAATCACAATCTTTACAAATAAAAGAAGTGTGATTTTTAAAAAATATGTTGCCCGCGTTTCAAACAAACATTGTTATATTTATTGTCCTTGGTGCTCGGGCAGAGGTGACAGTGTTTACGTTTCCTCCTAACTTCCACATCTCGCTCCTCCGGGTGTTGAATGTCAACTACAGTAATATTGTACAGTATTTTAGTATTTTACAGTTTTTTACAGTATTTTAGTTCTACAGTATTTTGTCGTGTTCTTCAAAGTACATTTTTATTTTGTTAAGTTTTTTCGGGTTTCCTGGAGTGAGATTCCTTTTAACAAGTAAATTTTGTACCATAATGTGGCCTGAATTTTTAAGAAAATTTCTTGCAATAGTGTAATACAGATGGTCGCGTCGGGTCAAATAGTTTATTTTTGTTACTTATAATATACAAACTAAGGGAAGCTGGATACTGACAGATAGAACGAATTACGATAGCAGATTAGCAGGCTTGCCAACCTAATACCATTAAGGTAAATATTAAACTTTAAATATAAAATAGTTTCTCTGATAATACAGACCGACGCGACCAGTCAAGGGATAAGCAACAACAATCATTTTACTAATTGCGTTTAATCTTTAAAGACTTCGTAATAAGTGTAAAAATTCACAGATGGTCTTACTTTACTCCCTTTTCTATTTTCTTGTTTAGCCTCCGGTATTTATCTTTCAGATAATACTTCAGAGGATGAATGAGGATGATATGTATGAGTGTAAATGAAGTATAGTCTTGTACAGCCTCTGTTCGACCATTCCTGAGATGTGTGGTTAATTTAAACCCAACACCAAAGAACACCGGTATCCACGATCTATCTAGTATTCAAATTCGTGTAAAAATAACTGACTTTACTAGAACTTAAACGCTGGAACTCTCGACTTCCAAATCAGCTGATCTTCTTTATTCCCTACTCAATTTTATGTTAAGGCGTGCAATTTATTTCATTACTGAAAATTTTCTCCTTGAAACGAAAACCGATTAAAAAAATGTTTACCTTATTGTATTTCTTGTTAACATAATTTAATCTTGGCCTGTATGAAACGCGGAAAAATTGCATTTTCTTGTCCCGTTTAGGCGTTTTCCGTTTAATAATTTCCCAGTTATCTGATACTTTTAAATACGTTAATATATTTTTACTTTTAGAAAATATATTATACGTCTTATACATATTAACTTTTTAAAATAAGAAAAACAGAATATTCTTTCCTACGAGTAAGAAAATACGTTTGTGTCGATGAAAATACACAATATTATTACGTTGGCGCTGATGAGTTAATATTATTTATAAATAAAAATCTGATTAAATATTTCGCGTTAGTGTGGATGATGTGCAGAAATGATTTTCTTAAGAGCAGTATACCGTAACAGTAGCTTATATGTTATTTCATTACCGTATAATAACACCTCGTAGCTTTTAAAACCTTCCAAAATAATTAAAATTATACATTTTACCAATTTATCTGATTAAATCTGAAGATTTGAGATTTAAAGGTTGTTAAAACTAATTGTTTTATAATAGTGTATACTGTTTGTTTATACAACACACACGCGCGCGCGCGGGCGAGAGAGAGAGAGAGAGAGAGAGAGAGAGAGAGAGAGAGAGAGAGTGAGTGAGCGCGGGAGCGAGAGAGTGGGAGCGAGTGAGTGAGTGAGTGAGTGTGTGAGAAAGTTTACATAGAAATACTTTTATTTTTACGTACAACAGTTTACATGCACACAAAGTTTGAAATTCTTACACTGGGATTACCAAATTTCCCCTCTATTTCTCCTCCCATAAACTCTAGTAATGTACCATTCATCCTTAAAAATAGAATATCTTTTAATTTTTCACTATTATAAAATAATCGAATTTTTTATTATAGAATAATCGATTACACTTTTAAGTGTACCGTTAACAGGATAGAAGCGGTTTTCAACCTTTATTATACAGATGTAAAGAGTAAATTATGTTATCTAAGTATACAAAAAATTCCCGATAGCTTTCGTTTCCTTTTTGTTCTATAATTTTTATATTTTTCAACTCTCGTGATATGTGGCAGTCAGATAACTCTCTTTTTCAGTATTGCTTTGATTATCCTTCGTTTTCGTCATTCTCCTCATTTACTACGTTTTTCATTTTGTCCGTTTACTTTTCTTCATTCTCCTCCATACCCACATTTCAAATGCATTCGGGGTTTCCGTTTCGATTTTCTGAATCCGTGTTCACTTCAACGTATATACAAGTAGACGCCAAGTATAAAATTTTAAAATACGTTCTTCAGTTGTAACATAACGTACTGCATAATAGCTGTTTCTTTCTATTAAATGGTTCTTGGTTATTGCTATTCTTGTTTTTATCTCGTTTACACTATTGCAATCTTCTGTTAACATTGTTTCTAAATACTTGAAACTGTTTTACTTATCCAATTTTTTTGTGTGACATTCATTAGCTTCTTGTTAACTATTCTCGCTCTTTTTATTTTCCTAATATTAATTTTCATTATTTTCTGTTATATCTTGCAATTTTGAAATCATCAGTTTTGTGTCCTGTGCTTCATACTAAAACCGCATATTCACCGTAGTTCACAAAATTTACACTACTCTTTTTCTTCCAACTGTGGTCGTCACTTTTTTTTTCTAGAGTATTTTTTATCGTATCTTCAACATATATATTTAACAAGATTAGAGATAAGCGGTATCCTTGCCTCATTCTTCTTCCTAGATGAAATCAGATAACGGTCCTTTGTTTTCATAGCTGCTTTCTTATTCGGATACAATTCTTTCATCTTACGTCTATCCTATCTATTATTTGGATTTTATCATTTCTGTCAGCTTATTTCATTATCGCGGTGAAATGATTTATCCATCCCAACCGTAACTCTATCGATAATAATGTAGTACATATATACTATTGAATCAAACTTCTCTTGTATTAAGTATTCAATTTGTAAATTACATCACGTTATATTAAATTACAGATAAATGTATTGCTGATAAATTTTACACAGTATATTCATCAATAATTTTTAATTCTTGGACCAGTATAATAATGCAGTACAGTACCCTCTTTTTTATATCTTTAGTTATTCTTTTCTTTCTTATTCCTGTTTATCCTCCGGGAATTACCGTTCAGGTATTACGTCAGAGAATGAGTGAGGATGATATGTATGAGTGTAAATGAAGTGTAGTCTTGTACAGTCTCAGTTCGACCGTTCCTGAGATGTGTGGTTAATTGAATGAAATCCAGCCTCCAAAGAACACCGGTACCCACGATCTAGTATTCAAATACGAGTAAAAGTAACTGATTTTATAGGTCTTGAACGCTGGAACTCTCGATTTCCAAATCAACTGATTTTGGGAAGACGCGTTCACCACTAGACCAACCCGGCGGGTTATCTTCAGTTACTAATTTTATAAATAACACTCTTTGAATGAATGAATAAACCCTTATTTTCCTTGTACAAAAACAGAGTTACAATGTACAGTTAAGAAACGTAATACGCAAAGGATAACCTGTGCGCAGATATCAGCCACTTCATATAATATATCTGAAAAGGGAATATAAAAATTAAAAAGATTTAAAAATAAATAGTAGTAAATAAAAGTTCTTACAATCAAAAACCCAATCGTTAAAAATTGAAATCAATTAAAATTAAAACTTATTATCTTAGGAAATAACAAAAGAATAAAAAGAAAATTGAACATAACAATACTATAACAAATCAACACCTGCACCCGTGCATTAAAAGTCAACGTTCTAGATTTAGTAATATCAGGAAGGTGGTGTAGATAATATTTTGTATTGTTGTACACTTTTATGCTTATTATATTGTATAAATTTGAGTAAAATGAGTATTGTTATATTTGTTTTGTTAACATAATTTGGTAACAATATAAAATAATAGGAAATAATGCTAAATAATCTTAGTATTCATATTATGAATATAATTATAAAATACCCTTGATAAGTTTGCTGCCCCCTTTTTTAGTCTGGATTTTGGATAGCAAAAACATGTTTAGAATAGTGATTTACACACGTGATTTGTCATTATCCACTCCTCTATTACTTTAAGGAATTTTTTGTTCACCCTGTTAGCACGATAAATTTTGAACGAATAAGATTTATTAGTTTAGCAGAATATACATGAAATATATTCTGCAGATTGATAGGTCATTTTGGGGTATTGGTTTGCTTGGCATTTCTCCTGCCACCGCCCCATTCGGTCGCCCTAAAGCATAAGACCGAATGTCTGTGCCACAAACGGCTACTGAGCCACGAAACAGTTTAGCGACCAGTATCCTAACGTAGCTCCTATAGCTTATCTAACAGCGTGAGCGGACTAAGTGTGGTGCCATACACCATCGGCTTACGTGTCCAACCGCTCACTAGTCAAATATTTGTTAAAATGGTTAGGCGCACCCCGTCAACTACTGAAAATATATATGACTTCCATAATAAAATTTATTTCGTCTTGGCAGCAATTCGCTACCACGCCTAGGTCACTGAATGCCAGCAAGTATCTGTCCACCATTTTATGACGCATGGAGCCATAATAATTGGCAGGTGGTTAGCCATATTCAGAGATAGCTTTCCACGGTAATGCGGTAAGAGTCTTTCCCTTAAGCAAACTACGGATGCCGATTGAACAGAACTACCGCATCTAGGAACTCCCACACGGTCCGACAATGAGATTCTCTCCACATTAACTCGCCGCTTGTGATTGGCCAATTTTCCCCTTGATCTCTAAGTTCCAGGATGGCCCGGTCTTTGGCCTCCACCAAGAGCAAGGCAGTCAAACATCAGGTGTTCATTTGATTGGACCTCCACGCAGACGCACTGCTCATCAGCTGTCAGGCGGAACCGAAACAGATGTTGGTTCAAGTTAGCGTGGTTGGTGAGCACCCGGGCACACGTTGCCCTTAAAAACGAGCTCGAGGCATACCATCCCCCAAATCCCCAAATCCTGTATAAACTTATACAAGGATCTTCCATTAGTCGCGGCGTCCTATTCCAGCTGCCATGCTTCCATCGTGAGGCTCTGCAGCCTCTTCCGCTGTTGGGAGATGGGCAACTGAACTAAATTTAGATTCGGTGGATTGTGATCACCGTTCCGCTTCTGTACTGGACCGGCTCGAAACCTCATCCCAAATACCTCGGCCTCCCGGCCTTTTCGTAATCTCCATATGGCTGCCCGAACTTTCACCACTAATTAGTAATTTCGGAGTATTATAAAAGCGATACTAGATGTTCTCAGATTATACCATGAATCACTGGTATTAAAGAGTTTTTTTTTTGGCTTTTGCCTTGATCGCCGTTTGACGTGGAGGGATCATTAGGAAAAAGAGAAAGATGTACTGGGTGTTGGGTAATTGATCACAACTTTCTTTGTCCAACAAGGTTCTGCTCTACAAGGCTTTCTTGAAACCGATATGGACATACGGCTGGGGGACGGCCAGTAACAGCAACGTGGAGATCATTCGACGGTTTGAGAACAAACTACTACGGAACATAACCCACACGCCGTGGTTCGCGAGGAATGCTAACATCCACGATTACGTGGGCATTCCATACGTTCGAGAGGAAGTTGGACGTCTAGTTTCGAGGTATGTGTCCAGGTTGGATAAGCATATTAACCATCTCGCTTTGAATCTGCTAGATAAAAGCGAGGACGTTAGAAGGTTGAAAAGGCTTCATGTGTTTGATCTTGATGATGGCTCGTTATGATGATACGGTTTGGAGGCTTGGTGCTCACGTTTATTGTTTCTTGGCTGTTTCAAAGTTACTGTTTCGTTTACTGTTCTATTTAAAGTTGTTTTTTATTTTGTTCTTTTAAGGTTAATTTTAGTTGATTATTCAAAGGCACTATCAAGTGCTATATTATTACGTTATACTATTGTTTTTCTATTTCATGAGGAAATACATTGGGTGGGCCTTTTTGAAGTGATGGTCAGTCATACGATTTACTTACAGCTACATTGTAGTAGCTGATTGTATGTAAAGAAATTCAGAAAAAAATTAAACGATGCTTTTGACGTAGAGTATTCACTGTTAACACGTTAAATTCCCGAAAACGGTCAGCTGTAGGGTAACGTATGGGCCTATTTAAGGCTCCTTTTAAGTGTTTTGAAGCGGATACGCTTTATTAAAGTGCACGTTTCTTGCTCCATTCCGTGAAAGTATTCCATACTGTATATCGATCATACGCAAAATATACAAGTCTAGCGATCCTGTTATTTGTTAGTTTACTAATTTGGTGGAATTTAAGGATTAAGTGTGTCATATATATAAATAACTGCTCAAAAATTCACGTTTTCATTTCTCGGGTGTGAATGTTTTGCTTAAAACAGAAACTTTTGAAACAAGTTTATCAATCGAGAGATTCACCTACCGTCTCTTTTTACAAACTTGTTACACAAAGCGTGAAGGCTGTAAAGAGTATTTTCGTATTATAAAATAGCTAATAATTTAAACATTTAATTTTAGAATTATACGAGTAAAACGCTGTAAAGTAACTTTAAATCAGTAAAAGATGACAACGTAGACAATGTAGTCCTACTATTTAATTAGATACAAAATGTATAAATAACTAAAGAGAGAGCAATCGTAAACATAGAGTGCATTTAAATGTTTCTAAGCGCATAATAATAAAAGAGCAGGTGGTTACATGCGGGTTGAAATAACTTTACATTAGAAGAATGAAACGAGAACGAATTAACTTTTAAAAAATACAACTTTCTAAAAAGCATAACTTTAGGTATTATAACTATTACAAACTAAATATTTTAGCGTTTTTTTAACTGCTTGTGTTAGAAATAAAATTTTTTAGCAGTAGATCGTTTCTTCCTAACTAATATTGTATAATAATAATTTGATAATTTCTTTTTGACTGGTCGTTAATTAATTTTTTTTTTTGAAGTCGTTTGACTGGTTTGGTATTATTTATTCTTCATCCCTTTCTATTCTGTACTGATTTTTTATAATCGACACAATAACTATATTCTACATCGTCCGCTATCTATTTTATATATTCCTGTGTTTGTCTTTATGGTTTTTGCAGCTACACATCCTAACTTTCTTTCTTTTTCATGTTTAGCCTCAGGTAATTACCGTTCAGATAACACTTCAGAGGATGATATGTATTAGTGTAAATGAGGTGTAGTCTTGTACAGTCTCAGTTCGACCATTTCTGAGATGCGTGGTTAATTGAAACCCAACCATCAAAGAACATCGGTATCCACGATCTAGTATTCAAATCCGTGTAAATGTAACAGATTTTACTAGGACTTGAACGCTGGAACTGTCGACTTCCAAATCAGCTGATTTGGGAAAACGCGTTCACCACTAGACCAACCCGGTGGGTTAACTAAACGTTCTTCCAAATCAACCAATCGTTACTATTAAAACAAACTAATGCTGGAAATCTATATAATTAGTTTTTTCAAGATTCTTCGGAATTTTCTACCTTTCTGTATTCAACTTAACCTTTTCAGTTTCTATTTTAATAGTTTAATGTAATACAATCGTTATTTTACGTTATTATTACGAATACTGTTAGTAAAAAGAGAGGAGTGGAATCAGAAATAAAAAAAATAACTTGACAAATTTTGAAATGAGTATTTTTTTAAGAAGATATTAAAAATGTACCTAATTTATTAATTAAAGGTCAAATTTATTATTCAGAGTAATAAAGCGCTTCATTACTCTACCAAACAACTTAACTGTATCGGTTCATATATCATTAATCTAACGTTTGACTAATTTTTATAGAAATATCTTTTATATCTTGCTCGTTCCCTTTAACCGCACCTACACAAGCATTTTTAAAATTAAATTATGCGGGTTAATGAATTTTAAGAAATAGGTCGTTTGAAAATATTTAAAAAAAACGAAAATTGAATAAGCATTAGAATAAAAAATTGATTAAAACGGACCACATAAAAAATTAACGTATTTTAATATAATTAACTGTAATTAATATTTGTAAAGTTACGTACTACTGCGTACAGTTTAAAACTAAAAGCGTGTCCGTAGTTTAAAACGAAATTTTATTTTACCGTAGCAACTTTGAATTAAAATTATTTCTAAATTCTAATTGTCATTTAATATGAAATATTCTTTAGAACATAGCATTTCGATTTTTTTTTTTACTGTAAATAGTCATGTTAAAAACAAGAATTAGTGTTTGTATTTTTTTTTTTTGAGCAGGTCAAGGTCTGTAAAAACGTAAGGAATCTTTGAACCGATTTCTAAACTCTTTGCTGGATGATATCTTACGTATTTTGAAGATGATTTAGTTCTAAAAAAAAATTAAAGGATTTCGGAAATCTTATTATTGAAAATACGCAAAGGTCTGCGTATTTAAATTCAACTTTTACTTTCTCTGTGTGGTCTGGATTAACGGTAAATGCTCTATTCGGATATTCTGACATGTCATAAGATTCTAAAAATACGCGATATTATTTTTTTATGAACCCTACATTTTGTCTCATGTGGACTGTCAAGTAATTTTTGTTACAGTATTTAAGGTAGTCTACGCAAATTCTTTATCGTTAATGGTTTGATGCTAGATTTTGAATAAAAATATCCCTATTTCCTGAGGGATGGAACACGAGAAACTCTTCGTACTAGTAGGGGGATTTTCAGCTTTCTTCTACATAGAATTATTTATTTACTGCGGTTCCTTCGAGGATAAATTCGTATTTTTTTTTTAAATTAACGTTTTTTATAGTTTTTACCCATTTTTGGTTTTTTGGGTATAAGGCTGACCTTGGTGTCCACACTCAGGATACCAGAACCTGTAGAGTCAAGGTATCCTTCATGTAATCTGGGGGGTCTGCCGCTGTATATCGGCTCAGGAGATTTCGTTTCCAGTCCACCGACATTAAAATATGTGTAGTGGCTAAAATGCCTTCCGGAGAAAAAAATTATATATATATAATAGAGAGAGAGACAGGGTATGCAGTCCCCTGACCTCCGAAAAAATCGTATTAATATCCTTATTCTTTCTTGAATGAAGTTCATTTGGAACAGTATTTCTGTAGAATGAAATAATAGTATTTTCTTAATACAGCTGAACTTTTTTTATAACAAGAAACGGGAATACAATACTCAATTTTCATAGATTTACACGTTTTATCCATATAAAGAAAAAGAGAAACGAAAACAAAATATTGTTTTCGATTTTTTATGTCACAGAAGTTATAAAATAACATTTTAAAGACCGTTTCCTGTGTTTATTAAAGAATTTTATTACTGTAATAAATGTTACGTCTAAAATGGTAATTTTTTGAAGACTGAGTTTAACAATAAAGTTTTTTATTACAAGGAATCTTTCACACTTACGTTTTGCACTTATAAATATAAGAATTTGGAATTTATTAGATCCTCATTGTGTAAAAGCATTAAAAATTCGTAAGTTTCGAAAAAACCTAGGAATATTTGTACTTAAATAAAGAGTCGGTTGAAATGTACTCAAATATTTTCTACGTTCAATACTTGATTTTCTTTTCAAGTAACTACGAAGGAGGTTACGTGAGAAATATTAGAACAACTGTAACTTTCTTTTTCCTTATTTGTTTATAATAGTTACTGCCAATTTCTCGCTTTTATTTCTGTTTACGGCAAAACTTGCACGATCTGAAGTTGTAATAAGTTAAATTAGCACAATTATTTTCCTTTACACAATTAGGTGAATCAAAAATTATTATTTATTTCTGTTTAAATTTTTCAGTGTAACTTTTCTGGTCCAGTCAAAGTTAAAAATGTAACAACCTAAGCCAACCTAAAAATGACGGCAGTAAAAAATCGCTTTAGTTTATTTGGGATTTATCAAAATTATATATATTGTTTTAAGGATGAGAATTTAAGGACGAATATCTTTAACAACATATATTAAATAAAAGATAAACGGTCAAATAATTGGAAATGCGGTAGGAATTAAAAAAAAAATTGTGTTAATATTTAAATCATTTCATTATTTATACAAAATTATTTTATTAAATTTTGTGTTTATTTTAATGCTATTTTTTAAATTTAAAATTTTAGAAAGAAATAAAAACTTTCTAGAAAGATAAGTTTTTAAAAATGTATTACTGATTTTTATTTTCTTATTAATATATATATATATATATATATATATATATATATATATATATATATGGATTAAATAGCTATAAGTTACCTTAAAAATAAAATAAAAATAGATTCTTCTGATAAAATTAATTTCAAAGTCAAATGAAACTATAAGTAAAAAATTTAAAAAAAATCACTTGTGTGTGTAATTAAAAGCAAAACACATAGTTAATTTTAATTATCATTCATCTCATCTTCTGAAGTAGTACTTAACGGTTGCCCGGAGCTTTAAAAAAAATGTCTTACCATACTTTTGTCGTAGGAATATCTTACATGTTTCCCCGCATCAATGTATCAGCATCATCAGGGAATGAATATATCCACAATTACATTTGATCAGTATTATGTACAAAAAACACATAACATCACAGTACAGAATTACGTATTAAAGTCTATATTAACCAGAACCACTTAAGAAAATTGCCGTGTTATCCGGTCTAAGTTTAGGCCTGAAATTTTATATATATATATATATAAAATTTCAGGCCTATATATAGGTCCTATATCAGGTTCATATATATATATATATATATATATATATATATATATATAATTTCTTTTATCTCTTGTTAAATATATTTCACTGGAGATGTTTCAGTTAAAATATTTTTTTTTGAAATATTTCTCCCTTGTAAAACTTAAAATGTCTTATTTATTTACTATATTAAAGTAAATATAAAACATAAATTTATGTAAATTGGCAAACAAAACGTTTAAGAATAACATTTTACGAAACTAAAACTCCCAGTAGTAAAACCTTAAAAGTAGAAAGCAGTCTTAAAAGTAAAAGTTAAAACTTCTTTACCTTTCGTTAGTTAAATAATTATTATCATCATCATCACCCTCATTAATATTTAAGAAGTTATTAGTAAAAATAAAACCCGAAGTTGAAACGGCATATACTCCAAAAATTCTACGTGAATCTATAAAATAAAATAAAAATAAATAATAACACGTTAATTTTGCTTTCAATTTGGAAGCGTCAAAAGTTAAAATCGGCTAACAGCGTATCAACGAAAAATAGTTAATTTAGTTTAGTGTAATCTTAATAAATCATATTTAATAAATCTAATTAAAAGAACAGTACCCGAATTTCAGGCGGGGTGAATAAAAACCCCGGCTTAAAATCAATAATTACAATGACCGTTTCAGTATTGATTAAAGCGCAGCAATTTACTATTCCTTACCGGCTGGATCGAGGTTTATTGTCTGGATGAAAAATTGCAGTTAAGTAAAAGGATGAGTAATGAAAAGTTTATAAAAGATTTTACTGTAAAGCCGCTACAATATATCATTCAAGGTTAAAATGCGATCTAGCTTTGATACTACTGTAAGTACACTATACGTTGACACTGTTCTACTATGTATTATAGTACAGGCAAATCGTCCACACCGCATAGAATCTGCAGATGCATTTCGGGGGAGGGAAAATATGTATATAGAAGCCGGAACGGGGTGTATCTTATTTCTTGTTTTCATGAAGATTTTTATAAATTAAATCTATAAGAAATTTAACGTTAGAATTTCCTTTAAAAGATATAATGATTTTTAAAACGATTCGTAGTTTTAATTTTCGAAGAGAATGATGATTTTGATAGAAGACATTTTCTTTACACTTCGTTAGACGCTGTTATTTTTTTATAATTATTATGGATTTATTAAGCGTATTTTTTAAATGCTAGTGAACGAGGGTCGTTCAGAAACTTCTAAGCCTGAAAAAAAAACGCAAGATTTCTCAGAGATTTTTATTTTTCGAAACAATCACCTAGCAATTTGATACATTTAGACCGACGAATTTCCAATTTTTTAATATCCTCAATATAATGTGATTTGCCTAACTCTGCAAAATAAACGATCGTCTCAGCCTCGATCTCATAATTTGAAGCGAATCTTCGTCTAGGAAGTCACTTCTGCAACTTTGAGAAGATGATTACTTCATCTTCTCAAAGTTAGGAGCCTTGGGAAACTGGGAGCCAAATCCGCCGAATAGGGTACATGCGAAAGTACTTTGAAACGTACGCCATGGAGTTTTGCTACATCAATCCGAAATGTGTATGCAGACGCAATATCGTGGTGAATGAGCACTTTCTTTCTGGTCAGATATGGAGGTTTAACCCGAATAGCATCCTTCAATCGGTCGATTACTGAAGGTATTAATCCTCGGGGATGATTCTGCCTTTTTACAGGTATTCTATGAACACCACACCATGAGAATCAGAAAAAACCGTAGCCGTCACCCGTTTTCGCTTTTTTTTGGAGCACTTTCACCTGCTTCCACCCACTGTTTGGCCTCTAGATGTAGTGATGAATTCATATTTCAACTGCTGTTGTAAAACGTCATTCAGTGGAATGGTGTTTAAACAAATTTAAAACCCTCGAGGAGTGTTCAGTCAAATGTGTTTTTGTCGACTGTTAACAAACGCAGCACCCATCGAACTGAAAGCTTTTTCATGCCCAAAATATCGTTAAAACGTAATGAACTCGGTCTACCGAGATGTCTGCAATATCACTAAGCTCGCGTACCTACAATAGGCGATCAGTTAGTACGGAATTGTGGATTTTTTTGACGATCCGTCAGTCCTAGCGGTTTTTTGGCGTCCAAAGAGTGCCTAAATGGATGTATGACCACTTTTAAATTCAGCATCTTTTTTACCGTCAAAAACGGTGAAAATAATCCTTTAAAGCGGAGTCTTAACTATTCTTGTATGTCCGTCGAGGTTAATCCGTTTAAAACAAAGTACTTTTAACAGCCCGAAATTCAATTTTATTAATTTTCAGAGAATTTCAAGACTTGTTGGATTTATTCGACCGCTACAAAAAAGCTTTAACCGTATGCGTGTGAAACATCGCAGCACACCATCTAAAGAATCATACTTGATGGATATCATAGTCCTTTGGTTATACTTGCGCCGTCTCTTTGTCAATTTTCCGAACGAACAAACCTAAAACTGAGGAAGACACGCGGACACATATTTAGTTTGGTCTTTAAAAAATTTAACAAAAGACTTTTTATTTACATTAAAAATTATAATTATTAATAGATAATTTAAAAAAATATATATAATAAATATTGTTACTTTTAGGATTCTGAAAATATACTTCCATGCAAATGGCTCCTTAAGATATTAACGGATCCGGATTCTCAATTCGATCTGTACTTTTTTATTTATTCTCATGTCATACTCTACAGCAAACCGATTAATTTCTATGATTATTCTTTTAACTGGGTAAACGTTTTCTCGCGGTCCCCTTGTAAGTTTTTTCCCTTTATTAAAGTGGAATATTTTTTGAAACGAAATAATTAAATTCTCTAAATACCCTGGAAATATTTCATGTTTTCTTTTAGCGTCGCCATCGCTTAATATTGAATTGTTATAGAGCGATGAGTCAAGAAAATACCATTTTGATATAAAAGAGTATTTCCACGTAAAAATTCAAGAAAATTAGTTAGAAAAATTAAACAATATATTGTAACAAGACCGATATAACGGACCTGAGTAACGGATTCCACCGTTTAAGAAGAAAGTAGAAGAAAATATAATAACGGGAAGAATCCAGGAAGTGGCTAAAAGAAACCCTTTTAGTAAAGGTAACAGGTCCGTTTAACAATCGTCTTTTGTAATATTGCCCACTGACACACCTAAACAGATGTCATTACTTGAGAAGAGTTGCCGGACCAAGGTTTTCAATTTCATGGGAAAATATGAGGGCGGTCGATCATTCTCATGCTTTGAGTTGGGTCCGGTTCGGCAGGTAAAGAGGAGAGGAGTGTAAATACTCCGGGGAAGGTCGGTTGAGAACAGTTCTGAGAAATCAGTGTAAGCGAGACGTTATGATGTCAGTCTGCGAGGAGATTCTGCAACAGAGTATTCCGCGAGGAGGTCAATGAAGAAGCAAATTTCTAATATGTACAAAGTTTGACGCTATTAAGGTGACAAGTAATTCCAATACACGCAAACAAGAAATGGTTCGGTAAGTTACTGTTTGACTATAAGTGAAAGAGGTAATGTAGTAAATTTCATTCATAAACTGTTGGGGTAGTTCACAGCAAAGGTATTTGCTGTGAAAGAACTTTTACTTGTCTTAATTGTTGTACTGTTGTTGTTAATACAGGAATAGCGGTTAAAAGTGTTAAGACCGGCGGTCATGCTAATGTCATTTGTCAATGGGACTGAATTCTGGTTTCCAGTATTATTTATGCCTGCGAATAAATCCTGACGATTACTTTAAATTTTGTTTTGTTTGTAACCACTGTTAATTATTATTGCTATTGATATTTATTATTATTATTATTATTATTATTATTATTATCGTGGTTATGATTACTAGGATTATTTGTTTATTATTGATATTACTGTTACAATTATTATTATCGTTTGCTTTTGTCATTATTATTATTCTGATTATTACTGTGGTTATGATTAATATTTTTATTATGGTCGTTTACTATTATTATTATTGATTTTTGTTGTTTTACTTATGTTTTTAAACCAATAAATTGGAATTATATAAATACTTTCAATTGCCGATCTCTCAATATCCTGGTCAAGGGCGACAATATTATTATTATTCCCGCAACGCTCGTACCTTTCGTTAAAAAAATTAAAACACTTTTTTTTATTTACCAAAACGCAGGTTTCTTGCCGTTACGTCTTTTTGGATCAGATTTTTTATACCGGTATCATATTTTTGTAGATCTATCCATAAATGAAGAATATGTAAAACAAGAAATTTAAAATCAAATTAATTGGTTAGAAGTTATAAAAATTGGTATCAAATTAAGAGTTAAGTCGCTTTTAATCTGGTTGCTTGCTTATAAAATTCGAAATTTAAAGACCAACTAAATGATTTTTAAATCGGGTTTTTAATGTTTATTTATTACTTTAGAAAAAGATATTCAATTAATAACTTTTAAAAAATGTAAGCAAATTCTGCCTTTCCAAATTGATCCATAAATATGGATCAATTTTTTAAATGTATATTGAAAAATACAAGAATTGTTTTATATTACAGGAAGCGGTTGCTTATTTTTGAAAATAAGTCATGTCTGACCCGTAAAAGATTTTTTGTAGCATAATTATAAGAATTAAATGTAAACATAGTGTACGTAATTTAACGACAAGAAACATAATTAAATACATTTTCACGTTTTAAGAATGAAAAGAACACAATTTTTTGTTTATGGTTTTGGATGCGATTATACCAGTCAGTACCACGGCATAGACAGGTAGCGGACTGTACCGGGGCTCATTACAAGCCCCCTTCCAATTACCTGCTATTAATTACAAGCGGGCAACCGCTTGCGCTCTAATACAATCAAGTTTATCATCATTATTTATTTCCATACAGAATCCTTTTCGCTGAATTGGATGTAAAGTAAAAACAACACTTCCAATGACCAGCAACTGCAAACTGCTTCGATGTCATCTTAAAAACCCCAAAATTCAGGTAGCCCAATTATTATTATTATTAATAAATACATAAAAACTAATGTACATTCGACAATTATGTACATTTAAAATGAAAAATAAAAAGAATTTCCATTATAAAACCAAGTACTGGTTGTTTAAATAAACTGAACCTAATTTTGCGAAATTATTCATCATTATTTGACGAATAATATTTGGCATGTTATTGTAAATGCATTACAATTTCGGCTTAGTTACTGTAAATAGTGAAGCGGAACTGTTTAATTGTACTTTTACGAGTATAATATTATTTTTAAAATAAAATTGGAAATCTAGTAAAAATTTTCGATGCCAAGAAGAGATAGTTTATACATAATGAATTATTTTCCATAAAAAGGAATGCATTAATTTCTTGTTTTGACAATAATTACGAGTTTTTATCACGACTACAATGCATGTGTAGCATCTGAGGTACGAGTAAAAAAGTATTGCTTTCGCTGAGTGTAGTGATGTTCACCATACCTAAATGATTTAAGCGAAGTTGTTGCTTGTAGGGCAGAATACAACCTGCTTTTCGGAGAGCTTTGCTTACTTTATTTTTATAAATAAAACTATCATACTCATATGTCTATAAGACAATTATTTCACGTATTATGTTTAAAAAAAAAAGGAGAGGTTTGAATATAGATTTGATAAATTAAAAAAAAAAATGGATTACATATAAAAGAATATTGGTGGTCTAACAAACTATCTCTAAAGATTATTGGATTATCGTAGTGTGCAGTTGACTGAATTATCAATTTATATAGATTATAATACAGAAATAGATAATCTTCTGCTCTAGGTGAATTTGAAAGCTTGAGGTAGACGTTCTGAAATAGCAAATAGAGAGCGTTCAGAAAGTTGTTGTGGACTAGAATTATGGAAGTGTAAGGATAAAACTTTTTTAATTATTACTTTGTATTTTTATATCGTTTTATAGAAACGGATATTACAATAACTGGAATGTCTCGTACGTACGCCGATGTTGCGGTTTTTAGTTCGTCAATCGTGCACGGTTTGTTGAGATACGCTGCAGGCCGCAAACCCCTCGAAACGATTCGTTTACCAAACACATTTTGTAAAAATGTCATTGACCTGTTAGCTCTGCGCGCTGTGGCGTCATGTTGTTGGATCAACCGTGATTGATTTCCACTTCTGTTAACCGACTCATGAAGTTTGTTAAGTCAGCACAGTAACGATCACTATTAACTCTATTTTCAAAAAGATTGGACCCACAATACGCGTTCTATTCAGATCGACCCAGACTTCATTTTCCTTTCGTATAATTCATGGGGGTTAGTTGTTGACCACAGTCCTGTCTTTTGTGAATCAATAAATCCGCCCAGATGAAACCGCGCTTCTTGTGTAAAAAATGTAATGTCGAGCATACCTACGGAATTTTGATGAATAAAACTTTTAACCGCTGACAATAATTTAGTCTTTTGGCATGATCTGTAGGTTTCAGTACTTGAACAAACATTACTTTGTAGGGTAAAAAGTTTCAGTTCTCTTCTTACAGCCGTATGTGCAGTAACAAGTTCGATATCTTGCTGCTATGCTAACGTACGCATTGACTTTAATAGACTTTCGGCGATAACATTCGAAATATCAAGCAGCTTCTGTTTGTTTAACTTAGGTGGTTTTCCACATCGATCAGCGTCTTCAGCAGAGCCTGTTGCCCGAAATGTTTTGATAAGAATTCGAAATATATTGCGATGAGTTTCAGGAGTATTTTCGAAATTTATGCTTCAATACGTCCGTATACTTGTTACGTTCACGAAAGACGTGTCAACGAAAAAAAGGCGTTCCTCTACCCAAAGAACCATTACGTTTCTCGCCGCTATTGATTCCGAAAAACAAAGCGAAACGAAGCACATTCAATCATAATTCAACAACTGACGTCTTAGTTCATTATTGAGCAACGCCCAACGAACCCACAGAGCAGCCAACCTAACGCCGAAAGAAAGAATGCACCACACAATTCTAAAGCATACTGCACAGCGACTTTCCGAACGCATTGTATATTAGATGTAATTTATATTACAAAAAAATAGAACAATCTTACATAACTAATGTGAAAACCTTGACTTATCAAAAAAATTTAATTAACATATTAATGAGATAATTCCACGAAACCCTAGTAATTGAACAAAATGCAATACTAAGTTATGATTCTCAAAAATAATTTCAAATCTCTCAGTCCGGTCCATTAGAGCAGGTACAAAAGTAGCTTATATATTTCAATCATGAACGAAGAAAATAAAAGGTTGCTTGCCCGAGGCAGACGTCGCTGTGCGGGGCTTGATATTACTTGAAACCGACTATTCTACAGTATAGTGTGTTTAACTATTTTCATAAATAACAGAAATTCTTTCCACTATTAAAATTTATTATCATTTTAGCCTACTTACAAATATTTCTTACTGTTTATAGTACGAAAACAAATAGTTTTTTTTTACTTGTGTTCATAAATTATCTAAACGGGACCATCAGTCCTAACTCCAAAAAAATATTTTGGGTGAAGTTACTTAAAATTTCTTTTCGTTTTATTCCTGTCCTAAAATACGAACTCGGTAAGTAAATCTTAAAATAAAAAACATAAATCCACATAATGGGCATAAAACTTGTAATAAACAAAGATAATAAGAAACACAAATCAGTCTTAGCAATTCAAACAAAAAACCCACCGGGTTGGTCTAGTGGTGAACGCTTCTTCCCAAATCAGCTGATTTCGAAGTCGAGAGTTCCAATGTTTAAATCCTAGTAAAGGCAGTTACTTTTATATGGATTTGAATACTAGATCGCGGATAGGCGGTGTTCTTTGGTGATTGGGTTTCAATTAACCACACATCGCAGAAATGACCTGAGACTGTACAAGACTACACTTCACTTACACTCGTACATATCATCCTCATTTATCCTCTGAAGTAATACCTGACGGTGATTCCCGGAGGCTAAACAGGAAAAAAATTCAAACAACAAATTTTAATTAGAAATTGTACAGAGTAATCGCTATGAAATATTTAAGGAAGCTCCCTTGTGAAAATTGAACAATAATGAAATTTTGTTAAATATCTCTCGTTTTGTATAAATGCAATACCAAAATAAAATTTAGCCTATTTTCTAAATTTTATTTAGTAAAACTACCTAAATTTCTTTTACAGAAATTAATGTAGTCAAATAATCAATATATTAATACAAAAAAAAATTACGAAGAAAAATGTGAGATGCGCTATTAAGCTTTAATGCTCTTCTTCTTTTCCTGTTTAATCTACGGTAATTACCGTTCACATAATACTTCAGAGGATGAATTAGGATGATATGTATGAGTGTAAATGAAGAGTAGTCTTGTATAGTCTCAGTTCGACCGTTCCTGAGGTGTGCGGTTAATTAAAACCCAACCACCAAAGAACACCGGTTTCCACGATCTAGTATTTAAATCCGTGTAAAAATAACTGACTTCACTAGGACTTGAACGCTGAACTCTCGACATCCAAATCAGCTGATTTGGGATAACGCGCTCACCACTAGAACAATCTGGTGGTTTTAAGATTTAATGCTCACCCAGTAATAAAGTTACTACATGTTTATATTAAAAACTTCCTAAAAATTAAATATTACAAAAGCAAAAATAAAAATCAACACCGGCATATTTAGTGTGTCTGTTTTTGAAGGAAGTGCTTATACGAGGTGTGTTAGAAAAGTAATGAGATTGGTAATACTGCGAGCGATCTGGCAACGCTGTATCTACCGGTCTGTACTAGATCGGTTTGTTCATCTCTTCCACATGCTCAGTACGAGTTTCAACTCCGTTAAGCCAACACATTATTTTTGACAGCGCCATCAATGAAGTTGTGTGTTACGAAAATGGAGTTATTAGAAATCGGAATTTAGAGCAACGTTGTGTAATCAAGTTTTGTGTTGAACTTGGGGAATCCGCGAGTGTGACCTGTGAAAAGTTGAAACAGAACATTGCTTATCAAGAGCACAAGTTTTCCGCTGTCACAAATCATTTTTGGAAGGCCGAGAACACGTTGAAGATCAACCTCGCTCAGGGAAACCTTCAACATCAAAATCTGACGAAAACGTTGAGCGTGGGAGGGTTCTTGTGAGATCAGACCGTTGTTTAACAATAAGGATGATGAGTGAACGTTTAAATTTAAACAATTTCACCGTAAATCAAATTTGGACATGCAAAGGTTTGTGCGAAATCGGTGCCGAAAAACCTCACAACGGAACAAAAGGACAATCGAAGAAACGTGTGCGTTGATCTTCTTGAGAGGATTGACAATGACCAAGAATTCTTCAATCGTGTGATAACAGGTGATGAATCCTGGATATTTGAGTACGATTCTGAAACAAAGCGGCAAAGCGAAGAGTGGCACACTCTGTCGTCTCCTCGGCCGAAAAAATGTCGAATGAGCAAATTAAATATCAAAACCATGCCGATTTGCTTTTTTGACAGTAGGGGTATCGTGCATAAAGAATTTCTTCATCCGGGACAAACTCTCAACCAAGCGTTTTACAAAGGTGTCCTTGAAAGGCTCAGGAAAAGAGTGATTCGCGTGAGACCAGACATTGCAGACAAGTGGATGCTTCATCATGATAATGCCCCGTCTCACACGGTCATTTCCATCAGCGAATTTTTGACTTCAAACCGCATTTCTACGGTTCCTAAACCCCCACTCCCCCTATTCACCTGATTTGAATCCTTGTGACTTTTTACTTTTCTCGAAATTGAAACATGTCTTAAAAGGACGTCATTTTGAAAGTCTGCAGAACATTCAAAAGACTGACCGACCAGTTAAAAGCCCTACCAGTTGAAGCCTTCCAGCACTGCTACCAGGAGTGGGAACAACGACTCTGCCGGTGTATAGCTGCCCAAGGGAACTACTTTGAAGGGGATAATATTGTTGTTTGAAAAAAAGATAAACTTTGGTAAGTAAAAAGTCAGTCTCATTACTTTTCTCACACACCTCGTATATATATATATATATATATATATATATATATATTTCTTTGTTAATGTGTACGTTGCAATCTGATCAACTACTGAACAATAAGCAACGCCCCCAGCCCAGTGACATGAGGATGTGAATGAGTATGTCATGTAGATCCGTATAAAACCAACAAACTTTCCTAGGATTTAAACCTGAGAACCTTCGTCTCCGAAAATCAGCTGTTAAACAAGTGATTTGTGATGACAAGTTTAACCATTAGACTACCCCTTTAAGCTATACATATATAAATAATAAATAAATAATACATAAACTATAAACACACGAAAAAAAAATCAAATTATTATCTAAAGTAGATAGAAGAAGACGTCCAAGGGATAGTCTTGAAAAAAGAAAACTGTTGCATTGAGATAACTTCCCAAGAATAATTTACAACGTAAAAGTTCTTGTGGCACAAAAACGAAGCCGTGCTGAAAAAGTGAGAAATGCATGGAAGAAAAGAATAGAAGCTAGAAAAAATTGATGTTTGCGTGGTTTTAAGTTTGCCTTTTCGCATAAAAAACACACGGATCTTCTGATTATAATTATTAAATTGGAAAATTAGTATGTATGAAATTTAGAGCTACTTTTTATCGGGAGAATCTACTCATTATGTGATTTTCTATAAAATTAGAAAAAATAATAATTTTTTTTTCTTAGAAATAAAAAAATAATGTTCATTTAACAGAAATATTATTAAAGATTTTTTGTCATAAAAATAATTTGTAAGTTTTTGTTGGACTGTATTCGACTTATAGATATAGTTTAACATAATTTAATGTGAATTAACTGTAATTTGGATTTAGTTTGTCAATTTTTAGCAGATGTATATATTTTTATTGTTTTAGATCCAGTTATTTTTTTGAATTTATTGAAAAATGGGATGAAATAATCGCTAGGTAAAATTATGGGAGTCACGGTGGGAATCGAATCCAAGATCAGTTACTTAACCGCTAAACCAACGGGTTGAATGAAATAATATAAGTTGTTTAAATATTTATCCAAAAAAAGTAAATCTTTAGAAAGTTTCTAGTATATTTTTTAATCGATAAAAACTCACAAAATGTTTTTTTCTCTTAATTTGTTATTTAGTGAGATAATTTGTTTTAATAAAACATAAATTTACAGGTTTACATCACCAGATCAAAGATCAGTAGTTGCAATAAAATTGGCATAGAACATATCCGTAGATTGGGCAGGTGAGTGTGTATAGTATCTATGTCTCTTGTCCCAGTTTCCGGATGTATTATACTGACCCGTTTCAAAAAACACGCACGTATTCAACAACTGTCTTGGAACTGACTTGTTTATATATATATATATATATATATATATATATATATATATATATATATATATATATATATATATATATATATATATATATATATATATATGTGAACGTGTTTTACATTAAAATTACTTTAAAAAGCTACTAACCGCTAGCAACGTAATCCAAAAATTAAATTATAAACGGCAGACATTGTATTGTATTTCTTATAAGTGACCTCTTTATTGATATTCATTTATAAGTTCATATTTTTTGTCGTGATTATAAATTAAGCTCAGCAAACTTTATGAAAATTACTTAAAACCTATTGTAGCTATCTTTTAATTTTTGTAATAGCATAACGATCTAGTTTTGAGAAAAAGGTAAATTCCGTTCCGTCTGAACGACAGCTCAATTTGTTAGCTTTTATTTGTTTAAGTGTAATATGATGCATTGGAGTAAATACTTTAATTTTATTATTTTCAACTAAGTATATAAATATATATATCGCATAGAGTATATATATATATATATATATATATATATATATATCGCAAAGAGTTAGCTCATAACTAGAGACCGGATTATATGCATTTGCATATTAGCGTATGCATTTGCATATGAAGCCCATTCTCACCGGTTATTGCATATTTTCCTTAAAATCTAGTGATGATGCATATTTTCGCTAAGTTAACAATATTTTTCGGTAGGAGACCTTGTTAATAAATGAAATCTTACGTTGTTGCAGGCCAAACCTATTAGCTGCACGGCTCTTACAGCGCACTTAGCAGCCGCGGAACAGTACCTTTGATTGTTTATGTTTACAAAATGTTAAATAATCATTAATTATCGAATTTATCGTTATATTCGTCAACAACTTACTAACTGTATGCTTCTTTTCCTGTTTAGCCTTCGGGAATTACAGTTCAGATAATACTTCAGAGGATAAATGAGGATGAAATGTATGAGTGTAAATGAAGTGTAGTCTTGTACAGTCTCAGTTCGACAGTTCCTGAGATGTCTAGTTAACTGAAACCCAACCACCAAAGAACACCGATATCCACGATCTAGTATTCAAATCCGTATATAAATAACTGACTTTACTAGAACTTGAACGCTGGAACTCTTGACTTTCAAATCAAATAATTGTATGCTAACTAAAATAAAAATAAAAAAAAATTACTATTTTTTTATTATTTAAAGTTCCATATTTTGACACTTTTCATGCATATTTGTATACATACTTCAAGCTTTTTATGTTGCATGTAATCCGGTCTCTACTCATGAGAGTCTTAGGCTGTTTGTGTCTTAGCTCAGCCCTTCACACATTTCTCTATTTTTCTTATTCTGACCAAGATACAGGTTTCTTGTCTTCTTGCAAACGGACTTTTTCTAAACGGCCGTTGTTTTTAATAGACTTATCCTTTTTTTAAATAAAAATAAAAAAAGCAAAATAAACCCTATATTTAAAAAACCGCTCTAAAAAATAAACAAAAAATATCACTTTCAATTTTTCTTTAATTTTTACTATTTGGAATGGTTTTTTGAAATTAATTTTATTATTTTATAGAAAATAGTTTTTTGTTTTATATTTGTTTGCTTAAATTAAAAATATGAATAAACTAGATTATGCCGTATTAAAAAAAAAATTATAACCGGAATCTTGATAAAAGTAAAGCAGTAATATAAAAAACGACGTAAACAAACCACATAGCAAAAGCTAAGAGCTACCGTGGCTAAGTAGGTAGCGTTTCGGCATTTCGTGCAGAGGTCCCGCGTTCGATTCCCGGTCAGGCACGGCATCTTTTCACGGCTACCGATTTCCACCGGGCCAATGTCTATAACTGTTGATGCCCTTTTTTTTATAAAATGAAAGGGTTTCCGGAATGCGGGAATATGTATTCTACGGAAGTTTTCCAAGGTCTATCCGGAATTTTCGCATGTAAACACTTTAAATATCACAATGACACAGATTAGTAAATATTTTATTATTATATTTCAATATTAAGATGTGAAGTAGATTAAAAAAATCTTCAAATATGGAACAATATAATTTTTAGTTTAAAAAATCTTTCACTTAGTTAATATTAGAAAGAACTTACCAGAGGACCGCCTAGAACGAATTTACTTCATTAAAAAAAAAATTCGTTTAATTCGGTTCACGTGGTAAAGAGGTTTGTAAATAAATAAAAAAAAAAAAAAAAACATACAGGTCGAAATAAAAAACCTCTCGTTCTGTTAAAAACGGTAAAAAAAGTAAAGTTTTTTTTGGTAACTAATTAATTTTTCCTTCTGTTAATTAAATAGTTGTGCATGTTTTCTAACCGTATAGATGTGCTCACCAATGTATACGTGAGTTTTATAGTGGATTTGATGAAAGTTTGTTTTTGGACGATCGTTGAGAAAGGAAGGGTGGGATACAGCGATATCTGTAAGTAGAAAAGGGAGTCTCATTGAGAACGGGGACTCGAGTACTCTTCATACTTATTGGAACTTCCTTGACTCGGGTGAGTTCTGAGAATCCAATTTCGTCGGCTATTATGCTCGATGCGGTACTATACCTTCTTTTTTCAACGATTCGTCTTATAAAAAGTAATGGAATACAATACAAAGAATTACTTTGGATAGAGAGGAAAATATTTCCTACACTGCTGATTCTGCTTCATTTTATTTATATAATATAATAATGTATAGAAAGTATAGAGCACTCGGAGCTCAAGGATTGTGCATTGTTGGCAAATGGATTTTCCCCTTGTACGATGCGAAATATTGTTTATCAGAATGGAATTTCAAGATTGAGTCTTGAGAAAGCTTGTCATTTTCTATTTCGTTGTTTCCCCCCCGGCTACCTCAACCGCTTCGCTTATCTGTAAGGTACATGTAGCTTATTGGAGTTATATTTATCTTTTTTTCATTTCTTTCCCGATTTAATTTAATTTTGCGTTGTTTTTTTAACTTTATTCTTCAGTTTTATTTTAGCGGTAATGTAAACTTAAAAATAAACGTATATATAAATCGTGTAACTACAAAATATACTTCCCGGGTTTATTTATTAAAATAAAATATGTTGATTTACATGTCGTATACGAAGTGACACGATGACAAGAGGAGAGTGCTCCTTCACCAGAGCTATTAAAATGTTTTAAATAGCCAACGTTAAAACATATTTTAAATAAAAGGTTTTTAATAGCTACAATTTTAAGATAAAAGTACATTTAGCCGCATCTTGTTTTAAAGAAAATATTTTTCAGTCATCAGCTATATAAATTTTTATTTATATTTCTATAAGTATCTTTTATTATCGAAGTATTTTGATTTTATAAATTTATTATTATTATTATTATTATTATTATCCAACTTCAAGAAAAATAAGTCGACTTTATTTTGGTGTTTGTTCAAGTCTTATTCTTCATCAAAAGGAATGATTTTGTAGATATTTTGTTGTTTTGTAGAGGAAGTGTCGATCTATAATGATCATTGTGTTTTCCATGCGACTTTCTTTTTCTTTCGTTTTCCTGTTTAGCCTCCGGGAATTACCGTTCACGTATTACTTCAGAGGATGATATTTATGAGTGTAAATGAAGTGTAGTCTTGGACAGTTTCGGTTCGACCACTCTTGAGATGTGTGGTTAATTGAAACCCAACCGCTAAAGAACACCGGTATCCACTATCTAGTATTCAAATCCGTATAAAAATAACTGACTTTACTAGGACTTGAACGCCGGAACTCTCGACTTCCAAATCACCTGAATTGGGAAAACGCGTTCACCATTAGACCAACCCGGTGGGTTCTACGAAAAGGACTACAGAAAAAAAACACCACTCCTTTTTCTTTAGTAAGTCTATCTGGGATGCTTGTCATTTTTTCGAATACCATTATTACACCGTTTAGAATATATATTTTTAACGTCATTTTCGGGAGTTATTTTTGTCAAACGTCTGATCGCCAACTACTGTTTAGTTATAGCGTTTAACGAGCAAATAGTTTAATACCACAAATATAATCGTTATTAATCGATCGGTTACAAGACTTCATTCTTCAACTCGATTAACAGGTTCTTTGTATCGGAGTGAAACACGGCATAAGAGTTTGTAAAAAGTTGACATTTCAAGGTAAGAACGGATCAGTAAAATTTTAACGCTTAATGCTTCTTGTGCAGCTCCTAGGTACTAATCTCTTGTTGGATTCTATTTACCGACAAATCATGTCTGGCGATCCAGAAATGTAACAACATACGGGTTCATCGATCACACGAACAACCTATGTTATTACAAACCTACCTTAAATCAACACATCTGAGAATGATAATTGAAGATTTTCGGAAAATCATGTGAATCGATTAAAACTTTTTTTATAAGCTGAATTCTTAATCGATTCACTCCCGCGGATTTATTACCACAGACTTTTTGTACGTGTAATTTGATTTTATTTTATTTTTCACTTATACGGTCGTATAAGTGACCGTATAATACATAAAAGAATAATTGTATTTCCAAACTTTACAAACCCGTTCTTAAATCATAAAAAAAAACACTTGCAAAGAATTCTATAAATTTCGGGCCTCGGCCTTGACAAATCTTTACTTCGATTACACGGCTCGGTTTTTAAACATTATTATTCATTTTATTATTTTTACTTAATACGATCAAATAAATTTTGAAGTACGATTTCGGAAAACGATTTAGATAACAATTTTAGAAATAAATTTTTACGAAGTTTTCCAAGAGGTTCTGGTGACATTTCACTCGTTATTACCGAGTGTATCGATATTACCTCGTGTAAAAATTAATAACTGGTTTTATATTTCCCTCAAAAGAAAACAGTTTAATTAAATTTCGCGTTTTAATATAATTCTTTTTTAATTATTAAAAAAACTAATAAATGTGTTCTAAGATACTACCTTACCCGCTTGTCTATAGGGGTGTAGACTGAAAATTATGCCGAAAACACGTTTTCACGCATAAGTTTTCAATTCCATTTTAACAATTTCAGCCACAATCAATGGAAAATATGTTAAGGATCACTAATGACATTCCTTTTAACATAAAACAAATATGATTTGGCTTAAACAAAAAACTGCCTTTACCAGGACTTGAACGCTGGAACTCTCTACTTCCAAATCAACTGATTTCGGAAGACGCGTTCACCACTAGACCACCCGATGGGTTTTACATGGTCCATGCGACTTAGCAAAAGATTATTTTTTTTATTGAAAAAGTCAATAATTATATAACTGTACAATTTTATATTCTCATTTCTTTGTTGATATCATCGTTTAGTGTTACATTATTAACATGAATTTTATTATATATATATATATATATATATATATATATATATATATATATATATATATATATGTGAAATTTAAATCGTTTTTGGGAGAAAACTTAGGGTAAAAAATAATTATTCATAGATTCTCTATATGTTACAAAAGTTCACTTTCGGTGATATATTCAAATGCGCCAGGTAACGTTTGATATAAATTGATGAATAAATAAAAAAAATGTTTCGTGATAATTTTAATTAAAATTTGGATATTAGAGTTTTTCCAACTTTTTAAAAATTATCCTTATCTTGCTTTATAGAAAAATCGATTTACCGGTATATTAAACCTCTCGAATCAAGTAAGGAGTCAAGTAAAAACTGAAAATATTACGTTTAAAAAAATAGCAAAACCGCTTTAAAAAGGTGCACTGTAGCGTACAAAAATTCTTCTCTAAATTTTCACTTCATAAAATGGGATTCAAATAAAAACCAAGACTCTTCTTTCTAATAATTTAATAATTTCTGATTTATTACAGATTTCAAATCGTTTAATTTAACGAAGCGAAAAATTAGTTACTATCGAGTGCGTTTTTAGAAGCCGATTTAATTATAAGTTTGTTTAGTTTTTTTCTTTTTAAATTTCACAGTTTTTTCGTAATTATGAAATGCGTTGAGATAAACGCTTTTTTGTGATAAGAACCGTTTGCAAGAAAATTTGTAATTGTAATCGAAAATTTTATAAATGTATGTGCTAATAAAAATACGATACGGAAAGAAGAGACCCGACGATGAATCTGAGACTCAGCTGACATTTTGTCGAATCGTGAATCAATAACCTGGTTGTTTAGTTTACTGTACTTTATTCTCCGACACGGCCATTCTGACAATCACACGCCCTCGGGTGTATCTAAAACATTGAGTTACAGTGGTATTTTAATTTTTGTTTTCAACTGACCTCGGTCATTATAAAGCATTTTACAAAAGTTAAAGTACAAAAGGTAGATTCAGAAGTCCTCTCGAGTAACAGAAATCCATTAATTATTCATTATCCTAAATAGTCATCGTACAGTACTCAAGAGATCGAAAAGCCATCAATCATTATTCCTTATCATTTAACTGTCAAATAAGATTTTATTTCCTCCACCAATAGACCTCTGCACTATCTCTAGGCTACCCTGTATGCCACATACAGTATCATACATATTCTGTAGTTGCCACAACTACCTGCCCGACACATCATCAGGTGCCCATCGCGCCCTGATCAAACTAACATTAGCCACTAATTTAGTTTGCAGTTACGACTACACACTGATGCATGTGCGAAAAATAAAAATGCCAGGTCCACGACCTGCTGCCAGCCATTAGTGCATTGCGTCATTGGTGGTCTCTTTTTAAACCATAGTCCCTGTTTCAGGACCAACATCAACAGTCAAATAAGATTTTATTTCCTCCACCAATAGACCTCTGCACTATCTCTAGGCTACCCTGTATGGCACATACAGTATCATGCATATTCTGTAGTTGCCACAACTACCTGCCCGACACATCATCAGGTGCCCATCGCGCCCTGATCAAACTAACATTAGCCACTAATTTAGTTTGCAGTTACGACTACACACTGATGCATGTGCGAAAAATAAAAATGCCAGGTCCACGACCTGCTGCCAGCCATTAGTGCATTGCGTCATTGGTGGTCTCTTTTTAAACCATAGTCCCTGTTTCAGGACCAACATCAACAGTCTCCTCGGCACAACTTTCATTGTCCGAGGAAACATCCAACTCATTAGGAATATAATTCTCAGGCATTTCTCTCAACTTATCATGACTATACTTATAACTTCTACTACTGCTTAAAGATTTTAGTGTGTACCTGTCGGTATCAAGTAATTCTGTTACTACGAATGGACCTCTAAATTTCCTATCGAGTTTCGTTTGATTACGTTCTTCGTTCTTAATCAAAACGTGATCTCCTATTTTAAACTTATTAACCTTCGCTTTATTTTTATCAAATCTAATCTTCTCATAATTAGCATTTTCCTCTATACTTTCAATCGCTCGTTGTCTTACATTAGAGATATCAATTTCATTTTCGTTGTCATCAACTAACAACCCGTAAGGTCTTGCCTTCTTACCAATTAATAATTCTAACGCACTAGATTTGGTAATACGATTCGCGGTTGAGTTTAAAGCTAGCTGAACTTCACCAATGGCGTCTTGCCATGGACGATTATTAGACTCAACAGCAGTGAACATATTTTTTAACGTACTCGTTACACGCTCTACTTGACCATTTGCCCTACTAGTACCTGTAGCTATTAAATGTAAATTAATATTTAAAGATTTACAAAAGTCGTTAAAATCTTTTCCAGTAAAACATCTACCTTGATCGGCAATCACACGAGCGGGAACTCCCAATATAAATATTGAAGCCTTTAAAGCTTTAATAACACTATTACAGTCAATTTTTCTGGTGTGATGTAAATAAACATATTTGGTAAAACCATCTATAATAACAATAATGTATTCTTTAGTATTATTTTTACCGCTCAATTTACCTGTAATATCTATATGCACAGTATGCCAAGGTATGCGGGTCTTAGGGATGGGATGTAATTCAGCTTGAATTTTACCTGACTGAGCTTTAGAGAGTTTACAAGTAATACAATTGTCAACAAATTTACGTACGTATTTAGACATACCTTCAAACCAGTAATACTCATAAACCTTATCGAGTGTTTTATCCCAACCTAAGTGCATAACAGACTCATGTACATGGTTAATGACGGACCACCGAAATGCTCTGGGTACAATCGGCAAACAAAGGGTTTCGCCTTTTCTCTGTATTTTCCGGTATAGCGTACCGGCTTTAATTTCATAAGATTTTAAGAGATCTTCCGATAGCTCATCGCTTTGCAATTTGGTGACTATTTCCGAAATTTCCGAGTCACGCTGTTGTTCAGCAAGAAGCCAATCAACCGATAGTTCCGCGAGGTTAACGCGTTTCTCTTCAATTTTATTAACCTGTTTTGGTAAATCGGACAAAGGGTTTCGAGAGAAGAAATCCGCGTGCGACATACGTTTGCCTTCTCTATAAACTATATCGAACTGAAAAGCCTGTAAATAAGCCCACCACCTATGGACTCTATCATTAAGATCAATCTTATTTTGAGAAGATTTCAATGAATTACAATCAGTTACAACAGTAAATTGTCGTCCATGCAAGTAATGCCGAAAAGGTTTAATAGGTTTAACATCGGCCATAGTTTCGAGTTCGTAAGAATGATACCTGGACTCGGCTGGGCTTGTCCTTTTACTAAAGTATTCAATAACTTTATTTTTACCGTCTACTTTATGCATGAGTATTGCTCTGTACCCATCGGAACTAGCATAGGTATGCAGTTCTATAGGATAATCCGGGTCAAAGATAATTAAGACGGGTTCGTTGGTCAAAGTATGAATTACTTTTTGTCGGGCGTTTTCATGTGTCTCAGTCCACTCAATATATTTTTTACCTGAGGTAAGAGCATATAATGGTTTCATGATTTGTGAAAACTTAGGGACAAACCGTCGGAAATAAGATGCAAGGCCAATAAATTGTCTAAGCTGAGTAACGGTCCTTGGAGCGGGTAACATTGTTAAAAGAGTTTATTTTACGAGGGTTGGGACGAACTTGTCCTTCTTGAATCTCGTACCCAAGGTATGAAACAGATGTTTTGAGAAAAGAACATTTTGAAAAATTAAATGAGAATCCCGCATCTATAAGAATTTTTAATACCACTCGAAGTCTTTCAAACGCTTCTTCTATCGTATCTGCAATTATCAAAATTTATAATTTCGAATTTACTACATTCATTTACTACTTTAGATTTACAGATTTTAAAATTATTTTGAGAAATATTTACTTCAAAACCCAAGCTCAAAATTTCTCGACCAATTAAAATATTATAACTCAAATATTCATCTGGGACAACGTGAAAAAGAATCTCTAATGTAAACAAATCCATAATTACAATAGATAAAATTTGCATGCTACAATTTACTACAACATTTCCGATGCCTTTCAAAATTATTAATTCATTAATTCTACGTCCAGAAAACTTAATCGCTATCGATTCCTTTATTAATGAGCATTCCGCTCCTGAATCAAAACAATATGGAAACGACTCACCAAGATGGTTTAGAATACCAGTAGGAGCTGCAACTGTGCAAAGATTCACACGGCGTTCGACGCTACCATTCTCCTTGTTGTTCCCTGGACCGCTACGGCTGCTACCTGGAGCCGTACAGTTTGGCGCAATATGACCAGCTACCCCACATTTGAAACACGTCACATTGCGCGATGAAGAGGATTTTCTAATAGACACAGTTCTGCTGCAGAGCACCAAGCAACAGAATCCGATCCCGCACTCTCTGGATTAAATCGTGGTAACGCAACACTTTTCTTTGTCGATAATGGCTTTTGCATACAACACTTCATAAACTCAAACAATGTATTCCACTGATCAGGTGATGGACCAGATGGAGACGATCCCACTTCTGATATCGGAGAGGCGAGGAGATTTGTCAGGGATTCAACGTTTTGTGTTTCACTCACTTTTATTATTACAAGTGGAGAATATATAAGACTATAATAAAGCTCAACCAATAAAAATGAGTAGACAACTCGTACAATGAAACAATTACAAATGATAACTATCACCCATCAATAACTCAGCAGTACACGAATCATAATATAAGATTAATTTAATTTAGAACTCAAACAATACTAAAACAACTTGCGATAGACCGAGGCTCAGGGAAATAACGAATTCGCGATCACCAGGACGTCTGTTCGATCTGGGTTCCAAAGCAAGACTGACTTTTCTCAATATTCTCAAATAATATGCCTACTGCATATTTCCCTTTCCTTATTAATTTTATGATACCCCTATCGTCCTGGGATCCCGACTACGTTGACAACCATGTGCCTACCTAGGCCTAAGCCTACCGCAATAAAACAATTTAAACCTTATTCTACAAAATATTACAAGTAATAGTACATTTCTTAAAACTACTAAAAATACAGATATTCTAAAGAATATTCTCATCGTTTTGTCGGAAGATACTCCACTGTACTTTATTCTCCGACATATATATGAAATTTAAATCGTTTTTGGGAGAAAACTTAGGGTAAAAAATAATTATTCATAGATTCTCTATATGTTACAAAAGTTCACTTTCGGTAATATATTCAAATGCGCCAGGTAACGTTTGATATAAATTGATGAATAAATAAAAAAAATGTTTCGTGATAATTTTAATTAAAATTTGGATATTAGAGTTTTTCCAACTTTTTAAAAATTTACCTTATCTTGCTTTATAGAAAAATCGATTTACCGGTATATTTAACCTCTCGAATCAAGGAAGGAGTCAAGTAAAAACTGAAAATATTACGTTTAAAAACATAGCAAAACCGCTTTAAAAAGATGCACTGGAGCGTACAAAAATTCTTCTCTAAATTTTCACTTCATAAAATGGGATTCAAATAAAAACCAAGACTCTTCTTTCTAATGATTTAATAATTTCTGATTTATTACCGATATCAAATCGTTTAATTTAAGGAAGCGAAAAATTATTTACTATCGAGTGCGTTTTTAGAAGTCGATTTAATTATAAGTTTGTTTAGTTTTTTTCTTTTTAAATTTCACAGTAATTATGAAATGCGTTGAGATAAACGCTTTTTTGTGATAAGAACCGTTTGCAAGAAAATTTGTAATTGTAATCGAAAATTTTATAAATGTATGTGCTAATAAAAATACGATACGGAAAGAAGAGACCCGACGATGAATCTGAGACTCAGCTGACATTTTGTCGAATCGTGAATCAATAACCTGGTTGTTTAGTTTCGTTTTATTTTCAGAATAAAGACTAAAAGTACATAATAAAGACTACTTACGAGGGTATTGAGTACCTGTTCTCTTTTTGAAGTCGATTGGAAAATCGGGATTTTAAAAATCAAGAAATCAGTCTTAAAATATATATATATATATATATATATATATATATATATATATACTTTAAGAACCATATTCCTCTGTACTCGTATATTAATTTAAAGAACTTGATCAACCGAAGTACAGAATAATAAAATAAATAAAGTAGGATGACACACCTTATTTTATCATTAAAAAATTTATTGAATGTATTATATTATTAAGTTTAATATGTAACTTGTTAGAACTTAAATAACAATTTTGTCTGGTTGGTATTTATAAATTTAATATTAAATTTAATATTATTATAATATTATCATGCAATAAATTTTATGACTGATAAAATAAGGTAAGTGTCATCCTATTTTATTTATTATTCTGTAATTAAGTTGATCAAGTTCTTTAAATTTATATATTATATATATGTTAGGTAATTTTTTTTTATAGATAATAACATTTTTGTCTTTCTTTTTTATTTATTTTCATAAATCTCTGTTTAATTTAAGTCTTTCATTCGCTATGTTTTTATGGACAAGACAAATAATGGAAATTATTGTTTGTATCAAATTTATTTCAAAATCCGCTAATTATATTTTTTCAAAACTTTAAAAATTAAGAAATCTTGTTAATATTAAAATAACTAAGTGTCGCTGTTTACAAAGCGTTTTACAATTTTCTCTTTTAGTAATTTTTTTTTTTTTTTAATTTCATGACCTATTTTTTTTCTCCATTGATTGAAAAATCTGTTGTCAATTTTTCGTTCATTTCAAATACGTTTATAACGAAAGTAAAACTAGTATGACTCGGTTGTATGTATAAACATAAACACAAATTGAAATATATTTTAAAGTGAATGATAAGAGGTCTGTTTAGTTGTTACGTTTAGAATCGTAATTATGCCTTCCCAAATTTTGAGAATAAATTTGTTAAACGAACATACTTTTTTAAAAATTGAATATTTGGAACTTTATGTTTTCATATAAAAGAAAAATAACCTTTACCGTATTTTATATATATATATAATTATATTTTTCACGTACTATCATTCATTAATAGAAACTTTGTTCAACCGCTTTCGGAGATTACTACTCCATCCTCAGGAACAATGATAATATATTTTTTAAATGTTTACTTCACATATCAATAATTTTCTCCCTCTATGAATCATGAGACCTTGCCGATGGTGAGGGGGCTTGAGGGCTCAGTGATACAAAGTAGCTGGACCGAAGGTGCAACCACATCGGAGAGGTCTCTGTTGAGAGCCAGACTAAGGAATGATTCCTGAAAGAGGATAGCAGTTCTTTCAGTAGTTGTTAAGGGCGTAAATCAGAAGGTCTTATACGGCCATATCAACATCACTCAATCTTCTGAATACAGTGCAGCTGAAAGCAATGGAAGAATACAGCTGTTTTTTCCAAGAAAATGTAGCTCTCAGCATTTTCATTTAACAAACATGGAGGCGTCTTCCTTGGTAAAATATTTTGGAGGTAAACTATTCCCCCGTTCGGATCTCTGGGTGTGGACTACTAAGGAACGGAGCCACCAGAAAATTAAAAAATAACATTCTACGAGTCGTAGCGTGGAATGTTAAAAGTCTAAAATAGGTTGCTAGGTTAGAAAATTTAATGATTGAAATGGATAGGATAAATGTAGATGTAGTAGGAATTAGCGACATTCAGTGGGAAGAGGAAAACGACTTTTAGTCAGGTTTAAGATAATTAACTTAGCTTCAAATAAAGGGCAGATAGGAGTAGGTTTCGTAACTGCTAGTTCTATGTAAATATTGAAAAGTAACGGGGATAGAGAACATCCTTGTCGGACTCCCTTTCTTATTACAGCTTCTTTCTTATGTTCTTCAATTATTACTGTTGCTTTTTGGTTCCTGTAAATGTTAGCAATTGTTCTTCTATCTCTGTATTTGAACTCTAATTTTTTAAAATGCTGAACATTTTATTCCAGTCTGTGTTATCGAATGCCTTTTCTAGGTCTATAAATGCAAAGTATGTTGGTTTGTTTTTCTTTAATCTTCTTTCTACAATTAATCTGAGTGCTAAAATTGCTTCCCTTGTCCTATACTTTTCCTGAAACTAAACTGGTCTTCTCCTAACACTTCTTCCACTCTCCTGTCAATTCACCTGTACATAATTCTAGTTAAGATTTTTGATGCATGATTAGTTAAGCTAATTGTTCTGTATTCTTCACATTTATCTGCTTCTGATTTCTGTGGTATCATGACTACAACACCCTTTTTAAAGTCTGATGGAACTTCCCCGTTTTCGTAAACATTTCAAACCGGTTTGTATAATTTATCAATCGCTTCCTCACCTGCACTGCGCAGTAATTCTGCAGGTATTCCGTCTATTCCAGGAGCCTTTCTGCCGTTCAAATCTTTTAATGCTCTCTTAAATTCAGATATCAATATCTCCTTTTTCATCCTCTTCGACCTCCTATTCTTCCTCTATAACACCAGTTTCTAATTCATTTCCGTATAACTCTTCAATATATTCCACCCACCTATCGACCTTTTCTTTTGTATTATAAATTGGTGTATCATCTTTCTGTACACATTATTATATTTTAATTTATTACCACAAAATTCTCCTTAACTTTTCTGTATGTTCCGTCTATTTTACCAATGATCATTTCTCTTTCCACTTCTGAACACTTTTCTTTAATCCACTCTTCTTTCACTAATTTGCACTTCCTGTTACAATATTTCTTAATTTTTATATAGTTCCTTTTACCTTCTTCGTCATTAGCATTCTTAAACTTTCTACGTTTATCCATCAGCTCCAATATCCAAGGTTTTCTACCAGTTCTCTATGTTCCGCCTAAGTTCGCTTCTGCTGATTTAACAATTTCCTTTTTAACATTCTCGCATTCTATATTTTCTACTTTACCTGTTTTACTCAGACCTCTTGCGATGTCTTCCTCAAAAACTTTCTTTACTTCCTCTTCCTCAAACTTCTGTAAATTCCACCGAATCATCGGACACCTTTTCTTCAGGTTTTTAAACCCTAATCTACATTTCATTATCACTAAATTACGGTCGCTATCAATGTCTACTCCAGGATAAGCTTTGCAGTCGACGAGTTAATTTCTAAATTTTTGTTTAACCATGGTATGATGTATCTAATACCTTGCACTATCGCCTGGATTTTTCCATGTGTTTGTCATTCTATTATGATTTTTAAACTGGGTGTTGGCAATTACTAAATTATACTTCGTGCAAAACTTTATAAGTCGGTCCCCTTTTTCATTCCTTTCATCCATCATCAGCCCGTATTCATCAACAATATTTTCTTCCTTGCCTTTTCTAATGCTTGTATTCCAATCTCCAACTATTATTAAATTTTCAACTCCTTTTATGTGTTTAATTGCTTCATCAATTTCGTATACACATTCTACCTCATCATCATGAGCGCTTGTAGGCATATAGACATTAACAATCGTTGTCGGTTTAGGTTTTGATTTTATCTTTATTACAATGATTCGATCGCTATGCATTTTGAAATACTCTATTCTCTTCTCTATCCTGTTGTTTATTACGAAACCTACTCCTATATTTCCCTTTATTTGAAGCTGAGTTAATTATTCCAAAACCACCTGACCAAAAGTCGTTTTCCTCTTCCCACTGAGCGTCGCTAATTCCTACTACATCTAAATTTATCGTATCCATTTCCATCTTTAAATTTTCTAACCTCCCAACCTATTTTAGACTTTTAACATTCCATGCTACGACTCGTAGAATTTTATTTTTTAATTTTCTGGTAGTCCCCTTCCTTAGTAGTCCACACCCGGAGATCCGAATGGGGGACTAGTTTACCTCCGGAATATTTTACCAAGGAAGGCGCCTCCATCTTTGTTAAATGAAAATGCAGAGACCTAGATTTTCTTAGAAAATAAAAGCTGTAGTTTTCCATTGCTTTAAACTGCACAGTACTCAGAAGATTGAGTGATGTTGATGTGGCCGTTTAAGTCGTCCTGACCTACGCCCTTTACAACTATTAAAAGAGCTGCTCCCCTCTTTCAGGAATCATTCCTTAGTCTGGCTCTCAACAGATACCTCTCCTATATGATTGCACCTTCGGTCCAGCTACTCTATATCACTGAGCACTCAAGCCCCCTCACCATCGGCAAGGTCTCATGATTCATAGAGGGAGTTTGTTAATTTACTATTATTATTTATTATTCATAATTTAATTAATTAAATGGAAGAAATAACAACAAGAAAAAATGATCAGATTATGAATTTTCTGTTCATTTTGTGGCCTCCAGAAGGAAAAAGTATGAATTATGTCAATATGAACATTTCGTTCAATTTGGTGTCTTGAATCAGTACCCGAAGTTCGGCGAATACATCCCGGAACACTCTGTATAACTAAAAAAAAAGTAAATAATATTTTTTTTGTTATTTATTTTTTAGAAAACAACAAAGTGACGCCTATAACAATTGCCGATAGATGATAATCAACTTTGTAGCGCTTGAAAAATGTTGGGGCTGGCCGGGACTCGAATCAGGGCCTCCTGATAAAAGATTACCCTTCCACTACTAAGATCGACAATAATAACAATTTATTATTATTATTACTATTATTAAGAAATAGTACTTGTAATAAAAAAAAAACTTCTACATTATTAAACATGAATTTTACATAACAACCGGTCTACAATTTATTTGATTTACTTATGACAGCATATGCTGCACCGTATGATACGTAAATGTTTACATAATCAACAGTAGTTCAGTTTCATAAGAAACACATGGTCTATGCTACTCGACAGTCTTTAATTAAACAACTCGTTAAATATAGCTATATTTTTGATACCGTAACAATTGATCAGCTGTCACGATTGTATTATTTTTATAAATAAAAGTATACCTGATTTGAAAATAAAATATGTACTTAACAAGCTACTGTAACCACTTCCAGTTGAGGATTACCGCGTAATTTTCATTTTCCTCTTTCGTCTAACAAATATTTTATTTATTTTTTAAATCCAGTGTAATGTAAGTAGGGTTGAACAAGTTTATGAAATTTTTCTTCAACCGGTTTATTTTCTTTAACTTCACATCGATTTTTTTAAATTGCCTTAGGACATTTCTTCTCGAAGTTGTAGGTAAATTGTTATAACTGATCGTGGGTTTTTGATAAATCTGAAAAAGTGGATATCGTCAGAAGTGTTATATTCTACGGGTATTATAAAAATCTAATCGGTTAAAAGTTTTTGGTTAGGTAATCTACCCCAAAATTACTTCCTTTAGACCAGAGGTTCCCAAACTTATTTTTCTTAATAGACCACTTTCAAAATTTTGCTGGTTCCGGTGGACCCCCTTTAGCTACATTTCTACCATATTTCCAGTCGACGGAAAACGTGAAGATTAGGTTTAACTATGAAAATTTGCGTTACGGCTGAGCTCCACGAACTAATAGCTTCCGAAAAAAAGTGAGAATCGATCGGTTAATTTTTGATCGACTGTGCTGTGAGTGGATGTCTAAAAAGTAAAGTTGGCCGATCAAAAAAAAATGCTTCCATCCGACTTTACATTTTTGACATCTACTCACAGCACAAGAAAGCAATCGAATCTCACTTATTTTATTTAGAAAACTTCCCATTCAGAGTGGTAAAAAGCAAAAGAAAAATAGTATATTTTTTGTGTCGCATTTATTCAAATATGTAATCATTACACTATTAATTATTATTGTTATCATATTGCAATGTAATATAATAAAATTGTCGTAATATAATTAAAATTAAACATTAATAACGTAATAACTTCTACAATGACAATCACAAAATAGTTACAATTTTAATGGGAGGGATGTACTAGATTGATACGCAAACTCAAGCCAACATTTTAGTTCTTCACTATCGAAACCAGATGAATTTTCGTGGACCCCCGCTTACGAATTGTGAACCCCCATTTTTTTGTCACGCCAACGTAGACCCCCGTTGAGTCTCCCGTGGACCCCTGGGGGTCCACCTGGACCACTTTGGGAATCAATGCTTTAAACTGTTAATAAGACAATGAATTTAATGTTATTCTAATTAAATTTTTTTCTGGTTAAATTTTTCAAACATTGAGGTCTGTATGTGTCGGTGCTCACTATGAATTTTTCTTTACCCGTGAATGAAATGGAAAAATATGTATTTATTTATAATAATAAAACCGTTTTTTTTCATGATAAAAACAAATTTGCATTTTCATAAATAAAAAAAGTAGTTCTTAATTTTTCCAACGGAATGTTTGTACAGAAACTGGGAGGGAAAGATGTTTAAACACTACGATTTTATTAAATTTAAAGTAGGCTAATTAGGTTTTAAAAAAGGTTTTGGCTAATTAAAAATACTACGAATAAGAAACAAATTTACAATAAGATGTTTTTATTTTTATTTGCAACAAAACAAAAATTAAAACAAAGACTATTTTAGTAATAAAGACTGAAGAAATAGGGATGTTTGTGTTATCCGTTCTTCTCATATTATTCAATGAAATTAACTATATAATAAAAAAAAGAAAAGAAAAAAGCGTCTCTCTCATTCACATAAATCTGTTTTATTTTTCTTTAATACAGTTTCTTAAAGAATCAAACAAATTTATGAAGTGGACGCATACCTACGTATAGAAAAGAAAACGTGTAAAGTTAAAGAAAAGGAAGGTGTGATTTTCATCACATATTGTACTACGCCTTAGAATAGGCAATAAACACGGCTCTGAAAAGTAACTGAGTGAAGGTCACACTGTCTTGTTAGGCGGCATCGAGTAAAAACAAACAGTGATCAGATAACAAAAACGTGTATCAGTTCTAAAATAATCTACTATTTTTATTTTATTTATTCTTTTTTTGTTGAAAGTTTAGTTTTCTTTATGATACTTAACGAGTTGCTTTATGATTACTTCAGTTATTTTATGATACTAGTCGAATTGTAATTTTGCCAATAAGTTTTAAAGCTTGATTACTCGGTTGTATTTACAATAAAGAATCGACGGTGATCTTGCTTTATTCTTCAGTAATTTTTGTTATGCTAAGTGTAACGTGAAGTAATTAACTTTTTTTACAAAAATCTAAAGAAGTATCTGTTTTTTGATTACTTTTTTATTTAACTTTTTTTTTGTTGAATATGTAAGGAATATAAAAAAATGTTTATGTATCTTTTTGAACTACTATAAAAAAGAAAAATACATATAACTATAAATTGTAAAATTATATAACTGTATCATGTTAACTGCGTAATTAACTCTTTTCTTTTTGAACTTACTAGATTTGGTAGTTTCTTTATTGCACTAACGATTTTCCAATTGTTCACTAATTTTCAAGAAACTGTTATTTCAATCAAGATTATTTTTTAAAATGAAAAAAAACCGGTGTTTGTTTTGACGAGAAAATAAAAAAAAGATTTACAGTAATTAAAAGTCTGCCTATCTATGTGGCGAACTATACTAAGGTTTTCGTGAGGAATTTTCCTTTCCTTTTCGGGTTCTAATCCCGGTCAGACAAGATAGTTTTCATACGCTAAAAAATATATTCATTCCGTATTCAAACGCACAATATATGTGGTGAAATAAAAACAAAAAAATAATATAGTTATTGTAATATCACGAAGACGTACTTTTTATAAATAAAAATATAATTATAACTGTAAAAAGAGAGGTTATAAACAAGATTTTTTCAGTACTTTTCTCTCTGCAGTAGATATTATTTTAAAAGGTTTTTTCATATCGAATACAACTAGATCCCTGCTTTAATAAAATTAGTTTTAAATGCTTTATAATTAACTTTTTCAACGTAGAAAACGAATCTGCCAGTTTTTAAAATTTTAAAAATGACCATTCTTTTTTCACTAAAAGGAAATCTATCTTTTCCTTTTAAGAAATGATCGATATAGCTTTTACTTGGAAATTTATAATACTCGGAAAACTATAGTTTGAAAAAACGCCAAAACCGATTAGGCATACCGAAATAAGTATAGTTAGTTATTAGTCATTTAATATTAATAAAATAATAATAATTAATAAGACATATTTAAAAATTTTCTTTTGAACATTAAACATGATCATAAATTTTGTTGGATAAAAAGTGGCCAAAAAGAGTACTTATCTTTATTTTCCTTCAATTTTGTTGAAAAAAAAATTATTAACATATCGAATTGTAAAGATTATCAAAAAAAAAAGTTAGTGAATTACTAATACCACGCGTGGACTTTGTAAATTTTTTTGAAACTAGGTATTATGATGCTTCAAAGTCAACGGCAAAAATGCAATGGGATTATTACAGAAATCACACTTCGAATTACCAAAATCGTGTAACGATTTTAAATATAATGAACTTTACTGCGGTATTTTTACGTTTAAAAATACTGAATTTTATTAAAATGAACGATTTAAAATTTTCTTTTTTAACCTCCGGAACCACTTATTTTGCTTCAGAGGATGAGGTAAAGGATTTGTAGCGTGTGAAAATGCCATGCCTGACCGGGAATCGAATAAGGGAGCCTCCAGATGAAAGGACGAGACGCTACCGCTCGCGCCACGGAGGCCGGCTATTAAAATAAATTACTAAATCAATACGCAATGCAAAAATTACAATTTATTATATTATTAAAGAATTAAATGTAGTAAAATTAAAATCAGATTAATTCATATTAAACCCGAATATTAATCGTTAAAATATGAAATTTTATACAAACGCAAATTTCTTTTTGAAACAAAGATCCTTTCCTTTCCATTTTGTTGATTAAAAAAAATATAAGAAGTGCTAAATATATTCTGTTTTATCTAGTAACTTTTGAACGTTATGAGCCAGAAACTTGAAACGCCGATCAAAATATTAAAGACGACATGCTCTTAAAAAGTGATGCTGATGGATAACCGTAAATTTAACTTTCCTGAACGCATAGTATGAAGTTTAGGTTACGACATGAAAAAGGGTAATGCTGCTGAAACGAAGGAAACTAACTTTTATAGTTTAATAACGCTAAAGTAGTAGAATATTAACATAAGACCACCTTCGTTTTATTCGACGAGTAAAATTTTCGAAAAAAATAAATGTATTGATAAATTACGCAATTTTGATTCCATTACGAAAGGTTTTCTTTAAAAAAACCACAAAACAAAAAATACGCCATATTTTGCACAGCTAAAACTGGTAAAAAAAATTCCAAAGTACGTAACAACTAATCCTTTCTCACTTCTCCAAACTTTTTTTTTTTAGACTGGTGTTTCTACGGATATCGGCTTTTTTTCGATTAAGAGTTGTTCCATTAACGAATGATGTAAGGAAATATACTATCCGCTATATTTGTTTTATAAAGAAATAAAACAAATATTTATAATAATTATATTAACACAATTAAAACGTGAACGGCTAATAGTTTTGAAATATGAAAATGAAATTGATATCTCTCTGCAGTTCGGGTAATTTTGATTTGAATGCAATTCAAACTTGTAATGACAAGGTTAATATCGTTAACCTTGTCTTTAATATCATGACAAGGATAACGATATCCAGTATAACGACAATGATGTCGTTTACGATATCCAGTCCAAGGTTAACGACTGTTAAGGATATCAGTCATTAACAGCAGTTGTGTGCCAACGGAAAAAATTACTTTTTTTAAAGAACGGAAAAATATGATAATTTAAAAATTATGATTTTGATTGTAGTTTAATTTATATAAATAATGTCGATTTGGTTTTCTAGATAATAAATGTCTGATTTAGTTTGTAGGTAGTTGGCTTTTTAGCAAATTTTTTTTTTAATGTTGTTATTTACTGTTAAAATGTTTACGCACAATTCTGATTGATTATTACTAAAATACTCATACATAAACACTTTTTCAATAACATTTAGAATATACATATATACACACACGCGCGCACGATTGATTTTTCTATCATAATTTTTAGTTCAAAACGAAACTGAACAGACATGTGAGCTGGCTTGCGGTTAATCTCCTGGACCTCCTGGACGCTGGTTAAGAGCGAGGACATTTGACGCCTAAAGCGACTGCATGTATTAGATTTTAAGTTCTCCGAGATTTGAGGTGAATCACGTACCCTAGGGTTTGTGCTTAGGTCAGAATTCTTCGTTCTTTCCAAATTTGTTTCACAATTTCACTGTTTTTATGCTTTTTATGTTTTGAACTTTATTAATGTTTCTTGGACACATGTTTATACGTGTAAATACTTATTGATACGTTTATTATATATTTATGTATACGGTATAAGATATGTATACATGTGCATACATATACATTTTTTAAGGGATTTCAATGGAGACCCTTCACTGCATATCATTTTCTATATTCAAATTTACTTATGGTTCCCGTAAATTGGAACCGATAGTTAATTAAACTTTACCCCAAAAGAAGGAAAAAAAATTTAGTTCACGTTTATCTCTTTCACTTCCCTCAACATTTGTTTTGTTTTTATAATCTCTTAGAAAGCATCTAAAAGAATAAAAATTTAACAATAACGGAAAAAAACTTTAAATCGTATAACGGTTTTCCAGTATTTAACTTTTAAGTTTCTGATAAATTTTAAGATAAAAATCTAATGAAAAATCGTGTACATTATTAATTAAGGATTCTTTACTAACGGGTTTTTGAGTTTAACAATTCATTTTTATCTAACGCAAAATAAATAAATACATAAAATTTTTACTACTCTTTTTTTATTTTTGGAACGGGGGACGGATTCTGAAGAAGTTACGGTAGGATTTTAATACATCTTGATAAAATATGGATTGGCCGTAAATAAAGTAAATTCGGGAATCAGACATTTGATTTATTTCATGCCGATGAATAAGTCTGCGTTGAACGATTTAAAGATCATCTATAAACTTTTGTGTCATTCGTGATTACGAAAATTCATTGACGAGAAATTTTCAGTTCGTATCCTAAGTGAAGCTATCCTGATCTTTGATTAATTATGGACGCTCTGAGCATCTTCTATCAAGAAGGGCCATGAAGGGTTTCTTTAGGTGTGTTTTATAATTCGGTTTCATGTGAGTGCATCTTTCTCAAGCCTAAATCTTTCTCTGGGTCTTCCTCTCCACCTGTGGCTTTTGGTTTGGCGCCAATTAGATCCTTTTCAAGGACGTTGGAACCTAAAACATTATTGTGGTTTTAGTTTATGTGCGGTCGGCTTTACCCAATAACTATTCCGCGGCTATGTATCATATCCTATTATCTGTGTTAAGTAACCAAATCTTAAACGAAGTGCTCTCGCGAAAGCCAGAACTCTTAAACTTTCTAAAACGGCAGTATATCTACAAATAATTCAAGGCTGAGATGCTGTTAAAGCTAAGCGGTATGATTTTATTTTATCGAATTTCCAATAAAAATCTAAATTGTTTATGTTTATTCATTAAGACTGTTGAACTGACACTGTCATCCACACTTATGGGGATTAATGTAAACTGAATGAATAATAAAAAAAAAGAAAAAGTATACTGTATCGTATTAAATGAGTCTATAGAGAATTACAAAGGATGAAGTAAAAATAAGTTGGGTTGGAAAGCTTATGGAAAATTAAAGAGAAAATTATTATTAAGGAAGGTACCTAACGAAAATAAAATTTCAACAACTGCAAAGCACCTGTGATTATTAACATATCAGAAACTTAGCCGATGACTAAAGGAATAGTAGTGAAAATATAGAAGGGTCAGCGAGCTATAGAAGTCAATTTAAAATTATAAAAGAAACAAAATAAGATAAGAAATAATTGGAAAAGATCTGAAACGGAATAAGATATATATGAGAATTGGGCGTCTGCGGGGAGGTTCAGTCAAATGAACATGTTTGACTGCCCGCTCTTGAGGGGACCAGAGACCGGGCCACCCGGAAACTTAGAGGTCAAGAGGAAAATTGGCCACTCACAAGCGGCGAGTCAATGTGACGAGAGCCGCATTGTCGGACTGTGTGGGAGTTCCTTGATGCGGTTGCTTTGTTCAATCGATATCAGTAGTTTACGTAAGGGAAAGATTCCTACCGCACTTCTGTGGGAAGCCAACCTAGAGATATATGGCTGACCACCGCCAATTAAGGTCCAAGCGCTTTAATATGGTGGACAGATAGTTGTTGACATTCATTAATCTAGGTGTGGCAGCGAATTGCTGTTTACACGAAATAAATTTCAATTTATGGATGTCATATATATTTTTAGTACTTGACGGGGTGCGCCTACCCATTTTAGTAAATATATAACAAGTGAGCGGTTGGACTCGTAAGCTGGTGGTGTGTGGCACCGCGCTCAGTTCGCTTACGCTGTTAGGTAAACTCTAGGAGCTATTTAGAACACTGGTCGCTAAACTGTTTCGAGGCTCAGTAGAGACTCTTTGATTAAACAAATGAGTAGGTCGATAAAGAAAGATTTTATTATTATTTAATCAAAATACTAAAAAAATGTTCTAGATTTATTTAAAAAGTTTGAATTATATGCTGAGCGGTTGATAACAATAAGTTTGATAATACTAGTTCCAGATCCAGGACGAACTTCCTGCGCATCGGGACTTATTCGCTACTTTTGAAGAACAATTAGAAAACGTTTCATGACGTCAGTCTGTTTACTCAGGATATGATTTGTAATAATATAACTGTAATAACATCTCCCGCATCATATAGATAAAGATACGTTGAAATCATTTTACTTTCGATAAACTTACAGATCATCATCGAAGACCTCCATGAATGTTTTGATAAACGACTTCCTAAATGTGTAATATTTCGTAATCATAAATAAATCTTATGAAAAGGTTTTTTTTAATGTTCAACGATCTTGTAGTTTTTTGTTTTTATTTATTATTATTATTATTATTATTATTATTATTATTATTATTATTACTACTACTACTACTATTAACTCGCATACAAATATCATCCTGTGTTTCCATCGTTCATAATTTTTGTAGTTACGACAGCTTTGGGCATAATGTCTTGACAACAATAGAGTATAGAAAAAAAATTTATGATGTATTCTAGAGGATGTTTGTATAAAGGTCATGAACAATAATAATAGAAGACAATAAAAGCACCTAGACTAAACAAATGAGTAGGCCAACAAAGAAAGCTGATTCTTTTTTTTCTTTCTTTTTTTGTTTTTTATTACAGCATCTTCAAAATGCTAGGCTTGTCTGAGATATATTAATAATAGGATCGCGTAGAATTAATTAAAATATTATAAATAATTAAGTTTTAAACATTATTTAATTCATTTCCATACGGTATAACAATTTAATTTTTTTTCATATTTTAGACATTTTGCCTAACAATTTTATTAAAATGAAAAAAAAAAGTCTACTTAGATTAATATGGTTATGTATAATAACTGTTTCTTTCTGATTGCTGATATTTATTGTAATCATAAACTGATGAAAGAAATGTACTTATAAGTTCAATAATAATTAATATTAAGAAGACAAAAATATGATTAATTAGAATATTTCAGAGAAAAATATGTACCGATTAAAAATATATGCGATTACAAGATGAATTTCCAAACTGTATTTTAAATTATTTCTAAACTTTTGATTACCCGCTCTACATAAGTTTTTATCTATAAATTTAAGAAAGGGATTTTATTGAAGAGTGGCGGATGGTTTCATTCTCGTGCGGGTTGGGAGATGGAGGCCTACCCGAAACAGATAAATTTTAAAGTAAACGATAACTTGATACCGTCCTCGGCCGTCAATCTGAACAGCCGATCTGTTGATGTAAGTTACAAATGCACTCATACAAGAACAAGATACACAGGACGCAAAGAAACTACGAGTACCGAACTTAGAAAACTACATTAGGTACTTGGAGACTTCCGGAATATCTACGAATTCATTCAGGAAGTTAATTTGCTGACAATACTTAAAAAAATGTTTTCCCAATTTTTGATCGGTCCCGGATTCAAACCCGGGACCTCCGGATGAAAGGCCGAGATGCTACCACTCGTGCCACGGAGGGGAGTATTATATAGATTTTTGTCTCCCGGAACTAGACCCCCAAGCAAGCATGAACACGGTTCCGAAAGGTGCCTTTACCTGTAGTCGCAAGACGAGGGAAACGCCAGGCCCGTATATGCCGTTCCGGCTTCCATCACCCGGTAACCGGGACTCGGTCCTTTGTGCTTGCCACTCTCGGGGTCATCCCCGCAAGGACGGCCCCCTCAGGACTCAGTATCTTAGCTGAGGGGTTCGAGAGTCCCCGCATTTCATCACCACCACACGTGCAAGCACGGGCGAACGGCAGCTCCGTACGGTGCTGTCCCTCACGTCCTCGTCCCCCTGGCTTCTCGATATTTCATTTTCCCGATATAAACAGTTTTATCGTTACAGTGTCGAAGTATCATCGTTCCAACGATGGTCCCCACCTCGAGATTCCCAGTTACGGCAGTACAGTTGCGGCGTTCCTGGTCCCACCGCGGGCACCGACTTCATTAAAATTGTTTAATTTGTGTCGACTGGCACCGACTTCAAAAATAATAAGTAATAATAATAATTCAAAAATAATTATTTGTTGTATATACTTTTACATTAGCTAATAAATAAAAATATAATTATTTGTAACTTTTTAGTACTATTATTTTTTGAAGTCTGTTTTTATTTTCATTTTTTATAAATTATTTTATAAAACCGTCTTTTTTGTACTGCGCGAACGGTCAGCAGCTAAAGGGTGTCGAGGCATTCGGGTTTTTTGTGGTATTTTTATTTTTAATATAGAGAACTGGTAGAAAACCTTGGGTTTCAGACGATGTATTGCAGCTGATGGATGAACGTAGAAAATATAAGAATGCTAATGATGAAGAAAGTAAAAGGAACTATCGGCAATTAAGAAATGCTATAAATAGGAAGTGCAAACTGGCGAAAGAAGAGTGGATTAAAGAAAAGTGTTCAGAAGTGGAAAGAGAAATGAACATTGGTAAAATAGACGGAGCATACAGGAAAGTTAAGGAATATTTTGGGGTACATAAATTAAAATCTAATAATGTGTTAAACAAAGATGGTACACCAATATATAATACGAAAGGTAAAGTCGATAGATGGGTGGAATATATTGAAGAGTTATACGGAGGAAATGAATTAGAAAATGGTGTTATAGAGGAAGAAGAGGAAGTTGAGGAGGATGAAATGGGAGAAACAATACTGAGATCTGAATTTAAGAGAGCATTAAAAGATTTAAATGGCAGAAAGGCTCCTGGAATAGACGGAATACCTGTAGAATTACTGCGCAGTGCAGGTGAGGAAGCGATTGATAGATTATACAAACTGGTGTGTAATATTTATGAAAAAGGGGAATTTCCGTCAGACTTCAAAAAAAGTGTTATAGTTATGATACCAAAGAAAGCAGGGGCAGATAAATGTGAAGAATACAGAACAATTAGTTTAACTAGTCATCCATCAAAAATCTTAACTAGAATTATATACAGAAGAATTGAGAGGAGAGTGGAAGAAGTGTTAGGAGAAGACCAATTTGGTTTCAGGAAAAGTATAGGGACAAGGGAAGCAATTTTAGGCCTCAGATTAATAGTAGAAGGAAGATTAAAGAAAAACAAACCGACATACTTGGCGTTTATAGACCTAGAAAAGGCATTCGATAACGTAGACTGGAATAAAATGTTCAGCATTTAAAAAAAATTAGGGTTCAAATACAGAGATAGAAGAACAATTGCTAACATGTACAGGAACCAAACAGCAACAGTAACAATTGAAGAACATAAGAAAGAAGCCGTAATAAGAAAGGGAGTCCGACAAGGATGTTCCCTATCTCCATTACTTTTTAATCTTTACATGGAACTAGCAGTTAATGATGTTAAAGAACAATTTAGATTCGGAGTAACAGTACAATGTGAAAAGATAAAGATGCTACGATTTGCTGATGATATAGTAATTCTAGCCGAGAGTAAAAAGGATTTAGAAGAAACAATGAACGGCATAGATGAAGTCCTACGCAAGAACTATCGCATGAAAATAAACAAGAACAAAACAAAAGTAATGAAATGTAGTAGAAATAACGAAGATGGACCGCTGAATGTGAAAATAGGAGGAGAAAAGATTATGGAGGTAGAAGAATTTTGTTATTTGGGAAGTAGAATTACTAAAGATGAAGCAGGAGCGATATAAAATGCCAAATAGCACAAGCTAAACGAGCCTTCAATAAGAAATATAATTTGTTTACATCAAAAATTAATTTAAATGTCAGGAAAAGATTTTTGAAAGTGTATGTTTGGAGTGTCGCTTTATATGGAAGTGAAACTTGGACGATCGGAGTATCAGAGAAGAAAAGATTAGAAGCTTTTGAAATGTGGTGCTATAGGAGAATATTAAAAATCAGATGGGTGGATAAAGTGACAAATGAAGAGGTATTGCGGCAAATAGATGAAGAAAGAAGCATTTGGAAAAATATAGTTAAAAGAAGAGACAGACTTATAGGCCACATATTAAAGCAACCTGGAATAGTCGGTTTAATATTGGAGGGACAGGTAGAAGGGAAAATTGTGCAGGCAGGCAATGTTTGGAATATGTAAAACAAATTGTTAGGGATGTAGGGTGTAGAGGGTATACTGAAATGAAACGACTAGCACTAGATAGGGAATCTTGGAGAGCTGCATCAAACCAGTCAAATGACTGAAGACAAACAAACAGTGGTATTTTTAAGATTATTATCGGATTTGTTTAAAATTTATACGGAACCGTTCCGAAAGTTAACTCTTCCGATTAAAAAACCAAAAAAAAAAATATGATCAAAATCAGTTTACTAATGTCGGAGATATTGCGTAACATTCATTAAAAAAAAATTTCGATTTATTAACCTACTTTTTGGAAGTCGGTTAAAAATAAAGAAATACAGTAGCTGTATTTAAGAGTATACCTGTAGTAACCGGAGAGAAAATAATTAAATATTTTTGGATAATTTTTTTACAGGTTTTACATGGGTATAATAGATTAGTGTTATGTTAAAATGTAATCAGTGGGTACTTTTTTAGATTCTTAATTTTGTTTTATTTATTAAAAATTCAATAATAAAATAATATTGCACAGTTTGAACCCCCCCCGCCCAAAAAAAAAAACAAACTGGACGAACAATTACGCTACTTGCAACGTTCTTGTACTACTATTACGAAACGAGTTAGCTTTCTAATTGATGAACAGAAAAAAACACGACTAACAGAACTAGTAATTACTAATAAACTTAGGTTTTACATTTAATTCAGTGAAGCGTAGGAGGCTATTTTTTTAATATTATGATAGCGAAATTTATAAAAATAAATTCATAAAGTAAGATGTGAGAGGAACAATTTTATTTTTTATTAAAAGTAAAATGCAAAGAGAAACCGAACATTTTTTTTTTTCACTCTACCTCATTGTTCCTGAAAGAAGTTTCAGAGATCCTGATACCCCGCTCTTATTAAAATACGATGAGAAGTCTGTATAACACCGCAAATATGACCAAGCGAATAAACTTATATAATTTCAACATTTTCAGTATTATTTTGAAAAAAATGATAATAATGAAAAAACTTTTCCTTCTCTCCATATTTCCTGTTGAGGAAAATTGTGGTATCGAGTAAGGTTGGCTTATTTCTATAATTTCTTGGTCCTTGAATTTCTAAGGACTTTTGGAGTAGTTTCGGTCCTTGTAACTTTTTAGTTAATGATTTTTTTCGTAGCTCATCGTTTTAAATGCGTTTCGTTATATAAACGTAGAATTTTATTTCGTTTAATTTAGATTATTTTAGTTTTCCAGAACAATTAATGTATTAAACATAAAGTTTATTATTTAAACGTGAATTTGCATTTATTATTCTTCATAAACTTAAAAACATGAGAGAATATTAGTTTTTCTAAGATCTTTTAACTGTAGAATAATTAAGAATTGTCAACCGCTAATAAAACTTTTTTTACCGTTGTGAAATGTGTTCGTAAAAAAATGTAGTAAAACTACTGGCCTAGATGCTAAGTGTGCTGCACTGAATATAACCTATTTCCTCGTCCTCATTCTAAACTGAATTCCTTTTTAATTATCTTTTCTTCAACATTTTTTTAATTACTGTAAAATTCTTGTATACGACCGACCGTAATTAATTTTTTTATTTTATTTCGAAAAGAAAAAATATTCTTGTTATTTGTTAATTTGTATAACGATGGTTAATATATTTTTTTTTTAATTCTCAAGAATATTAATTATCTATATTAAATAACTTTGTCGTCGAGTTTGAAATTTAATATTTAATAATCGGTTTTATAATGACGGCAGCGAATGAAGGTTAGCTGCTTAATTTCATTATTAAATATTTTTTCAAAAAACTAATAAAAGTACCTGTTATGATTTTATTTTTTTACTTAACTCTACTTCAAACCTGCCTGAAAAACAAATAAAAAAAAAATTGAAAATATACCTTATCAACTGCCAAATAACTAATCTTTTCTTATTAATCTTGCGAAAATTGACTTTTTTTGATCAATGGTTTTCCAGTTATCAGCCACTTTTCAAATAATAGTTATTAGTCCCTTGTACAAAGTAAACAAAGCATTGTGATCGCAAAAAATTCAGGTTTTCAGATTTCAACGGAAATATTCATTTTGACCGTCCCAACTCCGTAGGGGAAGACCGCCTTGTGACGCTTCCAATCGCCATCCCCCTCACACCGTTCTTAGCACTGATGGGCTTTAACGGAACACCCATTCTGACTATCCCTGAATCCATTTTGACTAATTTCGGCGTGACGTCTGTACGTACGTACGTATGTTCGTATCTCGCATAATTCAAAGAACGATTAGCTGTATGTAGGATGTTAAAATTTTGGATTTAGGTCTGTTGTAACATCTAGTTGTCCACCTTCCCCTTCTGATTGCAATTGACTGGACCAAAAGTGTTCAAAAATATCCAAAATCTAAAAAATTTGGATTTTGGAGTTTTTCATAACTGCAGTAATAAGCCCTCATTGAAAGCTTTTCAAAAATGTATCATAAGTGGTACTTATTTAAATTAAAATAAAATGTTAATTAATGAAATATTTGGATCTTCAAGGCACATTAGTTCGAATCCGACTATCTTCTTTTTCTAACTTTTTTTAATTTAAATATATTGATTATTAATTATTAACCTCTGATTGTAAAGAATTTTTTACAATAAATAATAATTCAATAATAACAATAAAAAAAAGAAAAAATATCGGAAGTTATTAATGAATTAAAAAATTATGTACTTTTCATTCTTAAAAAAATGTGTTATGTGTAATTTTATAGGCATACAAGAAAGGTATCCACATCAGATTTTTTTACTCTTAGAAACGATTTTTTATAAAAACGAATATAAATATATAAAAATTATTATTTTCGGAAACCCGTAGATGATATGCGAATAGTAATGAAAATAATCATTATTGTATTGTAAATAAACAAGCGATTATATATTTCGCGTTGGAGCAGGCGATATAGAGTAACTTAAATAAGAGAATAATTAGCCGACATAGTAATATGCGCGGCAATTCATAAAGGAAATTTTTCTTGCAGTATACAGTATAATTAACTTGGTCGACTATATATTGTCGTTCAGTACGTATTATTATTGATATGTTACTACTAGCTGGATAGAAATTTCCCGATCTCCTGAGGAATTGTGAACAGGATGAAGGCGCTGACTGGAAAGGACATTGCACTTTGTTCCTGCTGGGATTATTTATCTGGTATTGTGGTTCCGCTACGGATAGATAATCATTTCTCGCTCCCTCCTTTTCCTCCGGATATCTTGTCTCTTTTTCCCCCGTTATAGGCCGTTTGGATCTCTGCTAGGTCCTTCACGTTGAGCATAACAGGACCTACGGAGCCCCAGTGCCTCCCTTGATGTTATCCGGTCGAGAGATGATTTTACAGCGACTGAGGGCTCTGTTTACTGACCGGTGATCGCACAGTAATTCTAATGACTGGAATGAATTTTGAATTAATTCAGCGTAAAATTCCTATAATTTTTTTAAAAAATACAAATATTTTTGGTAATTTTTAAATCGTCTTCGTGACAGATTTGTGTCTCATATCAGATTTCCTATAATCATTTAATTCTGAAATCTTTTCTGCATATATCTTTTAATCGTTCAATATCTCCAAAATCTTTCACTCAACTGGTAATTTTTACGATTTGAGGAAAAGAAATGATTCGTATTTTTATTTACATTTACATAATCTTGAATATGAATTATTATATGCAGTAATGTTTGTGTATGTGTATATAAATAAATATATATATATATATGTATATTGATGTGATGAAAGAATCGAGGTAAGGATTTCTTACTTTTACCTTTGTTACGTTTTCTTTTGAAATAATACAAGGCACGGAATGGAATACAAATAGGGAGATATCTATAAAGAGTGCAGACACCGCATCACACAACATATATCACGAAGACAGAACTTGTTTTATTGACATAATACGCAATAAATGACTGGGAAAAAATCGTTTTAACGACAGGAAGAAGAAACGAACAAGGTCATTGCGGTTACTTGTTAGCGAGGGGCGATAGTATCCTTTATCCATTCATATTATTTTTATTGTTATTTTTTTCTTTTTTAAGAATGTTTCGTCTCATTTGAATATATCTTGGGCCTTATTTGTATTGTTATGACCACCAATTTGTTCTAAACTTTTGTTTTATTTTTATTTTCATTTATTTTTTTTACAAAAAAAAAGACCAGAGAAAAAATATAAATAAAAACCGAAAAAAACACCAAGCGTTTTCTATTAATGCTCTTTTGTATGTTGAAAACAATATCTATTATTTTATCATAATGTAATGTAGGTACAGTAAATACTAGTATGTTTTTTTGTGTAATACGTTCGTAAATATATTGAAACTCTTATAACGTAAATTATAACTCTAGAGTGTAAAATATTTTATTTGAGGAAATATAACAAACTATTACTGGTGTGTCTTTAGTAAATGCAAATGTGTATTGAATCAGCATCGCATAATTTGTATTTGTTAGTGTTGCTCCTTCTCGTTATCATAAGTAAATCGTAAACAGATGAAAAATCTTTAATCGGTTAGAATTTTTGTTATGCACGTTTATAACAACCGATTAAAAATTATAGAAATTAAATATGGAGTAAATATTATATGATATTCTTTTAAGTGTGACTAAATAAATCTGTGACAAAATATTGATAACAATAGCTGCGACTGTGGTTTACTAATGTGTAGAGAACGGATTATATGCAGCATAAAAAGCTTGAAATATGCATGAAAAGTGTCAAAATATGTATTTTTAAATAATAAAAAAATAGTAGTTTTTATTTTTTTTATTTCAAAATCAGCATACAATTAGTAAGTAGTTGAATAATTTATCGATAAATTCGATAATTAACAATTATTTAACATTTTGTTACTTTTAAACATAAACAATCAGAGGATTCTGTTCTGCGGCTGCTAAGTGCGCTCTAAGAGCCGTACAGCTAATAGGTTTGGCCAGCAACAACGTAAGATTTTATTTATTAACAAGGCCTCCTACCGAAAAATATTGCAAATATAGCAAAAATATGCATCATCACTAGATTTTAAGGAAAATATGCAATAACCGGTGAGAATTGGCTTATTATGCAAATGCATATAATCCGGTCTCTACTGATGTGTATACACGACGTAAATTTTATTATGCCGTAAATGAAGACAGTGTCGCTGCTTGCTTAGTTCTGAGGTATGCCATCGGCTGCTCCGAGAAACGCGAACTGGCAACTACGCATCCAAATGCCGGAATCATTTTATAATATTTTCAGTTATATTCTCTCTCTTTTTTTTTAAACAATGGGTGAAGCGAATAAAAATGTATTTGATGCTAATAAATACTAAGCTACTTTTAAGTAACGGCTAGGTTTTTGTGTGAATAAAAACTAGTTAAAACTAAGCTCAGTATCAACTTGGTTTTTCCAGATTTCTAGTAATTACTTTTAAAAAAATGATAAAAAACAACTTATTTGATTTTAAATAACGACAAGATTTTTTTTTAAGGTTCACAGAGGCACGCTTGTTTTATTATTAATACCGGCCGTGGCGATGTTCTCGATATACGTAACAGGAAAGTGTACGGCGAACGAAGGAGATAAGAAATAGTTACTGTGTTTTGAAAATGGGAACACCGATTTTTAATTGCCAAAAAAAATTAAACATGTGGTATTCTTTTATCCAGACGGTTAACAAACGTCCCGGTACTTTACTGAACATCGGATTTTCATTATATTTAATGTGGATTTTCTTCTTTTCGGGAAATTTCATATTATTTAACTTTTAATTACATAGTTTTTAACGGTTTATCGGCTTACAAATCCCTGATTATTTTCCAGGCTTATTTCTTTGACGATATCACTTCCGGCAACTTACATATTTCAGGTACTATTTTATTTTTCCAAAGGATCAAGTGAATAAAAATTAGTAACTAATGTGAAGTTGTTATTAACCTAGTTTTAGTATTAGTATCTGCAAAAATCTGTTGAATAAACAATTACTAAACCTGCAAATAACAACTAAACGAATTTACTACCGGCTGGAAAAATCTTAGTATTACTAACGTTAGTTAGTGCTAACTTGTATCGCACATATCCTTGCAAATGAACATGTTTTAACACGTTTGTTTTGTCTGGAGTGTAACTGATGTATTTGCCTATTCTAATATAAATGTAAATTTTTCGTTAGATATACGTGCACCAAAAATGTTGATAAGCAGCGATGAAGATGAATCAGGAAAAGTAATCGACAAGAGACCTGTTCGTTAGATTGTCGGCTGAAATTTCATTTATTTTAGTCAAGTCAAAATTAAGTTCTGTATTGGCCGGAAAAAGGCTTGGGAAGCTACAATTCAGGAGTATTCACAAACGTCACCAACAATGGTTAGGGTCAGTCGGTTGTCTAAGCTACTGAACAACATGAAGACAGCCATTAAAAAAACTGATTTCAAAGAAACAGGAAATAAACAGGTAAAATAAAAGCGAGAGAAAGATTTTCTTGAAATAATGAATGAAAAGAAAAATTATATATTTGCCAAAGTTCGTGGTAGTTTAGCAGTAGGCACGAAGGAAGATAACTTATCTATTACGACAGAGACAGACATTGACGACGTTCATAGAGAACTCCTTAGACGAGAGAAAAGAACAAACCTCCCAAAGAAAATTATTAATGCCAAAAAAGTGCTCCAAAATTATGAAGACGATGAAACTAAAGAATTATCTACATCCCGAAGTCTATTACAACAAATAGAGCTGAGTAAAATGCAACTAGAAAGGGAGAAATTAACGATGGAAAAAATGAAAATCACTCCCGTTATTTGCGATCGGTCAAATCAAACTAATGAAGAGTTGGGAGATTTTTAAATTTTTTTTCCTCTTTAGTTAAAATAAAATACATTTTTTAAACGTTTTTCCTTTCTCAAAAAAAATAAGTAAAATAGAAAAATATTTAACCCGTTGGTCTACACGCGGATGCGGGTACACGTACGTGCATGCGGGTGCAGGTACAGTATACGTGCGGGTGCACGTACACTGTAAAGTACATTCAGTACACTGTACTTACACGTATATACGTTGTAAGCTTCTACGCACACACAAAAAAGCGGTTACTTAGATATTATTATTAGCATGTTATTTTGAATTTTTTTTAAATTTATTTTAATGTTGGTATTAAATTTTTAGGGAAGGAAATGAACATCAATGAAAAGTATGAGTTTACAAAATACAAAAAATACAATGTTTGAAAAATAAGTTAATATGCATTTAGTAAAACCTCGTGACACTTGGTGACGCTTTTATTCGCCTCGAATTAGGTCTGACATCCGTCAGACCTAAGTCTGTCGACAGATATACTAAAGAGTATTATTACATTATTAAGTGGTTAATGTAATAACCAATTTTATGTAACAACTAAAGATATTATTAGTTTTATAATACTTATAATAGTAGTACAATTATAAAAATTAATTTTACAAAATTAGACTAAATATTTAAAAACTAATGAACAAATTATTTCTTTAATAATTGTAATGTATTAGATTTAGTAACTAAAATTATATTCAAGAAACAAAACTATACTTAATTACAACAACGAATTACACAATTAATATCTTGTTGCAACAATTACATAAAGAAAATAAATAACTAAGCTTTAACCATTCAACAATACATTATTTATTGATTTACAATAATTATCAACATTAAAATAATGACTATAATCATGTTATAATTGTCTGGACTGCCAGTATAAATCCAACATGAATCCTGTTAGTACCTATTACGTTATAATTAATGCCCACTCAATGAGAAGTTTTTTTAAATAATTTTTTTTTATTTTTACATTATTGAGGTGATTCGGTAAAGAATTAAGTAATGCAGGAACAACGTACTTCTTTAATCGTTTACCGTAAGTATTATTATATCTATCTGTGATAAAGCTCATTGCTCTCAAATTGTATCCACTTTCTACATTTACCCTGTATTCACTGTTGTAAAAGTTCTTAAAAATAATTAAGAATTTAAATAGACCTCTAACTGACAGAAACCTTGTAAGATTATTTAAATTAGTGTCATAATTGTTATCAGAATCATAAAGAGCAATATCTTTGAGGACCCTATTTTGTATTAAATTTATTTTATTTATGAGATAGTCTGCGGCTGATCCCCATGTTGTCAAGCCGTATCGAATAACAGATTCAAACAAGGATGAATAGAGTAAGCGTTTACAGTGAATTGGTAATAGGGGTGAGATGTGGTGGAATTTCATAGCAACCACTCTTAAATTTTTACATATATGTTTTATATGGTGATCCCATCTAAAAAAAGAGTCAAAATGTACACCCAAATATTTGTATTTGTCAGCATTCTGGAGATGTTCACAATTACAATTTATGTGGTAATTTTTTATACAGTCACATGTATGACAAATAATTTTTATTGGTCTTTGGGATTGAAGATAAGGAGATCTTACATGTAAAACAGTAGTTTTTTTAGCGTTAATAATTAGGCCTTTGTCATGAAGCCACTTTAATAGATTATTAAAATCTTCTTGCATTAAAAACTCTGCTTCTTCCAATCGCTTATGTCCAAATGCTAACGTTACATCTCATAGTAATAATCCAGGCCTCGTTGGGATGCCACTCATGTAAATGCCTCGGTAGACATTTACATCAGTGTTTTATACTCAGCTTTTGCCTTCGCTGCTGGCCTCATCCAAACATCTTGAATGTCCTACATCGTTGCCCTCTGAACTAGCTAACCGAGTTCGCGGAAGCACGAACCCCGCGCCTAGTTCTACATTTAATACAGCCAATTCGTGTGTAAATGTCTCAAATTCGAGGCAAATGAATAATAGCATACCTTTAATGTTATTTGCAACAATGAAATTTATTCCTAGTTCCCTTAGTGAACTCGACTTCAGTTCATACCCCTGACTTGGTTTTCATTTTGGACTCCGGTATGGTCTACCAGAGAGAGACGGACAGACCTCTACTCCCATTCAGCTCCATCGCAGAGTCCTGCTTGACATTTACTTTCACTTACTACCATCGTCTAGATGCCGCTGCACCTCACGGCTGCACGGTTACCCAACCCTCGACAGTGCAGTCGTCGTTTCACCGACAGCTAACATTAACAATAATCACCATTATGTTTACTAACTAACCGTGGCTCTATGCCAACACGCCTACCTCCGGCCAATCAACTGCCCAGACGGTCCCTAGCCACCCGGGATGCTACTCTACTTCAGTCGTTTAGCTCAGGGTGACAAAACGGAGGAAGCCAGCCAAGATAGTCCATTCTCTGCGAGTCTTCCAGTTGACTTGCAGATCAAGAAAGGGATTCACTCTCTCGAGCTCCCTAACAACTCTGGTACGTTCAGTCTCGTACGGGGGACAAACATAAAGGACATGGTCCGCAGTGTCATCGATCCTACAGTCCGGGCACAAGCCCGAATCAGCCGATCCAAACCTAACCAAACTATTCTTGAATACATCATGTCCTGAATGGAATTGAGTTGTGTACCGATCGGGGGAAACCCACCTAATTACTCGCAGCTTCCTAAAGTTTGGAAATATACGATGCGTGTATCGACCAGTAGAAGAATCGTTCCATCTAACTTGCCAAAAGTAAAAACCTTGGTCTCCGATTTCTCGCATACGCCCAGGAGTAAGAAGCCCTCCATTCTTAGAAACATACCGCGTGCTACGTTCCGTAGCTAAAACGTCAATTGGTTTTATGTCGGCGATCACAGAGACTGCCTCTCTTGAGACAGTTCTGCATCCGACTACAGCTAACAATAGAAGAGACTGGGCTCACAATAAAATGTCCCTATAACATTGGAATTGTAAACAATGAGCCCAGACGGGCGCAGCGTACAACATTATGGCTAGAAGGACACCGAAGTCCTGTGCAATCACACCCTGAAAACCCGGGTAGCCTAGAAATCTTGAAAAAGTTTCCATTTTTTCCTGGACAGTAGAGCATCTCCTTGAGATTCAAGTAAAACCTTTTCTGCTAGAAAATCTACATTTTTATTTTCATACGTTAACTGCTCCTTACGTATACTAATGTTTATGGCTTTTCATGGTAGTAATTTTTTCTCTCACGAAGTGGCATAAACATCGTCATGGCTACGACTAACTTAAGATTAGTCTTCTCTTCTTCAGACTTATGGTAGTTATTACTACGATATGCGACAATTACTAGCCTTTATTCAACAAAATTTATTAGTAGTTATTAAGTCTCGGGGAAAATTTAGTAAGTTCTATGCTTAGTTAGTAGTTGCACCTTTATTCATTTAAAACTTAGTAGTTACTTAAAAACGGTTTAGTAATAGTAACTAATAACTTTTATTCACTTTACCCATTAATTTTACAAACAAATCCCTATTTGCCTTTCGGCAACTACCAACTACAACTTCAAAGACGAAGTCTTTGAAGACGTCATTTTCAAATAATTGTAAAATCCACTCACGACGCTTCTTTATCGAAAGATAATCAGTGCAAGTGATGTGAAATTAAGATTATTTCATGTCAAGTATCAACATATAGTTTCACAACATATCAAAACGTGTCGGTGTGGATTACGAGTGTGATTAATCGAAAACATAGTAACAACTAAACTTAAAGCAAACTAGATTTTTCGGATGATATTAAATTGGAGTGGTTAATAGTATGCAGTTGTAGCATCTTTTTATTCATTTCATTTTGACCGGTGGCTACAGTACTTAGTAAACTACAGTAGTAAAAACTAACCGCTAGTTACTATTTTTTATTCGCTTTATTGGATGACTTTTAATATATAAAAATACAAGTTTCATTGTTTTTATAAACGTTACTCTTTATAAAAAAAATAATAAATAAAAATGAAAGCGTATTGAATGTTGTACGGTTCTAATAGTTTTTTCGGTGACATGTTCATCGATTAAAAATACTGTTTTTACTTTCAACCGGTAACAGAAACTATGAACTATACAAGTATAAGATATTATTTATTAAGTACTTGAATTATTATTGATATGAAAGAAGAGAAACCGATTCGATTATTAATTTTTCTAAAAAATGTTCAAAGGTTATTTTAAAACTTTTAAAATATAAATCGAAGAAATAGTCTAAAATCGTATAATAAAAATACTGTTTAGTGAAGGACAATGCAAAATAAGAGTTTTCTAATTAGAGTTCTTTATAATCTATAAAATAATTCTTATAACTATAACTGTAACGGTAAAATTCAAGTTAATTATTAAACAGAAAACGTATTATGAGGGCGCCAGTATCAGTTGACTATATTAAAATATACAGCTGTTCAGGGTCATTACTTCACACAAGCCTGTATCTAAGCTCAACTGCAGCTTATGAAACAATATGTAGTTAATGAAAAAAAAAATCCAGTGTTAGAAAATTATTTCAAAAATTCTATCAAAAGAATAAATAATTAGAAACAGTTCCTCTTCTTCATCGTACCTAAAATATTTTTCCTTCTCTATAAAGATAGCGTATAAAATATGTTATTTCCTATAGAAACGGGTAATTAATTTGACGTTTTAAACACAAACCGTCGAACCTTTCCTTTCTTTCTTTTTCCTGTTTAGCCTCCGGGAATTACCGTTCAGATAGTACTTCAGAGGATGAAACAGGATGATATGTATAAGTGTAAATGAAATGTATAGTCTTGCACAGTCTCAGTTGGACCATTCCTGAGATGTGTGATTAATTGAAACCCGACCACCAAAAGAACACCGGTATCCACGATCTAGTATTCAAATCCGTGTAAAAATAACCGTCTTTACTAGGACTTTGAACGCTGGAACTCTCGACTTCCTAATCAGCTGATTAGGGAAGACGCGTTCACCACTAGACCAACCCGGTAGGTCAATCTGTCGTATCGACCACAGTCTTTCTTGTGGCTGCGACGCATGTAAGTCACCCGATATACAAGTGACATACTTCGCAATCTCTTTTCCTGAGAATATTTATCTTAATTTTTATCGGTGTGATGAAAATATTATTTGAGTGAAGGTGTTGCTTTTAGGGGTGAATATCATTTGTATTTTGGTGGACACGGAGTTCTAATACCGTACTATATTTGGCTTTGCGAATTGAAAAACGGGAAACCATTTCAAACTACATTTTTCTCCGTAAGCCTGATTCAATACGGTTGTTTTTCGGAATGGCAGTGACCTGTTTTACTTCAGAGGTGTAAAATTTAATGGTAATGACAACTCGTACGCATACGTCTAGTTTTTATTAAATTATCTTTAAAGCTTAATTTTATTATTTCCGTCTCTATTTTTATAATATATTCTAAACTATAAGTATAATTAAGTTATAAATACGCTAAATTATACATTTTACTTCTTTTTTTTTTTTCGTCTTCAGTCATTTGACTGGTTTGATGCAGCTCTCCAAGATTCCCTATCTAGTGCTAGTCGTTTCATTTCAGTATACCCTCTACATCCTACATCCCCAACAATTTGTTTTACATACTCCAAACGTGGCCTGCCTACACAATTTTTCCCTTCTACCTGTCCTTCCAATATTAAAGCGACTATTCCAGGATGCCTTAGTATGTGGCCTATAAGTCTGTCTCTTCTTTTAACTATATTTTTCCAAATGCTTCTTTCTTCATCTATTTGCCGCAATACCTCTTCATTTGTCACTTTATCCACCCATCTGATTTTTAACATTCTCCTATAACACCGCATTTCAAAAGCTTCTAATCTTTTCTTCTCAGATACTCCGATCGTCCAAGTTTCACTTCCATATAAAGCGACACTCCAAACATACACTTTCAAAAATCTTTTCCTGACATTTAAATTAATTTTTGATGTAAACAAATTATATTTCTTACTGAAGGCTCGTTTAGCTTGTGCTATTCGGCATTTTATATCGCTCCTGCTTCGTCCATCTTTAGTAATTTTACTTCCCAAATAACAAAATTCTTCTACCTCCATAATCTTTTCTCCTCCTATTTTCACATTCAGCGGTCCATCTTTGTTATTTCTACTACATTTCATTACTTTTGTTTTGTTCTTGTTTATTTTCACGCGATAGTTCTTGCGTAGGACTTCATCTATGCCTTTCATTGTTTCTTCTAAATCCTTTTTACTTTCGGCCAGAATTACTATATCATCAGCAAATCGTAGCATCTTTATCTTTTCACCTTGTACTGTTACTCCGAATCTAAATTGTTCTTTAACATCATTAACTGCTAGTTCCATGTATAGATTAAAAAGTAACGGAGATAGGGAACATCCTTGTCGGACTCCCTTTCTTATTAGGGCTTCTTTCTTATGTTCTTCAATTGTTATTGTTGCTGTTTGGTTCCTGTACATGTTAGCAATTGTTCTTCTATCTCTGTATTTGAACCCTAATTTTTTTAAAATGCTGAACATTTTATTCCAGTCTACGTTATCGAATGCCTTTTCTAGGTCTATAAACGCCAAGTATGTTGGTTTGTTTTTCTTTAATCTTCCTTCTACTATTAATCTGAGGCCTAAAATTGCTTCCCTTGAAGCAATTCCCTTGAAGCACTTCCCTTGAAGTGTTAGGAGAAGACCAAATTGGTCTTCTCCTAACACTTCTTCCACTCTCCTCTCAATTGTTCTGTATAAAATTCTAGTTAAGATTTTTGATGCATGACTAGTTAAACTAATTCAACATTTTACATTTCACATTTTACTAAATTATGTAAATTATTAAAATATGATAAGCACGAATATATATACTGAGATCGGTAGGCTGTCTGAATGATTCTTTTACTCATGCTTTTATTGAAATTTGACGTAATTTTAGCGAAAATTTGTTTAGGTAATTTTGTGTAAATACTGAATGCTTAAAAAACAGATCGTACCATATTTTACAGCGTAATTTGTCGTAGTATTAATAATTTGAGACTCTGACTAAAACGCGCACAGTAAGAGACGGCTAAACGGTTCCTTCAAATTTAATTTTTAAAAAAACTGAACGTTTTATCTATTAAAATAAATGAAATTTTTTATTTATTTACAAAATGAAATAATTAATTATTTGTTTAATAATGGAAATAATTAATGTTACAAAATAATTTTATCAAACCGAGACGGGTTTTTTCATCAAATTGGGAAACATTACTTCAGATATCAATAGATATTAATAGATATTTTTTACTATGATTTCATAGGTGTAGGAGTAACGTAATTTTTTGCAGGAATCGCTATTTTTCCTGTGTATATTATAATTAAATTTATCTCTGTAAATAATTGCTAAGATGCATCTTAATTTCAGGTAATCTTTGCGTATCATAAAAAGTAAAAAGAAAACGAATTATTTACATGTTTGTATATACCACCAATTTTCTCCTTTTATCTCAACCGTTTGTGAAGCGTGAACCAGATAAGAAGTTTTAACACAACTTGAATTAATTTATTTTAACTAGACAAAGCAAATTTATACGATTACATTTTTTATTACGTCTGTTCTCTTCATTTCAAACAAATTATTATTTGGAGAAAGAATTAGTCCAGCACCATCTTTGATAAACCCCTTTTTTTTACTTAGGATGCTTAGCGAAAAATCTAAAAAAGCGATAAAAATTGATATGCATATATAAAAACTTTATATTTATAATAAAACTTTTTAGATTTTTTTAAAAATTTCAACTCGATGGATTTTTCTTTTCGTATCTCGTGGAGTAGCTCTTTATGATTTTACACGAAGTGAATGAGTTTCAGTAAAACATTTTAAGAGACAAGAATAAAAACAACTAAAATTTGACACCGTCATTTACGAAATATTTTTTATCGAAATTTTATCGAGAATTTTCTTCGGGGCAAAAATACGATTAATACTCAAAATAACCGGAAGAATACGACTAGTTAAGCTTGTGCATACGTGATTATTTTGAAATCCCTTTTCAAGGGTTTATACTTGAAACCTTGTATCATTATTTTCAAAGAATTTTTGTTGTAGTGAGAACTGCGTAACGTAGATGTATAGGATGTTAGTCAGGTAACAGTGAGATGAATTGTTTTATATACACCTATTTCATGAAAATTTTATCGCAGCCCGATTTACTTCCTTGTACGAAGTAAAGGAAATATTGTGAATGGGAAAAATTTCGGTTTTCAGATTTCAACGGAAATATCTATTTTGACCATATCTAACTCCATTTTATTAGTTTCGGCGTGACGTCAGTACGTACGTATATATCTGGCATAACTCAAAAACGATTAGTCGTAGGATGTTGAAATTTTGGATTTAGGACTGTTGTAACATCTAGTTGTGCATCTCCTGTTTTGATTGCAATCGATTGGACCAAAAGCGTCCACAAAAGCTCAAAATCCAAACAATTTGGATTTTGGGCTTTTTCTTAAATGCAGTATTGAACCCTCGTGAGAGCTTTTATACGACATAATCATAAGTGGTACTTATTTTCATTGGTTCCAGAGTTATAGCCTAATAAAATTTTAATTAATGAATTATTTGGATCTTACAAAGGGAAGGCACATCGGTTAGAATCCGACTTCATCTTCTTTTTTTTAAATTTTTTTTTAATTTAAATATATTGATTTATTAATAATTATTAATTGCTAATTATAAAACAAAATTACGATAAATCATAATTCAGTAATAACATTAAAAAAAATAATTAATATCAGAAGTTATTAATGAAATAAAATATTTATGTACTTTTCATTCTAAAAAAAATGTGTATATGAAATTTAATAGACGTACAAGGAAGTCATATGGTGTCCACGTCAGATTTTTTATTGTATCAGAGGCACGAGTAAAATATTCATAGGAATGATTTAAAAGAAACAGTTAAATTAAGAAGTTTATAAATATTTAACTATAAATTAAAAACAGAATGTAAACTTATAAAAGTTTAATTTTATCATATAAATTCTCTGGAGAACGAAAGCTAGCGTAACGTTTGCGAGATTTAACTCTTAACATACGGTTTATGACATAAAGTTGTGAGTGTAGAATAATAAAACTGAAACAAATTTCAGGAAACGCTTTTACTGCTCTGATATTTAAAAAAAATTTTACCTTTGTTTTTATTTATTTCAAAGGTTTAAACACGTAAAATGTAAATTAAACAGTAAAAAGCTTTTCGTCTTTTTCTTCTACGTAGGTAAAAAAGTAATTGAAAAAGCCAAGTAAAATGACCAGTAAGAAAATAAAATAAAAAGATACGAGAAGAGAAAGGAAAGGGTTGTGCATTTCATCTTCTTAAGGGTAGTTTATAGCACCCATAAACGAGGAAGAATTTTACTGCAAACGAGTAAATGTTTAAATTTAGCATGCAGGTTCAGTCGGCGTCTTTTACATCAATTTGGAATATTACTTGCTGATTTTACTATCGTCTGCTTCAATAATTTAAACGATCGTAAGCTGCGAATGTGAAATGAAATTTTTGCTGCCATATTGAATTAAAGTAATTTAATAGAAATAAATAACTAATATTAAAACCGAATTTATGTACACATTTATATTCGGTTTTATTATTTTCAAAACTAATAATATACGTTTTATATATCGGCTGCATTAATTTATAGCAATATTTATTTCATTTTTATCTTAATAAAAAAAATAAAATCTATTCTACACTTACTAAGTTACAAGTAATCGTTCCAGATTTATAAATTATTCGCGAGTCTGCGTTTTTATTATACTACACTTTAAACTTTGTTATTAATGTTCTGTCATTCAATTAAAAACGATATTGTTTTATTCTCTTTTCTTTTTCCTGTTACTTGTTAACCTTATTTTCGATTTTGGCCTCTGAAAGATCTACGCCTTCTTTGCAGTTTTCTCTTTGCCCAATATTTTCTCATTCTTTAAGCTTGGTGTTCTCTTTTTTCTTTTGACCGTTTTTGAGCACCTTTATCTTTTTCTTGGAAACGCCGAATCGATTCAATCTTCTCTTTACAAAACTGAAAATTAAAATTTGTCCGGTATTTCATTTTCTGGAATAGTTTGATTTTTACCTCTTTCATCCGATTAATTTCAGTTTTCCTTAAATAAAATAATTAAATATTTATTTTCTTGCAAGAGCATTAACGGCCGTTCTAAAAATGTCTCAAAAGAAAAATAATCTTATTTTTTCATTGTTATTAAATTTTCTGTATGTCGGTAAATTTCTTTGTTATGTCCCGGTCTATAATTGTCGTTTTCATAAAAAGGGCCTACAATATTCCGAATTATTATATTTTTTAGCTCTTCAATTTTGAAATTTGTGTTTAGGCGTTCGCAGGCGTAAATACATTGTGATTTTATAACAGTACTGTAGCGCCTGATTTTCAGTTTTTTTGGAAAGGCATTTTTTAGTTAAATATTTTTTTGTAATTCCGTATGCGCTTTCAAGTTTGGAGATTCCGTTTCTGATCGCAGATTTTTCAAGGCTCTTCTTCTGGATTATTTAATGTTACCTTTATTTTATTATTAGCTTTTTTTTTAATTTAAAGGTAAATAACTATTTTTTTTTTAATCAAAACCAATTTTATTTACATCCAAATTAAAAAAAAAAAAATGTTATTGATTGGTTACTAAACTATTTTTTCATGGTTTTCGTCCAATCTCGACCAATCGAAAAGGTATCGTCAATAATTGTAATTTTTAATAAAATTAAAATTGGCAATAAAAATTACTGACTAAATATAAAAAGGTTATTGCAAAATAATTTACAATTCAGATACCGCTATTGAAAATAATTTTGAGTACATATTTATGTGTACGTCTAACAGGATGATAAACTGTGTTTTTTTTTAAATTAGACTTTTTTTTTAAAAAATGCATCAACAATAATAATACTGTTTCTTTAAAATTAAATCGTTTAATTGTATTTTAAATAAATGATTGAGAAGATTTTTCAAAAAGTTTGGACAACAGTAACATAATAAGGTCCTTTCTCATAAGTCGAAGTATTGTGTTGAGTTGTACGAAAACAATTCCGTTGTCTGGTACGCTAAAATGGTTATTGTTATTTTTTTAAAACCATTCTTTTTGATAAAGATTGGACATTCATAAATATGAACACAAGAATAAGTTAATATCTAATTTTCTTAAAATACGTCTACAAGATTCATACTTTAGGGCGCCAGGTTATGATCTAAAAGCCCACTTTTATTTCTTAAAAAATCTCGTTCTGACTTTTTGAGACAGCCACAATAGATAATATGTTATTCTTTGTACGGGATTGTTTGCAGGCATAATAAATATTTAATAATAATGACAAATTTATTTTTATTAAGGCTGTTAAGAGCAGAACAATAATTTTTTTATTGTTCATTATTAATGAAAAATAAAAAAGCAAGGGACCGAGAGAGAACACCTCCCTAAGACACTCCGCGTTCTACAACTTGAAGATTAGCAGATAAATATTTTAACACGTGGTAAATTAAAAATATGTTACACGATTAAGATATCTTACGATTTAACATATTAATTTTAATCAGTCACTTTTCAAATTAGATCTATTACAAGATGCCTTGTGGAGAGAGCGAAGCTAGTTTAGTATTCTTAAAAACTTGAAATAATCAGTATTATCGGCATATGAAGAAAAAGTATGTCTGTAGTATAATGTTTTAGGTGTATAAAGTGTTTTAAGAGTATAATGTCGTAAGAGGGCATATCAAAGTAAATAGAAGAAGCATCTTTTCTATCATGCGATTAAAATCTGAACTACTCCGTATTAACAAAGAGGTGACTTTCAACTTATAAGGTTATCGTGTTCGTAGTTTATAATAAAAATGCAATTTTACGAACAATTACAATTTCAATTTTCCGAAAAACGCTCTCTCTGACAAATAAGCTTACGACGATCTTACTCGGTACTTAATTCAGAATATGATCTAGTCTGTTTATGGACCCAGAGCTGCGCCCAGTACTGGTTATAACAATTATGAATCGGCTATCAGACGATAGATTCATTAATTTTATTTGCCAGAGCGAGCGAAAAGAGGCATGACCTTCAGCATTGCAATCTACTCAAAGGACTTGAAATTTCTGATTTCTCCCAAAATAAGATAGATATGTGTTTTATGAATTTGGCGGAAGAATAAGTGTACGAACTGCTACTGTACATCAAGAAAAGATTGAAAAATAATCTCTGATGACTTTAAGATCCCTCAATTAATGCTCTGTCTGCGTGTCAGATGGTTAGGACTCGTCCACATGATAGCGTTTGCAGAATTGCATGGAAGAGTACGCGTTAGATGGGTACTCTTCCATGCAATTCTGTGTACTTCACTAACGCGCGTTTGCAACCGCGCGTTAGCAAACGCTATCATGTGGACGAGCCCTTAGTGCTAGCCTTTTTGTTGCGGGAGGAAGATCACTCAAAGTCCGTACGGACAAGCCATATTTAAATGATAAAAGCTGCTTGATATCGCCTTCTAACCGTAATTATATTTTTAAGTTACAATTAATAATACATCGTAGCCTAGTGACGGTGGAATGTAACTAGGCACAGGTAAAGTCGCAACACGAACAAAAGACGTATCCGTATATTATAAAATCGACAAAGTTGGTCTAAATATTTGGAGACTTCCGTAGTAACAGTCACAGTTAATGAGGTAATACCTACGCAAAAGTTAAACGCTAATGCATCATTAATTAAATTTTATAATAATCGTAAATTAATAATTATGAAATAAATGATATAAACAGACTTTATTGTACATATATATATATATTTATAAAATGTCAATGAACTCACATATGGTACATGTTGTTTCATCATCCGATATGATCTCTTCTAGTCGGACATGTATACCCTAAAACAGAAACAGTAAACAAATAAAAAGAAAAAAGGAAACCAGTTTTGTTTGTTCCTTACAAACATCGGTTTCATTAAGTTACAATGCAAATGTGTATTAGATGCGTGTTATTATTCCTTATATTGTACTAGTGTAATAGCTTAAACAATAATTATTTTAAAATTTAGTTATGTACTCACTAATGGTTAGAGTAATCCTTATGTCCAATCATTTACTGAAATAATTAGCATTACGTTCTGTCCATGTTAATAGGACCATTAAGTTCAGCTCGTAATATGTACTCCTCTCCCCAATTCCACTATCGTCACTCGCTCATTTTCATCTTTTATTTTATATACTAATATTTACAGAGCGAACGATGAATATAAAAGGTTGCTTGCACGAGGCAGTCGTCGCTGGGCAGGACATTATATTACTATTTTATCGTAAAACTAGGATTATTCAGAAACCGATTATTTTGCAATACAGTGCGATTTAACTATTTTCTAAAATAGCAAGTTATTTCCACAATTAAAACGTGTTATCATTTTGTTTAATTTCAGACAATAATTTCCTTAAAAATACTTGGCGTACTATAAATATTTCTTATTGTATACAGTACAGTAAGTTACTGTATACAAACGTATAAGTTTATATTTGTATTAATAGGTTTATTAAACTCCCATCAAGTGAGTCATAAAATGAATGACCACTTTATTCGAATGAAAGGTTATCAAAATATTTCATTTGAATTTATAGTAATAAACATTATCATTAAATAATAGGTTATATCCTACAAATTATAATAATTTATTAATAAATTAGTCATTGTTTTTCATTTTTAATAAACTGATTTAGTTCAATTCTTGGCACGACCCGGCTCAATTGGTATAATTGTTTCCTTATGTAAAGTGCGGTGTGTTAGTAAATGTTTTGAGTATAATTAATCGTATGTTTTATGTAAGTGAATTTTTTTTTTTTTACAATGGGAGGATTTAAAGCTGCCTGAATATCAATTTATGATATTATAACCATTTTTATGAATATGATATTTCTTTGTTAAAACACCTAAATATCATTTTGTGATATTTACGTATTTTATGATATTTTATTACCTAAGATGAATGAGGATGATATGTATGAGTGTAAATGAAGTGTAGTCTTGGTTCTCAGTTCGACCATTCCTGAGATGTGTGGTTAATTGAAACCCAACAACCAAAGAACACCGGTATCCACGATCTAGTATTCAAATCCTTGTAAAAATAACTGACTTTACTAGGATTTGAACGCTGGAACTCTCGACTTCCAAATCAGCTGATTTGGGAAGACGCGTACACCATTAGACCAACCCGTGGGTTAAGAAGCTAAGGTTATTACTTGTTAAAGTAACTAGTTTTACAGTTTTTTTGATTTGGGTGGGTGGGTAGTAGGTAGATGGTTGGCGCGTAGTGGGTAGATGATTGGCGGACAGTGGTGGTCGGTGGACAGGTGGATGGTGGGCGGAAGCCCTGAACAAATTTAAAATAATATTTATTTTACGCGTTGTTTATGAAGAGAATAAAAAGCTCGTAGTCAACCTCGTGAAATAGTTAATAATGCATACGATTTTATGAATAAAATAGCTATAAAGTTCGGAAAATTAGATGACAAACATTTATTACGCATTCAAAAGTGTGAAGATAGAACCGCAGTAGCTGCAGCTTACGGGATTTCAAGATCACAAGTTCAAAAACTTCGAAAAGTAAAAATGCATCTTCTTAAGCAGGATCATCTTACATCTAAATCGCAATCGTGCTCATTCTGCACACCAAAAAATTATGAACAACGTTCTAAACCGGTTACTGGATTGGACAGTTTTGATCATGGCACTGTAAGAAAAACAGTTCACGAATTTCACGCAAAACATAATGAACTGCTTAAATGAAATAAATTATGTTGAGAACTTCAAAAGAATATTCAATTTAAAGGTTCTAGAACTACACTAGCAGCTACGCTGAAAGAGTCAGGGTTTAAGTCCTGTAAAACTGATAATAATAGGAAAAGTTTGATTGAGAAAGGAGACATCCGGTTGAAGAGGATAAAATATTTAAGAAAAATAACCGTTGCAGAAAAGAAAATTCTTTGATTGTTTATTTGGACGAATCGTATATTTTAACCTCTCATTCGATGACAAAATCGTTGACAGATGACATTGGTGCAGAAGTAAAAGTGTCGATTAATAAAGATGATCGATTAATCGTGATTCACGCTGGAGGAGAAATGGGATTGATTCCGAACGCTATGTTAATTGGAAAACGAGTTCAAAAAGCGGTGACTATCACGACAGTGTCAACAATTTCTTAACGCAGGCATCTGAAAAATTAATTCCTGATATTTCACCCTAGTCATTGATTGTTATCGATAATGCTTCGTACTACAATTCACTTCTAGAGAATGATGATTCACTTCGAGTTCAAATGATGGGAAAAGTGGCGTGTTTAATTGGTTAGAAAAGAATAATATTCCGTTTAATAAAGCAATCTTAAAACCACAATTGTATGAGATAAGTAAATCGCATAGAAATTTAAAAATAAAGTACCATTTTGATGAACTATTAGAAAATTACGCCCTCATCTTACGCGACTACACGTTAATTAATCCGATCGACATGGTGTGGTCGCTCCGAAAAAAGATAAATAATAATAACATAACATTTTTAATGTCAGATATAAAAAATTAGTTGAGGAAAAACAAATGAAATGAATAAGGATAAATGATGAGGATGAATAAGGCACAGGAATGAACATATAATGCAAATTTCAAGTAAGTGTTAATAATAATAATAATAATAGTACAGCCAACAATGAAAACAATAGTAAAAAAAAGGAACTTGAAAATTCTAAATAATAAAAAGTTTTAAATATTGTACAAAATAATTGTTCAATAATAATTATTGTTCATCTAATTTAGTGTAATTACGGATACACTATACATTCAAGCACTAGTTAAGATTTTTTTAATTTAAAAATACACCTAAATTAAAATTGTTGTTTTTTCAATTTTTATTTTTTTAAATTATTAATACTAATTACATAATAATGAATTATAACTAATAAAAATTAAGATTGGTAATAAATTAAATGCGCATAAATAAAAGTACAATGATTAATATTGTTGTCGTATTAGATGGGTGTAAATGTTTCCAGATTCAATAGTAATGCAGTTTCGACCTTCCCTAATACAAGATATTATTTTCTTTGTATCCACTATATTTATGTTCATACTGAGAGATAGGGTGTTGCAAACATTCGCTTACAACAAGAACAGTCCGAACATGCCAGAGTACCCTTTTAAAATTTGAATATTCGAACGCAGTATAAGAGCATAGATTTCACAAGCTTCGCCTATTTTTTTCAGTTTTTCCTATTTTTTTATATTATAAAAAATTATAAGATAAATAAAAAATACAGAGTATCCCATATAAAACGGAACCCATCAATCACTCATCCATGAAATTTCAAAAGTCAAGCTTACTCCCCTACTCGTTACTGAAATGGACTCGTCCGACATCAGAACATCGCAGCGACGCAGTAGAACACTACCGATAGTAACAACAATGCAATCATAACGTTCAGTGTTTTGCTAGAGACAAGATGGTGTTTTCGCTAGATGAACGTGTTTTCATTGTCGAGTCGTACTTCAGTACGAAATCAGTGGTTGCAGTGCAAGATTTGTTTCGCCATAAGTACCCGGATAAACCAGCTCCTAACAAAACATCAGTATTAAGGTTAGTCGAAAAATTTAGAGCCGGTTCTGTTGATAACAAGGAACACAAAAGATCTGCGTCAGTGTTGAATACAGATACAGTCACTGAAATCAAAAACCGATTACTCGCCTCGCCAAATAAATCGATCAGACGTTTGTCTGCTGAAATTAATTTGTCTAAATCGACTGTTAATCGGGCGACCAAACGATTACAATTACGACCTTATCGCATTCAAACGGTTCATCGACTTCTTGAGCCCGGCAAAGAAAAACGGCTACAATATTGTCAACGGTTCCGTCGATTTCTGCGTGAGGGAATTATTGTTATGGATTCGTTATTTTTCACAGATGAAGCACATTTTCATTTGGATGGTTACGTAAACAGCCAAAACAATAGAATTTGGAGCGCTGAAAATCCCCACGTTTATCACGAAAAACAATTACACCCGCAGAAGTCGGGCGTGTGGTGCGCGATATCGCGGAAGAAAATAATCGGTCCTATTTTTTTCGAGTACACCATTAATGCAGAACGATATCAGGATGTTTTATTTCAGTTCATCGCACTCTTGGAAGAGGAAGACAGACACTGCCGGCTACAACATGACGGTGCGACATCGCACTACGCAGGTTCAACTACTGGTTTCGTCGAGGAATTCTTTGGTAATCGTCTTATTGGTCGAGGCTTGTGGCCACCAAGATCTCCAGATTTGACTGCGGGGTTACCTCAAAGAAAAAGCCTACAGCAACAAACCACGAACACTTGAACGATTGAAAGTCAATATTGAACAAGCTGTATTAAAAAACCAGCCACAAACGTTGAAAAAAGTTGCAAGAAACGCTGTCAAAAGAATCGAAGCTTGTATTCAAGAAGATGGCGGCCACTTCCAACATTTACTTTAAATGTAAGATAATGGATGGTAATAATAAAAATTACATTTACATTTACACATGCCTTTTTATTATTTCAATACCTACCAATATAAGGTTGCGTTTTATATAGGACACCCTGTACTATTCAGTCAACCTATTTAAGATTTGTATTACGAAATAATCCAATTAATAACATCAAGTAGGAGTTGATAATCGTTCTCAGGTTACCATAACTTTACTTTCTTAAGTATAGCGAAGTATGCTACAGCTCTAACTATATAGATTGTGAAAAAGGTGCTAAAAAAAATTCGTTAACGAAATACGTTTAGTTAACGCATATGTTACATTAAAAAATAATATATATAACAAAAAAAATAATTAATTTAAATAAATTTTTAATTAAAGACTTCAAAAAGTCTATTTTTGTTAGACGGACGTTTGTGAATAAGTATGTATGTTGGCTTGTATTTGGTCTTATAACTCTGGACTCCGTTGACCGATTCTTCAAACTTGTTTGAGGGGTATTACTTTTTGGTGGGGGGAAGAATGTATTAGTTTTTTGCAAAAGATTGGGAAAAATAATGGAGATGTTTTGGCCGAAATAAAATTTAAAATATCTATTGGAGCACTTTAATAAAAAATTTTTCATACAAAAGTTTTTTATCAAGATTACAAATAACCAAAAGTCTTTATTTAGTATTAAAAACCCAAAACCCAAAAATAATCTTTTTTTTTAGCTATATCTTGCTTCAGAAAAGAGTTTTTTCTATCTATATTTTCTAAATCAATAGGCCTTCAAACCATTATAAAATTGTTTTGGCCATCCCCCTCCTGTGGCTGTGGTAACAAAAAATATATCTTTAATAAAAAAAAATTAATTTAAATCCATTTTGCAATTTTTTTTTAACCTCCGGGTCCACCGTTAGGTATTGCTTCAGAGAATGAGATGAGTGATTTGTAGCGCGTGTGAAAATACCATGCTTGACCGGGATTCGAACCCGTGACCTCCGGAAGAGAGGCTGAGACGCTACCACTCGCGCCACGGAGGCCGGCATTTCGCAATTTACCCAATGCATTTACAATGTAAAGATCTTAATTTTTTGATAGCCCTTACTCTTTAGTATTTCTTGAAAAAAAAAATAGCCAAAAAGTTTAACCCAAACAAAATCTTTAATTTGTTAAAAATTACAACTTTTTTATTTAGAATTATGGTTATATCTTTATATTTAAAATACAATCTTTAAAATTTATTTTTTTAAATTTATTATCACTTAGGGATTATTTTCTTAAAAATTAATTTTACCCGAAAAATGCTTTCTCTTGAGTACGGCAGCCCCCAAAAAGGAATAAAAAAATTATTGCAATTTCAAATTTTTAATGGTCTAAACGTATTTTGTTAAACAATAAAGTCACTAGAAAAACTTAATACCCCCTCCTCTGATGGGGAGCTCACAAATAAAAATAAAAAAAACGAAAATAAATGTTTTTTATTTGTTAATAATCATTTTTAGTTAATTTTTTAATCGTTAAAAAACCTAGATGCATGAACCTCAAAAATTTAAAAAAATTCGAAAATATATGTTTCGAAATTGCTTTGCTAATTTTACTAATATTAAATATTTTGGTTATTGATTTATTTTGTTGAGAGTCTTGGAGTCAAAGATTAAAATTAAATTTAATTTCCTTGTCGTTAATACATGAAAGGAGGGAAAATTGATATCGGTCAAATAATGAGGTTATAAAATCATGGTAATAAAATCCTTTCTGTACGCATTAATTCTGACGTCTATTTACACAATATTTTATAACAGTACAGCGGTAATAATCGTACTATTATAATGGTTGTATAGAAAGATAGTAAGGGGATTATTTTTCTTCTATGGTGTGTGATTTAATAAAAATTTAAATGCATTTGTCTTTTAGCTTGTTAAAAATACTAGATCGGAAATTTTATTGGAAATAAAGCAATGTAAAGTTTTCCAAAAAATATCTTCATTTCATAAAAATTATAAGTTTTATATATTTCTTTATTTTTCAATTCCAGTATTACATTTACTTAAATTGTTAAGTATTTTTTATTAATTGAAGCGTTATTAGAGAGAAAAAGGACATAAGAATGACACCATTTCTTAAAACCTAATTTTTCTAACTTGGATATTTTAAAATTATAAGAATTTAAAAAAAAATTATTTATTAATCTCTCTTCTCGTTCTCAAAACAAATGATTAAATTTCTTAAATAGCCTTGTCCTACAAGCAATAGATATCTGATTTCTAATTACCGTCTTCATACTGAAAAATTTAATATAATAAGCGGTAGAATGGGATGAAGATAAGATAGGACGGGATTGTGTACAACAAAAATACGATTTTACTCAAAACTAGAAATCTTTTTCCACGATCTTAAAACCAAAAACCGTCTTGGATTTTTTCGTATAACATGACTATTAATAGAGTTATAATAGCAAAAATACATCTTTACGGTTTCTCAAATCCTATTGAATAATGAATCAAATCCTTTAATGAATCCTATTCATTAAAAATAATTAATACTCGTAAGCCGGTATTGAAATTGAACCTGATTCTTTCTGTGTCGCTAAACCGTTACTCTAATAAATTATGACGACTCCACTCAACTTCTCCAGCGGTGGTTTGGGAGAACAATTCGATTATTATTTCCAAACGCCATACGATTCTGGAGATGGAAGTGAGTTTTCTTAAGGAAATCTGAGGATCGATTAAAGCGTGGCTGTTTAATATCTTTGGGAAAGCGGTTTGTCGTAGCGTATATTTAAACCGGTCTCTGCAAAATTGTCGGTCTGTAATCTGCTACTGCCAACGGATAAGTATTTTGATTTCCTGAGGGATTATGGGTGCTACGGCTGTGAGGAACCCTTAAAACTCTTTTGGATAATTTTTTGTCTTTTTTCCTCCTGTCTGAGTAGACTGTTTTTATCGACATACATCCTCTCACTTCACCTTAATTCTTTGCTTCCATTTTCTGCAGGTGTTTTTATTAGATGCCGATTCCATCAACGTTAAGGAAGCGAGGACCTCTTTCAAGTACTTTATCCTCATTATTAGGGTGGTTTGTCGACTAAACTCTGCATACAGACGTATCCTAGAACTCCTATTCCTACCCTTTGACTGCACAAAAATGCAGTCTTGCAGCCAAGGTAAAACCGATAAAGTTGGGCTTTCTTTTTTTTTTTTTTTGTCTTCAGTCATTTGACTGGTTTGATGCAGCTCTCCAAGATTCCCTATCTAGTGCTAGTCGTTTCATTTCAGTATACCCTCTACATCCTACATCCTTAACAATTTGTTTTACATATTCCAAACGTGGCCTGCCTACACAATTTTTCCCTTCTACCTGTCCTTCCAATATTAAAGCGACTATTCCAGGATGCCTTAGTATGTGGCCTATAAGTCTGTCTCTTCTTTTAACTATATTTTTCCAAATGCTTCTTTCTTCATCTATTTGCCGCAATACCTCTTCATTTGTTACTTTATCCACCCATCTGATTTTTAACATTCTCTTTGATAAAGTTTGGGCTTTCTAATTACAATTTAATACAGTTGTATTACAATACAGATAATCATTTCCTCTGATCTCCAGTTCACAATTTTAACTGTTTGGAATGAACGAAAACAATATTTAAGAATTTTTTATTTTTACTGACTTGTACAAAGAAAAGGAAGTATTGTAATCGCGAAAAATTTCGGTTTTCATATTTCAACAAAAATATCCATTTTCAAGTTTTGGATTTAGGACTGTTGTAACATCTAGTTGTGTACCTCCCCTTTTGATTGCAATCGATAGTACTAAAAGTATCCAAAATCCAAAGTATATGGATTTTGGAATATGAATTTTTTTCATTTGGATTTTTGAATATTTAGATCCAAATATTTTGGATTTTGCAACTTTTCTTAACTGCAGTAATAAGGCCTCACTGAGAGATTTAAAACATTGAGAGATGTATCATAAGTGGCTCTTATTTTCATTGGTTCCAGAGTTATAGCCAAATAAAATTTTAATTAATGAAATATTTGGATCTTACAAGGGGTACATCGGTTCGAATCCGACTTTATCTTCTTTTTTTTAGCATTTTTTTAATTTAAATATATTGATTTATTAATAATTATTAACCTCTTATTGTAAAAATAAAGTTTACGATAAATAATAATCCAATAATAACAATAAAAAAAAATTATGAAAAAATATCAAAAGTTATTAATGAAATAAAACTTTATGTACTTTTATTTAAAAAAAAAAAAAGTGTATATTTAATTTAATAGGCGTAGAAGAAAGTCATTTGGTGTCCACATCAGATTTTTTAGTAAAGAAATTGTAACATTCTGTATGGTTTTCCTACATTTAAACAGTGTTTTCTAATTCTGAATGAAATTAGAGAATGGTAAAGGATGAAGTATAAGGGAACTCTAGCATTTATATTACGTGTATGGTTATTATTAAAACTCCACTCGATTTAACATTTTAGTGATACAAAATTACTCGTAATAGGTAATTAGAATTGTTTGAAGTTAATCTAATTTTAAAATAATTGCAATTATACATAATCTTTTCTTCTAATCCTTCTTCTTTATGCTTTAAATCAGAAATAATTGTTGTAAACACAGGTTTGAAATTCATCTCAATACCTTATAATTTACGTTGCTACCGCTGCGATTAAAATGTTAGGTTATAAAGACACTCAAGAAGACTACAGTAATTATTTACCAGTTGCAGGAAAATATTAGACCTCCATAATCTTTGAAGAAATTTGTAGTTTAATACTGTGATACTAGTGTACCGTAATACTATATATTGTAACCAATTTAATAATCGTAAATTTGTTGAGAGCTCTGTTAAAAGTTAACAGTAGGATTGCTTATCACTGACTTCCTAATTTGCCAAATAAGTGTTGAAACGCTGAAATTTTGGAGTAATATTTACTCAAGCAATAATTGTTGTTGCAGATAATAATAATTAGAGTACGAGGTGTGATCAAAAAATATGGTGAATAATTTTTTATTAAAATAGTAATAAGGTTACATAGAATTGGATTTAATCTCCTTCAAAGTACTGTCCTTGGCTAGCAATGCACTTATCCCAACGTTGACTCCATGACTGGAGGCATTTCTGGAAGGCGTCTTTCGGAAGGGCTTTCAGCTGCTCGGTCGTGGCCCTCTCAATGTCAGCAACGGTGTCAAAAAGTTTTCCTTTAAGCACAGCTTTAATTTTTGGGAAGAGCCAAAAGTCGCATGGTGCTATATCCGGTGAGTATGGCGGATGTGGACAGACAGGAACACTTTTTTCGGCCAAAAACTCGCGAATGAGAAGCGAGGTGTGACACGACGCGTTGTCGTGGTGAAGAAGGAAGCCATCGGTCCAGTTTTCTGGTTGCTTTCTTCGTACGTCGTTTCGCAGTAAACGTTGCAGTACACCCTTATAAAATTCAAGTTTACAGTTGTTCCCCTTGGAACGAACTCTGATCGCACTATGCCCTCACTATCGAAAAAAACAACGAGCATGACCTTGATGTTGGATTTTGACTGACGTGCCTTTTTAGGGCGAGGAGATGAACTGGTTTTCCATTGGGAACTCTGCATTTTTGTCTCAGGGTCATAGCCATAGACCCAACTTTCATCTCCAGTTACAATTTGGCCATGAAGTCTGGATCTGCATGAAGACGACCCTTCAACTCCGTGCAAATTGACACATGATTTTGAAAATCCATGTTGCGCGACAGACACGATAAACACAAACTCACTCTAGCGGCTCTGCCTGTCTCAGTTGATCACGGTATTGGACAAATTACAGCATATGGATGTAGCGTCAGCAGTTGCCGCTATAAAAATTCATTCACCGTATTTTTTGATCACACCTCGTATATATGGTTTTGGGATTAAAATAAACCCCAAAACCATATTGCCTTAATTATATTATGATTTTCCTTAAATCACCCCTAAGAGAGTTAAAAGGGATTAAAATATTTTTCTTTGTGTATTTTGTGAACTTGTGATATATTTTTTATAAGGCTTCTGTTACAGCCAACATGACAATTCGCATCTGAAAACGGTGCATTCTAAGCGTAACGATCATTCCTTGTCTCGTTTACTAGGAAAATGAGTAATGAAGAAATTTCTTTACGCGTTTTTCTTTTAGCCATTTATACTATTATTATTATTAAGGCCTCCGAATAAGATGCCAGTCCTTCAGCAGTAACAGTGGTACCTTCAGTAACGAGACCGGCTATATATTTTGAATACGAATACCATCCTAAAATCTCAGTCGAAAGCCCTTTTATTTCAATACTTTTCCATGTCAGAGGCTTATGAAAGTCTAGGACAGGTGGAGGAAAGAGAAAAATTATAAGAGACTTCAAAATCAGTAGAGGTAATCCTCAACTACAACATTTAAAAGAAAAAATACATTTCGGTTTTTCCATTTTTAATCGCCCTCTAAAGGGAGGGTTAATTCCAAATTACGGATCCAGTTAAAAAGATTGAGTATTTTGAGATTCCACTGCGGCAGAATGTAAGATTTAATTCAGAGATTAACTCCAATAATTTCAGAATAAAAATGTTTTTATTTTAACCACCTCAAAATAAGTGAAACAGAACGATCATATATTTTCTAATTCCCTTTGATATTTCTAACGCACCGATTAAAAATTAAATTTTATGAAAATGTATATTGTGATTTAACTTTGTAGAATCCTTAACTGCACGAAACTAAAATGAGATGCGCAACTTATTTAGGTATGAAGAAAAGCGATGGGAGGTCCGTTGGAGTGAAGCGTCCACCGGTGCGTGAACTAGACGCTTGATCAATGAGGTTAGGGCATGGGTCCTGAGGGGGGATTTGGTGAGCTCGGTTACGAGTTCACACAGTTCCTGACGGGCCACGGCTGTTTCCGCCAATACCTCCACAAGTTCAAAAGAGTGGATGATAACGCGTATCCAAATTGCGGACTCGTTGTGTTCCACTGTTTACGTTGGGAGCCTTTGAGGCGTCATTACAGACATCTGAGTCCTCTCACACCAGAGAATATAATACAGAAGATGCTTTACAATGAGGAAACACGGGATTCCATCTCTCATATGGTCACCCGTATTATTAGGAGTAAGGAATCAGATTCGAGGACAGAATAGCCTGAGAAAGTCCTAAACATTCCAGCTGCTAGGTGAAGAATTACACCGCGAGCGAGGGGGTGCGGATGGGCAGCCTTCTGCGGAGCACTGTCCGTTCGCGCTTGCGCGGATGGGCTACGGTGATGATGCACGAGGACTCTCGAACCCCTGAGCCTGAAGGCAAGTCCCGGAATTGAGAGTGCTTCATTGTGGCACGGTGTGGAGAAGTGGTGAGATAAGAGTTTTAATCGGTAGAGTACAGGTATACATACGGTTTTCTGGTACAACTGATCGATTCGCAAAAATAGAAGGAAAAACATGTAGACTGTTTTATTCGTTGATAATTGAGGTCGTAATATAACGTTTCGTTAAAAAGAGTTAATCGGTTATTTTCACTGGACTGTAAGAAAAGGGCGGAGTAAATCAATATTCACTAAAGAAATATTTAATTATTGAAATAATATTTGATGTTGTCATTGTTTCTTTTTTTATGGTTTTGTCTCTTATTTTTTACCTAAACTAATCCGCTTGTGATATACGTACCCTTGGCGTTAGGCGTTCATAGCGAAAAATTTAAAGCCGTATCAGTTCAGTAGGATTAACAAGTATTGCCCGCGTAAATTATTGTTTTTAAATATTAAATCCAGGAAACTAATTTTTTATAAACCTTAACTAATATTAAACAAATTAAAAAAAATCCTTTTTCCTCGATCTCGGATATAAAACTTTATAACTTCGTTAATTATTTTTTCATTAATTCAAATATCAGTGTAGATGCTTGTTAGAATGAGTGTATAAAAAATGATTTCAGTTAGAAACTGGAATCGTATTTATGTTTGTTTTTCATCAGTTATTTGACTAGATTGAAGTAATAATCTTTTTTTCTATCCTACAACAACATTTTAACCTGAAAACATCCCCTACTTCCTGCATTCTTGATTAACCAGTCAGAACTTAATAAATTCTGACCTTTGTATTTCTTAACATTTTTTACTTAAACACTTTCTTCTTTGTTAATCACAATTTATATGAAATAACTCTAGGTATCTTAATATATAGTCAACCGGCTTTTATTTGTTTTTTTAAATTATTCTCTATACTTGAACAAAACAAAAGTAATGAAATGTAGTAGAAATAACAAAGATGGACCACTGAATGTGAAAATAGGAGGAGAAAAGATTACGGAGGTAGAAGAATTTTGTTATTTGGGGAGTAGAATTACTAAAGATGGACGAAGCAGGAGCGATATAAAATGCCGAATAGCACAAGCGAAACGAGCCTTCAGTAAGAAATATAATTTGTTTACATCAAAAATTAATTTAAATGTCAAGAAAAGATTTTTGAAAGTATATGTTTGGAGTGTCGCTTTATATGGAAGTGAAACTTGGACGATCGGAGTATCTGAGAAGAAAAGATTAGAAGCTTTTGAAATGCGGTCCTATAGGAGAATGTTGAAAATCAGATGGGTGGATAAAGTGACAAATGAAGAGGTATTGCCGCAAATAGATGAAGAAAGAAGCATTTGGAAAAATATAGTTAAAAGAAGAGACAGACTTATAGGCCACATACTAAGGCATCCTGGAATAGTCGCTTTAATATTGGAAGGACAGGTAGAAGGGAAAAATTGTGTAGGCAGGCCACGTTTGGAATATGTAAAACAAATTGTTAAGGATGTAGGATGTAGGAAATGTACTGAAATGAAACGACTAGCACTAGATAGGGAATCTTGGAGAGCTGCATCAAACCAGTCAAATGACTGAAGACAAAAAAAAATACTTGAATTCATCTCAGAATCGCCTTTTTCAAATTTATCAACTACATATTTTTTAACATTTTTTTATAAAAATATATTCTCAAAACCCCATACTTTTTTCATTTATGAACGATCGGATTAACTAGTAAACATATACGACAAATGTCTATGGGCTATAATTCGGATGGGTCCTGTTTCAGTACAGGAAAAATAAAAATTAATAATAAATTTAAAAAAAAAAAACTTTAATAATATAGAATATCACGTTATTATTTTTAAAAATATAAATAAATGTCATCATAGTGCAGTAGATTTCGGATAATCGAACCTCTTCGGGACCGGGGCTAAATGGCCCTATTAAGAGATATTAACGAAAAATGAGGAGCTATGCACAAATACGGTATACGGGTGTATTCTAATTACTATTAAACTCGAATTAGCGATATACTATTCTGAATTTTATTTCCAATATTAAGATTAAACGAATAGTATTATAAATTACAACATAATAAAAATTTACTCTATCGTACAATACATGTCTAATAAAATCCGGTGTATTATTTACTATCCTTTTTACATTACATAACAACATATAAAAAATGGCCTTTTATATTTAAAAAGAACTACTGTTCCGGTACAATACATTATTGAATAGTTTTTGTAATCTTACATAAATAAAAAATAAAAACAAAATAAATAAAACAAAACGATTGATAAACAAAACAGAGGTACAAAATAAAGTAATGATTGCTATTCATGATCAATAAAATAGAAAATGTCTCTTGTTTTTTTGAAAAAAATTTTTATTTTGCTTTGTCGTCTCCCTTTTCATACTTGGCGTTCTACAAATTTCGCACAGACCCTTCTAGCGAGCTTCCTTCACTGCCTTCTTGTATAAAATACTGCTGAAGTCCGTCAATGAATTTTTTTGCATCTTGTGTACATATGCATTTAACATCGGGTTTGTTCAATTTACAAGGAAGTCATGTGATTTCCACATCAGATTTTGTTTTGTAGATTAGTAATCGATGGAAATAACCTTTTTTTCGGTAAATTTGTCATCGTCAAAAAATATGCTCCATTTATTTCATTTTAACATTAGATATGTAATAATATTTTTCATTATTATAAGTTATTTACGTTGTTTTATCGATTCAAAAATTGATACGTCCATCATGGCGCATTACATATATTAATTAACCGTCAGTACAATATTTGGATGAATGAATGTTTTTGACATTTTTAACCTAGATTAAGCGGTATTATCATTTTATAATAACTATTAAATTAAGATAATATTAATTCATGTATATTTGCGGTGTTTTTTTTACACTGATATATATCGAATATTCTAAAAATAAATATGTTCTAAAACTTAGTTTTATCAATTGAGATAAATATAATAATGCTAAATATTTCAATACGTAATTAATTGCATATCAAATACACACACACATATCCTTTAAAAAAAATAGGGCAAATATATGATGTAATAACAAGCGATAATTTGATATAATATTCGTGGAACATAAGATTAGATCAGCCTTAATGAAATTTATAAGAGACCGTACGTTCATACAGAAAATAATTTTCCTAAATTTACTTTATGAAGGCAGTAATGTTTAATTCTAATGTAATTTGAGAAATAAAGTAAACCTAGGAATGCATATTTTTGTAGAACTAAATGACATCAAGTTTTTTTTTAACTTACACGAAATCTTTCACTTTTTATGAATTCGAAGAATTTTTTTTTTTTTTTTTTTTTTTTTTGTCTTCAGTCATTTGACTGGTTTGATGCAGCTCTCCAAGATTCCCTATCTAGTGCTAGTCGTTTCATTTCAGTATACCCTCTACATCCTACATCCCCAACAATTTGTTTTACATACTCCAAACGTGGCCTGCCTACACAATTTTTCCCTTCTACCTGTCCTTCCAATATTAAAGCGACTATTCCAGGATGCCTTAGTATGTGGCCTATAAGTCTGTCTCTTCTTTTAACTATATTTTTCCAAATGCTTCTTTCTTCATCTATTTGCCGCAATACCTCTTCATTTGTCACTTTATCCACCCGTCTGATTTTTAACATTCTCCTATAGCACCACATTTCAAAAGCTTCTAATCTTTTCTTCTCAGATACTCCGATTGTCCAAGTTTCACTTCCATATAAAGCGACACTCCAAACATACACTTTCAAAAATCATTTCCTGACATTTAAATTCATTTTTGATGTAAACAAATTATATTTCTTACTGAGGGCTCGTTTAGCTTGTGCTTTTCGGCATTTTATATCGCTTCTGCTTCGTCCATCTTTAGTAATTTTACTTCCCAAATAACAAAATTCTTCTACCTCCATAATCTTTTCTCCTCCTATTTTCACATTCAGCGGTCCATCTTTGTTATTTCTACTACATTTCATTACTTTTGTTTTGTTCTTGTTTATTTTCATGCGATAATTCTTGCGTAGGACTTCATCTATGCCGTTCATTGTTTCTTCTAAATCCTTTTTACTCTCGGCTAGAATTATTATATCATCAGCAAATCGTAGCATCTTTATCTTTTCACCTTGTACTGTTACTCCGAATCTAAGTTGTTCTTTAACATCATTAACTGCTAGTTCCATGTAAAGATTAAAAAGTAACGGAGATAGGGAACATCCTTGTCGGACTCCCTTTCTTATTAGGGCTTCTTTCTTATGTTCTTCAATTGCTATTGTTGCTGTTTGGTTCCTGTACATGTTAGCAATTGTTCTTCTATCTGTGTATTTGAACCCTAATTTTTTTAAAATGCTGAACATTTTATTCCAGTCTACGTTATCGAATGCCTTTTCTAGGTCTATAAACGCCAAGTATGTTGGTTTGTTTTTCTTTAATCTTCCTTCTACTATTAATCTGAGGCCTAAAATTGCTTCCCTTGTCCCTATACTTTTCCTGAAACCAAATCGGTCTTCTCCTAACACTTCTTCCACTCTCCTCTCAATTCTTCTGTATAAAATTCTAGTTAAGATTTTTGATGCATGACTAGTTAAACTAATTGTTCTGTATTCTTCACATTTATCTGCCCCTGCTTTCTTTGGTATCATAACTATAACACTTTTTTTGAAGTCTGATGGAAATTCCCCATTTTCATAAATATTACACACCAGTTTGTATAATCTATCAATCGCTTCCTCACCTGCACTGCGCAGTAATTCTACAGGTATTCCGTCTATTCCAGGAGCCTTTCTGCCATTTAAATCTTTTAATGCTCTCTTAAATTCAGATCTCAGTATTGTTTCTCCCATTTCATCCTCCTCAACTTCCTCTTCTTCCTCTATAACACCATTTTCTAATTCAATTCCTCCGTATAACTCTTCAATATATTCCACCCATCTATCGACTTTACCTTTCGTATTATATATTGGTTTAACACATTATTTGTTTAACACATTATTAGATTTTAATTTATGTACCCCAAAATTTTCCTTAACTTTCCTGTATGCTCCGTCTATTTTACCAATGTTCATTTCTCTTTCACTTCTGAACACTTTTCTTTAATCCACTCTTCTTTCACCAGTTTGCACTTCCTGTTTATAGCATTTCTTAATTTCCGATAGTTCCTTTTACTTTCTTCATCACTAGCATTCTTATATTTTCTACGTTCATCCATCAGCTGCAATATATCGTCTGAAACCCAAGGTTTTCTACCGGTTCTCTTTATTCCGCCTAAGTTTGCTTCTGCTGATTAAGAATTTCTTTTTTAACATTCTCCCATTCTTCTTCTACATTTTCTACCTTATCTTTTTTAGTCAGACCTCTTGCGATGTCCTCCTCAAAAATCTTCTTTACCTCCTCTTCCTCACGCTTCTCTAAATTCCACCGATTCATCTGACACCTTTTCTTCAGGTTTTTAAACCCCAATCTACATTTCATTATCACCAAATTATGGTCGCTATCAATGTCTGCTCCAGGGTAAGTTTTGCAGTCAACGAGTTGATTTCTAAGTCTTTGCTTAACCATGATATAATCTATCTGATACCTTGCAGTATCGCCTGGCTTTTTCCAAGTGTATATTCTTCTATTATGATTTTTAAATCGGGTGTTGGCAATTACTAAATTATACTTCGTGCAAAACTCTATAAGTCGGTCCCATCTTTCATTCCTTTTGCCCAGCCCGTATTCACCCACTATATTTCCTTCCTTGCCTTTTCCAATGCTTGCATTCCAATCTCCAACTATTATTAAATTTTCATCTCCTTTTACATGTTTAATTGCTTCATCAATCTCTTCGTATACACACTCTACCTCATCATCATCATGGGCGCTTGTAGGCATATAGACGTTAACAATCGTTGTCGGTTTAGGTTTTGATTTTATCCTTATTACAATGAAGAATTAGGAATTCAAAAAGTGATTTACAATTCTTTTAGTAGATCGAGACTATAAATTTTATATAATCTTGTAATTAGGCGTTTGAAATTGATTAAGAAAGAGCCTTTTTTTTGAATCGATAAATTTCTTTTTGCGACCAACTCCGTTACGATCGCGTAACAGTAGCTGGTAATGACAGCGATCACACTGTTATACACAACAGTGTATCGTGAACTGCACCCTTTATTCTTAAATTCTGTAATAAATAGGAACCGGTTCGTTGAACACGGCTTTAGATATTTACGTATCATCTATTTCTAATCGTTAACTTTTCAGAATGATAGTCCCTGAGGTGTTTATGTATAGAAACATTATGTTTTAAGTATAGGCAAATTATCTTAGATCTTATTAATATATAAGCGCATCTTTTATACGTTATTTTGGACGAAGAATCGAGCCGTATATTGTCAAAAATTGAGATTTTTTCGATTAAATTTTAATTTTTTAATTACAAATCATAAATTAAACAAAAATAAATTAGACGATTTATTTCTTTATTTTTCAGTAAAATACCTCCTTACTTTGCTCTTTACCCTGGAAATAGCACTTCTAATAATATATATTTAAATACCTCGCAAAATAATGCCTGTTTTATTCGTATTGTCATCGTATAATAATTTTCTAATTCGTTTTACGATTCCGTTAAATGAAGTCGGGTAAATAATGAATTATCTTCTACAGAAAAGAATCGAATTTATTGTTTTACATTATCTGTCCAAATATTCATTATATCTGTGATGTACGTAAAATACATTATATTTAAACGGTTCTCGGTCTTTTTTTGAAAAAAAAAATGTTCACTATACGACCGGTCAGGACGATTAACCGAAAAAATATTTCACTAGTAGAGCTGAATTTTGAATTCAGTAGTAGAGCATGAAGACGTTGAATTTTGAATATTCATTGCTGATATACGAGTATCTGTGTAAATAAATTATATCTGTCTTATTCCAACAATTTTTTCTTCTCTCTTTCTCTATTTATACTTGCCGGCTCGTCTAGCCCGAACGTGAACCCTTGGGGCCTAGGCCAACCCCGGAACTAACTCAGGACCGTAGAGTTCGCTTCACTTGCCATTCCCGTGTTGCCGGTTCAGGGCGACCGGCGCGCGCCCTGGACGCCTACAAAGGTCGCTTCGGTCACCATTCGCGTCTGCTGTGAGGAATCCGCCTCCTAGACAACCGCACTATTCCTTATCTTCTTGGTTGTGAAATTGGTTGTAATACTGATAAATAACAATTAAAGTATTCAGGCTTTATAGAAATTTGAAAAAAAAACTAAATTGCGAAAGATAGTATAGAGACTTACTTTACTTTCTTTTCATGTTTAGCCTCCGGTAACTACCGTTTAGAGAATTCTTCAGAGGATGAATGAAGATGATATGTATGAGTGTAAATGAAGTGTAGTCTTGTACATTCTCAATTCGACCATATCTGAGATGTGTGGTTAATTGAAACCCAACCACAAAAGAACACCGGTATCCACGATCTAGTATTCAAATCCGTGTAAAAATAACTGGCTACCATAACTAAAATACACCCACCTTTAATGACGAAAAATTTTTAATTTTTTTCTTTGGTGTGGAGACGGATATATAATAATGAAATAAAAGAATTAGTATATTTTTTCCTTAATGAATATGTTTAATTCACGACTTAACTCTCCTTGGGGACGAAGAAATAATCAATGTTTTTATATCCTTATCTTCAAGGTAGTTAGGACCTAGGTCGATGGCTTAAAAGCTTCCCTGGAGTAACACGAATGTATCCTGAAAATTTGAAAGCAATCGGTCGGTCAGTCTGTTCTGTCATGTCTTTCTGTTCTCGTATCACGCGAGAACAAACAGATGTAATTAATATATATATATATATATATATATATATATATATATATATATATATATATATATATACACACACAAACAGCGTGCGATGTGCTCGCATATTTCACTACTCTAGCCTCACACGCGGTCTGCACGGGAAGCTAATTATTGTTAAACAGGAATGTTTTAAATTTCTTTAATATTATTTTATTTAACGTAAATTTAATTCTATTTTTTTGTAACATATTCGTTAAATTGATTCGAATCATTCAGTTCAAACCCAGCTCACACAGAGATTCACAATTCATTAATTCAATTCAATAAAGTTTGTTAGCTGGGTAAAGAAGACAACAAACGGGAAATCGTTCCACAGTTTTTCCATTAAGTCTGGCATTAAATGCTGGTTAGTAGATTTAAAATGATTGTTAATTTTTGGGAGCGATTAATACCTCACGTCAGGTCGCTACGGTTGTATCACCTATCTCGAGATTGTATAGAAGCGCTTTCCGACTTATAAGCGACATCACAGGTGCGAAAAGCTTAGAATCCGAAAAAAATCTGATATGGACACTACATGACTTCCTTGTGTACTTATTCAATTACACATACACTTTTTTAAAAGTATATAAAATGTTATTTCACTAATAACTTCTGATATTTTTTCATAATTTTTTTTTATTGTTATTATTTATCGTAAAATTTATTTTTACAATGAGAGGTTAATAATTATTAATAAGTCAATATATTTAAATTTAAAAAAAACAATAAAAAAAAACGGTGATGAAGTTCGGATTCGAACCGATGTGCCTTCCTCTTGTAAGATCCAAATATTTCATTAATTTGGCTATAACCCTGGAACCAATGAAATTAAGTACCACTTATGATATATTGTTGAAAAGCTCTCAGTGACAGCTTGATACTGGAGTTAAGAAAAAGTCCAAAAACCAAATGTTTTTGTATTTTGGGCTTTTTTTGAACACTTTTGGTTCAGTCGATTGCAATAATAAGGGAAGGTGCACAACTGGATGTTACAACAGTCCTAAATACAAAATTTCTACGGCTAATCGTTTTTGAGCTATGCGAGATACGTACGTACATACGTTCAGACGTCACGCCGAAACTAGTCGAAATGGATTAAGGGATGATCAAAATTGATATTTTCGTTGAAATCTGAAAACCGAAATTTTTCGTGTCACAATACTCCTTTACTCCGTACAAGAAAGTAAAATCAACCTCTTAAACCACGTTTGATGTATAATCGATGCTATTTCCGTGAAAAGTACCGAAACGAAAAGAAACGTTTTTAATGATGTACTTAAAATAAATTACCTTCTACGTTAATATTTAACTATTCTATGTTATATTCTACTATCTACGTTAATATTTTACTATTAAATATCGGTACGTTTTACGACTTCTATAAATCTACTTAAATGTGAGCTAAAAAGGTTTTACGATTAATAGGTTTTCCCTGTTTAGCCTCCGGAAATTACCGTTGAGGTATTACTTCAGAGGACGATGTGTGTGAGTGTACATGAAGTGTAGTCTTGTACAGTCCAGTTCGACCATTGCTGAGATGTGTGGTTAATTGAAACCCAACCGCTAAAGAACACGGTATCCACAATATAGTATTCAAATTCGTATAAAATTAACTGGCTTTACTAGGACTTGAACGCTGGAACTCTCGACTTCCAAATCAGCTGATGTGGGAAGACCCGTTCACCACTAGACCAACCCGGTGGGTTTCAGTTAATATGTTAGACATATTTATTTTACTTTTTTGATGATTTTCATTTATTTCTTTACATACCCAGTTACAGCATTATTTCATATAATAAAATTATTATTATTTTAATTTATTAATACCGATTATATTTGTATTTTAGGAACGATTAGGAGCTCCGGCGTAACCCGATAGGTACATTAGCCGAATGCGTTAACAGGCAAAACCCACGTACAGGAAACTTTGGGTCGGTTCCCTAAAACAGATAATACCAACGATATATTGCCTCTAAAGATCCCAGCATCTCAGGATGGAAAGTCTAATCTATCCGGATTAGTTGCACGGCTAGGCTGGGTGTCCAGGGTGCGAGATAATAAAGGAGATATGCGATGTAAAAATTAAATTTTTGGAAAATAATAAATGTTTGGATCGGATATAAATGTAATGAATGTAATATATACCATTGTTTCGTCATATTTATTACCACCACCGATAGAAATCGATTGGTTAAGGGCAGATCCTAATACGAGGATGACTTACAAACCTAACACCGCAATGAAATGCGCGTAATTTGATCCTCGGTTGTAACAGCTGGATGCTGTCCGGCTTATTTTTGACTGCCCTGTTCTTGGGGGGGGGGGAGGCCAGAGACCGGGCTACCCGGAACTTAGAGATCAGGGGGAAAATTGGCCAGTCACAATCGGCGAGTCAATGTGGCGAGAGCCGCATGGTCGGACCGTGTCGGAGTTCCTTGATGCCGGTTGCTTTGTTCAACCTACATCATTAGTCTACCTAAGGGAAAAAGCTCCTACCGCAATGGTTTATGAAGCTAACCTAGAGATATATATATATATATACGGCTGACCACCAGCCAATTAGGGCTCCAAGCGCTTTAATATGGTGGACAGGTACTTGCTGACATTCAGCGACCTACGCGTGGCAGCGAATTACTGTCTCGACGAAATAAATTTTAATTTATGGATGTCATACATATTTTTAGTAGTTGACGGAGTCCGCCTACCCATTTTAGCAAATAATGTGACAAGCGAGTGTTTGACATACGTAACCCGGTGGTGTATAGCACCGCGCTTAGTACGCTCACGCTGTTAAGTAAGCTCTAGGAGCTACTTAGGGAACTGGTCGCTAAACTGTTCGAGGCTCAGTAGCCATTTGTTGCACAGACATCTGGTTTTATGCTTTAGGGTGACCGAATGGGGTGGTAGCGGAAGAATTGCCAAGCAAACCAAATCCGGCTTATTTTATTACTATGCTTGGAATTAAATCGTTTTCCCAGACAAATAGCCGTACTTTATAGCTTTATCGGAGAGGGAAGAATTACGATATTTGTAATTACGGACTTCCAATCGTATTCTTTGTAAAGGTAATTCGAAATTTAGGTTGACTTAGCGATACTTTTAGGAATTACTGTAAATTTATTTACCATCCGTATAAGAATCTTTTTTAATTTTATTTATTTCTTGACCGTTTACGAAGATGTAGATTCTTTATGAAATAACGCTTTAAAATTTAGATGTAAAAAGCGAAAAATCGTGAAAAAATTTCGGATTTTATGTATGTTGATAATTTCTTAAAAGCCAAACATTTTAAATTTGGAATATTTTGAAAAATTAGAATTAAACGTAGTAATTTTTTAAATCCCCCTACTTGATTTTGTGAATTGTGTTCATATAATTTTAATTTATTGTTATTACCAACTGTGGCTCACGAACATACCCTTAAAAAAAGTCTGGCTATGCAGCTGCAGAGAAGAGTTCTAGACAGATTTCAGGCAGTGGATGGTCATTCCTCTTATAATTTCTCGGGGGATTGGAACATTTTACCCAGAACGGGAACTGGATTTCAATGATCTTACTTGATCAACGATCTAAACATATCTGAAATAAAAATTATTCGTAGTTTTCCTCTAGAGATCAAATTTTCATCCGAATTTAGGGTTTTCATTACTTTTAAAGCTTTTATTTCATCGCCATAAAATGCAGTACTCCATATAAATAGTTTTGAACATTATTTCCTAATCGCTTTTAAGCGATACTCGACACGAATAGATTCTTTTCACCATTAAATCTCCCCTGATTTGTGCAAGTCTGTTTTATAATTTTTTCCTAAACAAAAGAAAATTGCGACTTTTAGTACATTTTGGTACTTTATCTTAACGTTCTATTCTTCATTATTCTTATTTCCGTTGTTTTTCGTCGACTGTGATTTACATTTGTGTATTTTCAAATTGAATTTATCTGTCATTAATTAATCCGTATCTTCATTATAAATTTTATCTCGTTCATAATTTAAACACTACATAAGCTTAATTATGTATTTATCTGAATAAATTAAGTAAAACAAGTTAATTTCTTTGTGAGGAAATACACCAGCTGAATGAATGCTGGTAAAACGAAAACCTATTAAAAGTGATATGGATTTAAAAAGCGATTTTCTTTTAATTAATTATAAAACTATATATTTGAGTTTTTGAATGTTAACAGAAATTCATTTCCTAATAAAAAATATAATTTAGTTCTATATAATATAATAATTTTAGAAGAAGAAAAAAATTGTATATAATAAATAAACGAGAATTTTAAAGTAAATATTTGAAATATATACCAGTATAATATTGAAGAAGGCGAGAAGAATTAAATTTGCTCAAAGTGCATGAATTACTGGGTGATGAAAAGTTAAAATCGGGACGGTAAATAATATATATTTCTGTTCCCCTAAAAGTAACAGAAAAACGAGTCGAAAATATCCCCATTGTCCAGAATACAACAGGGAGCGTATATGGGATGTTTCTAACATCGTTCCAGTCTCGTAATATTCTTCTTTGCTTGTAGTCTGTTTCATGTCTCAAGTTTTCAAGTTGTTTTAGTTATTTCACGTTCTAGACGATATTTTTATATTTAGTTATAACTGCTCGTAAAAGTTCATATACGTCATAGGTAATCTTTTTAACTTTTCTCGGTGTAATATTACAGTTTATAATAGTCGGATATATTACTGTCGGTCAATTACTGAGGTCAAAAGTACTAAAGTATTAAATACTCATTATTATTTATCCCGTTTCTGAAATAGCAGATAGAAAGCTGAAATTTGACGTAAAAAAAGAGAAATTTAAAAGAGAAACAACGTAAGAGAAAGGGACGTATTCTAAAAGAGAAATTTAGGAAAAAAAGCCAAGATTTATCTGAATTACCGTCGCAAAAAAATCTTTTTTCACTCGTATTTAAGATAGAAAGGACGGGGTGTAAACCCATATATTTATTTATTAATCGAAAAAGCCTTATTAATTCTCATCAGTTACTAATTCTACCGTTTCTTGAATAGCTATAAAGCTGAAATCAGTTTAAATACAGTATTATTCCTCAAGATGTTACCAATTGAATATCAAAGCTTAAAAATTCAAGATTCCTTGTGCTGAAAAAAATTCCTTGTGCTAAAAAAAATACATATTTATATATGTATTATTATATGTCAATATAAGAAAATAAGTAAGAGTAGAAATGATTTTCACATCATTAGTCACGTATTATTATTTAAACTCTATCAAATTTTTAAATAAATTCAGCAGCATCGTTGCAATGTTTTTTGTTCATAAAATTGACATTTTTTTATTTTTGGGATTTAAATTTTGAAAAATGTAATAAAAAAAATCAGCTGTTCTTTATAATCATAAAGAACAACTGATTTTTCAATTTTATTTCAGTTAATAAGAATCTCTTCTACATGTACGGTAAAAAAAAAAATTCCTATTTCTAAGGAATTTAACAGTTAATATATAAATACGAATATGATAAAGAGTATCTAAAATGTGTGGTATGACTTGTAAATATTCTCGAGTAATGTAGACATAGTAGAATAAGATCATACACTTTACAAATAAGATGGGGGACGGAAAAAGAAAGAGAGAAAGGAATAAAGAGAAGGGGAAGGATAAGAAAGGTATAAAGGTAGATAAACTATGTATGCAACAGGTTATGTACTCGTACTCGATTTTCTTATACGTATAAACTAAACACCTGCTGTCGTATTTTACTATTAAAGACCCCTCACTATTCAGTTAATTTCAACGCACTATTTTTTGTTTTTTGTTTCACTTAACAAACGAAGTTATAAATAAATTTTTACAGTAAAAAATGAAGTCGTTTTTTCGTTCAGGTAAAACAAATTCCTGGTTTATCCAAAGTAAAATTACTGATGTTAGTTTGTAAGTTAATAATTTTATTATTTTTGTTGTAATCGTGAAATCTGAAGAAGTCTTTAAAATCTGAAAGCGATTCTAATTAATAAAATCATATTACACTTAAGTACATACATAATAATTGCGATTTATTACGTATATTTTTAGAATTGTTCTGTTTACGAGTCTGTCCCGGTTATGGTTTTTATATTTCTAGGATTCTTTCAGCCAAACACCGATGTATGTCATTATTTTTTTCGTAACAGTCTTTTATTACTTTTGACGAGAAAAATGTATGAATCGATTAATTTTCCCCCTTAAAGAATTTTGAACGGATTATTAAATAAAAAAAAATTAATCGGACGATCAAACTGATTTTGTTTTTTTAAAGAAAATCAAACTGTTCTGTTTTTCAGTGAAGCATCTTCGTCTTTGACAAATGGTGTGTTTGTCTTCATTATTGCTTAAATTATATTTCTACGTAGATTCTTGTCTAAAAGATGATCTTGGGACTTCTTCAAAAAGACTGAACAAGTTCTTGCGATACAAAAATGGGTTGAGTGATCGTTGTTATCTTAACAAATTTTTTACTTGAATTAAAAAAAATAATAATAAATTTATTTCGACAAATAAAACGGTAATGAAATTAAAATATCTATCAAGCCAGGAAACAAAAGTATTTTCGCATTACTTCGGCTTAAGAAATTGTTCGTATCTTGGATTTTAATAAATTACGATTTCGTATTTACCGATTTCTACATTGGGATTGTTAAATAAATTACAGTAACTAAAGCAAAAACTAAATTTAACGATCGACTTTAATTAAACGTTAACTTAATGTTTGAATATTAACTTCGGTTTAATTACAATTATTATTTTATATATCGTTTTTTAAAATTACATTTTTTGTTTTGTCATTTTAAGTAAAATTAATATTTACTTCATTACTATTCTTTTAATAAAACTGTATTAAGTAAAAATAAAAGGAAAGGAAGAAGATGCTCCCAAAAATCTTTTATCTCGGTTGAAAGTTTACAAACTACGTGGACGTAAATTCCATTTTTTTTCTGCTTCATTAAACTATATTTGTTTTATACTTTAATATTGTGTTTCTTAATCATCGGGTGTTGTAAAGTAAAAAAAAATCAGATTAAATAGAAGAGAATTAAAATTAAATTAAAAATAATTTAAACTCAACAAACTGAAAACTGTGAGAAGTATGAAAAAAATTGAACATCTGTCATTATGAAATCTTCCATACGGATCTTATAATCTATTTAAGATTTACTGACGATTAAATAGCCTTCAAATTCTTTTTCGTTTAAATATATCCAATTTTAAGATAATAAGTGAATTAAAAAACTATAAGTAATGGATTTCCCTGAATTGTTTCTAGAAGCTGCAGTTATACATTCTTCTTGGAATTAGAATTTTGGCTATTTAATTAATTAAAATTAACTCTTATGCTCGGCTTAGATAAAATTTTCCATACATTCAGTAGTATTCGTAAAAAAGAAACTAGAAGACTTCAATTTACGAACTACTTGAAGGAAAAAAAAATTGAATTTACATATACGTTGGTAAACCTTATTTTTTTCTGCTTTATTACTGTAAATTGTAATTTATTTGAATAAAACCTATATTCAGGAATATCTCAGAATAGAACAACCTTTTAAATATCAGGAAAACATTTTTAAAGTATATGTTTGGAGCGTAGTTTTATATGGAAGTGAAACTTGGACGATCGAAGTACTTGAGAAGAAAAATTAGAAGCTTTTGAAATGCAGTGCTATAGGAGGAGAACGTTAAAAATCAGATGGGTGGATAAAGAGACAAATGAAGTGGTGTTGCGGAAAATTGATAAAGAGAGAAGTATTTGGAAAAATATAGTTAAAAGAAGAGACAGACTTATAGGCCACATATTAAGGCATCCGGGAATAGTCGCCTTAATATTGGAGGAACAGGTAGGAAAGATTGTGCGGGCAGGCAACGTTTGGAATATGTAGAACAAATTGTTAGGGATGTAGGATGTAGCGGGTATACCGAAATGAAACGACTAGCACTAGGTAGGGCATCTTAGAGAGCTGCATCAAACCAGTCAAATGACTGAAACAAAAAAAAAGAACAATCTTTAGCGAAGAATTCAGTTTTTTCCATCCAGGTTAATAATATGAAAGTATTAAATAAAAACTTCTCATTTTTTAATTAGTTTTCACGGTTTCTAAATAAAATTCTAATTTTTCTAACTTTTCTTTGTTTTATTCAACTTATCTTACTCCATCTTGTTTAGAATTATTCTCTACAAATTCTGTCTAAAATTCTCTTCAAATTTTGTTTAATATTTTTATGTTTATTAACTGTTTAACAACGTTATTGTTCGTGAAATGTAAAAAAACATGGGGTTTTTTACATCAATTTATTGGTTTTACTGCAGATACGTTTGTGAGACCTATTTTATTCAATTTTTCAGGTAAAAACCATAAGAAATAATACTACCCCTTAATTAACCTAAAAAATTCAGTAAGATCTCATTTTACCGGGGTGGCTGAAATTTGAGCGAAATCATTCACGAGCCGTAACTCGCAAACAAAGCGTTTTAGAAGATATGTTTATATGAACCTTTTCCATTATTTTCACGAGTAAAATAGGTTATGAAAGTCCCGGTAGAACTTCGTGACATTCCCTTTTAAATGTAAAGAAATTAAAAAAATATGTCAAAAGTACGGAAATCCCTCAACAACTTTAAAACCGTTCCAGATAGAATACTGTAACTTTCAGGATAAGGTATCGGTCAACTACATTACCTTTTCACGAGAAATAGAATTTCAACTCCTTCCTGGTGGGAGGAGGTGGGTGACCCAGGGGTTGTAACTCAAATATTTTAAACGGTATCACCATCACTCTTTTTATGATAGATCATTTTAAAGGTCTATTTAAGACAAGAAAAATTGTTTGAATAAAAAGTTTGTAGGATGTCTCTACCAAAAATGGCTGCTAGATAAAATTTGAATTTTGAAAATTTATAAATTTAGTAAGTTCAAATAATAGAATTAAATAAAGACATTTTACAGGAATATGGAAAGAAGAAACACTCCCAGAACACTGGACGACTGGTGTAATCCACCCGATTTACAAAAAAGGAGATATGACAAACCCAGACAACTACAGGGGGATAACGCTGTTAGACTGCACCTGTAAAATCCTCTCCAGAATAATCTTAAGCAAAGTTAAAAACGTATTTGAGCCCCAATTAGGGGAATATTAAAGTGGATTTCGGCCATATAGAGGTTGTTCAGACCAGATTCTTACATTAAAATTAATAATGGAAAACTTTAAAATAAACAAGCAATATATAACTTTTATGGACTTTAAAAAGACATATAATTGTATTGATAGACCAACGTTTCTAGAGATCCCACGAATTTATTGACCACCACGACTTGTACTAGATAGGAAATCTTAGAAAACTGTATCAAACCAGTTCAATGACTGAAGACAAAAAAAAATTATTTTTTAACACAAAAAATTGTTTTTGTCTTCAATTTAATGAGCAAATAAATAAAAATATTGACACCTAATCCTGCTGGCTGATCATTGATGGTCTCTTATCATTGTTGCAAAAATAAAGCTTACTTCATTGTTGTGTAATATTCCATTTAGAATGTTTAATTACTAGACTGTTAGTTTCTTAGGAGAATTTATTGAGATCGGTCGGCTAATTGATTTTTTCTAACTTTATTGAATTTGTAAGCCAGTTTTGTTATTTACATATTTTTTACCTTTTTTGTAATTGTTTTTACCAAATTAATTTTTTCTGTGCTATCTGCTAACATCGCTATCAGCATGTTACATAGTGAACAGGAGAGGGTCACACTTTTAATGATGAGGGGCTTTGGTGATAGAGTTAGGAGTATAATGTTTGTGAATCGTTTAATGCGGCATTTAATCGTAGTAACTGTATTTCTAAAGTTACAGTGTCAAAAACCATCAAACCATTTGAAGAAACAAGGAGCATTACTCTTAGAGGAAAACCAGGGAGGCCTAAATCTGCAACAAATGATAACATATCGTTTGAAATTATGCTAGAATTTATTGATAATCCTCATTCCTCGACTCGAACAGTAGCACGAGAACATAACATTAATCAAAGTTCAGCTATTTGAACATTAAAAAATTAAAATTTCAAACCCTTCAAAATATGTCTGGTAAAGAACTTAATTAAGATAACTACGATCAAAGACTTGAGTTCTGTGAAATTTTGATGAACAATATTTGTGCGGATCTTAATTTATTAAACAACTTGATAGTAATGAGGCCACAAATTTTTTTTAAGTGGTAATGTAAATCCCCATAATTGTCGACACTGGACTGATATTAATCCACAATACTATCGTCTATCCACAATAGACGATCGATAGGGACTGTATCGATAGAAACAACGCAGTGAAGTATGAGGCTTTTCTTCTCCACGATATCATTCCAAATATTTAAAACGTTGTTGGCCCAACATCCAAAACGTTTGGTTTCAACAAGATAGTGCCCTCCTCATTTCGGTCTTTAGGAACGTGAAATTTTAAACGAATTTTTTCCTGGAAGATGGATTGGCCGAAGGGGTCAAATAGAATAGCCACTGAGATCAACAGACTTGTCACCACGGAGTACTTTCCACGGGGCCGCTTAAAAAGTATTGTTTGTCATAATATTCCCCAAGATATCGATAATTTACAAAATAGAATTCGAGAATCGGTACAAAATATCACTAGGGAATCGTCGAATAATGCGGTATGATCCTTTTTACAACTGACTGGCACACTGTCAAAAAGTGAAAGAGGGCATTTCGAACATTTATTAAAAGGAAATGTAAGCAAATAAATTAAGTTGGGGTTCTTTACCCCAAGAAGGGGGTTGAAATTCTATTTCTCGTCAAATGTAAAGTAGTTGATCGATAACTTATCCTAAAAGCTACAGTATTCTACCTGGAACGGTTTTAAAATTGTTGAGGGGTTTCCATACGTTTGATTCCCTTTGTATATCATCGTTGTAAACAACGAAAAAAAATTAACAAAAATTAAATATTTAGAGGAAATTTTTGTACAAGTTGCGAACTTAATTCTCATAAAATTTTTGTAAAAAAATATATATTAAAAATTTAGTAAGGTTAATGTATTTAAGTTGCAGTTTCATGACGATAGGTTAATCTATACTTGAAAAAATTGAATCTAAAAATGGTTACGTAATTGGCACGTAAATGAAAGGGAAATTTATGTGTAACAGGATCCCGTTATTATTGGTAACATTAAAGTCTGGTAACAAGTGTGACGTAAGATATAATTAATTAAATTTTAGTTTCACGTTGAAGAAAATTTCGTTGACTTTTGTTTTTTATAGAAAAAAAGTTAGAAAAAGATTAACTTTGTACGCTTAAGAATATTATTACAGTTTCCGAGAGCATTGGAAAAGGAAATATTACATTTTTATCGTTGGAAAAACTTAAAATTTCTTCAAAGAGCGAGTCGGAAAAAATTACATTACTTTCAACCGTAAAAGAAACTGTTATTACGACCTTAACATTTTATAAATGACTTCACCTTGCTGACAATAGAACTTTGCTTAGAAAGAGTAATTTTGGTTTATTGAGCTTTTACTCACGTAACGTTTGTGTGTGCAGCGGTCAATGAAGGGAGGAAGTTTATAACAGAAGTAAAATAAAAAAAAAAGAATAAAGTTTTAAATTGACGGAAGACGCAATTGCCGCATTGCAATGATTAGACTGGACTTTTCCCCTATCCCCTTCTTGTTCAGTTTCAGTCCCTCGGCTTAAGACGTGTGAAAACTGCTGACCACTTCAATTTTGTCTCTCGTTAACTTGTCGCTTTTCTTGACATTTCTATTAAATCAGCTTTCTTTCACAATTTAGTAAATTGATTCTTTTCATGCTTAGTTTTTACTCTTTGTTTTATTTTTCTCGGGTTTTATTGATAAAGTTGTTCCAAAAACTCAGAGGAGAAAATGTTACATTTATTTCATAATAAAAACTTGTCGGCATTTTGAAATAATCAGGCTGAAAAAACTACATTTATTAGCGTTTTAATTTAAAATAAGCTTTAATAATAAACAAGTAACAGTTACAACAAAATTAAGTTTTTTATTTTTAAGCTTTAAATAATGCTACGGAAAAAATCTTCGGTTTTAATTCTGTTATTTTCCAGTTTACTTTCTAAAATCATTTAATGAAATATTCATATTACACAAGAAACATTTTTAATTCTTATTGTAGCGTCATAGCTTATTGTAAGCGGCGTCATAGCTCTAAAACTATGCCCAACATGGGAATTACTGTAATCAATCAAAAAATAAAATATGAGTTGTTTTGTATTTTTCTAATTTCATGACCCAGGGACTCCAAAAAACAAAAAGAAGTAGGGGGTAATGCTCGTACGTACTTTGGCGTGTATAAAGCTTAATAACTTTTGATTGAGAAAATCGATTATAATGAAATTTTGTACAGAAACTAGTGTGTATAAGGCAATTTGATGGTAAACTTCTCGGATCAATATCTTCAGGAAGAAGAGTAAATCAATAGAGAAGAGTAGAGTAGTCTTCAAGGGGTACGAGTAGATAATTATTTGGAATCAATTTTATCAATTTTGCAAACATATTCTCACATCATATTAAGCTCAGTTAATGCTTGCGTGCTTATCTTATAATTTCTTTAAAAACTTTTTCCCCAAAATTCCTCCCTTCCCCAAAAATCGACAAATGCTACTTATTATATTTTAACTAAATTTTTTAATGTCTTCCTAGGTATACTAATAGTGTAGGTAATAAAATAAATACTTTGGGGGAAATATCTGGGGAGGAAGAGCCGATATAAGTTTAAAAATATCGATTTGTTGAATTTTTTAAGATTTTCTTTTAAATAAAAAATTTTTAATAATAATATTTCAATAAAATTTCATCATAAATCCTCCCCCCCCCAAAAAAAAAAACCAAAGAAACAGTGGGAAAATTTTTATTGGTTGTATATTTCTCAGAGAATTTTTTTAGTTTCTTTCATTTAACATCCTAAACGTAGAAACATCAATAAAATTTCTTGGAAGGTGTAGATGAAGGTAGCGGAAAAAAAGACCTATTTTTGAATTTTTTGATCATTTATTGATTTATTTAAACATATAGTGATAATTTTACCATAAAACTTCATCGTAAATTAGCCCCACCCGAAAAAAGAAATCTTACGTAAATTTTTTCATGATCATTATTTTTCCACATCTAAGAATAAATAACCAACGCCAGAAATATATTACAACTTTGTTGTCAGATTTTTATAACGTGATTGGCTAACCGCAGATAATTAACATTGGAAAGAAAACTTTATTCTATTGTAGAACATAAGTATTGATTATCCTTACAATATTCGGTAGTACAAAAATATCAGGTAGTAAAATGTTCAGCATTTTAAAAAAATTAGGGTTCAAATACAGAGATAGAAGAACAATTGCTAACATGTACAGGAACCAAACAGCAACAGTAGCAATTGAAGAACATAAGAAAGAAGCCATAATAAGAAAGGGAGTCCGACAAGGATGTTCTCTATCTCCGTTACTTTTTAATCTTTACATGGAACTAGCAGTTAATGATGTTAAAGAACAATTTAGATTCGGAGTAACAGTACAAGGTGAAAAGATAAAGATGCTACGATTTGCTGATGATATAGTAATTCTAGCCGAGAATAAAAAGGATTTAGAAGAAACAATGAACGGCATAGATGAAGTCCTACGCAAGAACTATCGCGTGAAAATAAACAAGAACAAAACAAAAGTAATGAAATGTAGTAGAAATAACAAAGATGGACCACTGAATGTGAAAATAGGAGGAGAAAAGATTATGGAGGTAGAAGAATTTTGTTATTTGGGAAGTAGAATTACTAAAGATGGACAAAGCAGGAGCGATATAAAATGCCGAAAGCACAAGCTAAACGAGCCTTCAGTAAGAAATATAATTTGTTTACATCAAAAATTAATTTAAATGTCAGGAAAAGATTTTTGAAAGTGTATGTTTGGAGTGTCGCTTTATATGGAAGTGAAACTTGGACGATCGGAGTATCTGAGAAGAAAAGGTTAGAAGCTTTTGAAATGTGGTGCTATAGGAGAATGTTAAAAATCAGATGGGTGGATAAAGTGACAAATGAGGAGGTATTGCGGCAAATAGATGAAGAAAGAAGCATTTGGAAAAATATAGGTAAAAGAAGAGACAGACTTATAGGCCACATACTAAGGCATCCTGGAATAGTCGCTTTAATTTTGGAAGGACAGGTAGAAGGGAAAAATTGTGTAGGCAGGCCACGTTTGGAATATGTAAAACAAATTGTTAGGGATGTAGGGTGTAGAGGGTATACTGAAATGAAACGACTAGCACTAGATAGGGAATCTTGGAGAGCTGCATCAAACCAGTCAAATGACTGAAGACAAAAAAAAAAAAAAAAAATATCTTAAAATTTGTTTACTGTTATATATGATTCCAGCTGTTAGATACTATAATCAGAACTGCTCTAAATGACAATGCCATTCATGTAATGTTAATATTCTCAGTAGTGTTTCGTTCTAAATAGCAACAAGCGTACCATTCTCAAGAAAACAAACATTCCACTTCAGCCTTGACACCTAATAAGTAAGGGATAATGAAAAATAAAGTGGTTTTTCGTTGTTTTCCCTTATTCTTCTTAGTATATTTGCATCAGCACGCCAAGATGACTGAAATGTATATGGCATTCAGCTTTTATATGTATCACAGCTAAAAGAAAGGTACAAACTTTTTTTATAGTATTTACTGTCGAGTAGGAGTACAGTATAATAATTAAATCTCGTATTAAAGAATTCTCTAGTAAGTTATAATAAAACGTAATTAAAACACCTCAAATAACAATATTTTGGATTGAGTTAAAAAGAAAAAAATTAGTTTAAATTTTATTGTGACTGAAAAGGATAAAATTATTCCTGCACCAATAAACTTTCATAATACAAAGAGTTTAGCGGATAATCAACCGAACTAAGTAAATTGTTTGGTACAATAGAGTAAAAACATACAAAGTTTTATAAATCTCCGGCTTTAAGGAGTTGGGATTTTTCAAAATTATAATTTTTATAATAATGTTTCTGTTCAGTATATAATCGTTACGGCTAGAGGGTACAACAGGAGTGCTGCTTAAAAGAAATTAGTTTATTATGATAGCCGATGGAACATTCAAATGATTTTTTTTTATCTATTTCGTATTATTTTATATATGTTTTTTTACTTTTTGTTTGGTTTGTCTATAATTATAAATTATTACAAGATATTTATACAGACATATAAAAAATACAAACAGAATATCATCTATAGGGAAAAGAGTTTTTGGAAAAGTGAAAGGATTGCTGTTAGAAAGAAAGATCCTGATTGAACTGAAGAGGATATTTGCCAGATGGTAAATGGAATGTGTGCTCTATCGTACAGATCTGATTCATGGACGGCCAGAAAGAAGAAAGAGAAATTATTAGGACGTTTTCAAGAAGAATGAGAATAGTTCCGGATAGAATTTTTTTTTTGTCTTCAGCAATTTAACTGGTTTGATGCAGCTCTCCAAGATTCCCTACCTAGTGCTAGTCGTTTCATTTCGGTATACTCCATACTTCCTACATCCCTAACAATATGTTTTACATATTCCAAACGCGGCCTGCTTACACAATTTTTTTCGTTCTAACTGTCCTTTCAATATTAAAGCAACTATTCCAGGATGCCTTAGTATGCGGCCTATACGTCTGTCTCTTCTTTTAACTATATTTTTCCAAATGCTTCTTTCTTCATCTATTTACCGCAACACCTCTTCATTTGTCTCTTTATCCATTCATCTGAATTTCTCCTATAGCACCGCATTTCAAAAGCTTCTAAGCTTTTCTTCTCAGGTACTCCGATCGTCCAAGTTTCACTTTCATATAAAGGTACGCTCCAAATATATACTTTCAAAAACGTTTTCCAGACGTTTAAATTCATTTTAAATGTAAGCAAATTATATTTCTTACTGAAGGCTCGTTTCGCCTGTGCTATTCGGCATTTTATATCGCTCCTGATTCGTCCATTTTTAATAATTCTACTTCCCAAATAACAAAATTCTTCTACCTCCATAATCTTTTCTCTTCCTACTTTTATATTCAGTGGTCCATCTTCATTATTCCTACTACATTTCATTGCTTTCGTTTTGTTCTTGTTTATTTTCATCCGGTAGGTTTTGCGTAGGACTTCATCTATGCCGTTCATTGTTTCTTCTAAATCTTTTTTACTCTCGGCTAGAATTACTATATCATCAGCAAATCGTAGTATTTTTGTCTTTATACCTTGTAGTGTTACTTCGGATCTAAATTGTTCTTTAACATCATTAACTGCTAGTTCTATGTAAAGATTAAAAAGTAACAGGAATAGGCAACATGCTCATCGGACTCCCTTTTTATTTACGGCTTCTTTCTTATGTTTTTCAATTATTACTGTTGCTGTTTCCGGATAGAATAGAGAAAGTAAAACGGACAGACAAAATGAGAAATCATGAAGCGTTGAAAAATTGAGGGAAAAGCAGAACTTAATTTATATTTACATTTTAAAGTAAAGTATCTAAACTGGGATATCATATATAAATTTAAATATATATATATATATAAATTGTCTTCTGTGAAGGATCATAGAGGGAAAATTAGAAGAAGGAGGTGAAGATGAAGAAGGAGGGTAACAACAGTTACAGACATTTTAAAGGGAAGAAGCTGTATGAAAATGAAGCTGCCACAAGACCGTAACAATCGAGTTGAAATCTGTAGAAATGAATTTCACCAAAGACGAAAAAGGCAGAAAAGCGTCTTCTAGTAAGAAAAGTTGTCGCAAAAGAAGGAATAAGGATTTGAAGTTTACGGTGTTCAGTTATTTTCTTGTATTTTGTAAAATGTTTTATTACCGTACTTTTACTCTTGATCATAGACAAAGGCTGTGGTATTCATTACATTTTAATATGAATTTGAGAGAATCATTAACTTCAGTTGCCGGAGTGGGCGATAACCTATCCAAAAGTGAAATCAGCACAAAAGAGAACGGTAAATATACATTGGAATTTTTTTTTTAGTTTCTTGTGTACATGGCATGTAATATTCTGTACTGTACTTTACTTTGATAGTATTAGTAAAATTGAGTTTTATTTTATCACTAAAGAACATACAAATATGCGCTTCACGTTAGTTAACTACCGTTTGCTATTTGAGCTTTGGTCCGCTTGAGCTATGGAACGCAACTCGAGATGCTGCACCCCTAACAATGTTTCTCGCACTGATAATTGAAGTTTTCATAAACTTAAGTAAAAACATTCTCCCTACTGCACAAATTTAATAACTATAAATTAAATTTTTCCTGATGTAAAACTATACCAAGAGTACATACACGTGTAGAATATTATCTCATAAATATTCTACATTACAGGACTAAGTATGTTTCCGTATATTACAAAAGCCGAGGAAATTATCAAATTATTAAACATTTTTCATTAAATATTTCAATTTTCAATGATCTAATCTTTTGTAAAATGTTCAGTAAACGGGGTAAAATTTTAATTTATTGCCTGCAACGGAAATCGAAATAACTTTTTAATTTATAAATATTTGAAATATTTTAACATGATAAATCTAATTAAAGAAGAATTTATTAATATATTTAACAAAATGAATTTATAATTAAACGATATTACAGAACAAAAATAACTTTAGTCTATACTTCACTCAAATTCTATTCTTTTTTGGATGCGCTGTTATCAGATAGAAAACATTTGTACAATAATAAATTTTAATAACGATTTATGTAGAATTTCTGACGTGAAATTTTAATATGAATTAAAAGATGGTATGTGGGATTATTTGTGTCTACTCTGGTGTAATGACAGCGGTAGAATCGGAATTAAACGTTCGCAGTACGGGTATTTCACGGATAATTTGTAAGGCCAGAGATTAATCTGGGATTGAGTGTTAGAGACGGGAGGAGATTTAAAAGGCTTGTGCACGAATGAGGGGCTAATGGAGTTGCTATGTCGCTTCTTCGGCCCGCTTTCCCCTCCTCTTATTTGCATAACTCATAGGCTGTCATTTCCCTCAAGCATCTCTTGAATACGGCGCTTAAAATTCTATCGCTCCAACGAATTCTTATTTTATTCACCGACGTATACCGCAATAAACTGAGATTGATTTCATTACGTCACACCTACAAAATAATGATGAAATTCTGTTTACCATTTTTCCCCCTTTCCTATTTTTAAATACTTTAATTCTATCGTTTACGTCATCGTATGGAATCGCTTATCTTATTCGAATTCATTAATAGGATAAAAAATAGAATCGAAGAATATTTTTTTACCAGTCACTTGGAATTTAACTCTTTCTATTCTGTCCTGATATATTAACCTAACATCCTGCATCCTTAGTCATTTTTTTCATTAATCTTTATTTCAGTTTCGAATCTTTGTTTTGTAATTAAACTTATTTATTCTGGGCATTTAATCCGTATAAGACCCCGGTCTTATCTTTTTGTACCATTCTGTAAAAAATTCTTTCATCTCAATTTTGTTTTAAAACCGTTTTGTAATTTATCAACTAATAAAATTTAAAATATTCTTTATCGACTTCAAAAATAGGAGGAGGTTTGCAATTCGTTTGGTATGTTTGCTTTTATGTATGTACATTGTTTACTCTTGAATGGCTAGACGGATTTAAACGCATTAGGACTCATATGAAACGGGATGATAACAACCCATCAAATTTTGCTTTATAGCCGTTGAACATTCTCTGTTACTGATGTCATTCAAAATTCAAGTTTTACGTATAGGCAGTAACAATTAAAAAAAGTTAATTCAGTCCATGTTAGTTTTTTTATTTTTTATTATAAGTTGGGAAATTAGTTATTTATTGAAATAAGAACGAAGTAATAAATTTATAACGATATTAATAATTCTTGTAGCCTTCCTTTTTTTTTTTTTTTTAAATTTATCGTCTCTCCATTAATTTTTTAATGCTTTTTCATCGGGTGATTTAACAAGCGAATTACAAAACTAAATGGATTAAAGTAAATTTTTTATTAAAAATTGAAACGACAACAAAAAAAACATATTTCTTTTTGTCTTCAGTCATTTCACTGGTTTGTTGCAGCTCTCCAAGATTCCCTGTCTACTGCTAGTCGTTTCATTTCGGTATACCCCCTACATCCTACATCCCTAACAATTTTTTTTACATATTCCAAACGTGGCCTGCCTACACAATCTTTTTCTTCTACCTGTCCTTTCAATATTAAAGCGACTATTCCAGGATGCCTTAGTATGTGGCCTATAAGTCTGTCTCTTCGTTTAGCTATATTTATGGAAATGTTTCTTTCTTCATCGATTTGCCGCAACACCTCTTAATTTGTCACTTTATCCACCCATCTGATTTTTAACATTCTCCTATAGCACCGCATTTCTAAAGCTTCTAATCTTTTCTTCTCAGATACTCCGATCGTCCAAGTTTCACTTCCATATAAAGCGACACTCCAAACATACACTTTCAAAAATCTTTTCCTGACATTTAAATTAATTTTTGATGTAAACAAATTATATTTCTTACTGAAGGCTCGTTTCGCTTGTGCTATTCGGCATTTTATATCGCTCCTGCTTCGTCCATCTTTAGTAATTTTACTTCCCAAATAACAAAATTCTTCTTCCTCCATAATCTTTTCTCCTCCTATTTTCACATTCAGCGGTCCATCTTTGTTATTTCTACTACATTTCATTACTTTTGTTTTGTGCTTGTTTATTGTCATGCGGTAGTTCTTGCGTAGGACTTCATCCATGCCGTTCATTGTTTCTTCTAAATCCTTTTTACTCTCGGCTAGAATTACTATATCATCAGCAAATCGCAGCATCTTTATCTTTTCACCTTGTACTGTTACTCCGAATCTAAACTGTTCTTTAACATCATTATCTGCTAGTTCCATGTAAAGATTAAAAAGTAACGGTAATAGGGAACATCCTTGTCCGACTCCCTTTCTTATTACGGCTTCTTTTTTATGTTCTTCAATTATTACTGTTGCTGTTTGGTTCCTGTACATGTTAGCAATTGTTCTTCTATCTCTGTATTTGAACCCTAATTTTTTTTAAATGCTGAACATTTTATTCCAGTCTACGTTATCGAATGCCTTTTCTAGGTCTATAAACGCCAAGTATGTCGGTTTGTTTTTCTTTAATCTTCCTTCTACTATTAATCTGATGCCTAAAATTGCTTCCCTTGCCCCTATAGTTTTCCTGAAACCAAATTGGTCTTCTCCTAACACTTCTTCCACTCTCCTCTCAATTTTTCTGTATAGAATTCTAGTTAAGATTTTTGATGCATGACTAGTTAAGCTAATTGTTCTGTATTCTTTACATTTACCTGCCCCTTTGCTTTCTTTAGTATCATGACTATAAAAAAACATAATTAAATAAAATTGCACTGAAAAAGAAAAAAATGTCCACTATAGCCTCAACAGAATCTTTGAAGCTTAATTTTTTAAATTGGCTTCATATTCAAACAAATTTTGTAATCTATACTTCGTGTACTCCTCGTATTTCATTTAAAACTTCCACCGACTTCAATAAGTTTCAAGAATGTATTGAGAACATAGTGGAAAAATTATTTCTTCCTTCAGTAATTTTTTTTTTAATTTCTTTAATTTAACTTTTATTTTGGAGTCTGTTCATTTTAAAAAGGTTTTTATTTTATAATTACATATTATGAGTCTTCTAGTTTTTTCTAATACTTCTATGACCATGTTTCACTGCCTTAAAAAAATAGACACCGTAAAAATATCTTAAAAAAGTTTATTTTTAATTATTAAATAATACAGGTTTTTCTATCCAAGATATATCTATTCTGTTTAAAAGCTATCCTGGTTCGTGTCCTGCTTAAATTAAAATGTCCTATTTCTCTAGCTGATTTGTGCAACCTATAAAAATAGAAGGAAAACCACAAAAGGTTTCTCAGAAAAAACAGCAATTCTTTTTTTTACGTCAGTGTAGAAGCTTGTCGAATAGTGCAATTGTCACAAGAGTGATGTAAACTTGATTAATCCGCGGATCTCAGCTTTCTCAAAAGCGCCCTTCACAACGAAGTTCCGTCGTGATATGGGCGTGCGTATATAAATACGCAAATATTATATAAATTTGCTTTTGTCTTTATATATAAATATGTATGGTTATGCTTTATGGTTTTTTATACAAATTTATTCCCGGTTACACTTTGGAATTAGTGATCTTTAAATGAAAATAAAATAATTATAAAATTACATGTTTGTCATTCGTATTATATATATATATATATATATATATATATATATATATGACTGAATCATTAACGCCCAGCAAAAGCTACTGAAGATAAATTGATAAAAATTTGTAAGCACATTCTTTTTACAGGGTAAGAACATGTATTCAAAAATCCTTTCTTAGTGAATACTAATAAGGATTTTTTAAAATTCCGAGTTTAAAGAGTTGAAATAAAGAAACAATGAAATTTACTATTTTGTTAATTTCTCGGTAACAAATGAAGATATCAACTTGAGTTTTGGTGATGTAATTTTCATGCGAATATCTAAAAACTCTAGATTTTTCAAATTCAACCTTGAAAAGGGTGAAGAATGATAAAAAAAAGATTGAACAATTATTGAAAATTTTCCCCATTTCTCATTATATTTAAATGAGATATTTACCAGATCGGGGGTTTGCGAATACTCTTCAGATAAATATCTAAAAACAATTTTAGGGTTTTTTAAATTTCAATTTTTTTAAGGGGTGCGACGATGTAGGACGCGGTGGCTCAACCGATACACCCACTGTTACTGTGTGTGACGCGAAAAGCTGCACCTGCCTCCGGCGTCTTGACTAATAAACGTAAAATAAGAGTAATTAAAAAATTGTAAAAAAAAAAAATGTGAAACGAAGTACGGTAACCTCCTAGTGGTGTTTGTCGGGTAACGCTAAGAACCCGGCAAAATACATTTTTATCCGTACTTCGTACGGGTAGCCAGTAATAACATATTTTTAATATGGAGGCCGAGTGTTTTGAAACCCACTTTCTTAGATCGCTAAAAATTTTCGGGTCCTTTACTGACCAAACTGTTGCTTTTAAGAAATTACTATTCGCTGATATTTTTTGTAAATTGGATAGCCTTTAATTTTTTATGTATCGTTATTTTTCTCACAAGCATGAGTTTACTGAACACAGCGGGATTCAAGGGGCAGAGACCTCTGGCTAGACGGTCGGGAAAGCGAAGCGAGTCTTGACCGGCGTGTGTGTGTGTGTGTGTGTGTGTGTGTGTGTGTGTGTGTGTGTGTGTGTGTGTGTGTGTGTGTGTGTGTGTGTGTGTGTGTGTGTGTGTGTGTGTGTGTGTGTGTGTGTGTGTGTGTGTGTGTGTGTGTGTGTGTGTGTGTGTGTATAAATATATTTCTTTCTTTAGTTTTGCTTTTTAAAAATAATAATAAATTAGTATTTTTTTAAACTGTAAACATCAGTTCAATTCAGTCTCGCTAACTAAATCATTAGTCTACCGTCCTGTACGTGATATATTATTACAAAGTAAGCATTAATATGCTATACAACCGACATTAATATAAAGCCAGTAATTCATAATTATATTATAGAATTATTAAAAACCAATTTAATTACATTAGTATTATTAAAATTATATTACCGACGATGTGCTGTAAAAAAAGTAGAGAAATTTTTAAAGGAAGAGGTAATTCAATAAATTGTGACAGGAAAAGAGAGTTTTAGACACCTAACTTCCCTTCTTTTTATCCCACGGGACATGTTCTCCATTTTACTCCGGAAATTGAGCTAAACCAAACGAAAAATACAAGTCGCTAAGGTAAAATAAAGTACTGCAGTTTATTTTGCGCAGCGTTCAAACGAATTAAATTATAAAAACACGTGCGCGCAAGTATACTTACACAAATATACGCTTACAATTTTTTAGCCTGTATTATTCATAATTTTCAACAATTAACTAATAATAATAAAATAATCGTATAGTAATTTTATTTCAAATTACAGTAATTTTCAGTTATAAAATTAAGCAGAATAGGCATAAATCTATAACGATTCATATACAGTAAATTTTAACTGTCCTTACATTTTTATAGAAATGCGGGGAGGTTGTCTTCCAGATTACCAAAAATTATACAAAAAATAAAATTTGAAATACATAAAATTATAGAAAAAATAATATGAATGTATTATAAAATCGCTAGCGATGCTACATTAATACTAATAATTGAAAATTAAATAACGTGTACATTTCAGCGTCCGTAACAATAAAATGCAAATAATACTTCTAACAATATGTAACCCTACCAGATAATTCTTAACTTATAAATTATAAATCGTCTTTCTTTCCAATTCTTTAATAACTTTTCTTCTTAAATTTATAAATTAACCATACGTCAGTTGTTTTCACCTGTCAAACCAGATCGTACCAAAATAATAAATTACTCGTATAACAAAATGCCGTTAATAAACCACCAAATTAGCAAAAGCCAGTAGCACATACAGGCTATTTTGAATACTTATAATTTTGTATATAATTTTTTAAATATATTTTCTTGTATAGGATTAATAGAAAATGTTATTCCCAGTAATCAACAATAACAACTATAAATTAAGTATCACATACACACGCGCGCGCGCATATATATTTATAAATTTATAAATGTAGCTTTTTCTAAATATTATTACAGTTACAGCAAATGTGATTGTGTGCGAAGATTGTTATATTCACATTATCCGATATACCAGAAATTTAAAACCATTATGGACTAAACGTTGCTGGGTTTTCAATGTATTATAGAACGAATGTATTATTTGACGGATTAAAAAAATCCAGTATTAAGAGTACTCTCACATTGAAACGAGTTGAAAAATTTCAGTTAATAATTACAGTTTCTGTCTATTACCGTCGTAAAGTAACGTATGTCGACGACCTGACACAAGAAACAAGTCGGTCCATAGCGCATTGCTTCTCAAGAATATCTATTTTTCTTTTCAGGCTCAACCAGAAAAAACGAGGAAGGATTGGCTATTCCGTTCTCTTTTTCGTTAAATATACTGTACGCTTACACACCGGCATTCCAAACCTACTGAAATGCAATTCAAGGTATTCTCTTTTCTTTCTTTTCCTGTTCCGGGCAATACCGTTCAGATATTACTTCAGAGGATGAATGAGGATGATATGTATGAGTGTAAATGAAGTGTAGTCTTGTACAGTCTCAGTTTGACAATTCCTGAGATGTGTGGTTAATTGAAACCCAACCGCCAAAGAACACCGGTTTCCACGATCTGGTATTCAAGTTCGTGTAAAAGGTGGATAAGTCCGGTATCAATGAAATTAACTCAGCTCAAAGTCATTTCGAGGCAGAATATTCTTCCTGCATTATTTATAATATAGGCTATTTCGTATTCAGTTCTAGTGAAATACAGTAAAATATAGATTTTTTAAAAAGTAAATTGTAAATTAAAAATAACTACAATTAATTTCCTATGTCATAACAGAAGGATTGATCGCAACAGTGCCGGAAGGACGCGAAGTGTAAAAAAACAAAAGTAAAAATTATAGAGAATATAAAAATAAACGGGATAGGATAATGAAAGTTTAGGTAGGAGTAGGAGAAAATAGGGAAGGACGTGGTGACCATCCCTATTTTCGTAGTCCCTTGCACCACGCAAGGGATCTTTCTGAGGGTAGATAACCGTACGATGATATATATTACACAAATTAGATTTTAAAGCTGATATTATTTGTGGAAGTTCACCCGTAACAAAAAAACATGATAAACACAACCGATACATCCTCTACAGTTTAGATCGACCGGAAACCCAAACTCTGTTATCATATATGCGGATAAAGGAGTGGAAGTGGGGTTAAAAAAAGCTGTAATGTCGATTAATTTTAGTTCATACCTGACATATTCATAGAGATGTGCATCGTGAATATTTCCGAGGGAATATTCCCGGGAAGGAATTTATTTATTCGGAATATTACCCAAAAAATAAATCGCTCGAAAAAAAATTGAGAATTTTTTTTAGGTAAATTTTTTAGCTTACGATGTTCGTTTCAATAACTTTACTTTAGTCACGTGCACGTAAGTATGACAACTCGCTTATTAAATTCGGTTCCTACCAACCATTACGTAAAGAATACTGTCCTGACCGTCTAGCGGTCTAGCCAGACTAGACAAACGAACGAAAAAATAATTCATAATAAAGAGTGAAATGACAATAGGTAGGATTGCTGTTTTGAGACATTCATGAAATAATAGTAACCGATTCGGGTACTATCTCGTTAGGTAAACGTGTAATAAGTTTCATTGGACGAAGCCTGCACCTGCCGGTGTCAACCTCAAACAAACCCTTGTATCGTTGTACTAGTTAAACGGGGCTGGTAATCGCTGCGATTACTGCGGATCCGCATCACTTTGGATATTCATTCATTATTTCATAGATTTCGTGAATAAATTGAGCCGCTTCCTTATTTAAATGTTATATTTGTTCGAATAACTTTTTGAATAACCGTTAGAATTATATCGCATAACCTTATTTTATGACGTTGTATGGTGTTTCTAAATAAACACAGATTTAGCAAATACTACGTATGATTAATCTATTATGTATTCAACACGCCTCCTTAGATTTGTATTTTTTTCCCTTTTCTTTCTAAAAACTCATTTTATATCGATAAATTTTTTACGCTTTGGTATCTTAACTAGTTTCATCGTTTTATTTAAGTTTTCTATTTCCGTATTCATAGCTTTTTCCAATTTTCATCTTCAATGCTTAGCATTGCCTTTTCATATGTATTTAGTTCAGTAATTATCATTTACAAAACCGTCGTTTACATACATACTATTTGGCTTTCTTTACTCTCTCTGACGTCTAGAATCTATCTCATTATTTTCATCATTAGTTTTATTTTCTTCAGACTCGTTGCTTGAATCTGATTTTTACTTTAGTTTGATCCGTTTAATCATTATCAATTATAATGTCTGTAAAACCTGTACGTGTTATATTCGTTTTTATTACGTAATCGTCTAGCGTTTATTATTTTCTTATTTAATAGAATTCGGTAGCCTTTTTTCTTTTTCCTGTTAAACCTTCAGGAATTACCGTTCAGGTATTACTTCAGAGGATGAATGAGGATGATATGTGTGAGTGTAAATGAAGTGTAGTCTTGTACAGTCTTAGTTTGACCATTCCTGAGGTGTGTTGTTAATGGAAACTCAACCACCAAAGAAAACCGATATCCACGATCTAGTATTCAAATCCGTATAAAAGTAACTGACTTTACTAGGACTTGAATGCTGGAACTCTCAACTCTAAATCAGGTGATTTGGGAAGACGCGTTCACCACTAGACCAACTCGGCGGTGGGTTGACCGTTTTCATCTGAGTTTTATTAACATCATCGGTATATCAAAGGTAATTATATATCAAAGATAATTAGTTTAATTAGCCGGCATTACTTAGGTATCAGTGTTTATAATAAATTGATTGAAAGGATGTTTGTCAAAATTTTGAAATTTTCACCAAAAATGCTTTTTTTGTGTAAATTCACGTAAAACTTTATTAGGGTAACGGACCCCTCTTATCTTGAATTTCAAAAAAAGATTCTCACGAATTTTAAATAAAAATACTAGATGGTGGTCTAGTAAACGAATTCGGAAGCCTAGTTCAGTATATTCTAACGATATTCCAATTTTGCTGTACCATCCCGTTTTGGTTATCTTAATTTTTCCGGTATTCTCATAAAATCTTGACTTCCATACAATTTTAAAAACTTGGCGCTAGGTTTTTCATCAATAAATATTTCGTAAGGTGTTTTAAGTTTATTAGTATCAGCTACGTAGAAGGAATCATAGTCTTTCCTTCTTTCTAACAAATTGATATATATTTGCATTCAAATATTCTTTACTGTTATCGCATATTAAATTTTTATTCTTTAACCTGTCAAATTTTCTACTCCATTGACGTAATCTACGAAACGATTGCAAACTTCGTAATTAGATTTAATAAATAGACTTTTGCTAGTTTACTATAATCATCTATGAATGATAAAAAATATATTTCACCGTAATTATCTACTGTTGCAGAGGCCCGTTTAAATCAGTATGAATCATTTCTAAAATTTTTTCTTCTCATATTTTTTTTTTCAAAAGGTAAGTTGTGAATTATACTTTTTACATATATTGCGCATTTCATATACTTTGATTCTATTTATTTTGGTACGTCAATTAATAATTCGTTTTTGCATAATGTATTAAATAATAAAATTATTTATATGTCCCAATATACGATGTCATTTTTCTTTTATAGTCATTTTACTTTTATTTTTATCGTTTACTAAACTTTCATCTATTCATTTATTCTCTTTTTAAATCGCATAACTCATCGTACGATATAAATTACCGTCCTTTATAGCGATATCTATTAATTCTCCATTTTGATATAAATTTTAGGAATATTGCCGAGTGATACTATTTTATTTTTAATTATTACTTTAGAATAACATCTTAAGTTTTGTTTAATTTCTTTTACGTAACAGAGTCAATTCACTATTATTTCAATAGACTTTAAAATATTGCATTTATCTTGACTTTTTATGGCAGTTAACACACAACTATTTCCTAATTTTACATCGATTGGTTTTTCCAAAATTATATATTCATCAAAAAAATGTATCATCATTTACAATATGATCAGTGTAACCTCTGTCGAGTACTAATTTATTTGAATCTTACCTTATCTATTTTTATTATTATTATTATTAATCTTAGATGTATTTACTTTAATAGTAAAGAATTTGACATGAAATTGACTGAGGATCCTTTGTATGACCGTGATTATTTGAGGACATTTTTGTGGCACTTCGACTGTTTCCATCTCGACGATTTCTTCAGCCGCATGTCCGTTGGCGATTTTGTTCGCCACGTTGTCGATTTCCATGCAGATGATAACATTTTTTTTTAAGATGACCGACTTAACCGTAATGAAATCATTTTCCTTCCGATTCGGTGGAAAAGGCAGTTGACTTGGGAAAAAATCCTTCGGTTTGCTCTGTTTGATGTTTTATTCGATTGATTTCAACTTTACTTTATTTTTCGGGTATTCAACCTTTCTATTTTCTTCTGGCAGTACAGCAATAAAATATCTATTTTAACTACAAGATGCGGAACTGCTTTCAACATATATTTTATTTTCTCCTGTTCGGTGATTTTTGTACCAGCCGTTTTGATTTCGTTTATTGCTTTTTCGAATTCATCAAAAAATAATATTTGGAAAAAAATTTTATAGTTTGATACTATTATTATTAGTAAATAAATTACATCAAACCTTTTCTTATTTTTATACGCTGAATAGTAGAAGAAAGATTAAAGAAAAACAAACCGACATACTTGGCGTTTATAGACCTAGAAAAGGCATTCGATAACGTAGACTGGAATAAAATGTTCAGCATTTTAAAAAAATTAGGGTTCAAATACAGAGATAGAAGAACAATTGCTAAAATGTACAGGAACCAAACAGCAACAGTAACAATTGAAGAAAATAAGAAAGAAGCCGAAATAAGAAAGGGAGTCCGACAAGGATGTTCTCTATCTCCGTTACTTTTTAATCTTTACATGGAACTAGCAGTTAATGATGAAAGAACAATTTAGATTTTGAGTAACAGTACAAGATGAAAAGTTAAAGATGCTACGATTTGCTGATGATATAGTAATTCTAGCCGAGAGTAAAAAGGACTTAGAAGAAACAATGAACGGCATAGATGAAGTCCTACGCAAGAACTATCGCATGAAAATAAACAAGAACAAAACAAAAGTAATGAAATGTAGTAGAAATAACAAAGATGGACCACTGAATGTGAAAATAGGAGGAGAAAAGATTACGGAGGAAGAAGAATTTTGTTATTTGGGAAGTAGAATTACTAAAGATGGACGAAGCAGGAGCGATATAAAATGCCGAATAGCACAAGCGAAACGAGCCTTCAGTAAGAAATATAATTTGTTTACATCAAAAATTAATTTAAATGTCAGGAAAAGATTTTTGAAAGTGTATGATTGGAGTGTCGCTTTATATGGAAGTGAAACTTGGACGATCGGAGTATCTGAGAAGAAAAGATTAGAAGCTTTTGAAATGCGGTGCTATAGGAGAATGTTAAAAATCAGACGTTTGGATAAAGTGACAAATGAAGAGGTATTGCGGCAAATAGATGAAGAAAGAAGCATTTGGAAAAATATAGTTAAAAGAAGAGACAGACTTATAGGCCACATACTAAGTCATCCTGGAATAGTCGCTTTAATATTGGAAGGACGGGTAGAAGGAAAAAATTGTGTAGGCAGGCCACGTTTGGAATATGTAAAACAAATTATTAGGGATGTAGGATGTAGAGGGTATACTGAAATGAAACGACTAGCACTAGATAGGGAATCTTGGAGAGCGCATCAAACCAGTCAAATGACTGAATACAAAAAAAAAAAAAAAAAAAATACGCTGAATCAAATGCATTGCTGTATTCCAGTTATTTATTCGAAGCGGCACTATAGATGTAGTTCGTGCTTTAATATCAGCTGCTTCTCAACATCAATATTACCCCGCATCTCGTTTTTCTCTTGTAGCACTGTCTTTAACATTTTTAAACTGAAAAAATTAAACATTTTTTTTTTCAAATTTGAGTACTCAGTCCCATCGAAAAACGGTATCGCAATATCATTTATTTTCGTATACGCCATTTTGTTTAGTTTTTAATAATCTGAAAATAGAACTTTTCTTCTTTTTCATGTTTTCTTCTTTTTAACTTTCAATAGCCGCTTAATATTTATTTTCATACCATTCAAATTATAACAGTTAATATTCAGTTATTGATTTATATCACTTGAGTATTTTATTACGACTAACATGTTATATACATTATGCTGATCTGTTTTATCGCCCATCGGGGGGCGACGAGTTAACCGCTCGTCGTCGTTACTGATGTTGCTTATTGTTCACTAGTCGAACAGCAGGAAAAATAAACAAATAAATAGAAATTTGTTACATGGGGTTGCCAACATAAACAAATACAAATTTATCAAACTATATTTACGATTAATTTATTACATATTCAACGATTTTTACGCTAAATTATTTTGGTATCATTTAATATACAATGAGTAGATGTACCTCCAAAATAATACTTCGAAAAACCCACTCATTTGATAAAATGTTTTAAAATGCCAACGGGTAGAAAACAACCGTTTTACATTAAATGCATGAAGTTTTGAAATGCGGTGCTATAGGAGAATGTTAAAAATCAGATGGGTGGATAAAGTGACAAATGAAGAGGTATTGCGGCAAATAGATGAAGAAAGAAGCGTTTGGAAAGAGAAGAAAAGATTAAAAGTTTTTGAAATGCGGTGCTATAGGAGAATGTTAAAAATCAGATGGGTGGATAAAGTGACAAATGAAGAGGTATTGCGGCAAATAGATGAAGAAAGAAGCATTTGGAAAAATATAGTTAAAAGAAGAGACAGACTTATAGGCCACATACTAAGGCATCCTGGAATAGTCGCTTTAATATTGGAAGGACAGGTAGAAGGAAAAAATTGTGTAGGCAGGCCACGTTTTACTTTTAAACGTTTTTACGTTTTAATAGCAACCGTTTTACATTAAATGCATGAAGGTTTAAAATTACCTTCACTCAGCGAGGAAGATATGGATCTTGAGGAACCCAAGGAGCAAGAGGACACGACTCCATTTACGTCAACGAGCAGAAGTCCCTTATCAACTATTCACTCGCGACGTGGATTCGCCGCATCCATCGCTAGTTATTTTGATTCGACGGGGAAAAGTTAACAGGTTATGCTAAATCTATATGTATTCTTTTTACCTTCTCGTAAAGCCCCATAATATGTAAGGAAGCTAATATTTTTGCCAAAGCGTGAGGTTTTTAGAGTCCCGAATTAATATCGTTTTATATGAATGCACCTTGCTCTAAAGCAGTCAGTTTACCGCTGTAAATTTATTTATTTCAGTTGAAAGGAAATATTATGATGGAACGAGCTATATACATATGTTTTCCCAGATCACCATTAGGCGTTTTTGAGCACATGCAACGGAAGGAATTTCTTCAATGTTTGATGACTTCATTCACAACAGCAACAAGGAAGTCGCTATCTACTACCATCTTAGATACGGAGTAAAATCGCGCGATTATTAATGTTCGAAACGTCATCGACACGTCTGACGATTTTCCTCTTCAGTGCGATAGTAGGAGTAACATTCGTAATGAAGGTATTTTAAACTCATCACTCTGGCCCTTGTTCATTCCGCATAAATCTTCCTTCCTAAACTGGAAGTGTAAGGGTGAATGATGAGTCTATAATAATTTTTTCTCACAGCCTGCCCCGGTCGGGCGGGCCAGAAAAAAAATAATTTCACAATCTCCACATCAGAATGTCCGAAGCCTGTCTTCACTAAAATTGTGAATACAGGAGAAAACAAGCACGACTCCAATTAACTCTCATCTCAAATTCAAGACGTCCTAGATGAGTATGGAGTTAATAAACTTGGAGATACCGCCAGAAATTTACGGAAAGCTTTTGAAATTGTTCAAGAAAACAATGTACATCATTTTATCGTGCCCCTTGACTGCCTTGATAGTATGCTACATTTAACCATTTACATTTAACCAGGGACATCCTTTCCGCTACAACAGCATCCCGTTTACACTAACTACAGCATTTTTAGTCCTTGATTAAACGCGCAATTAATATCGTTAGGATGACAAAAAATAACCAAAGCTTCAGTGCTGCTTTGGGAAAGATAAGCAAAAGCAACATATCATTAAAGTTTTTAAGTTTCATGATAAAACTCGTTGAATTTTATCAAGAAACTGACCAAGAAACATTAATTTACTGCCTAAATAGTTTATACATCAATAAAAACAGCTTGCAGTAATCGGCCGAGAACAAAAACGTCGAGGACTTATTTATCACCATAAAGAGGTAAAAACTAATATTTTAGATGATGAAGGATTTCGGGCTCTCGTAGATAAAATGATTTGTTAAAACCCATAAGGAATGTAATTCTTGTTATGGAAGACGACAAATTGTTAATTTAAAAAAAATACGTGGTATTTTAAAGAATTTAGAAAAAGACTATTGGTTTTTTACCGAACAGCTTATACTCAAGTGCGGAACAAAAAATATACGGAAATATTTTGCCCCCGTTCATTTCGCAGTTGATTTATTAAATCTAGTCACCCAGGGGTCAAACTGCACAGCCGAGTAGGAATGAATTTCATCGATCAAATAGTCCAACCGTGAATGACAAATCTACGATAGCGGAATTACGAGGATAAAGGTCCAAGAAAGGAAGTATACGGGTTAAAGATTTCCTTTAGAGATCAGTATAAAGCATCGCTTCCATAGAGCGATGGACACGACTTATGTGTGCTAGTGGCCTATGAACGTAACTAGTCGCATTTTATTAGCTCCAGCAAAATCAGCGGCAACCGAAAGAGGGGCTTCAGTCATTTCGATTTTATCCATAATAAAAAAAGAAACGGTCTAACAAAGAAAGGACTGGTGAGACCGCATTTATAGGCTACAATTATCTTCCTCAAAAATATCCTAATCGTGTTTCTCAGGAGACTTCAAAAGCAACGGCCACCTCAAAAAAGTGAAGAAGGCGTAGAAAGTCGTGATAGTGAATAATGAATTTTGTAATTAATGTTAAAATACTGTAGTAATTATTAAAGCGATTCGTATGTCTTTTTAATTTTAAATGTGAAGATTAGAGTAAAACACCGGTCGTATATCGCATTATATTTAGGCTTGTTAAAATATACCCTTTACTATTCAGCAGCAGCTGCCCACAACGGTAAAAATGTGCGTTTTTATCTACTGTATATATAATCGGTAAATATTTTTAGAGGAAAAAGGATAGTGGGAATTTAAAATTCCCATTAAAATTAATTATTTCCCAAAATTACCGGGAATTTACCCATCACTACATACGCGTGAAATTAAAGGTACTTGCAATTTTTATAAACTGTTTAGAATTTTAAATTTAAACGATTAAATATAAAATATTTTTGTCCGCGACCATCCGTAGTGAAAATAAAATTTTAATTTTTAATTATAAACAGATTCAAATTTATTTAATATAATATTTTAAATGCTCGTATCATTTCGATTACAATCGTTTTACGCAGTCGTCTTTAGTTATTGATATTGCTGTTTCTCACTTTGGCGTCTTCTGAATGTATATGCTGGCGGTTTACTTAGGCTAAGAACACACGTACCCTTTAAATACACATAATAATGAGGGATGGACAGATTGATGAAGATTGAGAAAAAACTGAAATGAACATTTAAAAATCATTCCGTAACTACAAAAAATCGTTCGTTCATCAACCACTTCATCGCATACCTACCGATTAACGAACAACTTTGATATTTACTTGTATTCAGAAAAGGACCGTATAATAGCACATTTTAGATGTAAATTTTCAAACGTGTTAAATAAATTTTATTACGTTTTTCATTTAAAATTAGTAGTTTTTCATAAATAAATTTAGATGTGTTAATCGATGAATATGGAAGGTGTAATTTTACTTTCAAATGAAAATAAATATGTTATTTGATTTCACAAAATTATTTAAAAAAACCACAACAGCTATTTCGATACACAATACTTTCCTCAGGTGTTACAAAGAGAATACATATATTTTGTATTTGAGTGTGCTAAAAGTAGTTTGAATACGGAGGTACTACGATGTAAGAATGACAGTGCTAGGAAGGGCAGAAAATACCACTCAAATTAAATATTACTTAAGTTCTAAATTCTTAACTCAAGTTTATTCTCAGTTAATATTACAAAAGTTGTTTTGATTACATTTATCGCTATAAAAAATGATAAATTTCCAAATATTTCCTGTTGTTTTTTTGTAGTGTATATTAAAAATCCTGTTTTAAAAACTAAGAAAACTAACCCTCTTAACTAATCCGCTAACTAAGAACACTTATCCTCTTATATAAACTAAGATAATAAGAAAGACAGAAAACTAATTTATTTTTAATATTAAACAGATATTACTTTGCAAAAAAGAGGGTTCCATTATAATTTTTATGAAATTATAAAAAAAAAACAAGACAGGAAATTTAACTTATTACAAAAAATAATGGTGATAAAAATGCAATTAATATCTTTTTTATAAAAATTGTTGTCATTAATTTGAAAAGAGAGGCTGAAATATACTTTAAACACTGTGTTATAGTAACGACGCCTTTTCTACACCCTCTGTTTAGCCGGCAGCGCACTATCCGTTCGTATTGTGATGAAGGGTGAATCCGGACGTTTGAGCTTGTTTTTTTTTTTTATTTCAAAAAGTTATGAATTATATGTCTAAAAAAAAATTCAGAATTTAAAAACGATGATTGTAACGGACTATATGAAAAAAAAATTATTGAAAGATTTTCATAGAAATATTTATTACTTCAGTCACAAAATGGTAACTTAAATTTTGTCCTTAATTATTATTATTATTATTATGCTTTTACGGCCAACATGGGACCACTTAAGTCAATTTTAATTGGATCTTTTCTGAGAAAAGCGTGTTATTTTACTCTTTCGAGCTGCCCAGTATTTCTTCATCCGTTCAGATCTTGCTTTCTTTTCTTCATCCGTAAACACCCTCTTCGTTGTATTTTGTCGTTTGTCTGTCTTTTGTTTAAATCTAATGCTTTTATCTTTTAGCTTTGTAATTTTTCCAGTTTTATTCTGTAGGTCGGTCAGGGAAATTCCCAATTCTTTCATATCTTCTCTAATTTCTTTGATCCATCCTACTTCTAGCTTTTGGAACCAGAGCTTTTCAATGATATTTCTTGACGGTCTTGTTTGCGGTGTCCTTATGAGATGACCGAAGAAAGAGATTCTTTTTTTCCGCATAGCATCAGTAACAGGCTCTATTTCTCGATACACCGCCTCATTTGGCACAATCCACCATCGGCCTTCTTTTTGGTGTTTTTTATCGATACACGTTCTGACAATTCTCCTCTCTATTTTCAGAATTTTTTCAATTCGTTTTTTCTGAGTTATTTTGAAAAGGGTCTCGCTTCCGTAGGTGACTTCTGGCTGTACTACAGTTTTATAATGTTTAAGTTTTGTTTTAGCAGAAAGGCATTTTTTGTTATATGTTGACCGAGTTAATTTTTGGGATTTAATCATTTTATTTGTCCTGTTTTGCCATGTCACTTTTTCATTTAAATTATAAGTTATTATTTCCCCTAGATATTTAAATCGTTTTACTATTTTAATTTTCGGATTGTTTACCGTAATGCGCTCTATTACCAGAGGATCTATGGCCATTAGTTCAGTTTTTTCGAAAGAGATATGAAGCCCTATCTTTTGTGCTAGGTTTTGAAGGCTCATGATTTGTGTTTTGGCTTCTTGAATATTATTTGCTAAAAGAGCGAGATCATCTGCAAATCCTAGGCGATTTAGTGTGATGGAGTTTTTCTTAGTACCCATTTTTATATTTTTGGGATTTATTTCATACCATTTTCTCATGACAAATTCGAGGGCGCAGTTAAAAAGGAGTGGTGAGAGGCCGTCTCCTTGCCTCAATCCAGTTTTTATGTAGAAGGGTTGAGAGAGTTCACCTCTGAATTTCACTCTGGACTGGGTATCGGTTAAAGTTAATTTTATCATGTTTACGAGTTTAGGGTGAAGGCCCAGGTTTCTCAGAATATTCAGCATGGATGGTCGGTGTATACAATCATAGGCCCATTTAAAGTCGACGAAGGTGATTATTAGTTGTTTTTTCCGTCTTTTATATAAGTCCATCATAAGTTTTAGGGATATTATTTGCTCCGGGCAACCTCTCCATGGCCTAAATCCCCCTTGGTATTCCCCAATTTTGTCCTTAAATAATTGTTAAAAAAGTTTTTTTTGGATATATTGTTCATTTTAAAGTGTAATAAGGACATTTCCAATGTATAAACATAAAATTTTGAATGCAAGTTTCTACGTAGCGCGGGCATGCCCGCGACGGGGATTCTAATATATATAACAAAACTACATTTTATTATGATTTTCAAATATATATAACAAATTTTGTTTAAAAATTTATTTATTTTATTAAGAAAAAAAAGGTAATCAGAAAATAACAATTTTTTTGTATTAAATATAAAGCATAAATTAATGAGATTTTAAACTAAAAGAAATGAAAGAAAACTGGTTGAAAATGTTTCGAATAACACAATTTGTGATGTTTTAATATGAAACGAATTACATTAAATAAGATATAGGTACAAAATTAATCATGCGCGCACGCGGTAAATTTACTTTGTAACGGTCGGACTATTATAACATGATAAAAATAATTAAACTTGATGCGGGTGGTGCTCTCATAAAATTTTATTTGTTTTTAGACTTTTAGGCTGTGTATTTTACACAATAAAATTCTAAAACCTTAATTACATATATATATCTATATATAATTAATTTTTTTCTTTTTACGAGCATCTGTAAAATTGTTTTTTACAAGATTTTACTAACTACAAAAAGTACTGTTACTCATAAAAAAATTTCATAATATATACGTCTTGATCACTATAAATGCATTGTTATATCTGGTCGTTCATGATAAAAAAAAAAAATCGCGCGCGCGCGCACACACACACACACACACACACACACACACACACACACACACACACACACACACACACACACACACACACACACACACACATATATATATATATATATATATATATATATATATATACATACATACATACATACATACATACATACATACATACATACATACATACATACATACATACATACATACACACACACACACACACACACACACACACACAGAGAGAGAGAGAGAGAGAGAGAGAGAGAGAGAGAGAGAGAGAGAGAGACAATTTTTCCTTTTAAGTAGAAGCATTATTGAATATACATTGTTAGGTAGATTTCATAAGAAAACTACCAATTGTATTGGGTACCATGATTCAACTTCCGGAAAATTTCCACATATCTTCGCGTTTCACATCCTCCTGTCCCAAAACCACCTTCAACTCAAAAGTTTATATATATATATATATATATATATTTCACTTTCTTGTGGACACGATAACTGCCGTAATTTTGCGCCAATCACTTTCAAATTGATACATAAAATGTAACGACCCACAATCTAGGTCGAGTTCGTTAACGGGCAAAATCGGACCATGGGGATGGAAATGGTGAGGCTTTTTTGAAAAAACAAAATATCGCTATAACTTTCTTATTAGGTAAAATATCGAATTCGTTTAAAGTTTCTACTATTCTTTGGATAAGAGTCTAAAATCTATCTAAGTAAAATTTCTTGATATCATCAACCATCGGCCTAGAGGGTGGAAAAAATGGAGTTTCGAAGAAAAAAAATCATACCTCCCTTAGTAGGCATAGTATCAAATCGGTTTAAAGTGATCGTTAGTTCTCTAAATATTACCTAAAAAATTTGTCTGTAACAATTTTTGATATGACCAACTGCTACGGCAAGGGATGACCAAAATGACCTCCTCCCGAAATCTCTTCATAACGATCCGGTACGCATCGACCAAGGGATCGTCGTCAACCGATTCGCACAACTGTAACCACATTCTTTTCTTGGCCTTCGCTACACCGTTATTGTACACTCTCCTGAGCGAGTAAATGCAGCTCATCATCCAGATCCACACCCCGTCGCTGCGCTCGTTGGAGAAGTCACCGACTAGCCACACACCTTCTTCTTAGAACTGCCAGGTCAGGAGTCTACCAGTAAACTCCTCGGCGACCAGGGACCGTACCTTTAATGACCCCGGTTTCTCTGTCCGCTTTGTTAAACCGCATCAGTTACGACTATCGGGTCGATTATCTCATGTTCCTCGAATCCAGCCCCGACCACAGCCTTAAATTGCTCCACTCTACTATGATCGAAGCGGGTTCTCCCCGTACTCGCTTATCCTTCCAGAACGGCTCCGTCAACCTCATATGTTACCAGGCGATGGCCACTGAGCGTCTCCTCCTCTAGGACGCAATATATCCTACACGTCATTAACAGAAAACTGTGAGCCGTTACATAAGATGCATTTTGGTCGATTGCTGTAGAAGACTGGAAAAGATCAGTGTCGAAAGTTCAGGAGATAGTGAGCGGAATCTTACTGGAAAATGTCATTGAAAGCATAATTAAAAATATAGAGATGGACGATGATGAGACATCAGGTCGTGAAGACTAATTGGAAATTAATTCCGGTGGATGTGACACTGAGTTAAACTCAGAAATCGGGGTTGTTGGCTTATCACAGGATAGTTCTACGGAAACTGCAGACGGAACTGGTTAAGAACTGTATTAAGGTAATACTAATCGTTTGATTATTTAGTAAATTAATATAAAAATATTTTATTTTTTATTCCGCAGCTATATATCCAACTTGTTGCGATTCCCTAGGCCTATCTATATATGTCCAAACTATTATTATCCTCTGAATATTCGTATGATACTGTAAACTACGATACCGTTCACTTAAATTATTGTAATTAATTGCAGGTTAAATTTATTTCATTTACGAGTACAGTAATATAAACCAATATTTTTAATTGTTTTATTACCGTAATCAGAAAGAGATTGCAGGTTCCAAAAAATATAGTAAGCTATTTTAAACGGACAACATTTCTTATTTAGAACGGTTTGACAAGCACGTCACTTTTTTCAGAAGGACTAAGTCCAGACTGCACTGTTGTGTACCTCCATCTCTGTCTATAGCCAAACAAAACAACCGTGCTGCGGTCGATGAATATGAATATGAACTTCGCCTTGTTGAATTATAACTATTACATCGGGATATAAAGAAACTTTTGGTTCAAAACTGTCTTTAAAATCGGTTCTAACTTACATTAGTTTTCATAATACTGGACGAACAAGTTTAAAAATTAATGACAATTTATGTAACTAATTTTACAGATATTAATTTATACGTTAGTTAGCGGGTAGAGGCTCGCTTCGCTTGCCAGACAGTCAAGCAAAGGGGCACTGTCCCTGGGCTCTAGCGGTGTTCGTTATTCTCATGGGTATGAGAATAATAATGGTAAATAATAGTTAGAGTATTAAGATTTTATAGAAACCTGAAAGAGAAACTAAATTACAAAAGAGAGAATAACAGTAACTACGTTAACTAATGTACATATACCTTTGACGATGAAAAATGTATAAAAATGTATTTTTGTTGCCGTGGTGAATATAATAATCAAGTAAAAGGATTAATAGTTTTTACTTTAATGAATATCTAATTCACAACTTAACCCGTAAGGGGAGTAGGGCCTCGATCTACGGCTTAAAACCTTTCCTGGGATAACACGACTCTATCCTGCAAATTTGAAAGCTATTTTTCGGTTGGTTCTTTCGTTCATTTAATAAGATTAAAGAGAAAGAAAAATTATGAAAACAGAACTTCTTTGTGTATGTGAGTGTGTTTGCGCGCGCACACCATGTTAGTGTTGGTTGAGTTCACATATGTTCACGTGCTTTGAACATCCATTTTTTTCCGTTAAGCGACTGGTTTTATGAACTTTTCTATTCTCTGCTAACCTTTTAAATTTTAACCTATTTGTTATATTCTTCTACACGTTTAGTTATTTGCTTTATATATTTTAAAGTTTATCTCCCCCTTTACGTTACCATAATTATATTAACTTACCGTGAGTAATTAGTAACTAAGTTATACAACTTAAGTAGTTTTATTTAGTAATTCCTTATGTACCTCGCATTATGATGATACTTCAAAAACAATCAAAATTCTCGTCTAGATTTTAGATTTTATTTAACGGTTTTTGAGCGTCGTTTTTTATGACTTTCTCACAGTTATTGTAGATGGTACATATAGTATAGTTTTTTAATTCACGTATATTAATATACTTTCATCAAAAAGAAAAAGAGTATATGAATATATATAGAGTTATTCTGTTGAGACACGGATTAAAATTATATGAATAATTATTATTCTTACCCGTATAGTATATTTCAAGGAATAAGGTATAAGATAATTTTAGAACTGTCAGTTACAATTAAAACATTTTGTAAAAAGTTAAATGATGACGTCAGAAGCTGCATTAAACTCTACTAAATGATGCATAATAAAAAATAACGGTTGAAAAATGTCAACTGAAAATCTCTAGTACTTTACGATTTTGTTTTTGAATGATGTGAGAAGAGATAACATTACGGGCGGCGAAGAGTAACAGAGGGAGAAGGAAGGGGTAAGTGTGAGAGGGAGAAGAGAGAGAGAGAGCACCTAGGTTTCTATCGAATTAAATCCTAGTGAATAATGCATGGGCCACACAAACCACAGGAGGGTGCGCCATCTGCCAAAGTGCGAATCATTGATTTACCCTCGGCTGTGCAAAAGCCTCAAATCTCTTCCCCGTCCCGGCCGTTCTACCTAATTTTATTTGCTACCCTATTCGCATGGGAACTTTCACAGACCTTTCTTGGATCAATTCGCAAATTTGTTCCGCTCTTGGGAAAAAAGATAACAGTAAAAGTTTCTTTAAACTTTTTGATCGGGAGATTTGTAAAAGACAAGTTCTATTTGATTCAGATCGCAACAGTTTCTATTACTGTCAGGTTAAAAGATATTTTTCGCTGCCTACTCTGATATTTCGATACGTACGAAGGTTTGTGAAAAAATAATCGCCGTTAAAAATAAAACTATTAAATAAATGTTATTTACGATAAAATAACCGGATCATAGAATACTGTAAATTTTTATAACACGCATTAAAAATATTGCGATCGGTATAAGATTAATCGATAACATTTCAACATACGAGTACATTAATTTTTTTTTTAAGCATATTTATCGAATGCATGTATATGACGATATTTAAGTTAGGAATCGCTGGACCGAACTGAATGATATATTTATCTCTGATTATTTAGAATATTAAGTGTGATTTTACAGGTTAAATTTTCCCTTTGAAAAAATTGCCTGTAACTGAAATACTGTTGGTTAAAAACGCCTAAATTTGTCAAGGACACAAAGTAGTTATTTAACACTTAACGAAGAATATTTTTAGAATTCTTTTTTGCGTTTACGTAGGCTTAAATGCGGATTAGGTTAAAAAGTAGTACTCAAAAAAGGGTACTTTATTTCTTATTCCGGTTTTTGAAAAAAGGTCTGGTAGTAAACTGACACGGAAAAGTGATTGGTTCTCGGTTTTTACCTTTATAATGAATAAAGTTTTAAATTTGAAACTCGAAAAAATGTATAATGTTTAAGTAACTATTCTAGACAATCTTACTTGGTCGTAACATATTAAATCGCAAAACGCCAAACATTTTTTTCCAAAAATTAAAATCCTTTAAGTGGTTTTTACATTCTTTGTTCTTTTTCAAGAACAAAGAATGTTAAAAACACATTGTCTAAACCCGCTCTGATAATACGGTGTTGTAAAATGTTTAGCGTTGCCTGAAAAAGTAACAATGCTCGATTATAGGTTCTAATAGTCATTTTATTTACACTAATACACATCATTCTCATTCATCTGCTGAAGTAATACCTGAACGGTAGTTCCCGGAGACTAAACAGGAAAAGAAAGGCAATGATAGTCCAAAATTATCGATTCGATTACTTTTTTCGTGATAAAACGAAATGAAATTACATATGTCTGGTCCATTATGTACAAAATACCTTAATAAAAATTTTAAAGCGATTTTACCCGAATTCAAGTAAATATAAAAACCATTTTTTCTCCGAGTTCAATGTCTTTAGATTTTTGAAAATTCACCGCAACATTTTAGAAAATTTAGAATATATTTATTAATTAATGCAAATAAATTATTAAGGACTGCAATAATAAGTTAAGAAATATTACTGATTATTGAAAATATTGCGCAGGTTGGTTTGTACAAGTATTTTAACTTTTTCGAAGCAATAATATTGTTAAATATAAAATATATGAAAACATTAATAGAAAAAAATATCTATCTCTAAAAAACTAGAATTTTAAAGATTCTCTAACTTTTTATTATTTCAACATAACGATTTAAAACATTTAAAAAATTATTTTTTCTTTAAACCGGTTCTTTGTTGTCAAGTCGGGACAAATTTTAATTCCAGTTTAAGGTAAATTTGTTAACTTTCTAAATATAATTCTTTGTACAACTAGTCCAAAAATATTTTTATAATTAGTACCTTATACTACAATGAATTAGATATGTAAACACTAAGAAGCTGAAGACGTACCGATTTTGCGGCCAATAATTGAGCAAAAACTGCATCTAATAACCCTAAACCTTTTTATGAGAATTACTGGAAATTTAGCTAGAATAGTAGTAAAATAGAGGGTTTCTAAAACAAAAGAAACACTGGAAAACGCAACCTGAGAAAAGAAAACAGCTTTCTTCTACAGGCGCCTAGTAAATGCCTTTCAAATTTTCTAGAGCGATAGAATAGGAAAATTGTTAGGAAAGTATTCAAATGGGCTTTTTTATTCAAAACTCATTAAAACCCTATTATTATACTAACTGCAATAATATGACGTTTGTTGAATGCCGCTTCAACAGAAAAAAACTCGATTCCTGAAATTTCTACTTCTTTGCTAGTAGGATCCGATCTTTTAAGTTAAATTTGTCTGTTTAGAGATCTGGAGTTTAGTTGATTTATAATAATAGGAGATGCATAAAAGATTTTTCAGATACGATTGGCCCAATCTTTTACTTGACTAAATCTATTATAAACATAAGTACAAGTATAATTTGAACTCGTTTTGTAACGAGTTATGTTCTGTTTACGGCTGAGTTGCCAATTACGACAGAATACCACAATTGCAACATTTGCTGACGATACTGCAATTCTTGCTATCCACGAAAATCCGACTACTGCGACCTGTTTTATTCAAGGTTATATCACTCTCCTCGAATCGTGGCTTATGTGTTAAAAATAAAAATAAACGAAATAAAATCAAAGCACGTCACGTTCACCCTTCGTAAGGAACACTGTCCTCCTGTTTCAATTTTCCGATTCCGAGATCTCAAGAATGTAAATATTTGGGTTTTCATCTTGACCGACGACTTAATTGGGCGAAACATATCATTTCTAAGCGGACAGAGATGGATCTCAAGTTTAAACTGGCTGGTAGGACATAGAGCTCGGCTTTTAGCAGAAAGTAAATTATTAATTTACAAATCCGTTTTGAAGCCTGTTTGAACTTACGGGATTGAATTGTGGGGTACAGCGTGTAACTCCAGTATTGACATACTTAATTGACATACCAAACAAAAGTACTGCGGAAAATGTTCAACATACCCTGATGCATAAGTAATAGTCTTATGTATAATGACCTTAATTGCGAACCGTTCGGCAGGAAATCTCTCTGGTCAGCCTAAAATAGTGTAAAAAATCGTTTGGATCGGTACCCGAATTATTTGGCGGTCAATTTGTTAAATAACACGATCAGTGATTTTGTAAGATTGCTTTTTTCAAGATTCTTGGTTTGCCTTATCGGTTCAGTTAGGTGACTTTATGGTCGGCCGTACGGAGTGCTCATCTATTCGAAGCCGCTGGGTCTGTGGCAACTCAATATTAATTCAAATACATGTTCTATGTACAGATTGTAAAGTCGCTGTGTCGTTATAATAAAAAAAAAACGTTTTGTAACGTTTTATCGAATTACATAGAACTTTATAATATACATTTTTAAAATTTTTATTTCCACAATAAAATAAATAAGTAATGTAATAGTAATAATAATTTTCGTGTATCAGTAGAGGGTTTATATCTTTATGCAAATAGATATCATAATAATCGGGGAAGTTTATCGACATATTTACTAGGTATTTTTAAATTTTATTTAAATAAAAACAAATTAACTTTATTCATAAGAAATAATCTAAAACGATGTTTATAGAAGTTCATAATTGAATTGTGGTCCGTTAAATGTATGTTTGTTTACAATATCTAGCATACATAAGTTAATTACTGTTATAAGAGGGAACGATTTAAGTGACAACATTATACTAATGATTCCATTAGCAGCGTTAACACAGTTTACTCGTAAAGTGACTCAAACTGAAAGCGAAAGAACCACTATATTTGGTACGTTATGGTCAAACTTTCTCAGGAAAACTAAGACGGAACTCAACTGTACTTTAAGGTTGTAACATAGTAGAATATTCAAAACAATTACTAATTTAATTTTGTCAACTTGCGTATTAGTGTGCATGAGTTTATTTCAGTGTAAACATAGCATTAAAATTTTAAATCTAACAAAGAATAGCTATTTATTAGAAAAATTAGTATGAAATCGGTAAAAATAAAATTAATTTAGCGATATGTAATCGGTTAATTCAATCTTTAGTAATCTATTTTTTGTGAAATTAATAGATCCGGGTTCAAATTCTAGCAAAGAAATATTTATTCTTATTTATAATTAAATAACTTGCGTAAGCGAAAGTAGTTTGATTGTTATCTTCTAATTAAAGACATTGCATAAAACATTCTGTCTAAAGCTGATTATAAATGTGTTACCGTGCACTTATTTTACTGTATATATATATATATATATATATGTTACTACATTTACTACAATGTAAACTACTACAATGTGTAGTAACAATGTTACTACACATTATGTTACTACAATATATATATATTGTAGTAACATAATGATTAAAATCAGTTTTCCACTTTTATACAAATTATTATTATAATTGTTAGACTACTTTGCTCTTCCTTTTCGAGGAAAATATTTTGTCTATAAATACATCTTTAGTTCATAAATACTATTTTTTCTATGAAAAAAAATATTCCTAGCAAGATATCAAATATAGTAATCATCATCATTATTCACTAAAGGCTATGCCTTATCGATTTATCCACGTCACTCTCAACTCCGCTTCTCTCTTCAACTTATTATATGAACCAAGTTAAAGAACTCTTCTTTAACATTATTGATGACGGTTGCTCTCGGCCTACCTGTAGGTTTTTTACCGAAAAGTTTGTTCCCAAATATATTCGTTAAGAACTGGTCATGACGTATTACATGTCCTATCAATTTCGCTCTTCTTCTTCGTATAACATTTAGCAAGGACCTCCTCTCACTCACTTCTGCTAACACTTGATCATTTATTTTCTTATCCACCCAGCTTGTTCTTGTTATTCTCCTCCAAATCCACATTTCCGTTGCTTCCAGTCTTCTTCTTTCTGCTTCTACAAGCTTCCATGTTTCACATTCATAAGTTAGAACACTCCAGACATAAGTTTTAGCGAACTTTTCCTTATTTGCATACTCATAAGATTATCAGTCAGTATATTCTTTTTATCCTGGAAAGCCCGTCTTGCCAGCGCTATACTTTTTATTTTTGTGACACATTTATTGTCGCTAGTGACGGCGCTTCCCTAATAACAAAAACCGTCTAATTTAATATCAACCTTTGTATCTTTGTTTTTCCTACAATCATAATCTTTGTCTTATTAATTTTCAGTTTAAGTTTTGTTAGTACTTTAGATAGTGCTTCTAACATAATCTCCATTTTCTTTGCCGATTCCGCCAGTAACACAATATCATCTGCAAAGCGGATACAATGTATGGATTTTCCATTACTTCGGATTCCTTTGGTTTTTTCTTTCATTTATACGATAGATTTTTCAGTAATCAAATTAAACAAAAACGGTGACAGTAGGCAACCTTGCCTGACTCTCCTTCTTATTTTGGCCTCTTTCTTTAAGCCGTTGATTTCAATCTCCGTTTTCTGCACTTTATACAGACTCAGAATTAATCTTCTATCCCTACAGTCGACCTTTATTTCCCTCATTGCTTGAAATAGCAATTCCCAATCCACCTTGTTAAAGGCTTTTTGTAAGTCTATAAAAGTCAAAAAGGTCTTCCTATTAATCCCAATTCTTCTTTCCAATAACACTCTCGGCGCTAGTATCGCTTCTCATACAGTAAAACATCTTATAAATAAAAAATAAAAAAATCAAATTTAGGAAACCAAACATTTAAAATTAATAAACCATGATAAAGATAGCTGAAAACTCGACACGAAAATTAAATCATAAAAAATAAAAATATTAAAGCGATAAAAGAGAGAATAGAGTAACACGTTTATAAAAGTGATATTTTAAATAACGTAAGTATATATAGAAGTGCAACATTCTTCACTAATACACGCACGAAACGCACAAAGTATACAACTTATGACACACCCAAAACCAAGCACAATACAATCAACAGTATCAAATATGCAAATAAAAGGAAAAAAAAATGTAATATTTAAGTCCGAGAAAGTATGCAGTCCATCGGAAGGTATTCTATGTGATAGAACAAACTAGTTCACGACGAATAAAACAATTCAAATCGTTTCTTTGGGTTTACGATCTTATCTATTATCTAAAAAGAACTTTTTGTATAAATGATAAAAAAAAATATTTCATAACTATTTTTCTGCAAAAACAGTTTATAATTCTAATTTCTTAAATATTGTTTTATTTGGATAATTGAGGAAATATTCCTTAATGGAAGCTTTCTTTCATTACAAGGTTTCCAGCTGTTACGATTATCGGTCTCATTTTTAGTTATTACCTTAGAAGTTATTAATGAAGATAAGTTTTGCGTACTTAGGAATAATAATTAAGATAGGTTCCAGCTTTCTAATTATTATAGAAATAGATTTATTGATGAATTGTTCATTAAGAGCAATAAAGTACAGTGGAGTATCTTCCGACAAAACGATGAGAATATTCTTTAGAATATCTGTATTTTTAGTAGTTTTAAGAAATGTACTATTACTTGTAATGTTTTGTAAAATAAGGTTTAAATTGTTTTATTGCGGTAGGCTTAGGCCTAGGTAGGCACATGGTTGTCAACGTAGTCGGGATCCCAGGACGATAGGGGTATCATAAAATTAATAAGGAAAAGGAAATATGCAGTAGGTATATTATTTGAGAATATTGAGAAAAGGTAGTCTTGCTTTGGAACCCAGATCGAACGGACGTCCTGGTGGTCGCGAATTCGTTATTTCCCTGAGCCTCGGTCTATCGCAAGTTGTTTTAGTATTGTTTGAGTTCTAAATTAAATTAATCTTATATTATGATTCGTACTGCTGAGTTATTGATGGGTGATAGTTATCATTTGTAATTGTTTCATTGTACGAGTTGTCTACTCATTTTTATTGGTTGAGCTTTATTATAGTCTTATATATTCTCCACTTGTAATAATAAAAGTGAGTGAAACACAAAACGTTGAATCCCTGACAAATCTCCTCGCCTCTCCGACATATATATATATGAATATATATTAATTAAAGCAGATCAAGTCATCACAAATTTTATTATATTTAATATAAACGAAAAATAAATATCTTCGACTGAATTTAAAAACATTTTCAGTGTATATTGAAAATTAGATAATAATTAGGCTTTTTCTTCGATGAATCTAGTTGAATAATTCTTGTTTGCCTAGCAAACAAGATTTAATTCTTGTTTTTTTAATAATTAATTCTTGTTATTAATTGTCACGTCAATTAATAACACAAGATAAAAACATATCTTGGGGTGATGACCGTTCATAAAGGTGAACGTAAACGTATTAGTTTTTTCTTGTATTTTTTTTCTTTAATGAAGGTAATTATTTTTTAAATTTCTTAAATATAATTAAATCTGCATCGAGTTAATTTTAAATACTAGAAATATAAAAATATGCTGCATTTTTAAGAAGTATATGAACAATTTAAGAGAATTTTGTTATGACAAGGAATTTTAGTTTTATGAAAATACACCGTAATAACGTTTGCTCTGACAGTAAGATTGGAAGTGTTGTGTCAGCCAGCTATTGATTCACTGTGGAATACCCCGAGGGTATTCGGAATGAGGCGATGGGTAAGGGAGGTGTTGTGGGAGGCATCATGACAAGTGAGAAATTGCACGAATCGAGCCCTGACTCTGACGAGTAACAAAACCAGCACCAACGAGCAAATACACTCTGTAGTCTATACACTTTACACAATCTACCCTTTCCCCATTCCTTGTTAAGTGTTTCAATTCGTCACGTTTCCTCATTTATATTTATTTACTAAATTTTTTTATTTTATTTTTCACCCTTTTTAATTCCATATTCACTCGGTAAGAAAATTAAAAACTTGTAATTAAAAATATATATATATCTTTTATTTTATCATAGTATTGTCAAATTAATAAATGTTAGCTTTCATAAACGTTTGCTTTATACTGTTGTTTTTTTTAATCTTAAATCGTAATATTTAAAATGTATAAATTAATAAATGTATATATGTACATATATATATTATAATGTATATATGTAATACTCATATGTACATTTTATACAACTCTTTCAGATATATTTACTATTTTTTTAATTATAAAAATTGCTTAACCGTAGATTGACTATTAGTTAAATATCTTGGATTCAACTGTCATTCTACTTGTTTATTACTAATTTGCATTTCTTTCTGATTTTTACTATCTTCCTCATTGTTAATACATCCTACATTCTTGGATATTAGTTTTATAAATTCCAGTTTTTGCCTTCCTCCTGGTTTTCCTTCCTTCTTGTCCCTGTATTATTATTGATCTTGATGTCTTAATGTACTGGTATAGCTTACCTTCTTTTCTTTTTCCTGTTTTTAGCCTCCGATAACTACCGTTTAGATAATAATAATAATATAATATCATCCTCATTCATCCTCTGAAGAAGGATGAATGAGGATGATATGTATGAGTGTAAATGAAGTGTAGTCTTGTACATTCTCAGTTCGACCATACCTGAGATGTGTGGTTAATTAAAACCCAAACACCAAAGAACACCGGTATCCACGATCTAGTATTAAAATCCGTGTAAAAATAGCTGGCTTTACTAGGACTTGAACGCTGGAACTCTCGACATCCAAATCAGCTGATTTGGGAAGACGCGTTCACCACTAGACCAACCCGGTGGGTTGGGGTATAGCTTATCGACTTAAGTTTACAAGATTCTGTCATGCCCTCATATTCGTCTTACGATGTCGATATTTTGAATTCATCAATCCGACTAATTTTTCTTTCTGTTTATTCTATTTTTCATGTTCTGTTACTATAAAACGTTAAACATCACGAAACTGTTTTTATTAATTTTATTTTTAATTATTAGGTAGATATTTGATTATAACATACTTCTTTTTGCATGAAAACCTACCGTGCTTGATGCAGTTTGAGTTTGATTTCTATTTTACTTCTATTTATTTTTTAATTTTATTTCAAATAAAAAACCTCAGTAACTTCTATTGTATTTTGATCCCTTATTTTATTATTTAATTCCTCATCATACTCTTTTCTACATTTTATCAGTCTTATTTATTTTTAAGGAGACTCTTTCTCCTAGAAATATATCTGCCCGATCATTTTTGTTTTATGTTAAAAGGAATGTCATTAGTGAATCTTAACATATTTTCCATTGATTGTGGCTGAAATTGTTAAGTGGAATTGAAAACTTATGCGTGAAAACGTGTTTTCGGCATAATTTTCAGTCTACACCCCTATAGACAAGCGGGTAAGGTAGTATCTGAGAACACATTTATTAGTTTTTTTAATAATTAAAAAAGAATTATATTAAAGCGCGAAATTTAATTAAACTGTTTTCTTTTGAGGGAAATATAAAACCAGTTGTTAATTTTTACACGAGGTAATATCGATACACTCGGTATTAACGAGTGAAATGTCACCAGAACCTCTTGGAAAACTTCGTAAAAATTTATTTCTAAAATTGTTAACTAAATCGATTTCCGAAATCGTACTTCAAAATTTATTTGATCGTATTAAGTAAAAATAATAAAATGAATAATAATATTTAAAAACCGAGCCGTGTAATCGAAGTAAAGATTTGTCAAGGCCGAGGCCCGAAATTTATAGAATTCTTTGCAAGTTTTTTTTTTTTATGATTTAAGAACGGGTTTGTAAAGTTTGGAAATACAATTATTCTTTTATGTATTATACGGTCACTTATACGACCGTATAAGTGGAAAATAAAATAAAATCAAATTACACGTACAAAAAGTTTGTGGTAATAAATCCGCGGGAGTGAATCGATTAAGAATTCAGCTTATAAAAAAAGTTTTAATCGATTCACATGATTTTCCGAAAATCTCCAATTACCATTCTCAGATGTGTTGATTTGAGGTAGGTTTGTAATAACATAGGTAGTCCGTGTGATCGATGAACCCGTATGTTGTTACATTTCTGGATCGCCAGACATGATTTGTCGGTAAATAGAATCCAACAAGAGATTAGTACCTAGGAGCTGCACAAGAAGCATTAAGCGTTAAAATTTTACTGATCCGTTCTTACCTTGAAATGTCAACTTTTTACAAACTCTTATGCTGTGTTTCTCTCCGACACAAAGAACCTGTTAATCGAGTTGAAGAATGAAGTCTTGTAACCGATCGATTAATAACGATTATATTTGTGGTATTAAACTTGCTGGTCGTTAATCGCTATAACTAAACAGTAGTTGGCGATCAGACGTTTGACAAAAATAACTCCCGAAAATGACGTTAAAAATATATATTCTAAACGGTGTAATAATGGTATTCGAAAAAATGACAAGCATCCCAGATAGACTTACTAAAGAAAAAGGAGTGGTGTTTTTTTTCTGTAGTCCTTTTCGTAGAACCCACCGGGTTGGTCTAATGGTGAACGCGTCTTCCCAAATCAGCTGATTTGGAAGTCGAGAGTTCCGGCGTTCAAGTCCTAGTAAAGTGAGTTATTTTTACACGGATTTGAACACTAGATCGTGGATACCGATGTTCTTTGGCGGTTGGGTTTCAAATAACCACACATTTCAGTAATGGTCGAACTGAGATTGTACAAGACTACACTTCATTTACACTCATACATATCATCCTCTGAAGTATTATCTGAAAGGTAATTACCGAAGGATAAACAGGAAAAAGAAAGTCCTTTTCATAAAACCGATTATATCACGTTAGAATGTCAAGCCCACAGAAATTCGGCCGATGTTTAGCCCTACAAGCGATACCTTCACTCTGTTCATCACAAAGACCGATAATACGTTAAGGTTCAAGTTTTAACTCTCAAAAAGTTTTTTTTTTTAATTTTAATTCAAAAATATCTAACTTTAAAGCAAAGAATCAAGCAATTTAACATCCGTAAAAGTCGTTTAAAAATTTGTTCTATCATTAATCGTTTAAGAATATCAAAAGTATATAAAATATAATAAAGAATATTTACGGTAAATAAAAGAGGTACTCGTGTCGTGAGTACTATTATAGATATATTTTGGCTGTATAATAGTTCACTACATAGCTCGAAGCATGTGCGTGAGAAAATGGATATTGAAATATATGCATATATATATATATATATATATATGACTGGAAAGAAGCACATTAATTCACACGATTTATTTTCGAATTGTAACATTAATAACAGAACATTATATATTATATTAAGTGTAAATTTTATTCTTAAAGAATTTTTAATATTAAAGATGCAAACATTTTTGACTGCAGGAAAATATTAAAATCTGAATGTTATACAATAAACGTAAGATATATTGAAAAACGATGAACCGTGTCCACATTGCTATTGCATATAAGTTTTTAGCTTACAAAATACATGAAGGGTAAAATAAGGAAAGTGGGCAATACGCGTCGACGTTTCTTCCCTTTTTTCACGCAACGCTACGCCCACCGTGTTTAAAAAGAATGTGGTGAATATCGAACGTGCGAGTGGGAGAACTATAAAGAATACGAGTAATACATTGTACATTTAAGACAACGGTGGCGGTTTTAAAACTTGATGGAAAATTACAAAAAAAAGAAAAAAAAAATGAACATGAACAATATATACGCATTCATAGTACTGTACTACCTATAAAAGAGGTCATGCATCTGTAAAATGTGCTGAAAAAGCTTGGTGTTTATTAATTAGCCGAATGGATTTTACTTTTTAGGGAAACATTTTTGATATATATATTACAAAATTAATGGTTGAAGTGGTTAACATTGTTGATTAATATTTAAGATTTTGGTTCAGTCATGCGTATGATTAAGATAAATTTTTTCAATTACAATAGACATAAAGTGATTGTCATTCATAATTTGTAAAATATCTTCATCCTTCCAAAATCTTTTGGCCAAATTAATAAAGAAATATTTTTTGAAAGAAAAATAACCTAATTTTAATCGATATATTTTTTCAACTACTTTTATTTGAGTAGAGTATTATTTATTTGTTTATTAAGATATCTATTTTAATTCTTTTGTCAATATTATATATACATACATAAATAGGTATAAACAATATGAAAAGAAGTACATTATTAGTATCTTTTATCATCTTATTACAGAAATTTCTAAATTATTCGACTACGTAAACCCACACTATAAGTTAAAGAAAAACTTTTCCGATTTTCATAAAAATTTAATAGCTACTGATTATACTTCACCTGTTACATACACATTAATCAAAATAGACGAAACACAGACTTACATATGAAAAGTTTAGACAACGTGTTTTTTAATTGCATTTTTGTACTCACAGTACCTCAGAACGTTGATAAATAGAAAAAAAACTCGTACACCCGAAATTTGTATCCATTACACTTCTTTTTTTTACACTATTCTATCCCGTAATAGTTGACAAAAAGGCATTTTAATGGTATAGGAGTACCCGTTAAAATGCCATCAAAACTGTAGAATATTTGATAGGTTTTAATTTTTTCCATATTTCATTAAAATTTATTAGTTCTTATGAAGTGCATCCTTGATATCCTATATTACCAATCAGATCTGAAATCAGCTTAACGAAAAATATTTTCGTTAAGCTGATTGCAGACCTCGTTGTGAATATTTTAAGTTAATATATTTAAAAAAAAAGGTCAAGGAAAGATCGTAAATTTTTAAAGTTTTAAATTAGCTTGTACTTGTTTCGATTTCCGTCAATAGTCAAAACGTTTTTCATCTATCATTTCTTACATCTTATCCACCAAATTAAAATATGTGTATAGCACGGTTTTAAAACTTATATAAAAACAATTAAATAAAAATACTTACGAATCCTCTTTTTAATCCTTCAAAGAAGTGAAGAAAATTAATGTTTTCTTTTTTTTTCTTAAAGATCGCTTTGGGACAATGACAATTTTCGAAAATGGGAGTTTTAGTGATGAGCGAGTTTATCTAGTGCTTACAAATTTCAGTACACAGATTGTCTTGCCTGTCTTGGCGGTGGGTGAAAAAAATTCCTTTGTTGCGGTAGGTTACTCCTTTAGAGAAAAATAGAGAGGTTTCATGTTTCCTGCTGTTCCTGTCACTTTTCACTCTCTGCTTAATTAAAACGCTTAGCGGATGATAACGGTAATAATGTTTTTGTCTCTTTTTCTTAATGAGGTCCTCGGTTCATTAGGAAAGACGAATCAAATTTTAGCCAAATTATTTAAAATCTGAGATAATTAGTGGTGAGCAAGTCAATCGGGGTTTTCCATTGATATTTTAGCAATCGACAATTTTCTTTCTTTTTCCTGTTTAGCCATCGGGAATTACCGTTCATGTATTAGTTCAGAGGATGAATGAGGATGATATGTATGAGTGTAAATGAAGTTTAATCTTGTATAGTCTCAGTTCCACCTATCCTGAGAGGTGTGGTTAATTGAAACCCAACCATCAAAGAACACCGGTATCCACAATCTAGCATTCAAATCCGTATAAAAATAACTGCCTTTACTAGGACTTGAAAGCTGGAACTCTTGATTCTGAAATCAGCTGAATTGGGAAGACGCGTTCAGCACTAGACCAACCCCCCCGGTCAGTTAAATTTTCTTATCCAAGGTATTTATTTGTTAAAGCGTTTCTTACTCGATTTCTTTTTATCTTCCTACCGTATATTTTAAAAACTTTAATAAAATCATTTTTTAAGCACACTTTGATTTTAAGAAAGATAAAGATTAGTGAAAATAAATTGCTAATCAATGCAGATATTAGTCGCCATCGTGCTCGGATATATTGAGTTGGGGATTCCTGTTTTAAAGATACTCATAGTGGTATAATACAATAAAGGCGTTAGACATGTCATGATTGATTCGCTGAGAAAATTTATGCAAAAGAAATTAAAACAAATTAAAAATAAAATAATATTTAAGCCCGGCTTATTTAATAAGTATTGTACATTGCTAGCCACCTACGGAATTTAAAATATTTTATTAATTAGGAATCACGTTTTAGTTCATTTTATTTAAGAATTTTATCGGCTGTTGTTATAAGTCAGATACAACTAAAGATAAAGGTGTAAAATTGAAGTTTAGTATGGTATATGGCGAAAGTAAATCTACTAATAATTTTACGCCGATATTTAAAATTATCATTCTTGTCTGATGTTAAGTATTTTAACAAACAAAACTAATAATATGTTTTTATTAACTCAAACGTGTAATGCAATTTACTGCTTTTCATCCAGATAGAAGTGACCCGTAAGGTACGGCTAAGATTTCATAAAGGATAACCCGTACGCCCAATTCATGAACGTGCAATATATGGCAGTACAAACCGTTCAGCTAGAATCTTGGTTAATTTTTCTGTTTAGCCTCCGGAACCACCGTAATGCATTACATCAGAGGATGATATGTATGAAGTGTAATCTCAGGTTGACCGTTCCTGAGGATTAGTGAGAAATTGAAATCCAACCGCCAAAGAATACCGGTATTAACGATCTAATATTCAAATCGTTATAAAAGTAACTGCCTTTACTAGGATCTGAACCGTAGAACTCTCGACTTCGAGTTCGGTTAGAATCTATACTGGATGAACCAAACCTTGATGGGTTAATAAGTATGAATTCCAGAGTTTAACAATTTTAAATGTTCATCTTAGAAACTACATATTTACATATATCTACGTATTTTATATACGTATACATATTTACTCTATATAAGAGGAGTATATTTCTTACTATAAGTATTTAAAATAATTATTCGAGTAATTATTTTACTTGTGAATCATTAATAATTAACTCAATAATATTCTAAAAAAAAATATGTATTATTAGTAGGAAAACATTAAAACGATACTGGCTATAAAGGAAATAATAATAATAATAATAATAATAGGGATAAAAACTAGTAGTTTCGCTACTACTTATTCTTTCTTATTAATAGTATTTATTATGGTTTGTATTTATTTTTTCATTTCAACTCTAATTGGCTTGAATTAAAAAGATCTCGAGTACATATTTTAGAGAGAGAGTGTGTGTGTGTGTGAACGTTCTGAAATTGGCTGAAGAACTGGATTCCATAGCTAGTAAAGGTTCATTCAAGCGTCTGTATTCCTTGGAAGTGACCGCAGAGCATTGCGTGAACAACCTTCAGGGAATGCTTCTTCCTCTCAGTCCCTCTTTTCTTTTATAGTTTATTGTTGTTTCGTATTTCATAATGTAAATCTTCATTATTGTTTCCGTAATTTTATTTAATTTTATTAATTTAATTAACTTTAATGTATTAGTAATCGATTATTTTTATTTTAAAAACATTTATAATTTGAAAAAAAATTTAGAATTTTTGTGTATTTTTATATATGTGATTAGTTCTGTATTATTATTATTCATCATTAATATCATGGTCTGTAAAAGTATAAATATCAGTAATGAATTTTTTTATAAGCCTATCTGTAAATTAAAGGTTAACTTTTATATTCATAACTAAAGATGAAGTTTGAAAATTGTCATTTAAAAAAATAGAAATTATTCGGATGATCTGAAAATCAAACACGACAGTATAGAATTTTCAAGGAACGGTTGAATACCGTTCCTTGAAAAATTTACATAAAATCCTCTCTCTTTGTGATTATCTATTGTGGCAATTCTTTAAAATAAATTTTTATAAGTTTTTATTTTATTTTTTATCTTAATGAATTATTGTAGTACAATTACAACATTGTAACATCCTAGCGTCTAAATTTATTAATTAATTTAAAAATAAATAAAATCGGATCCCTGCATTAACTTTGGAACAGGGGTTTTAATTATTACATAATTAAAAAAAAATATTTGCAAATTGTATAGTCTTTAAATTTGTTGTGATCTTTTTTTAAATTAAAATTTAAGAAGTTAAGATTTCATTTAATCTAGGTTAAAGGAATTTTGTAATCCAAGTTTCATTGAAATTGAAATCAGTTGTCTTTCTTACGAGAAACACGGACAAACACAAATCATGATAACGAACTAATCAATAGTGTGTTTTGCTTTCATGGTAATACGAACATAAGATTACGTCATTTGCCTAACAACTAAAGTCATAAAACAAATTTTTTTATTAATTTGTCAGAAAATATTGGTTAATTTGACAAACTGTAAAGTAAATTCAGATAGTTTTCAAAATTTTTTTTATTGCTGGAATCGTATAGATATTTCTTATATTATTTGATTTAGTGAATAACTGAAATATTATTAAAATTCAAGAAAATGTAAATGACATGACATCGGCGTAGTCGCAATACGACTCAATAAATTATAAAAATATTTAAGTATATTTACACGTAAATTTCTTTTTCAGTTAATTATAATGGTAACAGAATCATTCAGATCGGTAGAAAAGTTAATAAAAAATTAACCGAAAACGGATAGACGCATAAAAACATACAGACGAGCTGGTATTTTTCTTTATAAAATTGTTCTACAGATTTTAATTTTATATAAAAGTATGAATTTAATTTTTAAAACTAACCGTTCTCATCTTTAAATGCGCAAATATTAAAAATTAAAATAAACCCCAAAATTATTTTTTTCTCACCCATGAACGAATACAATCCATATAAAAATTATCTAATAGCTTTATAACTATTAAAATTTCCATTACAATCGCAGTCAAAATTAAGTTTAATTCTTGCAAAAACTTATCCGATCTTAACCGTTAATAAATTAAAATACAACAGAACGTGAATTTTAGTAATCATATTTTTTTTTTGTCTTCAGTCATTTGACTGGTTTGATGCAGCTCTCCAAGATTCCCTATCTAGTGCTAGTCGTTTCATTTCAGTACATTTCCTACATCCCTAACAATTTGTTTTACATATTCCAAACGTGGCCTGTCTAAACAATTTTTTCCTTCTACCTGTCCTTCCAATATTAAAGCGACTATTCCAGGATGCCTTAATATGTGGCCTATAAGTCTGTCTCTTCTTTTAACTATATTTTTCCAAATGCTTCTTTCTTCTATTTGCCGCAATACCTCTTCATTTGTCACTTTATCCACCCGTCTGATTTTTAACATTCTCCTATAGCACCACATTTCAAAAGCTTCTAATCTTTTCTTCTCAGATACTCCGATCGTCCAAGTTTCACTTGGAAGATATAAAGCGAGACTCCAAACATAAACTCTCAAAAATCTTTTCCTGACATTTAAATTAATTTTTGATGTAAATAAATTATATTTCTTACTGAAGGCTCGTTTCGCTTGTGCTATCCGCATTTTATATCGCACCTGCTTCGTCCATCTTTAGTAATTCTACTTCCCAAATAACAAAATTCTTCTACCTCCATAATCTTTTCTCTTCTATTTTCGCATTCAGTGGTCCATCTTTGTTATTTCTACTACATTTCATTACTTTTGTTTTGTTCTTGTTTATTTTCATGCGATAGTTCTTGCGTAGAACTTCATCTATGCCGTTCATTGTTTCTTCTAAATCCTTTTTACTCTCGGCTAGAATTACTATATCATCAGAAAATCGTAGCATCTTTTTCTTTTCACCTTGTACTGTTACTCCGAATCTAAATTGTTCTTTAACATCATTAACTGCTAGTTCCATGTAAAGATTAAAAGGTGACAGGGATAGGGAACATCCTTCTCAGACTCCCTTTTTTATTACGGCTTCTTCTTTATGTTCTTCAGTTATTTCTGGACAACTTTGGTTCCTGTAAATGTTAACAATTCTTCTATCTCTGTATTTGAACTCTAATTTTTTTTAAATACTGAACATTTTATTCCAGTCTATGTTATCGAATGCCTTTTCTAGGTCTATAAACGCCAAGTAATGATATACTTTAACTAATTTTGCTTAAAGAAATATAGACATTTATATTCAATAATTGTAACATTTCTTATATTATATTATAACTATCCGGTCAGGGTTCGCTTCCTTGCTCTTCCCACCTAGTCTGGAGACCCGCTGTATTCGTTATTCTCATGGTTATGAGAATACTACTGACAGCTAACAAATAAATTACCTAGATTTTACAAATACATGAAAAATAAACTAAATTATAAAACATAGAATAGTTAGTAATGATGTCATGCAGACCTTTAACGAAAAAACTTCACGAATTCATCCCGAAGGAGGCTAGGACCTCGATCTATGGCTATACTATCCCTGGGATAACAGGAACGTATCTTAAAAATTTGAAAGGAATCGGTTAGTTGATTCTCGCGCGATGCTGTTGCAAACAGACATAGACAGAACCCATCGCAATCTTTCTCATTCTTACTTTAGACTATACCTTATCGTTATTTAGAGGTTTCTGGAATTTCACACAACACTCGTTAAGTTTTTTTTAAATAGCCTAGCTGCTACTGAAAAAATAATTTTAATTACGTTTCTTGATGCAGAAGACGGAAGACCTTCGAATTAAAGACCTCAGTGTTTTTAAAAAATAACTTTTTTTAACCGAACCAGATTGCATTCCGAAAAGGAATGCAATAACTTTTTAAATACGTTTTTATAAACGTAATTTCAAAACGTTACATTTTTTCTAAGCTGTACGGTTTTTATGTACGTGTTATTATAAATTAATAGTTCTAATTTAGGTATCTTTTTTCTTTTTCTGTTTATCCTCCGGAACCACCGCATTACTTCAGAGGATGAAATGTATGAATGTAAATGAACAGTCTCAATTCGATCATTCCTGAGATGTGTGGTTAATTGAAACCCGATCGCCAAAGAACACCGGTATCCACGATCTAGTATTCAAATCCGCGTAAAAGTAATGCTTTTACTAGGATTTGAACCTTAGAACTATCGACTTCGAAATCAACTGATTTGTGACGACGAGTTTAATTTCGGTATATATCAAAAGTATCTGCTCACAATATTGTTTTTGGATAAATCAATAGAAATCACACAAATACAATTAAACATAAATTGACTTTTATAACCGAATATGAACATAGTAAAGAAAACATTTTCCGTTACACAAAACAAGAAGAAAAACATAGTTACTATATAAATAAAAAATATCAGTAATGCCGTATACTCCCATTCACAACTCTAACCGACCGCACGTAAACGATACGCTTTAAGAATTTTCACCCAGAGACTATTGTCACCTGAAGACCACGTAGAAGAACTCTATTCTATAAAATATATGTACAAAATACACAAATGTATGTGTCAGCACAATTATTGACATTCTCTTGCACAAAATAAATTAAAAAATCCCTTTCGACACGCCGGAAGGCGTAGATTTCGCCGGTGCTAAGGAGGGAATTAAAAAGATTTCCACCTTAAAGTTAAGAGAAACTTTAAATTTACTCAATACGATCATGGTTGCATGTGAAAAAAGTTTCACATGTTTAGCATACGACAAGCTCCGTCTTCTTACAATCCAGCAACATTTTGGTCATACCTTGCCGTAAGGGTTGGTCATAACAAAAATTGTTTGTTATAAGACTACTTTAATCACGATTGTATATTGTGCCTATTAAGGGAAGTATGATTTTTTTTTTGTCTTTGAAACCCCATTTTTCACCCGCTGGGCCAATAGTTGGTAATATCAAAACTTTTAGTTACATAAGTTTTAGGCCCTTATCCAAAGAATAGTAGTAACTTTAAACGATCGATATTTAACTTAGTAAGAAAGTTATAGCATATTTAGTTTTTTTTTCGAAAAATCTCCCCCATTTCCACACCCATGGTCCGATTTTGGCCGTTAACGAACTCGACCGAAATTTTGAGTCGTTATATTTTATGTATCAATTTGAAAGTGATTGGCGCAAAATTACGGCAGTGGTCGTGTACACAAGAAAGTGAAATATATATATATATATATATAAACTTTTGAACTGACGGTAGTTTTCGGATCTGAGGAATGTGAAACGCGAAGGTATGTCGAAATTTTCCGGATGTCGAATCATGGTACCCATTATAATAGGTAGCTTTCTAATGAAATCTACCTATGAAAGATAAATAAACAAAAACATACATCGACTGATAATATATAAACAAGGATTCAGAGAAAACCGTTCCCAAATTATAAAAACTGGATAAAATATTCCCTTCAGAACAACAAATAAAACAGATAACTAACTATACGTATACGGAACACAGTTACCAAACGCGGATGCATCTGGCATACGTATACTGAATTTCTCTACTGCACATTTTTCTATATTGGTAAAATGGGACGCTCTACGACAACTTAAGTCAACCAACTCGCAGACACAAAATCAAATAAATCTTAACGTTTTTGAACAAAAAACGCAATGATATGAAAAATAAATAAGCACAAATCATATATGCTTTTCAATATACACCTAATAATTTTATGCCAAATTACAAAATAAATTAAAAAAACCAATAATGTAGCCGGTGTCAGTATAGAACCTGCAGCTCAAGTCACTCAGAATTGCCGCAAAGACGACTGAAAATGTTTTGAAGTTAATCTTTTGAAAACGATTTGTTACAGAATTTTATTAGAATTTTCGTTTAATAAAGTTTATATTTTAAATTAATATAATTTTCGACTGTTATAGACAAGAACGTATCAAATATCAATTTAATTTAGAACAAAGCGTTCTAAAACAGTTTTTATTGTCACTATTATGTTTTTAAAGAAAATATTTTAAATAAGGAAGGTTTAAAGTTAATTAATATCCAGGAACAGTAAATGTATCATTAAGCACGATATCAGCCATATTTATGCGAGTCTTTTTTTTCATTTATTAGCTTGGAGTTTTTATTTTTTTATCGAGAACGCAATTAGTCAGACGTCAATTTATCAAATCTGATAAATCTTCTTCTTATGAGAAAGATGTTTTAAAATCAAATTTAATTTATTTATTAACATTTATTTATTACAATTTATTTAATTTAGATTAATCTTGCCTTGTTGCTGCGATTAGGAATAATTTTACGATACAACTTTAGATCTATTATAAAAGACGGTCGGTTTATGCGTGACAATAGGTCGTCTTATAAAAGAATAAGGACATCCTAATGAAGCTCAAACTGCGTAGACATATCATATGTCGTTATAAATGAAGATACATGAAATATAAAGTGCAGTTCTTCCATCCCTACCGCATACATTAGACATACTCATTTAGGTTATAAATTGTTTCTTGAAGTAGCTCAAGTAAAATATATATATATATATATATATATATAGACGATTTTTACTTAATTTAGTTTCAAAACCTATTTCTAAATTAAAAAAATTAATAAATGTAATTGTAAGATTTGCTCTTTTTATCATGTTTATTATGTGTCGTTTTTTTTATTGAAAAGAAAAATCAGACAAGATCTTGTTATTAATTGAACATGAGAAACCAGCTGTAGCGGTTTTAACTTTTTCTCAATTGTTTATTTGTATAAATAAAAGATATTTAATAGTTTTACATAAATAAAATTGCTCCAATATTTTTTGAAGCGGGATGAAAAAATTAGTATTCAAAACTCAACAAATTCAACAGGAAATAACCCAGTCAGTTTATAAACAGTTAAATTCTGTCCTATATATTTGAAATTAAAATAGCATTACAAAATATTCAGCAAATTTTCATTGCGATTGTCGCATTCGCTTTCAGATATATTATTCTTTTGTATGTCTTACAGTTTTTTCCATCATTGGTTTATCTCTTTCTCGGAGCTGACTGGATTCACAATTAAGCATTTACTCAGCTCCAGGTAGTACCATGGAGCTAAAGCTTCCTCGTCGGGAAATAAAGTTTCCTTCAGATAACCGGGACCCGGCTTTTAACTATACGCCATGCCTCTAATGAGGGTACACCATGGAATCCCCCCACTTGTCTTGACGCCGCGTCTCATATGGGGAACCCCAAAGAGATTCCCACCGGGACTACGGTCTTACTTTGCCACCCCCCATGTTGAAGACACAAGGGAGTTCCCGTCCAATCATCGAGAGTGGGACACATAAGCAGCTGCCCATTCTCCTGGACGGGGCTGTCCCAACCTTAGGGTCTTCACAAGCAAAGGCGACGGGACTCATATTTTGCTGCTGGCCCTGCACCCCCGACCCACAAGTGAATGCCCGGGAGTGTTGCATAGCGAACATTTAGCCTCCGTTTGGCAGTCCTTCCGGAGGTGCTCCTCAGCTCCACAATTAATACAACGCCCCCTTTTGTCGGGACCGCTGCAGGACTCTGCCCGGTGTCTTAAGCCCCAGCATCGACAGCATCGTTCCTCGGCAACCTCCTCGAAACCAAGATACCCATCCTACACAAAGTCGGCCAGCCTTTAGCAGTTCCTCGACCAGCAGTGGCGGGATCGCCACTGTCGCCATCTTAGTTTCCCTATACGATGACCGCAGGGAGAAGACATCAGCAGTGACCGAATCCGCATCAGTCTTCTTCATGTCACATAACAATTCTTCGTACGAGGTAAGGGCATTGACGTTGTTTATCAGAAAATGGACCCGCCGAACGACCTTACCGGCTGTGATAGTGGTACCTTCCACCTTGTCCAGTATTAGTTGTCTCAACTTGACAGCAACGTCTTGACAGTCGGAGCCGCCTTTTCGATATTTTCTCCACCGGTAGACCCACTACCTCTTCTCGACAGTAGGAACAGCTGGGAGAGGAGGAATGTCAATCTCACACTCATTCAGGGGATCACCATCATCACTAAGTTCCATGTATCGGGCCGCAGCTCGTTGCTGGCAACACCCAGACACATCCCCCTGTACCATTTTCCTTCTAGATGCCTAGCATCCGACTGCCGATGAACTTCACGGTCGGTGCTAGCCAAACTATCAGTATCACTATCCTCCATGGGGAGAAGGCGTACCGTCGGACCGATCGGGATCGGTCTTAGTTCAAAACAACAAAATAAAGAATAACGTAAATATATAAAATAATTCACTCTCAAACTAATCAAGGTAGTTCGACTTCAGAACTTTTATACTACAAATGTAAACACCAACATTAACAGCATAATAGCTCTCTCTGTTGGTAAGATAAATCGCTCTTAACAACCGTGGAAATATATAAAAAAAATAAAAAATAACAACAAAATGTTAATAAACGCAATCAGAACGTAAAATTAAATGAAATAAAACAAAAGACTAACAGTATATAAAATCACGGCTAATAAAAGTAGCCCGGAAGGCAAACTAACCTTTCTTTCTTTCTTTTTTATGTTTAGCCTCCGGTAACTACCATTTAGATAATACTTCAGAGGATGAATGAGGATGATATGTATGAGTGTAAATGAAGTGTAGTCTTGTACATTCTCAGTTCGACCGTACCTGAGATGTGTGGTTAATTGAAACCCAACCACCAAAGAACACCGGTATCCCCGATCTAGTATTCAAATCCGTGTAAAAATAGCCGGCTTTACTAGGACTTGAACGCTGTAACTCTCGACATCCAAATCAGCTGATTTGGGAAGACGCGTTCACCACTAGACCAACCCGGTGGGTTAGACAAACTAACCTAAACAGAACTAACTTAACCAAACGAAAAACACAAAAAACGCAGGAAAACTAAACATCTACAACTATGAACACTCTACACTCGCCCAAATCGCGATCTCCATCATATCTTACACTTGTAAGATATAAATGAAACATTGAACACCATTCGTGTTTTAGTTGAAATGTTTGTTTTTAATAAGGTATAATAAAATAAAGTTCTCTGAGTACCTTTGCTTAAAATTCAAGCACCTTTGATTAGTCAAATTTGAAAAACTGATTTAAGCGAGAAAGAATTATTACATAGGATTTAGTATGCGTTTTAACGAGCCCAGTGTAACGGGTTTCTTATAAAAAGAAGAAAGAGAGAGGATATAAAGAGAGAGGATATAATGAAAGGATAATTTAGAAGGCACCAAAAGGTATATTTTCCAGAAAGGGATTTATAGAAAAGCACAGAAGATGCGGACAATGAACATTATTACGCTGGAACAATTAAAAGGACGGGTCGGCTACTGGTTATGCAGACCGTCAGTAATTCTGAAAGTCCGAGTTCGGTGCAGCGTACGATAAAAACGATAGAGTAAGTGCTTGGTAACAACGACTGAAGAGTGCGTCACGAGTATTCCATTACGGATAGCGGTTGAAAACAATAAAGTGTTCGGTGAGTTATTTGGCGACAGGAGTGAAAGAGACAGTATTCTATTCATTAATGAATGTGTAGGGTAGTTCTTTTGTAAACAGAGTAAGTAAAAATATTTGCAGAAAATGAATTTTATGAATTTTAGATTTAAAAATTTTCTATTGTTGTCTTACTTGTAATGCAATATTAGTTTCTATTAGTCGTTATAAAGTTTTTAGTAAATCGGATTGGATTTTGGTATTTATGATTTAATTGACAATAAATCAGCTTTGCTTTTTTTATTTAAATTACTATTTCAAGATCTTCTTCTGAAAGAATATTAACTGCAAGAAAAACGAAAAATAAGGATAAATTTGTTAAATAAAATTTTAGAAAAAAAAATATATGGCTACTGTGGCGCGGTATGAAGTATATTGCAGTCCAGATTAGATTCATTTACCGCTAAAACATGTGGGTCGGCCGAATTCATCGCCGTCGTGGATAAAGATCTCCATATTTTCGGGGGCTCCATTGTTGGTTTATCGAAATCCTTTTCACCCATGTAAAATTTTTACTGCCGTCTTTTCAGATCCTTCAATAAGGATTTTCTCAATCTGAACTTTCATCTGCGGTTTAAAAAAAGAAAGCTCAGGCTTTCGCTGAACTTTTACTTCATTTAGCTTCACTTTAGGACTGTTCGAAGGACCGATTCTTGGTGGAAAAGAGGTCATTGTTTTCGTAACATCCGCTGCTTTCTGCATCGCTATGACTTGTTTCTTGGACCGGTTTCATTTTCAATTTCTCATTAATTATATGTTCGATCATCAGTTATCACGTCTCCTGTTTTAAAGGGGGTTCCAGGAGCTGCCGGATCTGCAGCAACCTGAACATCTACTTGCTACTGAGGCGATCTACTTGCCACAATTTTCTTCGTATCGAAGTAGCCGTAGCCGACCTTCTGTACGGTCTTCACTTCTTCAATAGCTTCTTGTTTGTAAACGGGACAGTTAAGCGATCTTGCGGTGTGGTGTCCGAGGCAATTGACGCACACAGGTGGGTTCCTGCATTGGTCATCTGGGTGCAACGACTCTCCACACACACACACACACACACACACACACACACACACACACACACACACACACACACACACACACACACACACGCACACGCACGCACACACACACACACACACACACACACACACAGATTTTCTTTCTTGTACATCGCGTCACTCTCTCTCTCTCTCTCTGTGTGTGTGTCCAAATTTCTGGCACCCATAACACCGCAACGGAGTTGGGATAAATGGACGAACATCCAATCGCTGAAAACCAGCTTTTATCTTCTCCGGGCATTTAGTTCGGTTAAACGTCAGGATATGTGACCCGGAGGTTACCACTTCTCCATTGCGTCGTATGTTCAATCTTCGACATCCAATGACTCCTTGTGGATGAAGCTTTTCTACAATTTCTTCTTCTGTACAGTTTAGTAGCTCCCTACACACCCGAACACCCATCCGTCTATTCTGGGTGTCCATCACCTGAACATCTTTGAAAATATTTAAACTACTATGTGGGACAACTTTAATATCGATGTCCCATTTTCTTTGCCTTCAGTAACCGTGACGACTGTACGTTGTTGACGGTCTCGACAAATAATCCCGTTATAGTCTTTTTAACAGGTCCTCCAGTTGCTTCCGTGATGTCTTGAGCTATCACGAAAGGGCTAATGTAATACAAGTAAGTGTGGATGGTATTAAAAATAGAAAGTGTTACTTTTCACGTGTAAAATGATTCTATTTAGGTGAAGTACAGACACGTGAAAAACATATATATATCCTTCATGGCTTTAGTATAATCGATTAAATATAACTCGATATAATTCATATTAGAAAAACAATGAAAGTTTTTATATTTTCAAAAAAAAAAATGTTCATACCTTGGTAAGTAAAAACTCAGCAGATTTATAGAACCTCCTGAACAGTTTTATTTTTCAACGATCTTTTGTTTATATAATGTTTATATATATATATATGAGTATATATGATTTGAAATTATATCAATAGAAAATTTACGTCAAAATATAAAGTAAAAAATATCAAAATAGAAAGTACTTCAAAATATCTGCACATGTATGTGAGTGTACGCGCAAGTAATTGTGCGTGAGTGCGCGTCGTCTGCTGAAATGTAAATTTAAATATTATAATACATAAAGAGACGGTAAGTTATTCATCCAAAGCTAGCATGACTCCAACGAAGGAGAAAAAATCACAAATGTTTCACCTAGCCTCATTTTAATCCTTGTTGACTTGACTTTACTTAAAAATAACGAGGAATCAAGTCATTAAATATTCATTCTTATATCCTTCGGCTTTTAGAAAGTTACAATAAAAAAAAAAAAAAAAAAAAAAAAAAAAAAAAACAACAAAATTCTTCTTTTTTCACGCATATTTTTTTCACAACAGTTTGGAAACAATTATATGAATTTATTCACTTTTTTTTTGTAATGAAGTCTATTTCTTTGTCCTTATTTAGAAAATGTAATTTATTTATAACTGAACCAAAATTTTCCTTTTATTTTTAATGAAATTAATTTGAAGTAGCTTTTGTTAATAAAGTTAAAAAAAAAGATGAGGTAGGATTTCGTAAAAAACCCTACTCGATTCCATATTTTAAATTTATATTAAAAATGAGCATTACAATAATGAACACAATATTTGACCGTGATGAATATGATTCGTAATTAAATATATTGTAAGTGAATTTAATTATTTAGCAAAATGAAAGTAAATAAATATAGCTTAACATCGAAGAATATATTTTGCGATCATAATACCGATATCAATCTGGGAGTCCAGTAGGAAAATTGAACAGCTACGTGTCATGAAGAGAGGAGGGATATAAATGGTGTGCAATATTTTAACTGTACAACTGGTTTTATTATAAAATTATGATTGTAATAGTAATAATTACACGGTTTCTTATTTAAAACAAAAGTAACTGTATTTTCTGGTTACAATAAAATGTATAATTATCAATAAAAAACTAAATCTCAACTTCGGATTATTGTATTTTATGATGTTTTACTTTCGCTAAATATCATAAAATCTTTATATCCTGCTTTTGTGAAAAAAAATCTGTGTATATGTATGCGCGCGCAGGCCTGTGTTAGACCTCTACTTTTCTTTAGAAAATAGGAATAGGTAACTTAGTTTTAAATTTTTTTGTCGAAAGTAGAGTACTCTGTAAATAGGTTCTATTAAAGTTTATGAAAACATTGGATGAATGATTCAAGGGTTGTAAATAACACGGCCGATGGTAATGCCGTTTTCAAGAATTACTGGTATCCGTAAAAATAAAAAGCATTACAAGCTTGACGATCCGTGTCGAGCTTACCAGGGACAGTGAAGGGAATAAAGTGGTTTCCCGTTATCTTCCTCCATTCCAAACCGAATGAAGTTCGTTTAATATTCAGTCTTACAAGTAACACCATCGTTCTGTTTACCGTAGAAACTGACTCTACGATGAACATTTATATTCTATTCTCAGAGAAAACTTCTCCGTTCGGTGTATTTTGTACCTCAAATGTTTTTCACGTGTCAAAGGATGTGGAGATAGTACAGAGCACTAATTAATGTTCTCCTTCTTTCGTCTCCACTCAGTACCTTATCTATAATTAATACCGTTAAATTTTATAAGCACACAATTAGTTTTTTGTAACTTTAAGTGTTAAGGAAATTGATTATATTATTTTTTTTTTAAATCGGATGAAAGGGTGGTGTGGTATTTCGACGGTACTACTTCTCGAAGGGGATTGAATTTTATAAAAGTTTACTATGCGTATACATTAGCTAATAAAAATTATCTTTTAAAATACAATTAGAAAAAATTAAATTACATTTTTTTAAGTAAAATTTGAATACAAGCATTCTTACCGTATTCTATCATTTTTTATAAATTGAATCGTTTTGACTTCTTTTACCCGTTAATTAAAATTTTTTTCGTAATTTTCTTCTTGATAAATAGTAATCAGGGAATAAGTAGTTTTCACATCTTATAAGCGGGTATTTTAAAAATAACTTTAAATCTTATTATAATTTTTCCCTAATACTCCATCGTATTTGAAACTTGATTTAAAAAAATATTAGCGTTTACTATATTGAATATATTTTAGCACGTGATTGAATGAATGGTAATTTTTTAAAATTGTTTTGTTTTATTATTATGAAATTATTTTTTCTAGTATTTCACTTTACTTAAAATAGTAAGCGAATGAAAAATAATTTTTTTTTATGGATATTTGTAAATATAACCTGTTATTTTTTATTTATTTAATTTTTATTTTATAACGGGAGTTATTTTAAAACAATTTAGTTCATTTACCCTCGCTTCTCTTGATTCAACTATAAGGCGGCTGATGTCGGTTGGTCTCTCTTACGACAATAATTATCGAATTAACTGGATATCGGCAGTCCTGGTATGAGAACGATATCGCTGGTATACGAGTATTATAGTCGCTCGTTTTCCTGTTACTTTGATCTTCACGCAACCAATTAGACTCTCTGTGTAAAAAGCTTTTGCTCCTCCGAACTGGATTCCTTTGTAACATTCACACAAACCTTTTTTCTTTAAATATTTAACTTCTTCTTCGTACCTTTATTTCTAAACTATACACATTTGCCGACTAAGAATTCTCTCTATCTTCTTTACAATATACGTTGAAAAACAAACCTTTGTCGAAGACGCGAACGCAGTCTTTCTTATTAATCGTACCTCTAAGACTTTCTTCAAAGACAAAATTATAATTCTTTCTTTTTATTTTTACGAACTTAACTGTTGGTAATAATGAATACGTATTAATAATGGATCGTAAGCCATCTCGATTTTAATTCTAGAATGAATCTCGATTAAAAAACGTAACGATAAAAACCTATCTTCTACTACATTGTGTTGGAAGTTATAATCGCAATTTATCTTTAGTTAATTTAACTTCAAAAAAGCTGACAACGTTATGTTCACGGTGTTTCGATAAGCATTAAAATTTAACTTCTCAGCGATAAATATTGGTGTTACAAAGGCCGTCTTATAATACAGATTCTTTATTTATAAATAAAAATGAAAACACAATAAAAAGTATTTTTGTTATCATTACTTCCTTGTACGAAGTAAAGGAAGAATTGTGATCGTGACAGATTTCGGTTTCAGATTTCAACGGAAATATCCGTTTTGACCATCCCTGAATCCATTTTGACAAGTTTTGGCGTGACGTTTGTACGTACGTATGTGCATATGTATCTCACATAACTCAAAAACGATTAGCCGTAGGATGATGAAATTTTTAATTTAGGACTGTTGTAACATCTAGTTGTACACTTTCTGCAATCGATTGGACTAAAACTGTCCAAAAAAGCCCAAAATTCAAAAAAATGGATTTTGGGCGTTTTCTTAATTGCAGCAATCCCTTATTGAGAGATTTTCAACGATATATCATAAGTGGTACTTATTTTCATTGGTTTCAGAGTTATAACCGAATAAAATTTTAATTAATGAAATATTTGCATCTTACAAGGGGAAGGCATACCGATTCGAATCAGACTTCATATACATAAATTTTTTTTTATTTAAAAATATTGATTTATTAATAATTATTATCCTCTCATTGTAAAAAAAGTTTTCAATAAATAATAATTCAATAATAACAATAAAAAAAAAAAATATGTAAAGAAATCAGAAGTTATTAGCGAAATACAATATTATGTACATTTCATTTTAATTCAAAAGTTTTTACAGAGGTTAATAATTATTAATAAATCAATATATTTAAATTTAAAAAAAAAAAGTTAAAATTAAATGTACGTACATGACGTCGGATTCGAGCTGATGTGTGCATGGTTACCTAACCGACACGTTCTCGCTTACACTACATAACTATTTGAGCGACGTGAAACACAATTAATATGTAAACTAATATAAAATGCTGATATGGACAGCACAAAAAAATGTGATACAATGTGGTATCCACCGCAATTTCAATTGTATAACTGTCCTGTATTAAAGAATTGGATGATTGTATCTCACTTTCAAATGAAATAAGTTTAAATGGGGTGCAGTAAAAAATGTGTATATGTAATTTAATAGGCGTACAAGGAAGTCATGTGGTGTCCACATCAATTTTATTTAATGTTATTAAAAAATATACATATATAAAAACAAACGAAGAAAAATGTGAATGTGTAATATTCGATATACTACTCCAATTGTAGTTAACAAAAAAATTAAACAAATAACAAAATTACAAACTTACTCATATATATAACTGAAAAAACAAACATAATATCACTCATTGGGACAGGATGACAGCCTATGTTTATAATATAATAAAGCTTACCCAGACGAGGAAGAAGCACTTCGTATTAGTATCCTGCGTTAGTAAGAAATAGTTTTACAAATAAATAGCTATACAATATTCTTAAAACTAATAATATAATATAGTATTACCGGGAACATAGATAATATTGTTTTACCGGGAACAATATTAGCTATGTACTAATCATCATTTCACATCCCAAGCTACAAAATTGTAGCAGTAAATAGGATCTTAATTTTGTCACTTAAAATTCATTAACAAACTGTGACACGTTATCGTTTGTTCAGCTAAATAGATCGGTTAATATATTGTTAATAAATATATACGTATTTAAAAAAATATGCATTAATACACTGATGTTCAAGAAATTGTTAAATTAATTGACATCAAAGGAGTGTTTGAAAAAAGTAATTTGAAGGTATTTGCTCATAGTAGTAATAATAATAATAATAATAATAATAATAATAATAATAATAATAAAACGAACGAAATCTTAAGGGATTACTTCCATAGCAAGCATCACCCCTTCTATCACGCCATAGTAGCGGCAGACCAAAACTACACGCCATTAAACCTAGCCAACAGGACTAACAACGTAGAACACAAGAAAGAGAGCGATACAGATAAAATTCTAGATCGGGGAAGGAAAGAGCTGCATGGGAGATATAGGCACCGTCTAGACCAGGAAGAAGTCGACAAAGCAGCTTCAAATAATTGGCTTGTGCGAGGAAAGTTATATTCTGAGACGGAGGGGTTTATATATAGTATACAGGATCAAGTAGTAGCGACGATAAATTTTAAGAGAGCTATTCTTAAAGAAAATATCAACAACAAATGTAGACTATGTATTCAACACAATGAAACAATAGACCGTATAATCACTGGCTGTCCGATTCTAGCTCCGACGGAGTACACCAGGAGGCACAACAACGTGGCAAAAATTGTACACATAGAACTCTGCGACAGATACAAGATAGAATTTTAAAATAAGCCCTACTATACTTATGAGCCAGTTTTTTTTTTTTGGAGAACAACATCGCAAAAATTTTCTGGAACCAAGGAATTGTTACGGCAAAACCCATCGACTGTAATAAGCCAGATATAGTAGTAGTTGACAAAATGAAAAAAGTAACTTACCTAATAGACGTAGCCATCCCATCAAGTAACATCAACATTAAACACAAAGAGAAGCTGCAGAAATATACAGATCTTCTTTTTGAAATTAAAGAAATGTGGAATCAAAAAGAAGTTTATATAATCCCGATAATTATATCTGCGAAGGGAATAATACCATCTACTTTGCACAACAGTCTAGAAAAACTGAAGATGCAGTGGAAGACCCACGCGCTAATGCAAAGGAGCGTGATAATTGACACCTGCAATGTTGCTTGGAAGGCACTTAGTCAACAAGAGCAAGCCTAATCTCGTTGGTATAAATTACTCCGAGTTTGAGGAATGTCATCGGCAAAAGGCTGTGAAAGTGTGGAATAGTAATAATAATATTAGATTCAGTAAGTGTATTTTAGTATAATTATCTGCTCTGAAATTTGATTTACGCAACAATTCTAACGTGAAATGATAATGAGATAATAATTTTGATAGTTGTACTAACATCTGTGGATTCATTTCCCGTTATTATTTCCCAAGAATTATATCGACATGAATTGAGTGCATGATGCAATATTGTATTTTATATATACCTATAAAATATTGTGTATTTTATCTACTACTGTTATTATTGCAGTAAGGAAATTACTGTATTAAGTGTGCTGTAGAGTCAGTATTAATTCGAATAATTAATGCACGAGTGAATTAGAATTTATTAATACAGGCTAAAGTTCGTCTAAAAGGTTCTGAACTAACTAGACCGTCATATTGAGTTGGGGAGGGCGGTCCGCACTGGATTTCATCGACAGGGAAAGTGTCATTTTGATAAAGAATTTGCAAAAGATCCGCAAGTTCTTTCATCAACTCTTATCCAAACATTCGGTGAATTCTCCAAAGAAATTTATCTCATTAAAATCGAGTGACAAAAAAGAAATTTGCAAGCGGCTGAAATCGACAAAAAGATTGCAAGAAGTGATTATCGTTGAAGGTTCTGTAATTCGTAATTGAAATGGAAATTTCTGATCGTTCCAAACTTGGGTCTAACATTTAGGCCGTGACAATTTACGTATTAACGCCACCGCAGCTACAGCTGCTAGGTTTAGGTTATGTTGACTTCGTGTACTGACAAATCGAACGTATATCAAAATAACCTAACTAAATATGACCTACGTTCGCTTCGCTCGCTAACCTATTACGTATTAACGCCACCGCAGCTATAGCTTTATTTAAAAACAAAGTAGTCAACCGGATATCGGTGGATTAACATTAATTGGATTTCGGTGCTATAACATTAAGGCTATATTATTATAAGTTGTGTATTTTATGCATAGTTAATGATAATTATAAGAGGTTAGCGAGCGAAGCGAGCGTAGTTTATATTTAGTTAGGTTATTTTGATATAAACCCACCGGGTTGGACTAGTAGTTAACGCGTCTTCCCAAATCAGCTGATTTGGAAGTCGAGAGTTACAGCGTTCAAGTCCTAGTAAAACCAGTTATTTTTACATGGATTTGATTACTAGGTCGTGGATACCGGTGTTCTTTTGTGGTTGGGTTTCAACTAACCACACATCTCAGGAATGGTCGAACTGAGAATGTACAAGACTAACACTTCATTTACACTCATACATATCATCCTCATTCATCCTCTGAAGAATTATCTAAACGGTAGTTACCGGAGGCTAAACAGGGAAAAGAAAAAAAGGTAATTCTGATATATGTACGATTTGTCAGTACACGAAGTCAACATATACGTACGAAGTCAACATAACCTAAACAGTAGCTGTAGCTGCGGTGGCGTTAATACATAAGTACCCAATTTTCATATGCACTGTTTTCGTGCGCTTAAGTTGATTGAATGTTTTCTTCGTTCTACAACAAGCTAGTTGAGAATTTCAAATTTGGCTATTATCTCATTGGAGCGCAAAACAGCTGATAAAATTAATTTTAACAATCTTATCAATAAATTTGCTGAAATTAGAGTAGGATGGCAAAATTTGTAAGGTTTCTAAGCACAATGTTAAAGGAATATTAACATTATGTATATAGTTTCAAATTATTTAAGAGATTAAACATGATTAATGTATTTTTAAAACGAAATGTTTATTTTGAATCTTAAAAATCCATATTTTCTTTTTGATAATTTTACCATTAGTGAGGTACCTTATAAATCCTGATGTAATAATAGCGTTGTATGAAGTGCAATATTTCCAGTATGCAGCATGTGATAGTCAAGTTTAATATGTATACTACGATTATTCTGGTTACTGTGTTACTGAATGTTTTATTCGCATTGTTAAAAAAAAAAAATACAAATTTATGTTTAAAGTAGTGAAGACCAAATAACTGGGTGTTGAAATTAATACATTATACAGAGTGTATCCCAAAGTTCTTCCAGGACTTTCATAATCTATTCTACGGGTGAAAATAATGGAAAAAGTTCATTTTAAACATATGTCCTAAAATGCTTCTTTTGCGAGTTACGGCTAGTGAAAGATTTCGTTCAAATTTCAGCTCCCACGGTGAAATGAGGTAGTACTTAAATTTTTAGGACGTTAATTAAGGGGCAGAATTAGTAATTTCTTATGGCCTTTGACCGAAAAAATGGAATAAAATAGGTCTCAGAATTGTATCTGTAGTAGTTTTTGAGAAATCTGGGGTGAAAACCAATTAATTGCAATAAAAACCCTGTTTTTTATGTTTGACGTACAATAACCTTATTAAATGGGTGATAAACACGTTATAATTTTAAACAAAACTTGTAGAGAATTTAGTTTTCAACAAAGTGGAGTAAAATAAAATGAATGAAGCAAAGAAAGTTTAGAAAAATTTGAAGAAAATTCACGAGTAGAATAGGTTATGAACGGCCCAGGAGAATTTCGCGATAATCTGTATACGCGATCATTATTCAAATCTGAATACTATTTAAGCGCTGGGGTTTGGGAATGTAGCATTATGGGGCGGACAAATCTGAGTTCCTCGTCGGATATCAAATACCCTAGACACGCCACTGACGACTAGCCGCACTCTTCGCCAACAATTTTGAAATATTTAAAACTAGCTTCGAAATTATATTACAATATAGATATGATCGTACTTTCTTCCCGTTATTTTTCTCTTATTATGAGTTATAACATTTTATTATAGGGATTTTATCAAAAACTAGAATAAAAATTTTAAAAAAAATGTTTAATATTTTTTTAATTAACATGACTTTCCTTGTAAAACAGGTAAATTAAAATAAACTTTTTTTCATTATTTTTTAAGCGGTTGGAAATATGAGTTATTAAGCAGTTAATCGTGTTTAGATTTTTTACGTGTCCCACACAGGCGTAAAGTGGAATTAGCTTTAAAAATAATCAAATCTATTGTTAATTTAGATTTTGACAATTTAAGATATCTAATGGAATTGATTTAAGGTGATAGCGATCGGGGAATGAAGTACATTCTAAATTTTAAAAAATTGTTATGATAATTTATTAATCTTCATAAGCAAAGATAAAATCAGACTAATATAATCCTTTTACAAAAATCATTCAGTTTAAAGCAAAAAAATAACAAAAAGTTAATATAATTAACAAAAACAAAAATAAATAAATAACAGGGATGATTTCTCATCTTAGGATAATCCAGGTGTTGTTATTATATTATGGAAATTGTTATTATTGTTAATAAAGATATTACATTAATCTAAGTTTGAATTTTGAAGAATTCAAAAGAAATTTCGTCAAAATTATCTAAGATTAGAACAATGTATTGCATTTTTTAAAAATTAAAATAATATAATTTTTAATAATTTGTTTTATAGAATTATAATATTAATCTAAATAAAAAAAGTAACTTACCGCATCGAGACGATAACGCCTGTGAGAGAAACGTCGGGCGATCAGCGATAAAAAATTAGTTAATTGAAGTCGCCTCGGAGGGCTGACCAATAGCGCCCTGGAAGCCAGCTCGTTCGCCTAAAAAATTTCAATATATTATTATTTCATATGGAGAAAATAATTTTTATATTTCGTATGGAAAAAAAAGAGTCTTAGGTAGGAAATAAAATCTAAAAAGAAAAAACATATTATTAATTTCTAACTTTTAAACTTTACTATAGCGGTACATTTTTAAGAAATACAACTTTTATGTATATATAAAACAACACGTCTTAAGTATTCATAATAATCAACGCCCAGCAAAATCAACTGAACATAAATCGATGAAAATTTTTATATATCTTTTTCTTAGGGTCTAAGCGCATACTAAGAAAGTAACAATGAGATTTACTGTTTTTTAAATTTGTCAATAACAAATTAAGATATCAACTTAATTTTAGGTGTGTTTAATCTTCATGTGAATATCTAAAAACTGATTTTTACATTTTTTAAAATTCAACCTTAAAGGAGTGAAGAAAGGTAAATAAAATTTCAACAATGATTGTTAATTTTCCCCGATTTCTGACTATTATAAACGACATGGTCACTCGATTTGGGCTTGCAAAATACTCTTTAGATAAATATCTAAAAACAATTTTCAGGTTTTTTTTTAATTTTAATATTTTAAGGGGTAAAAAAAACATAAATTGGTTTTTATATTTTTGCCGTTTTATGCTACCGATTGTTTAATCAATTTTTATGAGATTTGGTAACGTTGTGATGGATATTTTCTGTTTGTGTATTTCGCGAGCAAAGGCGCGACGGAAAATCTAAAAACCAGTTAGCGGATCCTGTACTGACCGAATTGCTCTAAAAAAATTACATCAGCTGATAGTTTTATATAAGTTGAACATGCTTTAATTTTTATTTATCGTTATAATTCTCACAACCATGAATTTAGGGAACGCAGAGGGGTCCAGGGTGAAGCGCCCTGACCGGCTAAATGTCCACTGACCGCAACGGAAACTGCAAGTTTCCATATAGCGCGGGCGAAACCGCGACGAGGTTGCTAGTTAATTATAATTCTAACTTTTATATTTTACTGTTGTATTATATTTTGATTACTTAAAAAATTGAATTTTTTTCACTATTTTTAAATAAGTAAATTTAATTGATTAATCACGTAAAGAGTGATCCCCAAAACGAAACCCCTCATTAAAGCACACAGAGGTTAAACACCTCGCATATAGAAAAAACAGTTGAACAAGTGGTTCAAGTAAAGTTAAGTACAAATCACAGCATCAGAAACAAATCACAGGTAAAGAGAACAAAAATAAAAATAATATATGAAAACAACGCTATAAACAAAACAAATATTCAACGTTAATAGAAATAGCTGTAATTTGCAGACTATCAAAGTGACGTTCACTACACAGTGACCGACTCATCCTGTGTTCCCACTCATAGGTTCCTTCTCCCGGTACTCCTCTGGTTACATCTTCCAGGTCCAGCACGTGGAAACGTTTCAGTCGCCTGATACCACCGCTGATGTCCAATAGATTTACTGCCAGATAATTTAAATATTTATTTAACCGCTGTTTATACCGCGAGATAAATTTTTGGTCCTCTTCGTAAACAGAAGGTAATCATAGACAATCATGAATTTCTCTACCTGTAACAAACTACGACGCCTCTATTATGGTCCTCACCAATTTATTTTGGAAGCCTTTTAAAATAAACTCTTTTAGTAAAGGCAACGGGTCCGTTTAACAATTGTCGTACTACTACTTTGTAGTAGTACCCACTGACACACCAAAACAGATATTGTTCCGCGAGAAGAGTTACCGGACCCAGGTTTGGAATCTCTTGGGAAAATGTGAGGGCGGACGACCAATCTCACGCTTCGAGTTGAGTCCGATCCTGCAGATAAAGAGGATAGGAATATAAATACTCCGGGAAAGACCAGTTGACAGCCAGCCTAAGCGAGGAGTTATGATGGGAGTCCGCGAATGAGTCTAACCTTGACGTTATGAGTCAGTCTGCAAGGAGAGTCTGCGAGATGATTTCTGCGAGAGAGTTCTAAGCGAGGAGTGATTATATGTGTTTGCGACAGTATTCTGCGATGAGATCACAGAAGGAGCGAATTTCTAGTGTATAGACGCGATTAAGATGACGTCACAAGTAATTCCAGTACATGAAAACAAGAAGTGGTTCGGGGAGTTATGTTAGACTATAAGTGAAAGAAATAATGTACTAAATTTCATTCATAAACTGTTAGGGTAGTTTTATTTGTGAACAGCAAAGATATTTGCAGTGAAAAAAGTTTATACTTGTCTTATCTACTGTACTATTGTCGTTAATAAAAAATTAGTGATTAAAAGTGTTAAGGCTAACGGTCACGCTAATGTCTTTTTTTAATGGGACTGAATTCTGGTTTTTCAGTATTTAGCTACCTGTAAGTAGGATTTACTTATCGTCAGGATTTGACGATTACTTTAAATTCTGTTTTGTAATCACTGTTTATAATTGTTATTATTATAGAAATTTATTAGTATTATTATTGTGGTTGTAATTACTCTAATTAATGTTTGCTTATTATTGTCGTTCATTATTATTATTATTGTTTGCTATTGTCATTATTCTGATTATTATTGCGAGTCGTTTATTATTCTTTTTGTCACTGTTATTATTGATTTGTCTTATTTTATTTATATTTTTAAAATAATAAATTGTAATTATATAAACATTTTCAGCTGTCAGCTCTCACTATCCTGATCGAGCCGCGAACACGCGAGATTATTATTACAACTATTTTATAATTATACTATTCCCTCATTTTTTCATAGGTCAAGAAGGAAAAGCGCAAGAGCTTGCTGCAAGAAGGAAATTACGGTAATCAATCAAAAAATGGGGTGTGAGATTTTTGAATTTCTCGACGTTTCATGATCCAGGAACCCTCCAAAAAACAGAAAAACGTGGAAAGGTAATATTCGTACGTACGTATAACTTTTCACTTAATAAATTGCTTTGATGAAATTTCGTACAGAGACTCTCGTGTGTATGGGGGGGCAATTTGTACGTAAAGTTCTGGGGTCAATTTTCTCAAAATTTTGTAAACACCAATTTTTAATAATTTGTGCATGATTTCTTACCGTTATTAAAAAATCTCCTTCTCCAGAAGTCAGAAAAAGCGATTGATTTATGGCATATTTTTTAACCGATTTTTGTTTATGTAATTCTAGGCGTAGTAGTAGTGCGAGTTACAAAAAAAGTTTTTGGGTGCAATATTGTAGGTGGGGGAGCCGATCAAATTTTAAAACTTTATTTTTTTTTTTAATTTTTAAAATCTTTGTTGGCTTATTCAAACGTTTAATATTATTAAAAGTTTCAATAATAAAATTTTAATAATGTTATTACAATAAAATTTCATCGTAATTCACCCCTCACCGCCAAAAAGGAAATTTTGTGTAACTTTTTATTGGTTGTACATTTTTCAGTGGAATTTTTTTTAGTTTCTTCTATTTATCATAGTAAACGTAGAAAAAAAAAAATGTTCTTGGAAGGTGATCGTGGAGGTAGGAGAGCTAAAAGGTTATAAAAATACCGAATTTTTTAAACATTTAAAAAAAATTTATTTAAACATACAAAGATAATTTTACAATAAAACTTCATCATAAATTACCCCATTACTAAACAGAAATCATGGGAATTTTTTTCATGAATCACTATTTTTCTACTATATAAAAATAAAAATCCCTATAGTATATATATATATATATATATATATATATATATATATATATATATAAAAGGCAGTGGTAGATTTCACCGGTGCTAAGTAGGGGATAAACAAAATGTCCACCTTAAAGTTAAGAAAAACTACAAATTTACTCAATACGACAAATGGTTGGATGTGAAAAAAATTTCACTTGTTTAGCATACAAGCCACATCTCACAATTCCAGCAACATTTTGGTCATCCCTTGCCGTAAGGGTTAGTCATATCAAAAATTGTTTCTGATAAATAATTTAGGTAATGTTTAGAAGATTAAAGACCACTTTAAACCGATTCGATACTGTGCCTATTAAGAAAGGTATGATTTTTTTTGTCTTCGAACCCCATTTTTTTCCACCCTCTGGGTCAATGGTTGTTTATATCAAAAAACTTTACTTATATGTGTTTTAGACCCTTATTCAAAGAATAGTAGAAATTTTAAACGAATTCGATATTTTATTTAATACGAAAATTATAGCGATATTTTGTTTTTACGTAAAAGCCCGTCCGTATTTTCCACCCCCATGGTCTGATTTTACCCATCGATTAACTCGACCGAGATTTTGGGTCGTTATATTTTACGTATCAATTTGAAAGTTATTGGCGCAAAATTACGGTAGTTATCGTGTCCACAAGAAGGTGAAATATATATATAAAAAAATTTTGAACCGACTATGGTTTTGGAGTTTGGCGGATGTGAAACGCGAAGATATGTCGAAATTTTCCGGAAGTCGAATCACGGTACCTACTACAATAGGTAGCATTCTTATGGAATATACCTAAAATAACCAGTGCCAAGAAAATGTTATAACTCTGTCGTCAGTTATTTTTCTATACTGATTTATGCTGATTATTTATCTATTTACTATAACCGTTTAACATGGAAAGGCCATTTTTTTTATAAATTTGAAATATTTATATTTATAAATGGTTTTTGCGTTTTATATTTTACAGTTTATTTCAATAAACGTTCAGTATAACGTTTTATTTGTATTTTAATTCCTCGGTTTAATCTATTAAATAAATACTATTTTATATTAATATACAGAAAATCCTATTTAAATTAGACGCGAATGAAATTAAGATTTCTTATTATTTATAAATTAATAAAATATAAATCTCAATATCAAAGGTTATACTCTATCGTTCTTCATTATTAAATGATAATATAAATATCTTGATAAGGTGAACGAATACTATGTAAAATTTTATGTTTGATGTTTGAACGTTATATGGGTGTTACGACTGATTAAATTTCCCTTTGAAGAATTACTATATATATATATATATATATATATATACATACAAGCGTCGACGTCTCTCTTTCTCTCCTTTAAACGTATTCTATCTGCATGCAAACAACGTTGTACCGAGCATTAGACTACTTTAGAAAGGTTTACCACTTAGGACGATAAATTGTCGACACGCGTGTTAAATACACATACATATGACTATTATTAATGCGCTTAACTTTTAATTATTATTATTTTTCTCGAACAAACTAAATGGTTGCCTTTGTACATTTCAGGTCATTAAATAATGTTTCTTCGTATATCAAAATGATTTATTACAGTAAAACAGGCAATGCTTATACTTTTAAGGAGATTAAAAATTTTATTTTGCTGTTACATCCACTTATTATTGTTGCTGTTTTAATTAGTCTATTAGTTAAAATAATTAGTATTTAAACCGAGGTATTAGTATTTAAATTACGTAAAATAATTAAAATAACTAATAATGCTTATTAAGGAAATTCCTTTCATTAAGTTAAATAACGAGGAAAAATTAAACGTTTAAGAAGGAAGCTTTATACTATTCAATTAAAGTAAATATTTAATTAATTAAACCACCGATTGCGTTATAAATTAAAACCAAACAATCGATGAATATTCAACCGTTTCAATTCTCTGAAATTCTGCTGAGGAAACAGATTTAGGCCTGTGTATATATCGTTTTCCCCTTCTGTCTGTGTCAACTTAGTATAAACCAATTAACTCTGTTACTTAGGACGTACTCCATTTGTTATTTTTCCTTCTTTATCACTGCTCGTACACTATTTACATTATACATATGTTTGCTGATAAGTTTGAAGTTTCATAACAATTCATTTTAGTCTTATTTTATATTTTCCATAACTTTTCTGTCGCCTTTAAAATTTAATTTCAATATCTTAATCTAAAAAAACAAACAAAAGTACAGTTATTTGATTAATTTTTTTAAGTGCTTGCTTTAATTTCACCGGTGTGAGTACTGTATTTAATTAAATTTTTATTTCTAAATGTCCCCGTTATAATTACATTGATTTAATTGTTATACCCGTTTTCTTATTCAGCGTGTCAAACTTAACATTTTTTTTTTCTTCAATTTTTAAAGAACTATATTATTTAAACTATTTTTTACATACTTAGTGAGTAGTAATATTTAAATTAATATTACTTGAAAATTAGCAAACGACTAGAAAAACCGTTCATCGAAAAACGACAAATTTGACGAAAGGAATTTTTTTTGTTTATCTCTTTTTATATCCCCTCCTATGAACCGGACCCGCAGTTAAGTATGACACAGTCCAAGAGAGTGTCCTTCAACTCTAACGGGCCTTCCCGCCCACCAACTGAACATCCGGCAAGGCAGGTCGGCCCGCCGGTTGGATCTTTTACTTTATGCCTGCCTCTAATTCCCAGCGAGGAGACTCCAGACCAGCAATGCCGTAATTTTCATTCTCACCACAGGGGCTGGGTCACGGTCTTTTGAGCGTCTTGTGCCTCAAATGTCCCACTTGGGGACTCCCCATTTCACCGGGACCAAAGTCCCGGTGGATCCCCCGCTGGGACTTTGGTCTTGATTCCCCCCTAAAAGACGTCAGCACCAGATGATCATCGTCAAAGCAGAAAGGATCATACTTCACACATGGAATCCCCAGTTGATCATCGGAGCCGGCACACCAGGGCATACTGGCCCTCACAGCTGGGGATGTCCAACACCTCCCGTTAGAAACCCCTCCTCCGTTCCTCATCATCTTTGGCTCGAAGCACCGTCCGAGGAAAAAGGCTGAACGCATCCCAACAAGCTGTAGAAGCGATGATATAAGGTAGCAGGGACGCAGGTGACAAGCCAGCAATCTCCGCACGAACCTGTTGTTTCTCCCTTTCAGGGCAATGAGACAGGGAGTGTTCGACGGTGTCACACTCTGTGCAGTACATACAATTGAGGATATCACGCCTCCCAATACGATGAAGATAACTGCCAAAATTCCTGTGGCTTATCCCGTGAATATTTGAACGGTGTAGTAGTCAAGGTCACCGTGTTTTCTCAAACACCACGATCGCAGGTCCGGTATTAAGACTCGATTGACGAAAGGAATTTGAAAGTTTTATTTTTACTAAGCTAGTATTTTTACTAAGCAACATTTTTAGGATTTTTTGCGCGATTCACACGGACGTGTAATAGATTTAACTTGAAACAAAATCAACAAAGAAAACTCACTAATGAAATTGAATTGCAATTGTAATTGGAAAATAACAAAAAAAAATTATCTCGCTTAATTATGAAAATAATTAATTATCATGTTTCAAAATCATCGACGGAAATATAACGGATTACTATAGTTTATGTTGTTATAAATTACCTAATTAAAATAAATTTAAGTTCAGACATTAAATATACACGCGTGTACCGCCCAATTTAATTGGAAAACTGGAAAAAGTAAAAATAAATTTGTTAATTATTGTCAAAATGATCGTAGAAGACTGAACGTATTTCTTGAAATACAAAAACCGTCGAACAGTTTTATTATTTTTATAATGTCAGTAATAGCCGCAATAATCCATTTACAGATCTGTATAAAAATTTCTTAATCTTACCAGATGACGTAATCTCTTATGTCGTATGTACCATATGACATCCAGCGTATGTAGTGTTTACAGGGGTTGATTTTAAATGATCGTTTTACACAGATATCTAGAGATTGAAAAATAGATGTCATTCCAGGAATGACATCCTGACAACACTTTCCAACAATAGGTCTTCGCTTTACATCATTCATCGGTCGTATAACCCTTTAAATTTTGTTAAAACTGATCCTCAAAACAAGTATGGAAGGTTTTCGTAATAAAGAGCTTGGTTCGATGCTCCCAGACGCATAGTGCACTACTAATTTAATATTCATCCATCCCTTTTTTATACTCCTACGACAATATCGGGTAGAAATCTTTCAATTTTCGATAGATAATTTCTAAAAAAAAATTACATACGAGCGTAATCTTTACTCGTCCGAAAATTTTACCGAGCAACGTTATTCTTCGTAATTGGTAGTTCGCATTCGAACATCTTTTAATTTACACATTTATTATTGATGGCATTTCAAAGTCATCGAAGTCCGGATTCTTAATTTGATTTAGGGAATAATCGTTTCTTTTTCGTAAAGTTATGACATATCTTTGAAATTCTTGACGGTTTATCTTCCTAACCTTCTGCTGATAGCCGCTGCGCTATTGTTGTCCTTCGAATAGAAAAACTATATTCGTAAAAAAAAATCGGTGTACGCAGTTAAGAACAGCTTTAAATTTATCCCTAGCGATATGTAATTCATCGACGATTTCCAGGGCTTTTATCTGTCAGTTCTGTAGAAATAGCTTATCCAAACTGATGTACATTCCATATCTTCCCTATATGTGCTTTTTTTACTTGTATTTCCGGATATTTCGCGTTTTTCCTCCAAAATGCTTTCTTATTTTTATTGGCTACGCGAAATTTGTTTTCTTCCTTTCGCCACTCACGAACGCAGGGTTGTGCTGTATGAAGTTTTCTTCCTGTAGTACGATCTCTATGCTCTTTTGAATAACGGAACGGAACGCAAGAATGGCGGGAGTTTCAATATTTCTTCCTACACATCGCAGAGCCTGGATAATGTTCCTGGCTGCTGTATCTTTCTATTATCGGGTGGATTTCATCGGTTATTTAGTGGGTTATACAAATTTTAAGTTTTATTTACGGACGGATTTGGTGATTTGCGTTCCTATCCGTATGGTCTATCGTGAAATTTATTTACCGGTTCTGACCGTGAGAGACTAAGCTTTTGAGCCTAGTAATCCCGGCGTGATTCCCCTTCAGTCCATCCGCTGAAGTCCTTTCGGTACCAACACCTATGGGCTAGCAGGAATGCGCCTACCGGAGCCCTAGTTATTTGGAGGGAGAAATGCGCCCAATTCTCCGCAGGGAGTCGAATATGCTGACTAAACGAAATTGTGGTTTCTTCATGGGTCGGTGTGGGGTATTGTCTAGCTTTTTATAGTTTTAACAAAATTTAATTGCGAAAACGGTCACTTTCGCGGCCGGAATTTTCGCGCGGTTTCCATTTGTAGTTTACACGATATAGAGGCTCCTAAGTCTGGGTTGTCATGTTTTGACTCTCGTACCGCCGCGGTGGTTCGTTTAATACGGCATGAGGCCGTTTTCTTATACCCTGTGGAGAAAGAACGGTCCTCTCGGCAGATGTCCCGGAGGTGGCCGGACACGGCCGCTCTCCCGAACAGTCTTCGTCCCTGCGCCACCCCCACCTCGGGTACGTTGTGTAGTCCCGCATTGTAGCTAAGAGTGACGTTTCTGACGAACCACGGGGCTTCAAATATCGTTCGCAACAATATGTTTTGGACGGTTTCTAATTTCTTTTAAAGCGTGGAGTGCAACAAAGCTCCCCATACCGGGTAAGCATATGTTAGAATCGGTTTGGATGTATAGCCGAAAAATGAGCAGTTTGGTCGCCAGTGGATATGGGTTGGCACTGTTCAGTACTAGGTATAGTAGGGCTCTAAACCTTTCCCCTTTGGGTTACATATTTAACATGTTCTCCTAAGGTAAGCCGTTTATCCAGGACTACTCCCAGGTACTTGACTGGTTTCCCAAAGGGGATTTTTTCTCTTGAGTTTTCCAGCTGCCTGGCTGGAGCACGTGTCTTGTATGTGACATCACTTCCACCGATTTTTCACCGTTGACCTTGATTCTCCACATATCGAGCCACGGCTCTTCCTTTGTATAAGTAACTCCTTTGAATAAGCCTTGCTTCTTTGAATAAGTCCTTTGAATAAGTAACATTTCTTACAGTGAATGAAAAAAAGAGGTCTCTTTTTTCACTCATTCTGTAGTTGTACTACACATGAAACTTTTACGTACTGAACGGTCTCGTCGCAATGAAAACTGATCTTAAAATGACTTCAAATCGATAAAAATGGTTTCGTATAAAATAAGAATATCCAACGAGTGAGAAAAATGTAAAGGACACCTTCCTATAAATCTGATACCATGTTGAAGATAAGAGTTTAATTTTCTAATACCGGCATTTATTCATAGCCGAGTTCTTTTTTTATCTAACTCATTTTATTTCACTGACATCCATTCGTTGTACACGGCTGTATACGGTAAGACTACTACACTACCATTTAAAGTAAAAAAAAATCATAGAAATTTAATGATATAAAATGACGATAATGAAAATGTTCACTCTGTGCGTAACATAATAAAATGATGTTTCATTTTGTAAAGACAGTTTTTGTAGTTTATATTTCTTGTCTACTTTTTAATATAAATAACAAAAGTTCCAAAAAATTTTTATGTTATAGACAACTGACCTTCTTTGTGACAAACGAGCTCACGACGTCATTCAAAAAATGATTCGATAAATAATATTTTAATTTTTGTTAATATTTTAATTTTTCACCTACCTGCTTCACCTACTGATTTAAATATTTTAAAAATTAATTTTCTACTATTAAGGAGTTTTTTCTATAAATTTCAGTTTTCTAAATGAGGCAGTTTAAATAAAATAGTTTTCAGTATTTATCAGAGGGTTAGCGGATAGTACGCCCCGTACTACATGTCCAATGTAGGAATTCTTTGAAGCTTTAACTTTTTAGTTACTATGAATTAATTTGAATATCTTTTTTTTTAAATTAAGGACTTTTTTTTAAAATCTGATATATCTGGATCAGATAATCTAAAATCTGTTCTATTCGGATAGTTGTTTAATATTAATATTGACATTTATTACTATTATTGTTGTTGATTTGTCTTATTTTATTATTTTTACGTTCTTTAAGTAATAAATAATAATTATATAAATATTTTCAATTGTTAATCTTTCACTATCCTGATCGAGCCGCGAACACACGACAAAATTATTATTTTTTTAACAATAAATGAGGAAATTGATATTTATGCTCTAACGGGAAGGGATCTTGTTACAAACTTTACGCGATAATTAATGGTTTACGGTTTCGAATTCACAATCCCTATGTTTCCGACTTAGCTTTTACTAAGATGTTGTGGCATATTCAATTTCAATGTAACATACATATGTACATATATTAATAATTACAAACATACGTGTAAGTCCTTGTTGAAAATTATTCCTTACAGATCTCTTGGCTTAATAAAGGATGACATCTAAATCGATATTAAATATATTGATTTTAAATAGAGAGGTTTCGCAATTCCGCCGATCTCTGTGGGGGACTGGCTCGGCCTTTCCACCACAGATGTCCTGGGTTTGAATTCCAAACATGTTCGGCTTTTTTCAAGCGATACAAAATTTCAATTTTCATATTCCCACGTCCAAGTGTTGCTTACGTAGTGAATTGATTCATCAAGAAAAGAAAATTAGGGTTCTACAAGGGTGCTCTTTGTATATAGTGAAATGTTAATTGACTTTGTTATATATTTAGATGTATTCTAATTAAAAATTCTATTTCTATAACCCTCGCACAAGTTTCAAGCTTACGTGGCGATACCATCAAACAAAAAAAAAAAAGAAGAAAAAAGAGAAATAAAAAAAAGGTCAAAAGCAAGGGGATGTAGATTAAGTTTACTTGACAGTCATTGGTTAGTGATCTCTTCGTGGGAACGATGATTATGATATCTCTAATATAGTAAGTTTTTATAAGCACTCGCTAAAAGCTTTACACAACAATTACAATCGACGATTTCGTACGATATGTTAATTTTCACTATTTACTTTATTTCTATTTCGTTTACTGCACAAGTTGTTAAATACAGTAAAAAACGTAAGGGCCATTGTTCACAGAGTTACCAGTAGATTGAACAGTTTTTTTTTTTTGTTATAAAACTCATGCATACATAAATAAGTTTGATCCTGGATTCATTCTTGCAGAACTGTTGAAAAATTAAAAAATTCGGCGAGGAAATTTATTTTAAGATTAATAATTTATAACATATCAACCGAGAAAATAAAAACCGATATATTTTTAAATTTGTAACAATTCTCGTAATACGACTGTTAAACGAGTAAACGCTATGTTATTAAGGATTAATAATTTACGGCTACAAAGTAATATAAGCAGAACCAACAGCGTGATAGAAAAAAAATTGTGGTAAAATTGCGGTTAGTATAATCATCAACTGGAAACAGTCCTTACTCAACGTAGACAGAAACCGCATAACCATATCTCTTACATTATAGAAGTAAAGAGGTTTTCAAATACTATACGGTAAATATACCGATAGCTGTCAAAAAAATGAGTTCCGTAACGGATTTTTATCTCATTTCTAGCATATAGCATTACTTTATTCACGTAAACTTTCGAATTTTTGTCCCTTTCAATTTACGCGAAATTTTTTTGACTAATTTATACATGTATATGTATATATGTAAGGATTTTGATAGTAATAAAAATGCGTGTTGTATGATGATAAGGAATTGTTTATTTTACAGTCTTTAAAACACATGAACTGGAAAATATTCAATATTATTCAAATTGTATTTTAACAGTGTATAACATTTAACTCCATCCATTCATACAAACTATTTCTATTACTGAACAGTAATAGATGTGACGTGTTTCAGATGCGATGACACATCTGAAACTTTTAGCTATACTGGATCTCTAAATTTTAATAAGTTAATTATTTTTTTATGAAAATTAAATTATTTTTTCTGTTTTAAGCTTCCTTTTTGTAAACTTATTAAAGTGGCTTTGAAGTTAAATTTAAAGTTGCTTTGGCGTAATTAACTTATTAAAGTGGCTTTGCCGTGATAAAATACATTTTTTTTTTAAATATGTATTTCAAAATTTTTTGACTAATGGAATCATTTCTTTTTTTTTGTAATTAGTTTTATTGGGCTATATTGTACCTCTGAATTAAATGTGGAAGAGTTGGCAATATAATTATTGGTTTTTTAAGGTATCAAAGTTCAATTTTCCGTTCACTAGATGAAGAAAATTATTTTTATTTTTAATATCGATGCGATGATTTTTAATTATTACTATTATTAATCTCAAAAACATTATTTTATTAAAAAGTATTTGCTAATTAAAAAATCTATAAAAAGGTCTGTAAATTGTTTTTTTAAAACTGGCACCAAAATATTTTATTTTTTACATTTTTTATTTTTTTTAAAATTCGGCTTTTATAAGTCAGCTCTAAATTAAAAACAAACATATTAGAAACCAATTCGGCAAGAAAGTTGAAATTAAAGAATTTTTTAAAAACTGCGTCTTAAATACCGATTAATACATATAAACGTCCAAAACATAGCGTTGCGGACGATATTTGGAGCACTGTGGTTCGTCAGAAACGTCATTCTTCGCTACGATGCGGGACTACACATCGTATCCGAGGTGGGGGTGGCGCAGGCACGCAGACTGTTCGGGAGAGCGGCCGTGTCCGAACACGGCTATAAGAAAACGACCTCGTGCCGTATTAAACAAACCATCACGAAGAGGCGGTACGAGAGTCAACAAATCACAAACCAGGCTTAGGAGGCTCTATATCGCGTAACCTATAAATGAAAACCGCGAGAAAATTCCGGCCGCGAAAGTGACCGTTTTCGCAATTAAATTTTGTTAAAACTATAAAAAGCTAGACAACACCCCACACCGTCCCACGAAGAGACCACAATTTCATTCAGTCAGCATATGCTACTCCCTCCGGAGAACGGGGCGCATTCTCCCTCCAAATAACTAGGGGTCCGGTAGGCGCATTCCTGCTAGACCATAGGTGCCGGTACCGAAAGGACTTCAGCGGATGGACTGAAGGGGAATCACGCCGGGATTACTAGGCTCAAAAGCTTAGTCTCTCACGGTCAGAACCGGTAAATAAATTTCACGATGGTCCATACGGATAGAAACGCAAATTACCAAATCCGTCCGTAAATAAAACTTAAACTTTATAACCGCCACTAAATAACCGATGAAATCCGCCCGATAATAGAAAGATACAGCAGAAAGGGACATTGTCCAGACTCTGCGATCTGTAGGGAGAAATATTGAAACTACCGCCATTCTTGCGTTCCGTTCCGATGTATAAATATATATATATGCATATATTTAAGTTTGTTCATTTAAATTTTTTTACACTTCCTTTTTTTAAAATACTGATTTTGTAAAATAAATCCTCCTATCAGCAGTAGCGGTCTAAAGAAGACGAAAATCCTCAATTTTCATAAAAATAAGTAAAGGAAAGCAAAGAAATGAGTAAATGCTATGAATTTGCCAAAATAAGTAAAACTATATATATATATATATATATAAATATAGTTTGAATTTGCCAAAATAAGTAAAACTATATATATATATAAATATAGTTTTACTTATTTTGGCAAATTACATATATATATATATGCTGGCCAATTGTATGTTGCGTGTTCCAGAGTTGGAAAACCATCGAATTTGTTCGTTTATACTCCTCAAGGATTAACCAAAAATATTGTACATCCAATGGCATTACGATGAATTACGTTTTTTGTAAATTAAAAAAATATATGTTATAAAAAAGTTTGAGTGTAAACTTTTTCACCTTTAATTAAAACAAGTTTAAGTTTTTATTCAACACAGCTTCTACATTTCACTTCACTTATACAGTATACACATACTCACACGCTATCGATTGGTCGGATTGTGATAAATGAACATGTAATGAGGTTAGATATTGTAATAACTTTTTAATAATAATTTTCATCAAAACGGTCCAGATTGTTACAGCTTATTCAAAAAAGTTTGAAATTTTCGAATTAAAGACGTGTGTACAAGATAACGTCTGTCGGGTCCGCTAGAATATATATACACATTTTAATTGTCAGAATTACTTTTAATTTCATGAGTTTGAGTGTGAAATAATATGTACACCAGAATGATATATTTATAATTGTCGAAATAATAAAAATGTGCCCGTTCTTTTATAAAGTATAATTCTTCATTTCCAAACGTTTCTACAAAGGTCATCTTGAAAAACCACATGATGGGACCACCAGATGTATAGTCTATACAAAATAAAAAAGTCATCAAATTTTGTCGCGCATAAGCCTTGGACAAAAAAAGCCTTTAGTCGAATTTAGACCTTCCTTCTATTATTTTTAAATGGAAAACGATTATTATTATTAATGTCTAGTTATGTATTGAAGTAAATAAGGAACGAAGTTTATCAATTTGTTTGTGTTGTTGAAATGAAATATCAGATAAATATTATTTCAAAATAAAAAATCGCAAGCGACTTGCCCTCTTTTATACGAGTATAATCCTTATGATGTTACCTTCTTTAGGTAGAAATTATAAGAATGATATCCTGCGCATAAGTTATCAGAAATAAATTGTTGTCTTATGGTAGACAGTCGTTGCCTTAAAGGCAGTTAATTTTATACGGATTTGAATACTATCCACCGGATCGTGGATACCGGTGTTCGTTGGTGGATGGGTTTCAATTAACCAGACGTTTCAGAAACGGTCGACCTGAGACTGTACAAGACTACACTTTACTTACACTCATACATGTCATCCTCATTCATCCTCTGAAGTAGTATCCTGACGGTGATTCCTGGAGGCTAAACAGGAAAAAAAAGGAAAAAAGGTAGTCGTTGCTTATTTTTATTTGTTAGGAGTTAGATTTGTTTTGCTGTGATTCTTAAAATCAAGACGTGACTAGCGTCTTGAAATACACGAGGCTCAAAGGACAGAACCACGTAATAATTAGAATATATTTTCTGTTTGTTTACAGTAATTAGGGATAAATAATCTGAACTAAACGGGAGCTAGCGGACAAGTTTTTTTCTCGATAAACTCTTTCATTAGATCGGTTTATGAATTTTTTCTTTATGATTTTTTTTGTTGGAAATATCATTTTACGAAAAAAAAATTTAATTTAAGTTCCAAAGCCTTATTTTTTAAGACAAATAATATTAGAAATATAATATTTGAAAAACCTCTTTTAGAAAATTATAAAATTATATTTTGATCGCATCGTAACCCAATATCACGCAATATATAATTTTACATTACGCATTTCTGTGAAAATGTCCTGAACGACGTAGCTCTGAAAAGAAGGAGAGATTTTTGGGTTAAAAACGAAACTTTTCTTATTCGTTTCGAAATGTAGTGCTGTTAATAGTCTGGGATGAATGAATTCTGTGGTAGTCGCTTAAGATTAAAAATTATATTAACACTCTATTTTCACTTTTACTTTCCCAGCTATTAATAACACACGTTTTAGTATTATGATGTAGATGTAAAGCATTTCTATCTATCAAATAATTACTCCAGCTGGAATTTTATATTTTGTAAGAATCTAATATCTACCACCAAAATATAGGTTAAAAAGCACCTAAGATGGACATGTCATTGATTGTGTTTTATGTCTGTTGGTCTCTATTTGGTTCTGAATAATGAGAAAAAAACACATTCCACGCTATAAACATCGGTAATACTTAAACAGATACATAAATAGCCTTTTCTATTCTATCGATTAAGTTAAAAAAATAAACCGAATAGGTTGTTTCATTCTAACGACTGGAATTTTTCTTTAAGTCGTTATCTTTGTGATGGGATCAGTTTTCATCACCTTATCGGATGAGTAGGAGGTATTTACCGGCTTTAGACCATTGACGCTTCAACCGAAAGCTTATTGCGCAGCAAATTAAGTTAATTAACCGACCCGGAGTCGGTTTACCGGCCTCCGTGGCGCGAGTGGTAGCGTCTCGGCTTTTTATCCGGAGGTCCCGGGTTCGAATCGAATCCCGGTCAGGCATGGCATTTTCATACGCTACAAAACATTCATCTCATCTTCTAAAGCAATACCTATGGTTTCGGAGGTTAAAAAAAAGGGGTCGGTTTACAAGCCATTACATCATACGGACATGTATAAACATATACTGTTTCTGTAGTCCCCCGAATTCTCAGCACGATCCTAGCGGGATCAGACTAAATCCGCAGAACATGAATGAGAAAAGATAAAATGAAGTGATGATTTTCAAGAAAAGTCGATCTATTCGTGACGGAACCGCAATACGAGAGGAACAATTTCAACCGGAATAATCTCCAAACAGCATGAATTCATCCGCCTGCAACTCCTTGACAGATCGGGCCATTTTTACTCGGTTATGAGCAGTTCAATAATGATCGATAGTTTTATATTGACAGTTTAAAAAAATACCGCATCGGAAATGCTTCATCCTTCAGAAATTAAAGAACCGGTTGAGAACAACGTTTATAAAGGGACTTGTCTATCTTCGGAATAGTACTATATGCGAAAATCTTCACCTAAAATAAAAAGTGGAGATTTACCCCCGAAAATAGGAATTCTGTAAATTTTTTGAAATTTATTATTTTAACCTTTCGAATTAAATTAGTTACTTTGCCGGGTTAAATTTTATTCTTTAAATTTGAATGTGTGTTTGGGCCTATTCGGATTAATAACTTGTAATCTCTTGGACCAAAAATCTTCAAATTTGGCATCAGTACTTCTACGTAGATGTCATTGATCCTGTCAAAGCTTAGAATCTGAGTCTTTAATTTTGAGATTTTTAAAAAATGAAGATTTTTGCGTCAAAAAATTTTCCAGAAATGACTACCCGATTCTAAAATAGTTATTTTAATCGAAATTTTCAACTTCCTCCTTTTATAATTTTTTTCAAGCTTTGTACGTGAAAATTTGCTGAGAAGTTAGCTAAGTCAGTCGGTCTTTTTTTCTGTTTTTAAATAAAATATAAAATAATTTTGAACGTGTACAGCAAACAGCTAGGGAAATTTCTAATCTTTTAAAAAATAAATTTTAGTACAAGTAACTCAAATATTCTCTGCATAACATCTGAGATAATTTAAAATAAGTTTTATATCTTTAACAAAGTTCTTGGTAAAAAACTAAATTTATAATGATTATTTTAACAGTGTAAAATTAATTCTAGAACAATTTTTTATTATTTTTCGGTGAGAAAAATTAGTAAAAAAGTAAGAAAATAACTAAGGTAATAAGTCCTTACCTTGGTAGTGTAAAATTTATTATTTTTATCGTTAGAGAAAAGAATAAATTTAAGCTTTAAGCAAGTATTTGGAAAGTTTAATCAAATTTTGTTAGCATTACTGTATTCCACTCAATGATTCGGTTTCCGTAAAATTAAATCCTTAAATTTTACATTAAAATGGATCCTATGAAAAAGTAATTTCTTTTTTAATTTTTAAACAAGCTTGTTTTTAATAAAAGAAAAGGTAAAAATAAAAATAATTTTGTTTTCAAGCAAATTACTTTTTAACAAATTTTCTATTTATAAATGACTAAAAATAAAAGCGTGGGGTACGCTGTAATTATAAAATCGTTGAATATGAGAGCATGCCTCACCCTTTTCTTTTTAGTCATGCATACACAAAACTTTTTTTTAAATAGAGATTTTATTTTTTTAAATAGATATTAAATTTTTTTAAATTAGAAATAAGTGAAATTAATTATGGAATATTGTATTGTCACCCGGCTTACGTCGCTGTATAACATTTCACCATTGTATGAGGTCGAGAAATGAGTTTAATTAAGGTTGCGAAGTTTGAGGACATGGTTGAACGGTACTAAGTCAAAGAGAAACATGTAAATACAATAATAATGTGCCTAATTTTTAAGCCAAATATATTTCCTGTCATTTGTCAACGATAATTTCTGTTTCAGTGAGTAAAATTTATAAATCATTCACTGAGAATGTAGTAAATTATTATCTGTATCTATTATTCAGAACGTTATTATATTTTTTAAATGTATCCTACATTTTTTTTTACAATAGTAAAAAAATCTGATATGGACACCACATGACTTCCTTGTACATCTATTATTTAAAATGAAAAGTACATAAAATATTATTTCATTAATAACTTCTGATATTTTTTCATATTTTTTTTATTGTTATTATTAAAATATTATTTATTGAAATTTTTTTTACAATCAGTAGTTAATCATTATTAATAAATCAATATATCTAAATTTTAAAAAAAGTTAAAAAAAGGAGATGAAGTCTGATTCGAACCGATGTACCTTCCCCTTATAAGATGCAAATATTTCATTAATTAAAATTTCATTTGGCTATAACTCTGGAACCAATGAAAATAAGTACCATTTATATTGCTTAAAAAGCTTTCAACGAGGGCTTATTATTGCGATTAAGAAAAAGTCCAAAATCTAAGTTTTTGGGGATTTTGAGCTTTTTTTGGACACTTTTGGTCCAGTCGATTGGAATCAAAAGGAAAGTAGCACAACTAGATGTTACAACAGTTCTAAATCCAAAATTTCAACATCTTACGGCTAATGGTTTTTGAGTTATGCGAGATACATTCGTACAGATGTCACGCCGAAATTAGTCAAAATGGATTCAGGGATGATCAAAATGGATATTTCCATTGAAATCTGAAAAACCGAAATTTTTCGCGATCACAATGCTTTCTTTACTTTGCACAAGGAAGTAAAAAATGTACCGCCGTAAAACATCTCTGATCTTTGATAAAATATTTTGTGAGAAGTTTTGTAGTTACAATTATTAAATATACATATCAGAAAATTTTTAGAGCAATTTTCCCTTCGGTATACAGTATTCGAGTATATTCATGCTTATTAAAAATACACACAAACGTACCAAATCATGTATTTCTCCTTTTTCTAGAAACGTGGGTTATAGTATCGTATGTTATTGTAAAACAAATGATACATACATATATAATTATTTTAAATTAGTTAGGTGACCAATTATTATTACTCTACAGTGAAAACGTGTAGGGGCACACATCTTACGTCATCGATCGGAAATAAAACACACGTAAACCAGATCGATTCTTCGGTTTTGACGTATGGTTTTGACGTATTAACATAGCCTATTAATTTATGGAGCTATATTTTCGTTAGTTTTAAATACGTGCTATTTAAAAAAATATAAATACACAAATGCGGTAATTTTAGTTTGGATAATGCAAGAAGACCCCAGAATTTAAACGGCTATAATGTTTTAATTAAAATTTATAGAAAAATATAATGTATATCGAATGAGTTATTTTATTATAGAACTCTTTTTAAATAGCAATAGAATCGTTTGCATTTTTTTTTAAAAAAACGTGATAGAATTTTTAAACATAGACTGTGATATTGGTGTTACTGAAAATAATACCTAATCTCATAATTAATATGCAATTAAATTTACGATTAGCTTAATATATTCCGGTTTATTTTGTGATCGATAATTGTATAAAATAATATTAAAAACAATTAAATTAAGTCATAAATAAACTGAAAATTTTATCAAAACTTATATTAATATTAATTTATTTATGAAATCATTTCAATAAAATGAATTTATCATTTAGACTGTTGTTTTCTTTGAATTTTGTCAGCTTATGAATCTGATTTTTTATTGACAATTACGTAACATTAACGTTTAGAAAATGAAGTTCACGTGCTGTTTTAATCTCCATTTACAACAGAATGATGAATTCTGTTTTTGGTAAGATCGCTTTTATTAAATTAAATTAATATATAAGAAAAACGGTTTAAGAGATTATATTTTTAACAGCGATTAAGATAATTTTAATCGTGTTTCGTTACCAGAACATAATTTATACATTAAAATTTCTACTCATTATAAAATGCGTTTCAGTTAATTTTCTTCGTACAGCTGTCATTATTAAGCCATCCGTAATACATGAATATAACAAATGAAGTCGTTGCTTTAAGAAAAATGTTTTATCGTTAGTTTATACATGCAAATAAAAATAAAATATGATCGTTTGAGCGACTTACGTGTATAGACAGTTTTGGAATAAAAATGTATGTACCGTTCAGTGTCTTGATCCCTGGTCGCGGCTGTAATGAGCGGTAGATTCGTGTGTCTCGGGTAGTATTGTCGTTAACGCAGGCGCAAACAACTGCTATTCACTTCACTTCGCTAACAAACCTTCCTTAAACTTCTCCCTACCGTCAAACAAACCCTTAAAAGAGAGGCTTTGACGTAAAATATTTAATAGTGTTTTAATTAAATATTTATTCTACCTTCATTAAATTTTACAAATTTATTAATATATTACCGATTTAAATAAAAATAAAATTCTACAATTAAAATAATAATTCAGGAAGCGAAGGAAATTATGCGTTTTAAATTTAACGTTTATTATTTAAAATTTAAATTTACAAGCTTAATTATAAGGTATTCTTTAGATACCGGTTCGTATCCATTACTTGGAATAAAAACAAAAATTTAATTAAACAAAATGTATATTCTAAAATTTATCCTCAAAAAATAAACAGAAAAAAAGGTCCCGCATAATGAGGGAAGGTACCCTCGTTTGAAATTTCGAAAATTTTCTGTAAAATATTATTTCCTTTAAATTACAGCAAAGTGGGAACGGGCTAACTTTTTATTTTATTGATTTTTTTTTAGCTAAAATGCATTCTCAACCGTTAGATATTAAAAAATTATTTTTCATCAAGAGAGATTGGCATATCGGTAAATATTTCAAGTGAAGAAATTAACAAGAGGTTAGAACCGAGAAATTAAAATTGAGGCTTGATTAAATTATGAGAAAACTGAAATAATGAGTTAATGTTTCAGTTTTCACATAAAACTATAGATTTTGTTGATCACTTTACTGTAGATAAAATATGTGGATTACCTAAAACGAAGAACAATAAAATTTTCTATTAAATGTTTATCGTCTTCAGAACGGATAGCTCGATTTTCATAAGTAAAAAACGAAACGAAGATTCACACTCTTCTAAGTTTTATTTTCGGAACCATGAAGATATGTTTAATAAAACGCAACTTAATTAGCGGTTCAGAACATCGGTACACCTAGAAATGACTATAAAATATGATGATCTCTTGATTTAGAACACATAAACAAACTGTTTGTGGAAGTTTATTGAAAAACTTAAGCCTAAATATTTTTCAAAAAGCTTTCATTTATTTATATAAATAAATAGATTTATTTATATAAATTTTATTTCATTTTGCTTCTGTTCTTTATGAAAAATTTCGTTTTCCCTTCATATAGAAATAAAAATATCTTCTACTAATCCCTGATATTCTTTGACGGAAATACCAGTATTTATAAATTTTATCAACGGTAACCATATAACTGTCTAAGAATGTGATTTTTTCAGCAACAAAATAAATATTAACACGGCTTCGGTTTAAGCCTTACTCCTAATTCAATTGTGAAGTAAATTGTACGATAAATAATTTACCCAGATGTACTTACGAATAGATATATGTCTCAAAATGCAATAAATACGGTAGAAAAGAAATTCATACAAAAAAGTGATGTAAAGAATTTAGAATGTCTCAGCAGCTCCTGAGTTTTTGTTTTTTGTCACAAACGCATGGATATTCTATTTATAAATTAAAATAAACTTGCTATATTTGATTTTCATTTACATAAGTATTCTACGGATAACTTTTACTTTTAAACCCGACATAAATTTCCAACGGGGATCTGATTATACGGTTTATAATTCAGTTGGATATTTTCACAAGCCTCATTATTTTGGAGTAGGTAAACGAAACCCGAGTTTGTTTTCCGGTGACTTTTTTATTGGTGGAAAAATCAATTTACTAATTTATTATAACGTATTCGAAAATGAAGTAGGGAAATTGTTAATCAGTACTATGCTGTTCTCAGTTCCCATCTCGGGTAAATATAACCCGATCATCCGAGGTATTGTGGACGGGTGGGTGTACCCGCTACTTGGAGAGATCTTGTAGCACTGCCTAGGGTTTATTTATAGGGTTTTTTCATATCCCTTTGTCTGTACAACAATCTATTATCACTACATATCTGTTCCTTCCTACGATATTCTGTAAATTAAGGTTTTAAACCACCGATAGAAATGTGAAAGATCTCTTCAGTTACTACAATCATGGTATAATTGTGTCATTTGATATGGGTAGCGTCGCCTGTGACTTTGTATGGAGCATTCATATTTATTTTTAAAATAATAAATAAAAAGAAAATTGTCAGTGCGATGATATGTGTTTTTAAAAACTATTTTATCGACTTTTCAAAGAATTTTTTTTTTTTTTATTTTGAGTAAAATAATTTTTTTTATGGTATTACTTTCGGTCGTTTTTGTTTGATTTGGGGATGAAAATGAATTTTATTTACGTTTTGAGGTATGAGGAATACAGAAATACCGTTACTTAAATTGTTGTTTCCGTATAAATTTATTTATTTATAGGCCTTCGTATAAAATTCTGTCCCTCAAAAATCTCCAAAAATACCAGATCTATTTCATTGCCGTAGTGGTATTGGTTTGCTTGGCATTTCTCCCGCCACCACCCCATTCGGTCGCACTAAAGCATAAGGCCGAATGTCTGTGCCACAAACGGCTACTGAGCCACGAAACAGTTTAGCGACCGGTGTACTAGATAGCTCCTAGAGCTTACCTGACAGCGTCAGTTGTCTGATTTCACAAATCAGATCTTGGTATGTGAAATCAAATTTGATCAAATCTTGTTTAGTTTAACCGATTTTTTGAAACGTTCTTTAGGTCTACGGTCTATTGAACGAAGTATCTAATTAAAAGAATGTTGGACGTAACACAATTTTTGAGAAACCATCTGCTTTTTATTTATTTTTTTTATGTTTTGTCATATATCGGTGGGAATATTCGTTGACGTCCTTCGTAGATCCACTTCTGTTCTTCCTGTTTTATAAACGGAATTTCAGTTGTATTTTCGGTTAAGGGCTTAGGTTCTATCTATAACTTTTGAGTGGATTACAATTTTAAGGAAAAAATATTCCTAGGAGGAAATACCGCTATAAGTATTAGGTTAGATACGGTATTAAGGGCGGCTAACGTATCCGACAAGAGCTGTCTTCCACAGTGAATGTCTGGCTTCACTCCATGGTTATAGAAAATATATACTTGATGTACAGAAAAAAAAATCATTTTGAGATAATTTGATGCCAGAAAATTGCATATTTATTATTACTTCATACAAGATTAGTAGTTTATTTCTAAACAATTTTGCTCCCTCCTCTCCACAAACGAAGTGGATAAATTACAGAGCTTGTATTAGCGTAATGAAATTTTACAAAAATACGATCCACGTGAAATAGGAAGAATCTATTCATTTATAAGTCGTTGATTTTTGTTTAATTGTAAAAAAAGAAAAGTCGTACCTATTAATTCAGAAGCCAAATATATTCGCTTACCGTAGAATTTATAAATTAATGAGATAAGTATATACGTTTATCGAAACCGTAAATAATTGAACGTCGCATTACTGTTTAAACTAATTTCATTTACGATTTCAATAATCATTGAATTAGGTACGGTAAGAGTAATTTAAATTCTGTTTAAAAAAGGAAAAATAAATACCAAAAATTTTATTCGTATATTTTAAATTAAAAGGATTTAAGAATGCGGTATGTTATTTTTTTCCTTAGTACAACTGGTGTAGAAAATTGCATTAGTACAAAACGGATGAGTATAACAAGTCTGTAATTTGCCTCCGATGTTAAACGTGTATAGATTCATGCGTAGTTGCGTGCCGCATGCAATATACCTATTACATACAACACACACACACAACTACAAATACACACATATTTTACACGGTAAAAAGTTTTTTTTTTTTTTTTAAATAAAACATCTTTAAAAAGTTTCTCTAAATTTCTGTTTTGTCGGAATATCTAATTACCATAAAAATAACAATTATATATTTCTCCAAAACTGTATTTTAAATTGGTATTAAAAGGTATATTTTAATATTTAAATTTTAAAAGAACTTTTTATAAAATATATAATTTCTAGTTATTAGTGTTTTTAAGTACTACTCGGTTTAAAACCCGTTAAAAATTATTATTACTCTTTTAAATGAATTTGGTTTATTATTAATTATTTTTCATTTGAATAATTTCTTACACGCAATAAACTCTTATATTGTATTTTCTCAAACTTCTTCGTGTTAGAATAACAAGAAAGTAATTATTTAAACGCATATTTTAAAAGTGAGAAACAAAATATTTACTTTTATACATTAACAAAGTGATATTATTGTTAAGTTAAAATATGATCTCTCAGATTTTTATATTTCTCAGTGTTTTGAAATCCTTTAAATTCAAAAATATTACAATCTAGTTGCTAAATTATATCTGTGCATGTATGTATATTTTATCCCTCTATCAACATTTCCCTTTCAGAAATATTACATCGTAAAACTCCACTTCATATCTTCTAATGAAATAAGATTTTTAGAAAGATTAAAATAAAATTTGTTTACAATTTTTGCGAGACAAATTGCTATAATAAAAATGGAAAGTGAAGAAAAGAAAACTGAAATACATACAGAAGTGAATAAAAAATACAAAAGGCTGTTTCTGTTATTTTCTAATTTATAAAAATAAGAAGCTACAAAAGAATTAAAAGTAAATTTAAGAATAGAGTCCACTGAAATTTGAAAGTAAATAAAGGATGTAAAACTTGTGATAAAATATGTCAGAAAGGAGATAAAAAGATTTGAATATTAACACTGTACGACACAAAATACATGTCAGACTATTGTTATTTATGTACAAAGATAAAAAAAAAAATTATTTCTACACATTAAAAATTTTACGTATAAAGAAGTTCTAGTAACGCAGTCATATTAAATAAATCTTTTCACAATATAACTTAAAATTTATTATGAAACAACAAATAAGTTTAAAATAAAATAAAACAGTAATCCAGAAATTGTACAACCGATATACACTGCTACCGAATAAACGTGGTTGTCGGGGCTAAATATCATTAAAGAAATAATTATTTAAGTTTTAAAATTACAATGAATTTGTCAAAATTAGAGTGGTACAAACAAGGAAAAAAGAAATTTACTAATATCAGACGCAGACTAAGAGATTAGAAAGAAATTCCTAAAAACGTTCGTTTGAAGTGTAGCGCTTTCTGGTAGCGAAACACAGAGACTAGAATAAACCGAGAATTTTAAAATTTCCTGAAAAAGGTGGAAATAAAATACGAAATGAAAAGTTTTTAAAAAAAATTTTCTATTGAGAAGTTTGTGTATCCTGTAAAAAAAAGCAGAAATTTTGTGTACGAAAACCGGTAATGGTGAGTTGGTTGCAAAAGAAAGTATTCAGCTGCGAAAAAAAAATCATCGGAAATAAAAATACCAATTAAATATGACAAAGATTCTCAAACCGACTTCCAAAAATTATACTATTTGTTTAATAAAATTTTCTGACGTTTTAATTTTTAATGTTCTTCCTCCGAGTGTTGAAAAAATAAAATTCTCTGTCATTGTTTTTAACAAGTCGCTGTTTTAAACCGATCAACTAAATAATTTTTTTATATACGACTTTGTCAATGGAAAGGTAGTTTTCATTTTTATCACTTAGATATAGAAGGCGTTATTTATGATTGTTGTAATTATAAACAATGTTAATGTAGTAAAAGAGTAAAATTATAGATAGTGTTAATTTTAATATATAAAAAAATTATTTTTTAACGTTAACATCAAAAATATATATAATAATAACATTTTTATTTCTTTACGTAGTATAGTGATTTGAGTATTAAAATACATTTATGATAACGTAGAACATAGTAAATTAGCACAGGATTGTATTTTACAGTTTTATAACTAGTTTTTACACGGTATTATAGAACTTTGTTTAATCTTTCCTCAGTTAAAAAAAGGTAAATAAATTCATAAATGAAAATAACTTTGTAAAGGAAATAATAATATTCACCGTAATTTTTAATGAAGGCTTACATTTTAAATGTTACAAAATGAATGTATTTTTTTAAAAAACATTTATAGAATATGAACAAAATATCAGAATATGCTGGTTTATCATCTATATATATGTACGTACTATTACACGCATTACGTAGCAACTTAAATCATTTGTGTTTTTTTTTTTAAAGTTGTCTCTGAAGTAATCTTTTATTTACGCGTAGTCGTGATTTGAATAGCTTTTTCTGGCCATATTACGATCATTCTTAATTTGTATAATGACGTTTTCTCTCGACATATCAGTACGGTATTGGGTTGACGATCAGCTGATATTACGATTCCGATATTCCCAATCTCATAAAAATCCACTAAAGTTATATTTAGTAAACGGTTATTAAAATAACCTGTAAAACAAAAAAACCGTTCATAAACATTTATATATACAATGATTTAAATATATAACTTGATGCCTCCTATTAAACGCATGTAAATTCAAAAGTAATTAAGTGGAATAAAGATGTGAAAATAATAATTAATTAAGAAATAAAAATTACTTAGAAAAAATACTAAAAAATAAATATTTCTGTTAGCGAATTGAATAAAAATAAAATCAATTATCGACCAAGGAAATTAAGGAGGAAAAATATCGGTTCTAGTCCTCACATAAGAAGGTATAGTGGGTAAACTGTCTTGAAATGGTTTAGACCGTTTTTAATTTCATCCTAACTTTCCCCTTAACATCTAAAATTTTACCTACGATTGGACTTGTCTAAAAAGATTTTTTCTTACTTTTCTTGGTTAAAAGTTCATTTTATTTTTTTTTTAATTTGAAGTACCCACTTACAAGTGTTCCGTGCGTTTAGTTTTTACTTTTTTTGTTACTCACTGTTTACTCATTTTCAGTTTTTCGTTTATTTACTGTTTGTTAATAATTAATTGGAATCATTTTTCTTCTTTTTTTTTGGTAGATGAATTAATTCACTACATAATTTCAAAGCTTATGCGTAGGAATATGAAATAGAAATTTTGTATCATAAAAAATGCAATGCCTGATCAGGATTCGAACCCGAAAGTTCGGATGATAGGCCGAGACAATACCACTTCGTCACGGAGATCGGCGGAGTCATCTCTGCTGATGGCGATTAATTAATAATAATCGAAATGATCATCGATTTTTAAATATATTTTTTATGATTATTTTGTAACGATTAAGGATTTTTTTTTGATTTCATAAAAGTGCGACCGTTTTCATATTTACTTTATTTTTCGTGTTTAGCTTCCGGTAATTACCTTTCAGATAATACTTCAGAGAATGATATGTATGAGTGTAAATGAAGTGTAGTCTTGTACAGTCTCAGTTCGACCATTTCTGAGATGTATGGTTAATTGAAACCCAACCACCAAAGAACATCGGTAACCACGATCTAGTATTATCCGTTTAAAGGTAACTGGTTTTACTAGGACTTGAACGCTGGAACTCTCGACTTCCAAATCAGGTGATTTGGGAAGACGCGTTCACCACTAGACCAACCCGGTGGGTTGACCGTTTTCATCTCAGTTTTATTAACACAATCGGTAAATCAAAGGTAAATCATACGGTAATTAATTTAATTAACCGTCATTACTTAGGTGTCTGTGTTTGTAATAAATTGACTGAAAGAAACTTTGTCAAAATTTTGAAATCTTCACCAAAAATGCTTTCTTTTGTGTAAAAATCACGTAAAACTTCATTAGGGTAACGAACGGATCATTCTTATCTTGAATTTCAAAAAAGATTCTCCTGAATTTTAAACAAAAATTAATTAAATCAATTTTGAAGTGATCATCTAAGAAATAGTCCTTTATTTAAAAATTGTAACTTTTCTTACCTTTTGTAAAAATGAAATATTAAGTGTAGAAATTAACCCACCGGGTTGGTCTAGGTTAGCGCGTCTTCCCAAATCAGGTGGTTTTGAAGTCGAGAGTTTCAGCGTTCAAGTCCTAGTAAAACCAGTTACTTTGACACGGATTTGAATACTAGATCGTGGATACCGGTGTTCTTTAGTGGTTTGGTTTCAATTAACCGCAGATCTCAGAAATGGTTGAACTGAGACTGTACAAGACTATACACTTCATTTACATTCGTACATATCATCCTCATTTATCCTCTGAAATAATACCTGAACCGTAATTCACAGAAGCTAAACAGGAAAAAGAAGTGTAGAAATTGTAGTTCATTGCAGCGTAGAAGTCAGATTAATTAAATGTGGTCACTTATTTTTTGATGTGATCACAAATCATAGAAAAAGTCGTAATGTGATATCACAAATCGTAACGTGAATGATTCGCATCGTCGCATATTCACGATTATATTATACAAATATAATTATTCAATTATGACACCTTTGCAGAAATGCAAATTTTTTTTAAAGAATCCAATTTTTTAAGGATCAAGATTTTTTATGAATTTCCAAAGAGATTAAAAGTACATGTGGTAGCCAAATTTAAAAAGAAATGTGTAAATTTTTTTGGACAGTATTATAGGGTCATGAATTTTGCGATGATATAATTTAACGTGCCTTGTAACGTTGGCTTGTTTGGGTTTTCCTGTCACCCACTTCATTGCATCATTTTTACAGATCAAGAATTTCTATCTGTGTGTGATATTGCTAACACATGTTTTAATTTATGTGCTTGTTCTTATTTTACCTAATTTTTAATTTATTACGTTACGTGTCTGTTATTGCTCACTAACAAAACTAAAAAATAGTTTTGTTTTGACGTTGTACGTATACCCTCGAATTAATTAAGAAAATACATATAATATAAAAAAAAAATTATTTTAAAAGAAGAGAGAAGAAATCCATACTATTTACAATGGTGGGAAATTCAGGCCTTGAAAAGTCTTTAAAGGATTCTTAAATAATTTGCATCTAATATTGTAACGTTACTGATTTCATTTTTAATTACCTTGTAATCAGTATCACAGAACATAGAAGAGTTCGATATTTATTCATAAAAATTAAAAAAAAAAAATTATCCTCTCAAATCTCATTAATTTATTTGATTTTTAACAATTTTAAAAACATATGCTGTTTTTTACTTCTATTTTTCACTCGATACCAATTTCGAAATTCTTTTAAAAAGATTGTATGAGTCAATTTAATTTTTTTTTAATGCTTTTATTTACAGTCGCATAAACAATTACAGTCATTAGCGATTAAAGTAACACTATCATGGGCACATCGGTTCGAATACGACTTCATTTCTTTTTTTTTTAACTTTTGTTTTTAATTTAAATATATTGATTTATTAGTAATTATTAACGTCTGATTGTAAAAAAAATTACAATAAATAATAATTCAATAACAATAAAAAAAAAGAATTTTAAATCCGAAGTTATTAGCGAAATAAAATTTTATGTACTTTTCATTTCAAAAAAATAGGTGTATATGTAATTTAATAGGCGTACAAGGAAGTATAGTTTGTATCCTATATAATGAGAATCGATTCAATCGTTGAACAATCGATTTATCGTGTCTTATAGAAACGCACTAACCAAACTTGTTACCTTCCGTCATATTCTGGTAAACATTATCTACAATATTCGCTAATATTTAATATATTTTAAACTTTTTTTAATATAATTTATTAACATTTTCTTCTGAATAAGTTATGTTTAAATAGATCAACACCTTAACGTATTCTTATGTTAATGTTATCAAATTATGTTACGCGTGGAAAATTACATTATGATGGGACCAATCGCACCTGGATAATTCTGTTAAAAAAAATAAAAATAAAAAAATAAATGGTCGGTTCAAGATAAAATATTATTCCGTCCTTTGATCCTACCGAAACATTTTTATATTTATTAAGTTATTACCTTACCCTGCATCATCCTAGATGACCTTCATCTGAAGCTATTACTTTTACCTGCCTTGACCAATTTTATAAAAGTATGTTTACAAATTACCACGAGTGAGCGGTATGATGCGACGAACAGTAGTAGTAAATTACTTAAGTGTTCGGTGTAAATGTCCTCATAAAAAATGTTGTCTATTCATAAGTTATACGACGTGAATACCGAAATATTCTAAACTAAATATTTTAATAAAGTTACTCAATTTTTTTTTTTACTAGCATAAAGTCGTAAAGTATACCTGGGAAGGTAAAAGGTATATATATATATATAAAATCATTTCGCTGAGTTTACCTATAAGCTTCAGTATCGTCTAAAATATTCGTAGAGCTTACTTGGAGGAAAACAGAATAGGTAAGTTCGACACATTCACATATCCATATGCCTTCTAGTCGTGTAAAATTCTCACAGATTTTTTTTGTAGTCGGCTTTTTTTACTGGTTGTTTTATTTAAAAAATAATATTCCTGGAAAAGTCTACGATACTGTTCGAATTTAAAAAAATCTTAACGATAATTTCCTTTTACTACATTGTACATCCACATTTATCGGTTTAATATATTTCAATATATTTTTCTTTCTCCAAGTTTTTATTTTTTAATAATTCTTCTAATAAAGATTCACCAATATTGGATAGTGTAATGTATAACCGGCTAATTTAGTTTGCCTTTATACGTTATTCTTTTATGAATATGTGCCCTCTCCTATTTCGAATTTCGAATTTTATCACCTACTTTATTTTAATTATCTTACTTTAAGACAACATTTCAAAGGCGTAATTTCTACTTTTTCTATTATCAATGATTCTCTATCTTTCTATACAAATATTTTAAAGAAATTTGTTCTAATTTTTAATTCAGTATCTGATACTAACAGATTCTTTCTATATCGAAGCCCATCTTGTCTTTTTTATTCTGCTTTTAATGTCTATCTCTACTTTTCTTCTTGTTTAGCCTCCGGTAATTACCGTTCAGATAATACTTCAGCGGATGAATGAGGATGGTATGTATGAGTGTAAATGAAGTGAATGTAGTCTTGCACAGTCTCAGTTCGACCATTCCTGAAATGTGCGGTTAATTGAAACCCAACCACCAAAGAACACTTTATCCACGATCTACTATTCAAATCCGTGTAAAAATAACTGAATTTTTGAACTCTCAAACTCCCGACTTCCAAATCACCTAATTTGGGAAGACGTGTTCACCACTAGATCAACCCGGTGGGTTGTATGTCTATCCCTACTAGTAGTTAAAATCTTTACGGTACTTATAAATCAATATTTTCATAAACGAGTAGAGAATGATCAATTCTATTACATGAAATAATTCAAACAACACTTCAGTGAACGTCACTTGATATAATTCACGCTCAACATTATAATATTTCCATTTTTCGATAAAAATAAACTTTCTAACAGCTGTTAAAAAGGAACCGCATTAGATTATAACCTGTTGATTTAGACACTTTCTCGTAGTACCGTAAAAAACTCTATTAACCTATTTTAAGAAAGAAGTGTAAACGATGAAATAAATTGTTAGATCTTCGTATTTTCCTTTATCTATAGTGTTAGCATAGCTTAGAAAAAAACCACTTTTTACGGATATTAGTGTTGCCAAATGTATTATTAAAATACGCATGTGTGAATACACCGAATGACATTGTGGAAAAAATAACGTTTAATTCTTTACTTTAGTGTTGGTTGCCCTTCATCTTACCACTGGGCCCGATCCATAACAAAGCAAAGCACAGCCCAGGGGGTTGTCTATTCAAATGGGCCTTCCCGTTCGCCGGCCATAAGTCAAGTCCGGCAGGTCAGCCCGACGGTTAGATCTTTTCATTGCCTGCTTCTACCCCCTAGGGCAGGGTATCCAAGCCCTGCTATGTCGTTCCTGGACCGCACCCTAGAAGCCGGGACTCGGTCTTGACGCCAATGCCTCTAGTGAGAGCACTCTGGGCAGAGCACTCACATCGGGTCTCGGTCTTTTTCGCGTAGGATTGAGGGAGTCCCAGTGCCTCATCACTGCTGCTCATCTGTGCAAGCACAGACGAACGGCAACTCCGCAGGGGGCTGTCCCTCAACTACTCGCTGCCCCGTCCGCCCCGGCTTTGTGCTGGAGTATCCTTGATACAAAGTCAGTTACCGCACGAAACCTCTCTGCTCCTGATAACATACAATCTGTGATTGTATCAACTGTAAGGGGCCCAGTCACCAACTCACAGCAGCGACGTTCAACAGCCCTCGTCCGGCAGTCGAACACGACGTGTTCAGCTGTACCGAGCTCTCCGCAAGAAAGGCAAAACGGGTCGTCGGCTCTCCTCTTGGCATGTAAGTATACAACCCGAAACATGCCGTGGCCAGATAAAAATTGGGTCAACCAGTAGGTGACCTCACCAAATCTGCTGTTGACCCAAGGCTCAACCTGCCGGATCAGACGACGTGTCCATCGCCCCGGGAAGGACAGGTCCCAGCGCACCTGCTCTTCTCGGAACAACTGCCTATGCATATTACTCCTGTCAGCTTTCCGAATTATCCCAATCCTCATCTCGGCTATTTGTTTAAATGGAGAGATGCTTGCAATGTCTAACATTGCCTCAGACAAAACTGAAGAGTATGCCGAAACGATGCGGAGGGCAATCCGCCTCTGTACACCCTCAAGTACCAGCCGATTTCGATCGCACTCCAGAGCTTTCGATCAAACAATGGCCCAATATAGTGTGATTTGCTTGGCATTTTTCCCGCCACTACCCCATTCGGTCTCCCTAAAACATAAGACCGAATGTCTGTGCCACAAACGGCTACTGGGCCTCGAAACAGTTTAGCGACCAGTGTCCTAAATAGCTTCTAGAGCTTACCTAAGAGCGTGAGAAGACTAAGCGCGGTGCCATACACTACCGGCTTTCGTGTCCCAACCGCTCACTTGTCATATATTTAGTAAAATGGGTAGGCGCACCCCGTCAACTACTAAATATATATATAACATCCAAAATTGATATTGACTTCGTCTAGACAGCCATTCGCTGCCACGCCTTGGTCGTTGAGTGTCGACCATATTAAAGCGCTTGGAGCCTCAATTGGTTGGTGGTCAGCCATATATCTCTAGGTTAGCTTCCCACAGCAGTGCGGCAGGAATCTTTCCCTTAAGTAAACTAATGATGTCGGTTGAACATAGCAACCGATTCAAGGAACTCCCACACTGTCCGACAATGCGGCTCTCGCCACATAAGTATAAAAGTACCAATTATGATGTATTGTTGAAAAGCTCTTAATGAGGACTTATTACTGCGGTTAAGAAAAATTCCAAAATCCAAGTTTTTGGGGATTTGAGCAGTTTTGGTCCAGTATTGCAATCAAGAGGGGAGGTGCACAACTAGATGTAACAACAGTCCTCAATCCGAAATTTCAACATCCTACGGCTATTGGTTTTTGAGTTATGCGAGGTACATACGTATATACAGACGTCACGTCGAAACTGGTCAAAATGGATTCAGAGATGGTCAAAATGGATATTTCCGTTGAAATCTGAAAACTGAAATTTTTCGTGATCACAATACTTCTTTTACTCTTCGTAGGGAAGTAAAAATCAAAAAATTTCAAGTATAAAATTTGACAATGTTTATAGTGGGCGGTGTTTAGCTGTGGACATTGCGTGCGAGAGACATATAATGATAGTACGGGTGGAACAGTTTGATAGTCATTCCTTTACCAAAACATCTCGTATAGCTCTGTTGTATACTTACATAGTATGAGTTGTTTAGGATAGTTAATAGTGCGGTAAGCCAGCCGTCAGCCTATACGCACAGTAATACGTCGCTCGCTGTATTTTATAAAGGTTTTCAAGTTTCTTGAAAAAAATTAACCTAAATATTTCTTAATAAAATAAAAAAAAAATTATTTATATAACAAAGAAATTAAAAGAATTTCTTCTGTTTTAAAGTCAATATAAAATTTTATTTTACAATACTCTTATTTCATTATGAAAAACTATATTTTCGTCGATCTAAATATTTTCGATAAATTAATATCTCAGGAAAGGTTCGGCCGATTTTATTAAAAAGAATACCAAAATAAAATTCAATCTATATTTTAAATTTCATTGGCGGGAATTATGTAGCTGTCTCTCGCCGAAAGTAATTTATATTGGTAATTAGTATATTTATAGAAATAATTAATTTTTTTTTCATAAAATTTTATTCATACATTTTTGATATTATAAAAATTAAGCCTTACCGAAAACTTCCTTTTTTAACTTATGAAATGTACATTTTAAAACATTATTGACCTATTCCTTATTTAACACTTGTAAAATGTTGTATCGATTTATAACTTACCATAGCCGAATTATAAAATATTTTAAAGAAATTATAAAATATTTCTCTAACTGCTATTTTTTTAATACATACTAAAGAAAGCAATATAATTTTTAACATTTATGTAACTTTAACGTATAATTTTAATATCTAATTTTTCTAACATACTTTTCAGTGTATTTTAGGTAGATTTCATAGGAAAGCTACCTATTGTAATGGGTTCCATGATTCGACTTCCGAAAAATTTCTACATATCTTCGCGTTTCACATCCCCCAGACCCCAAAACCACCGTCAGCTCAAAAGTTTATATGTACATTTATATATATATATATATATTTCTTGTGGACACGATAATTGCCGTAATTCTGTACCAATGACTATCAAATTGTTTCTTAAAAGTAACTCGTCCCAAAATCTAAGTCGAGTTCGTTAACGGCCAAAATCGGACCATGGGTGTGGAAATGGGGGAGATTTTTCGAAAAAAAAAACTAAATATGCTATAACTTTCTTATTAAGTAAAATATCGAATCGTTTAAAGTTCCAACTATTCTTTGGATAAGGGCCTAAAACTTATGTAAGTAAAGGTTTTGATATCACCAACCATTGGCCCACCGGGTGGAAAAATGAGGTTTTGAAGACAAAAAATCATACCTCCCTTAATAGGCACAGTATCGAATTCGAGTTTAAAGTCCTCTAAACATTATCTAAAACTTTTGTTTGAAACAATTTCTGATATGACCAAACCTTACGGCAAAGGATGACCAAAATGTTGTTGGAATTGTAAGGAGATGGGGCTTGTCATATGCTGAACATGTGAAATTTTTTTTCACATGCAACCATTGTCGTATTGAATAAATTTATAGTTTTTCTTAATTTTAAAGTGGGAATCTTTTTTATCCCCTACTTAGCACCGGTGAAATCTACCTTTGCCTTCCGGCGTGCCGAAAGGAATATTCTTATATCCCAAGTGTGTTTTTTCAATCTTTAAGTGTCAAGTTAATAGTGAAAAATTCAGCGTAAAAATATTCCTGGGAGAAGGATCTGTTCCCCGTATCTTATTTTTCTTTTTTTTTTTTTACTATTCAGAAAATTTAATTGTGATTTAAAAATTACTTTGGTTGTTAATTAACACACTTCTCCATTAGTAAAAAAAGGTACGCGTAATATTTGACTTTTTTTTAATAAATTAATCACTAGTATTTTCTTTATCATATTTCTCAATGGTATTTCTTTACGGTATTCTCAAAAATTATTTTTAGGCAAGTTTATAACAGTTAAATTTTCAGCTACAATGGCTTGTAATCTCTCCGAAATTTTTGACACATTGGAAAAACATGCTGATTGTTGCTAACAGACACTAATTTTTTTCAGCCCCTCTTTTTAATAATTTTTGCTCAACATCTAAGTATTTAAACTTAACATTTTGTATTCAAATATCGTAGTTATCTGGAAGACCCTGGAATTTCAACGGAAAATAACTATTTGATGTGTTTCAAAACGTTGAAATCTATAAAATACTTATAGTTATAAATAGGAATAAAATTGTTTAGTAATATTATCGAAGTGGAAAACATAAAGTTAATACCCAAAAAATCCGAAAACCCAATACTTGTCTATATATTCATAAGCAAGGGATAGAAAGTATTAAGGAGAAGAGCATGACAGGGTAAAGAAAAACCAATATAAATGCATTAGTATTCTGTCCGCATATTGGTATAACAGACTGTCTATTCACATTGCAGTTTAATCTGCCTTCGTCAGGTACAATATTGTAACAAAAATTATGTTAAATTCACACAGAAACAAGATGAAGACGATGAAATTAAGCGGAAATAACGTAAAAGATTAATCTCACAAAAAAATGAAATTTTTTAAATTAAATGAATTATTTACTCAAGAAACCTTTTTTTGGAGTAAAAAACCACAGAATGGTAAAATAGAACCATATATATGGTAATAAATACCATATATATGGTATATATAATACCATATATATATACCATATATATGGTATATATGGTAAAATAGAGGGTATTTATACCCTCATACACGCAAAGAGGGTAACATTTTTTACATAGGAATCGATTTTTTTGTTAACTGACCGCAATATATTGTAATTCAAAATCATTATTTTTACAAATCTAAAATGTCTTAAACTATTTTTAAAGATAATTTCTGTTGACATTCACGCATTTTTGAGTTCAGAAGACAAGATTGAAAATGAATTGATTGAATCTCTCGTTAAAAAACTCTGTTGACCGAACATTGAATGAGTCCGTAAAAAATTTGATAAGACACCTTTGTCTGTCATCATTTGTTTTGCGGTTCAAAAATTCCTTAAATTTCAGGAAAAAATCTCAGTTGGTGCTAGTACCGTACTTTATAGAGAATGGTGCAAAACCTTCTATCGAAATTTTTACAACCGTTCTACCGTTTGAAGAGCGTGTTATCGAGAAGCAGACCTCCTTAGTAAGCAGACCACGTCGACGGTTATATACCGTTTAAGATTTCGTAGTATCTTTCTGATTTGATGATTTCTCTTCCAGGCACTTAATCGATCGGATTAATGCTTTTGCCGGTCTTAAAAAATGTTGGCGATAACAGATGAGGATCCTGATCTTACTTCAACGTGAACATTTGTTTACTTTATTTTAATAACCGGCAATATTTCCATACATTTGCTCGTTCATCTTATCTTTTCTATTTTTTTCCTGTTAGCCTCCGGTAATTACCGTTCAGATAATACTTTAGAGGATGAATGAAGATGATATGTATGAGTGTAAATGAAGTGCAGTCTCGGTTCGACCATTACTGAGATGTGTAGTTAATTGAAACCCAACCACCAAAGAACACCGGTATCAACGATCTAGTATTCAAATCCGTGAAAAAAGAACTAAGACTTGAACGCTGTAACTCTCGACTTCCAAATCAGCTGATTTGGGAAGACGCGTTCACTACTAGACCAACCCGGTGGGTTAATGGAACTAACCTTTTTTTTTTTTTTCCATCTTTTAACATACAGGGGCAACCAGGAATCGCCGTTAGGCATCTCGTTAGTCGGCCCCGCTTGTAATGGCGGATGATTACCCCCACCCATCCTGTCTTCGTCCACTGTGGAACTCGCCCATCGGGGTCTCCTACATATCTCCGAGATAACCGAGCCTCCCATTCGGGAAAGCCCAGACACCCCTCAATGTAGGAGCTGCCCTTCCCGGCCCTATCCTGATGTTCCGGACTTATATTCCATATGGCCTTCACAGCGCGCCCTCCCGCGATGGAGGGAACTAACCTAGCAGCATCAAACCTGCCCAGACATAACAACAATTAAACCATGCATGCGTCATCTACGCAACACGACAGTACTACCAACATAAACAAAAATATAACTAAATTGTTGATAATAATCGACTTATCGTCGTATTTGATAAACAATATATTTTTTTTACGATCATATCAAATCTAATTTATATAAAAATAATAAACACAGTAATATATAAACTGAACAAAATCTTTAAATACCGATAAAATGTTTACGGTGAAATATATTAATTACGGGCAAATTTAGTTTACAAATTAAAGTTACAGTAAAGATACATATAGATTTGTTATAATCAGAAAATAAAACTTGAACGCTACTGATACTTTAACCTATCCTGTTTTTATTTTATCTATAAAACATAATAAAAAGTATGTTAGCTTCGTATGTACGTACTGATATTTATATATGATTTTCATCATGTATATCATCTTATCTCTTAACGTGCTCGTCTCATTGTTATTAATAAACTTGATCTTAAAATGAAAATTATTTTTCAGTCAAAAGTCAGTTTTCTGACGATTGATTTTATTTAAATTGATAGTTATAAACTTTTTTTGAATTAAATTTATGAGTTTACTATTCGCTTAATTAAGTTGTCTTCTTCATTAATATTTGCTAAAAAAAATAAAAATAAAATTATTACTTGTTATGTTAATATATTCATTTCTTGAAGAGTATTTTTTACTAGAAAAATAATCTACTTTTATACAAGGCAGCTCTGATAATATGTTTATTAATGTGTCCATTTTATCGCCTCATATTTCAATGCAATATTGAAATGGTTATTATGTACAAACATAATATATCAAATTAATAATACGAAACTTATTTATTCTGTAGAAGTTATAAATTCAATATCTCAATTTTATTCTAAATTCATTTACATGATTTTATCATTTAATATGGTGATTCTATAATTTATTCGGTCTTTTCCAACACCTCATATTTAGGCCTATAACTTATATTATTATCATTCAGATCAGATTATTAAGAATGCTATGCTTGATGGGAATTTGAATCTGAATATATCCGGAAGAATCGTAACTACTCCGTTACGGAGGTCGCATACCTAAATAACTTGCCAGCAATAAAATATATAATTAAAAAAATAAAAAGTCAGTGTAACACGAGACTTGATGCTGACAGTTATAAATTTTTGAAAAACCCTAATTGTTACTTCTTTATTAATAACGTAACAGTATGTTGAATTGTGTCGAAAAAAATTTCTACTAGATGAATTAATATTTTCAGTCAAAACCCGTCACCGGTAATCCGTAGTAGATTATAAACAAAATTTTACATGATTTTTTAAAATTCCAGTGATTACAAAAAAATTATTCTAATTAGAGAAAATCTTTTCCAAAATTTAGAAACACAATAAAATCCTTTGGCAATCAACCTCCTAGCAACAACCAAAACATTAAAAGATTAAAAAAATCGGCAATGGTTATTTCTTCTTATAAAATGAGAAAATAATTATTCAAGAAAAAAGTTACCTACGATTTCTTTTCTGAAGTGGGAGAAATTTATGATGAAGTTTTATTGTAAAATTATCATTATGTGTTTAAATAAACAAAAAAAAGTTTTAAAAATTAACAACAAAAAATATTTATTTTTTGTTATCCTATCTCCAAAATCACCCTCCAAATTTTTTTGATTTTTCTACGTTTAGTATGTTAGATGGAAGAAAAAGAAAAAATCCACTAAAAAACATACAACAACAAAAAAAATACCAAATGTTTTTTCTTGGGGGGCGAGAGTGAATTATGATGGAATATTATTTTAGTGTTGTATAATTATGATAGGATTTTATTTTTATGAATTGAACTTATTCTAATTTTTATTGCAATAAAATTCCATCATTAATTTTTTTTTCGTAGAGGGAGGAAAAAGCTCTGCCAGCCGCCATCAGGCCAGGGCTGACGACAGTGCGGGGTTCTCACCCGCTAAAAACCTCCCCTCTTATCAAGCAGGGGCCGGATCTAAGCCGTATGGTATGTACAGTTCCTGCATGATCACAAGGCACTCTACTCTCCCTATCCGGATGACCGGAAGGCGTCCCCAGTGGGCGATCGACGAGTGACGACTCCGAGGAGCCCCTACCCCCCAAAGCTGGCCCCCTTGATCACATGTCATCAAACTCCATGTCTCCCTCCATTGATCCGCATCTGTTCAGCCTGTCGTCGCCTTTCTTCATTGGTCTTCTCTCCTATCACTGATGAGATCGTAGTCGTGATATTATCCCATTTGCCGCTATTGCTGAGCATCACCTCTATTATATTGTTGGCCCCCTCCACACCCTGATCCTTGAGCATTACTCTTAAGTCGCGCAATCTAGGGCAAAAAAACACATGCTCTGCTCTATCCAGTCCGTCGCAATCATGACAGTGATTTGTATGGCATCTCCCCATCCTGTACAGATAGTCCCGGAAACATCCATGTCCAGCCAGGAACTGGGTGAATTCGTAGCCTGTGTTACCATAATTTCGCTCCACCCAGTTCCTGACGTCGCTGATAAGCCCATAGGTCCACCTTTCTTTGTCCGAATTCCACCATTTGTCACGCCAAACCACGTAGAGACCGTCAGTTGCTTCCTTTCTGTCCCGTCCGGCCAAATGAAGCTCTCATTTGCCCTTGTAAGTCTATAGGGGACACCCCAGCTACAACCGATGCCGCCTCTTATTATTATTATTATTATTCATTATTATTCAATTATAATTAAAAATTTATTTAAACTTTTAAATGTATAAACAAAAAAGAAGTTTCGAAAAATTCATAAAAAACTATATTTTAAGCTTTGATCGGCTCCCCCACCCACAATATTGTTCCAAACGTATGGTTTTTTGGATCGTTTGCATTGCTACTATGTCTAGGAGGATTTTAAAAAAATACAATAAATAAAAGGATAGAAAAAAATAAAACACGCAATTTTCGAGTTTTGGGGAATTGGTAAATTTAGGGAAAAATTTTTGTAATGGTAAGATAAACATGAACACATGTACTGAAATTAATATAAAGCTATGTTTGTAAAATTTTGGGAAAATAGATCCCCCACATCTCTTCTATTTTCTGAAGACATTAATCCCAAAACGTCACCAACAAATTGCCCCATATCCCCAAGTCTCCCCAACAAGATTTCTTCACAGATTAGTTTATTCACTTAAAACTTATTAAGCTTCTAATACCGCAATACACGTACGAAAATTAACCCCATTTTTTTATTTTGGGGGCCCCTTGCTCGTGAAACGTTGAGAAATAAAAAAAAAATTACTGATTACCATACTTTCCTTCTTGCAACATAGATCTAAAGCTAATAATGATAGAAAAGTAAACATTATTGATTTACCGTTCGAATTTATTTAATACTTACCATCTTTCGTCATTTTAAATATACATGCACATCGTCAGATTTACATGATAAAATATAATTGGTTATGAAGGATAAAAAAAGCGGTGGAAATATGTTGGCTATAAAGACTACTATTTTATATTCAAGTAAGGAATCAAACAAATTTTGGAATTGCGGAACCAAGGGTGGAATTAACGTATTTTCAAGTTTTGACAAATGTATATTAAGGATTGAATTTCTATTGATTTTTTAATGAGATATTACTGTGATAATTTTTCTCTTTATTTGTTAATTTAGAATTAGACTATATACATAGTTATAACGTAGGATACTGAAATTTGATATCCTTTTTAAATTAATAGGCAGTAATTTTATGTGAGAAGGGACAAAAAATATATAAATATATATATGTATGTATATGAGTGCGGGAGCATAAAAATAAGAATATTCAGTTGATTGTAGTGTGAGATTGGAAGTTATCAGACTGGAGGGAATTGTTTAAAGTGCGGCTAAGGAGGCTGGAAGTATCATTGGAAAGGGTATAGGGAGAAGGTCAAAAAGGATGATACATAGGGTTGTTGTTAAATTAACTACAGATTCATGTTCAAAGGATTTCTGTGTTTGCCGTCCACTTGTTTGTCACACCTCCTTTGCTTTAAAGAATTTTTGATGAGCGATCCCAACAGCGCTTCTCTTTTTATTCACACCAAGCGTGTGTATAAAAAGTAGTATATATAAAGGATTCATTTTAAATAATCAGAAATAAGTAATTTACTTATGAATACGTTAACGATGTAATACGTCAACGCAGTCATGTGATTTGATGCATGCACCCGGTGGAAATAAAAAGTAATTTTATCACTCATTACTCTCACCATAAAAAAATTCTCATACTTAAAAAAAAAGTTTTAAAATTATTTCGAGTTGGTCTCGATTATTAGCTCTCCTATTAGGGCTCAACAACTTGGCCGCTTTTAGTTACGTATCTTCGTCTAGACATACTTCGAAAAGAAAGTTAAGATGATTTCATATTTAATAATATAGGCACCTATCTAAGAGATACGAAAAGATTTAACCTACAGTAGAACGGGGCTGAACAATCTTTACCGTAGTTAATTTCATACTTCTCACCATTACAAAATTTTTGGGACAGATGAAAGATTTTCATTAAGAAAGCCTTGTCTGTTTTCCGGTAAAGCGATAGGAAAGTAGGTGATGATAAACAGATGCCGAATTCCTAATGATTCCATGACGTTTATGACGAGGTAGAGAAATGATTATTAGTATTTATTTTTTTATGAATGAACGGGCATCAACAGCTACGGTGATTAGCCCGGATTATTTTCCAGTGTTTTTGGTTGAATCCACGTTAAAAGTTCATAAATATTATAACATTTTTGGTATTATTTGCAAACCGAAAGGAAGCTAATTTGCTCTCAAATTACAGAATAACTGCAATCTGAGAGTGTCAATGACTACACGTCATTAAATATAATTTGGACTGTCAACAGTCGATGACTATTCTTTACGTCATGAAAATAGGGCTTGCGGAGATAAATTGGTCGTGATCATCCAGATGTTATAAACGATTTGACTAAAAATCTATTTGCATCGAAAATCAGTGTATCGTTGAAATTTATTTGTCTGTTTTTATTTTATTCGGTAAAATCTGGTTGAAAAACATTTTGTTATATTTAGGTCATCTTCTGTGAAGATAACCCGATCTCGGAGCTTTCTTTAGACCGGTGGTCGCTCACTTTCTGAAGGAAACCTTGGAAAATTCTTTTGGGCGGAATTATTTTCCTCGTTCCGGGATCTGTATGCGGATAGAAAATTATTTTTTCTCTAACGAACCGTCTACTCTTTTCTCTTATTTTTGATCATTAAAGAACAACATATTGGACCGGGGTAAACAACCAAAATTCCACAGACTCCCTTATTCTCTATATAATCTGGCGGAACATATATATACATAGAGCTACAAAAACAGAATCCAAAATGAAAATGAAAAGATTAGGAATAAAGAAAAAGGATTTCTGATGCGAAAGGATGACTTCTTTCGGCAGGAATACGTCTCTTGAACAAACAAAACCGCCCAACTCGGTCGGTTTTCTTTCTTTCAATCACCATTAAAGGAGATAGCCGATTCAAACTATCCAGTCTGCGAATGGCTCCTGAATGGAAATTCTACAGAAAAATCGTTTTTCTTCCGGCAACTGAAGATCATGACAGGAGTGGTTTGGTCTTCCTTAAGGTTGATCCTCGTTCATTTTCGGAATTTTACGGAGGATGGAAGTATCAAACTAAACTATAAACCGGTCACCTAGATTTTCCCCCTTTTGTTTAAAAAAAAAATCGTAAACCTTTATTAATATTTTTCCTGGATATATTTATTGAGTTTACGAACGGGAATTCCGACCTTATTTTTGGCAGAAAGATTTTTGCGATTTACTCGGTGGAGGATACATTCTAGCAAAATATTTCTTATTTATTTATTCTTTTTTTTTTATTGAATAATTCAATGCAGAAAAGCCCTAAAGCTTGTGTTTTGGAAACATTATTCATTAAATAATTTTGGAATCCAAATGAAAAACATAATGAAATTTCATATGGTGGTGCTGTTTAGCTCTTATGAAAATTTTTTAGGAAAAAATTTACTTCGTCTAATTGCCCTGTTTCCATCCAAACAAAACAAGCTTTTATTATATGTTGTACATTCGTCACTCGAGTACAGCAAAATGTGTGACAGGATAAAGATTAAAGCAAAGCAAGTAAAATTTTAACCATTTTCACAATTTTTTATTTTTTAAATTTCAAACTTGAAATCGATTTCCTCTCGCAAAAATAGTGTATTTTTTGTGATTTAAATATCTGTTTTTTTTTTTTAACTCTGCCGATATAATATAATATTTTGTAAATCTTAGTTGTTAAATATTTTTTGCTCGCGGTGTACATAACCGATGAAAATATAATTTCCTACTTAATAATTACTTGATTTAATTACTAAAAAAACATACCGATTTAAATTTATAGAAATTACATATTAACATTTATTACAACAAAATTGATTCAAGGAAAATACTTGAGCAAACCGGTTAATACTATTATAGAATTAAATACCATTACGATATAACTTTATTATGCAACGCAGTAAAGTAAGCTTATAACCAGAGTACGGTCAGTAAAAGCGGCGAGATCAAAGAGATCAAACTAAATGAGTGATTTTTCAAAGGTGATACCGAGAAACCTTCAATGCTACAACGTTACGGCTTTGCTACTTCCTGTTAAAACTAGGCCGGTATCTTTTTGACGTTTAACACGGTTGGTGAATTCTCTACAATACGAACGAGGACATCCACACAAAAAAAGGGTAAAAAAAGAAAGATAAATACTATACCCTTATGTATTTAATAACAGTTTATAATGTTACTTATACTTTTTTCTATTAAATTTACGCTGTTAAAAAATTACATTAATCCTCTTAAAATACTAAACATCTCAGCTGGAATTCTTATCGGCTTAGTTAATAAACTAATGTTTAAAATACGTTAGTTATTAACTTTATTCAAAAGTTTTATTTAGTTTATTATAAAAATTAAAAATATTTCAATTAATTCCTTTTTCTTGAAACAACCTCGATTCAATTATTTTTTTTTTTCAATTGAATTCTTGCAACAATTCATGTTTGGTAATGTGGTCATTAGGTTTCTCATAACTTGAATAATTTGAGTGAAATACGGAATTGTTTCATCACCACCGGATTTATCAAATGAATCTAGTAATGAAGTTCTGCTTTATAGAAATAAACTGCTCGATTTAATGTAGATTGATCGCAAATATTTGTAAACACTTATTGCGACATATTATTCACATTATATATAAAAAGCAGGCTTTGATAATACTGACTTTCACGGCATTTATGTAAAAATAAAATTTAACCCTACTCTCATTGACAAAGTTGTAAATTATTATTCCAGTTATTTACGATTTCAGTTATCATTTTAAGATTTTATTATTTTCTAGCCGAGAGTAAAAAGGATTTAGAAGAAACAATGAACGGCATAGATAAGTCCTACGCAAAAACTATCGCATGAAAATAAACAAGAACAAAACAAAAGTAATGAAATGTAGTAGAAATAACAAAGATGGACCGCTGAATGTGAAAATAGGAGGAGAAAAGATTATGGAGGTAGAAGAATTTTGTTATTTGGGAAGTAAAATTACTAAAGATGGACGAAGCAGGAGCGATATAAAATGCCGAATAGCACAAGCTAAACGAGCCTTCAGTAAGAAATATAATTTGTTTACATCAAAAATGAATTTAAATGTCAGGAAAAGATTTTTGAAAGTGTATGTTTGGAGTGTCGCTTTATATGGAAGTGAAACTTGGACGATCGGAGTATCTGAGAAGAAAAGATTAGAAGCTTTTGAAATGCGGTGCTATAGGAGAATGTTAAAAATCAGATGGGTGGATAAAGTGACAAATGAAGAGGTATTGCGGCAAATAGATGAAGAAAGAAGCATTTAGAAAAATATAGTTAAAAGAAGAGACAGACTTATAGGCCACATATACTAAGGCATCCTGGAATAGTCGCTTTAATATTGGAAGGACAGGTAGAAGGGAAAAATTGTGTAGGCAGGCCACGTTTGGAGTATGTAAAACAAATTGTTGGGGATGTAGGATGTAGAGGGTATACTGAAATGAAACGACTGGCACTAGATAGGGAATCTTGGAGAGCTGCATCAAACCAGTCAAATGACTGAAGACAAAAAAAAAAAAAAAAAAAAAAAATTATTTTCTTATTAAATAGACATAATAAGAAAGATTTAATGAATAAAATATAAAATTAGTTGAGTAAAAAAAAACCGTTCAGAAATAAGTTAGAAAAATTACAAATTTATGTAACTATCCTAGTAACGTTATCTTTGCCTGTGAGTTAAAGCTAGATAATTTCACTTGGTAAAAAAATTAAGGAGTATTTTATGTTTTCAAAAAATAAATAAATGAAAGCATCCTTTTATTTAAGTAATTTATAACTTAAATAAAACTAATCATGTTGTAAACACGCAAATATTTTAAAATTATCCGTATCAAATATCCTATAACAAATGTTTTCTTTTCATTGCACTCGTCTAGCTCGAGGATTTTTGTACTAATGATTTTTCAATTAGCAACTATTTTCCAATTAATTGACATTTAAATCAAGAATAATAATTTAAAAGAAAAAAGTGCTATCTAGGTATCGATAAGCTAACTAAGATAATGCAATGAGTGGTTTAAATTAATCATTATTACGTCGCAAACGAAATGATTTTAGAAAAAAATAATTGTAATATATTACAACGTTAAATGTTTGCAGACAGGAAAGCACTGTAAAAGCATTAAAAACTTTTTTTTAATGTAGCATTTTTAACTTTTTGCGTACTGATGATCGTAATATAAGCTAATAATTGACATTTTTTTTTGGAAGTTACTATACATCATCCATGCTGGTGCCAAATATTTAATCACGAATTTAATTATAAATCGTCTTATCTTAGGAGACGCTGTCTTTCGTTATTACATAAGTCTTCTGTTCACCTTACTAGAAAGATACCGCATTTGTATTAATATTTAAAATATTTTGGCTGAAATAATGAAATAAATATTACTTGCATAATGACCGATAACTGGAAATTGTTAGTCCTAAATTGTTGAAAATACCAAAAAAAGATTTGTAACTCTATCTGCGTATCTTTCTAATTTTGTGCTATCTCTCACCTCTATTACAATTATTGCAATGAATTCATAAACCGTTTCTTGTTAAATTGGGCTGAGAAAAATATTTGAAAACGAAATTACATTAAATTCAAATAGGGGAATATTTTATTTGGATATATTTTACGCGTGATATATTGAATCAATTGGTCCCGTAGTTTTTGAATTTTGAAACACCTACTCCTTAATCTTGTGGCCTTGAGGGTTTGATAGAATCAACGATTGTGGTAGTATTTAATGGATATATAAAAAATAAGATGGATTGTCTTCAAACATAAGTTCTATTAGTCTTCGAATCTTGAATGACCTTTTTGGGCGTATTCTGAAATGTTGAAAGGGAACCTGATCGAAGTGAAGACAGCATCATCTTGTTGCTATTAAATTTGGCTGTACAGTTCGGAGATGATGTTTTAGCAGACAGACCTTTTTCCTGTTTAGCCTCCGGGAATCACCGTCAGATTAATACCTGAGAATGAATGAGAATAGTATATATGAGAGTAAGTGAAGTGTAGTTTTGTACAGTCTCAGGTCGGCCATTCTGAGATGTGTGATTAATTGAAACCCAACCACCAAAAACACCGGTATCCAAGATCTTTGTTTTTCCTGTTTACCCTCCGGTAATTACCTTTCAGATAATACTTCAGAGGATGATATGTATGAGTGTAAATGAAGTGTAGTCTTGTACAGTCTCAGTTCGACCATTCCTGAGATATGTGGTTAATTGCACCCCAACCACCAAAGAACACCGGTATCCACGATCTAGCATTCAAATCCGTGTAAAAATAACTGATTTTACTAGGACCTGAACGCTGGAACTCTCGACTTCAAAATCAGCTGATTTGCGAAGACGAGTTCACCACTACCCACCACGGTGGGTAGACAAGCAGACTTACATTTTTTAAGTGTAATATAGATTAAACAGTTAACAATCCTTATTTTTTTATAACATTTTTTCCGTCTTTCACAAGGACGTAATAAATACAGTAAGTTTAAAGTAGTTTCACTGCCGTTAAAATTAATTTTAATTTTCAATTCTACACAGAGTTTGTTAACTATTGGCAGCTCCCCTATCTTTGAGTGAAATTCATTCACAGTTCGCGTAACCACACCTTTATCAATATCATTTAATCCGGTAACTGAATTAGAACGTTTCTTTTTCGGGGTGATGAACGAACATTCTGACCTCTCAGATCGAAGAAGTTCTATTCTTTCTTTTCTTAGGTTTTGAACTTTTTTCTTTTTCCTGTTTAGCCTCCGGGAATTACCTTCAGGTATTACTTCAGAAGATGAATGACGATGATATGTATGAGTGTAAATTAAGTGTACCCTTCTACAGTCTCAGTTCACCATTCCTGAGATATGTGGTTAATTGAAACCCAATCACCAAAGAACACCGGTATCTACGATCTAGTATTCAAATCTGTGTAAAAGTAACTGCTTTTACTAGGACTTGAACGCTGGAACTGTCGAGTTCCAAATCATCTGATTTGAGAAGATGCCACTGGAACAACCCGGTTGGTTTATGCTTTGAGCATGACTCCTGGAAACACCACAGGCAGCTGCAGTTCTCTCTTTACACCTTTGTATACCAATTAAATACTTGTCATTTTTTAATTTTCCAACAGGTTAAGATTCTTTCTTCGTGAAATCATACGGATTGTTTACAATTTTGGGCGACTGTCTTCGAAGTTCTTTACTTACACAACAGACTTAAATTCAGCCATAACTATTCATACGTAAATGAACAACTTTAAAAAGTTTGAACCTTAAACCACGATAAAAACGTTTTAAAGAATTTTGTATCGTGAATTAATCGACTATGTGACAAAATACACGACACTCGAAAAAAAAAACCGTACCGAGAGGAAGCAAAAGAGAAACAAAAATAAAATAAAATGGAAATAATTATTTTGTATTTGAAATATGGTGTCACTTTTTTAAAACTGAAACACACAAAAATACATTGCTTAGTAAACAACAGTTCGTAATTGAAGTAGTTTTTACTTAGAAAATTCCTGATAACCGGAAAATTGTTCCTCGATAAATCTAAAATTTGGTGTGTACAATCAGATAATGAAAACACTTAACTACTATTTATTAGTCAGTTAAAAAGGCATTTTATGAATCTTTAAAAAAATCTTTTTTGTAATCAAATGATTTATCTTTGGGGTTTTTTTTACCACAATTTTAGTAGGAATATAGGAAAATAATTTAGTTTAGCAGAGAAGCGCTTAAGAATAAAATAAGATTAACTCCAATTTTTACCATTATTATGGATAAAATTGTAAGCTTTAAACTCATCGACAAATATATAGCGCATAATATAATGGTTTCGTAACAAACAGTATCTACTTATAATTGTATTCCTATTTTTTGTTTGGAAGAAAAAATAATTAGCCGAATTTATAATATAAATTAATTAAGTTAATTTTTATTAAAAATGGAAGAAATTACTCTTAAAAATAAATTTTTAAGATATGAAGAAATCAGAGATATTTTTACCGAAGCGATTTGCATATTATTTAAAAAAAAAGTTTTGAAATACTATTGGATGTGAATTCACGATAAAATTGATTATATTATTATTAAAAAAATACACACAACTATTACTTTTAATGAGTTATAAAAAGGTTGCTATTAAAAAAGCTGCTTATAAATTAAACCATCAAGCAATGCAATACTAGATGATAATAATAATTATGGCAATACTGGAGTGTAAACTCATATTTTTAATAGGACGGTGCATTTAATGGCGGGTGCTTTTGATGTAGCCGACTCCACCGAGTACAAAGAGACCGCTGTTATGCGACCACTCATGCAACCAACCGGTACAGTCCTCTCTGAAAGTTTATCAGCCCTACTGCTTGCCTGCTGCCTGTCATAATGGGTTTCCTCTTCCACCATTTACCATCGACCCCTTCCCTTCAATAACATCTTGAACTACCTAAATGTATTCGTCTGTATGTCTTTCTATCAGTCTATCTGTCTGGCAATTTGACCCGCCTATGGTCAACACCTTCCTACTAACGCTTTACCTTTAGCGAGTAATCGACACAGATAGACTAATTACTTAATTTAGTCTACCGCTTACGTTATTCGATAATTTTTATATTTACGCCTATATTTCAATAAAATTATACAAAAATGAGTTTTAGTTTATTTGAAAGGAGAAATTTATAAAGTTACTACTTAAGATATCATCGTTTTTTCGTTTTGCGTTTCTTACTGTATATAACTAGGGCTCCGGTAGGCGCATTCCTGCTAGCCCATAGGTGATGGTACCGAAAGGACTTCAGCGGATGGACAGAAGGGGAATCACGCCGGGATTACTAGGTTCAAAATCTTAGTCTCCCACGGTCATAACCGGTAAATAAATTTCACGCTGGTCCATACGGATAGGAACGCAAATTACCAAATCCGTCCGTAAATAAAATTTTAAATTTATAACCGCCACTAAATAACCGATGCAACTCGCCCGATAATAGAAAGATACAGCAGGAAGGGACATTGTCCAGGCTCAGCGATCTGTAGGGAGAAATATTGAAACTCCCGCCATTCTTGCGTTCCGTTCCATTACTGTATAAAAATTCAATTATTTCACGATCAATTACTTCTATTTATTTTAGGAGTACAGTATAGCAGGTTTGGGCTTATTAATTTTATAACCAACGGTACATAAGGGGTGTTTTATAGATACCGTACAGTGATGTATCTATGAAATATGAAATAAATATTAATATAAGTGAATGCAAAATATGCTCATTTATACGTGGTATGACATAATATAATTTAAAATTAACTGTACAAATATGAAAGAAAACTGATATATCAGGCGTGATTGTAATTGGCTGGATGGGTACAATTATGTATACCCTTTTAAAATTTCTGTTTTGTCAAAATATAATAAAATCCTAAATATGTATACATGATAAGATAAAATGTTTGGAAGATCACTGATCTACATTATCTGTTCCGCTATAACATATAAAAAAACATTTCATAATGGTTTTGGCAATTACGGTAGCCTATATTGCAATATGTTACATTTAGCCTAACTTTATAACCTTAGTTTTATAATTGTGACAGGTGGATATATACTAGTCTACAGATTCAAGTGCAAGGTCAAGCTAGACGCAATAAACTATTTACGTCTAGTCCAAAGGCCAAGCTAAAAACAATAATTTATTCGCTGTACAGGAGACAAGTTGTTAAAATGACATCACTATTTATTTATACAATTAATAACGACAAAACCAATAATTACTATAATTGGTGACAGCGAATATTTTAACACGTGAAAAATGCCATGCCTAAACGGTACTCGAACCTGGGGAATCTTCCGTTTGAAAAACAATGACGCTACCACTCAGCCACGGAAATCATTAATATTTACGGCGATACAATTTTACATTTAAGGAAATATATATCTATGCGATAAATAATCGTTTAATAAAAATTTAAACGTACTTTTGTTCTAAATTGGTAAAAAATTACTATATCAATTTAAAATTCTCATAATATGTTTAGAATTAATTAACAAAATAACGAAAAAAACTACTCGCTATTCATTTCCTTTTTTTCTTTATTAAATATATGGGTTTTTAATAATAAATCTGCGAGGTCTTCGCAGATTTCTGACCTCGCAGATTTAAGACCTTCTGCGGGGTCTTATAAATCTGTATAACTGGTACATAGAATCAAGTTAGAACTACCTTAGAGATCGATCAGTAGTGTAGAAAAAATAAAAAAAACTTCCGTTAATGATAAGGGATAAATGATTTTAAAACCAGAAATAAAAGCTGGAACACAAATAAAGAAAGTGACTTATCATCTTATATGAGCATTTGTAACAAAATATTTTATCCAAAAACTCAAAATTAGGACACTATAAAACCGTAGTTTACCGGAAGGCGGGTTTGCATTATGTAATGTGAAAGGCCTACAGAATTTCTCAGGAAAAATCTATAAATTTGAAAAAAGAAATTAAAAAAAATCGCTATCTGAAAACTCGAAGATATTATTATAAATTAAGAAAATCAAATGCACGGAAGGATTTGGGGGTTTTCAGCTTTAGGGGGCGATAAATTAGCTTCATTGGTCGACCTGGATTCTTGCTTTACTCGTGTTGAATCTGAAACTCAAATAAATCATTCGTAGAGCGTGCGATATTAAATATTCAACGCCAAACCTTGACTGAACTGTTCCTTTCGTTTAGTCCCACCATTTTCCCCATTCGAAAAGAAGACGACGTCAAATCTCCGTAGTCCACCTATTCCTCGATTTCTCTCTATTTCCTTTTATTCAAATCTAGGAAGGAGTAGGAACTTCGTAATTAAAATTAGTACGGTTTTCAACGATTTTATCGTTTTTGTTGCATCTGTAGATTTATCAATAGGTACAAAAATTAAAGTAAATATTATTTTCAATAACCTTTGTCTGAAAGATAAAAATTCACAATTTTCTTGTAAGAAAGAATATTAAAAAAAAAAAAGAAGTACGGATGTTTAGATAAAATTTGTTGCAAACTATTTGTACTATATTTTTTGTACTTGTAAATATTTTAATTTTTCTGAAAATTTAGCACAAACTGCGTGAGTAAATAGTTTAAAATTATTTTTACCAAGAGAGGTAACTTTTCCCAGTTTTTTAAAAGCTTTAAAAGCTTTTCGTAATCAAACTTTCTAACTATGAAGGTTTTATTCAAATCGAATCAGTAGTTCTTAAATTATAGAGTAAAACGCGTAAAGAAAAAAAAATAGAAATCATATTTAAATCTTAAGATTGGAAACTCAAAAATTTCAGTGTACTACATTTCAGATTTATATTAATTTATATATAGTAAAATAATTTTATACATTTATGCTTTACCTCGTTCTATTATTTTGTTCTTATTTAGTTTTTGTATTGACTCTGATATAAATATATCTTAAAGAAAGGAAATCCTTCTGCCGTAAACCTTCTGTTTGAATCGTGCGAAAACCTTCTCTTTGAATATAATTGTTATCACTAGCTTATATTTAATTTATTTTCATTTCTTAATAAATTTGACAGTTTTTTCTTGTTTAGAATAAACTCTATGCGTATGTGTGGGAATATGGCTAGAGATTTTCGCAGAGTATGAAAAACGTCAAGTCTGAACAGTATTCAACCATCTCTATATAAGATTTACCGCTCCGCAAAAGATGTGTGTGTGGATAAGCGTGTGTGTATATCTTTTTCTGTTTAGTTAACTTTTTATCTTAGCCGTCTTTTTATTTACAAAAGAAAATTGTCAGTTTTCTTAAACGTTTTACTGATTTTTTTGTAAGTGTAAAAACAATCGGTACATTCCTCCCGTATTAGAAAAAAATTATTTCACTTTGTAGCCATGATGAATTACGATAAAAGTAATAGCTATAAAATCATTTTAAAAAAAATATTTAGAAATAATGGCATACGAGTATCAGAAAACGCAATTAATATTGGGAAAAGATCACACAAGAATTAAAACCAAGATAAAAATAAAGATCTGACCAACAAAAAATAAGCTAAATTAAAATAAAAAAATAATTTTGAAACAAATATAATTGGAGAAACAAAAAATCCGGCGATGAATTTCACAACTTGACCGGCGATAACTTGGTCTAGAAATTCATTGTATAACATAATTTGCAATTCAAAATAGATTTAAATTAGGCATTTAATATTTTTTTTAATTGGGTATTTCTTCATTTTAATCTCTATTTGTATTTTTATGATAAAGTAATATTCCTTTTTATTAAAGAAAAAAAACGTTTTCTTCATCTTGGGGCTCTTATACTCAAGAGGAAGTATTCGTGTAAAATTAATTTTAAAGAAGATAATCCATAAGTGGCGATAATAAATTTAAAAAATAACTTTTTAAAGGTTAAAAAATACAAAAATACATTCATAATTCTAAACTATAATTTTTTATGAAGGGGAAATGTTTTGGCAACTTTATTTTTCTTTTCAGGAAATTTTAAAGACTAAGGGCTATAAAAAGTTCAGATTTTTTAATTTTAAATTCAGTGTGTAACTTGCGATAAATATAAATTTCAATTTTTTTTTAATTAAAAAAATATTCTTCGTTAACACAGACCATTGGAGTTGGGGTGAGCAAAAAAATTTATACTGGTTTGAAGGTCTATTGATGTAGAAAATATATACGCAAAAAAACTCCATTATCTCCTTTTCTAAAGAAAGATATCTAAAAAAAAAAAATAGAAATATATAAATTAATTTTTTGGGGAGGGGTGAATATTAAATAAAAGATTTTTGTAATTTTTGATCTTGATAAAAGAATCGTCAAATTATGTAAGAAATATTTTTTGTTCCTCAAGTGCCCCAGTAAAGATCTGAAATTTTATTTTAGCCAATACACTACCACCCATTCTTCCAATTTTTTGCAAAAATTTAGTACATTCTTCCCCTCCATGGTTGCTCTCCAACCATGTAAATTTAAATCAATATTTTCTTCGGTTCCGTCTGGCAGCTGATGAGCTGTGCGTCTGCGGGGAGGTCCAACCGAACAAACATATGATATTCGACTGCCAGCTCTTGTTGGGGGGGGGGACAGAACAGGACCACCCTGGAACTTAGAGGTCAAGGGGAAAATTGGCCACTCACAAGCGGTGAGTCAATGTGGCGAGAGCTGCATTATAGGACCGTGTGAGAGTTCCTTGATGCGGTTGCTTTGTTCAACCGTCTGAGGGAAAAGACTCCTACCGCGCTGCTGTAGAAAGCTAACCGAGAGGTACGGGTAGCTACCAGCCAGATTAAGGCTCCAACCACTTTATGGTGGATAGGTACTTGCTGGCATTCAGCGGCCTAGGCGTGACAGCGAATTGCTGCCTAAACGAAATAAATTTTATTATGGATGTCATATATACTTTTAGTAGTTGACAGGGTGCGCCTACCCATTTTAGTAAATATATGACAAGTGAGCGGTTGGACTCGTAAGCTGGTGGTGTGTGGCACCGCGCTTAGTCCGCTCACGCTGTTAGGTAAGCTCTAGGAGCTATGTTAGGGTACTGGTCGCTAAACTGTTTCGAGGCTCAGTAGCCGTTTGTGAGACAGACATTCGGTCTTATGCTTTAGGGCGACCGAATGGGGTGGTGGCGGGAGAAATTCCAAGCAAACCAAACCAAACTCCCTCCCTCCCTGCGATAGTGTCTGTCTGCCAACTTTGAAGAAAATCGGCCAATGATTAGTAATTATAAGACCAAAAACAGGGCAACATACATACGGTTGATTAGTACAAACGTTTATCTGACAAAAATAGATTTTTTTGGCCTTGCGAGCATTGAAATTAATTTATTTTTGCAAATTATTTACAATTTGTTAAAATCTATATCTTCTTTTGTTAAAAAATAAAAAAAAAAGAGTCTTACAGCACAAAAATAAGAAAAAACAAACTATTTTTTAGATATTTTTTTATCGATCATTATAGCTAAAGCTATAGCAGCAGTATATATCGTTATAGTCAGGAAAATAAAAATATATATACAATAAAAAAGTGATAATGCAGATATACGAAGAAAAAGTAATCAAGAAGGCAATGTAAAGGATTCAAATCAACAATGAAAGATGAAGAGTAAATAGATAAAAATTCAGTTAATATTCTATATTACTTCAAGGATATGAAACGTTACTCAATTTCCGCCAAACCATTATCCAAAACTTTGCTAATCGGTAAGGTATTTTAATTTCTACCATACTGGCGACTAACGTACACAATCAAGGAAAATCAAAGGACTGTTACGCGGGAGTTATTCAAAAGGCATACTAGATTAGTGTCGTATGACATGAGATATTCAACCATTAATCTGGTCTGCCCGATTACATACGACAATATACAGTTTCTTCATCGGCCAATTTTTTACAACGACATCCCAACCCCGTAGGGGAAGACGCCCGCCTTGTGTCGCTTCCGGTCGTCACCCCCCCCCCCCCGTTCCTAGCACTGATAGGCTTTAACGGGTCGTCTTTCGCCCTCTAAATTTTTACATCTCACAGTAGTAATCCAGGCCTCGTTGGGATGCCACCTATGTAAATGCCTCGGTAGACATTTATATCGGTGATTCTTAAACTCAGTTTTTGCCTTCTCTGTAGGCCTCGTCCCGACATCTTGAATGTCCTACATCGTTGCCCTTTTAACTAGCTAACCGAGCTCGCGGAAGAACGAATCCCGCGCCTAATCCTATCTTTAATGAGCCACTTTATTGTAAATGTCTCATAAATTCGAGGGAAATTTAAAAAACATACCACCAAAAATAATCGCAACAACGAAATTTAGTCCTAGTTCCCTTAGTGAACTACAAACTTAGTTCATATTCCAGACTTAGGTTAATTTATGGATTCCGGTCTAGTCTACAAGGGAGAGACGGACAGACCTCCTACTCCCACTCAGCTTCATCGCAGAGTCCCGCGTGACATTTAATTGCTTTATACCATCGTCGAGATGCCGCTACATCTCACGGCTACATGGGATCCATGCCCTCGGCAGTGCAGTCGCCTTTTTACTCCGAAAACTTCCACGGCAATATACTAGCTTAATAAACATGTAGCTTGTCGTCGACAACTGTTGATCACTCATTCTGCCGAGGTATCTTTAGCCGATTTATTACAAAGGAGAGAAATATGTAGAACGTCTAAAGTTGTTGGACAATCAGAATTGTTTACATAACTCATGAAAATTAGTAGAATGCTGGGTTTTTTAGAATTTGTTTTACCTCGGTCATTATCTGCGATTACTATGCGGCTTGGAAACGATAGAAAAGTCACATGTTTTGCGGTGGCTAGATGTATAAATGTTTACAATAGTTGGATATGTAGTAGGAATATGAAATAGTGCTTGAAAATGGCATTTAAGAATATAAGAATACAGTAGAATCTCTTTCTGACGTGATAAATTTTATTTTACTATCATTATCATTCACTAAAGGCCTTGTCGATTTAGCAACGTTACTCTCATCTCTGCTTCTCTCTTTAAGTCATTATATGAACCTAGGCCCATCTCTTCTTTAACGTTATTGATAAAGGTTGGTCTCAGTCTACCTCTAGGTTTTTAACCAAAACTTCGCCCTCAAATATATTGGTCAAGAACTGGTCATGTCGTAGTACATACATTTCCTATCGCTCTTCTTCTTCGTATAACATTTAGCAAGGATCTCCTCTCACTTCTGCTAACATTTGATCATTTCTTTTCCTATCCATGCAGCTTATTCTTGTTATTCTTCTGCAAATCCTTTTTTATTATGAGGTAATAATTTTCCAGTAAAGGTTTTCCTGTTTTATAACAGTCAATATAAAGCTTACTGATACATAGATTTTGTCAAATATCGTTTCAAGTTTATTTTTCTGTAATTTTTATTTAAATTTCTCATTTTTCGATCCGTAAATTGATTATTATTTGGCTGACCGATAATCGAAGTTGTACTTATGTAAGATATTTATAATCCAGAACAGTTGTAAGCACCGCTAGGTTAAAACATTAACTCTAATAGACTTGTTTGTTGTTTACAAGCAAACAAGGATTTTTCATCTATTTTAAGGTGTATAAGATTATTATTTATTCATTTATAAAATGTAAATTATATTCTTGTTTTTGCCAACAGTTTAAGATAAATATAGGATTAGTGTATTTTAAGTAGTTAATATGATGGATTTAGTCGTATTTAATAGAAAATTTAATTTTTGTGTTATGATAATTGTATATTAGTTTTTTTTTTGAGTCGCTTAAAAGCATGTTGCCGTTGAACTTATTTCTGTTCTGTCATCAAAGAGGTTTAAACGAATCTGTATCTTACCCTTTCACTCGCTCGTATGTTTTCGTTCTCCTTCTAAACTCTCTTCTTTGATCGCTGTTAAAATTGATGCGATGAGCTCGGCTCAAACTAAGTAACGTCTGACATTACCGACTCTATTATTTACTTCGTATAAATCAACGGCATAATTCTCTTCTCAAGTATCATATCTATTTTGTGCTCTCTGTTAACTTTACTCTTTAACTTAAAGATTCTTAGTCGGTAACATTGTTAAATATATAACGTCTAAAAACAAAATGATTTGTGAACGATAGAATTATATAATTCATTTTTTTAAATGTTTTTAAGTCGCTTTTAAACATCTCCAAATAACGTAAACTGTTTAATAAAACTTCAATATTATTTGTGTGACCTGAGAAAGTAGTGTAATTCTTAAAAGAGATCAAAGACATGACATCTGCGTGTCCCGTCAAAGGTTTCTTTCTTACCCTTTCCGTATCTATCCTTCATCATCAAACATTTACCCTCTTTTTTAATATACCCGCTTTCTCCCCTTTAATCCTTCTCCATCTATAAATAGATCTTGCTTGTAAAACTTTTAACTTTGTAAACTTGTGATACATTAAAATAAGTACACCTACCGATGTTATTTTTTTTTTTTTTTAATCTCACATTTTTCTTTTTTAACTATTACAAATATATGTGTGATAATGTGCGCACTATATCTGTGTATTACAAAAAACGTCATATCTTCAATGAATTTAAAGCTTAATAACTCGCTTCATAATAACCGTAAAAAATAGGGTTTTTATACTCTTTCTAATAACTTTTCAGTTTAACTATTTTAATTTATCTTAATTTCATTTTATTGCCGAAGTTCATTTATAAAAAATAAAGAAAATCTAAAAAATATTCGCTTTATTACTTTGAAATCTAATTCAATCTGATATCTGCTTTAAATAAACAAAAAAAATTTTAGTGTATTCTATAAACTATCAGATAATAAATCTTAAATATTTTCTCTTAGTTTTTCTCAACCCTTTTTCCCCAATTTTAATGGGACGAGGCGGATGAGATTTGACGCTATTTTTACGACCGGATGACCCTTTCCAATGTCAACTTACTAGAATGTAGTACAGAAATTTGTAGCGTTTGAAAAATTATATTTTGACTTTGATTCGAACGGCGCCTTCGAATGAAGACAGAGTTCGGAGGAATAGAAACCTCAACTTTTAATTGTAGTAAAAATAAAACTTATTAAATTTGAACGGTGATTAACGGTTCTAATGAATTACAAATAATTTTATAATCGCTGGTTTTCTTAGATGTCCAGAAAGGACATCTAAGTTTGACAAAGTTGGCTACGTGGTGTTCTTTACCGGGTAAAGCCACGGCTATCTCGACCATTTTTTGCTACATAGCTACCTAGATGGACGTTTTTTACAAGTTATGTATAACTTGTATCGTCTAACTATTTATCTTGTAACAGGAATCGTCTAACTATTTCAATACTCAGTCGATGTTCCACAAGGTTTAGATTTTATGTTTGACCTCACTGCAGACATTTCTTCCCGATCCGGACCATGTCACTTTGCGTCCTGCGGATGATACCGGAATCTTGACGGTTGATGGAGCGATGCGGCTCTAGCCTCGGGTAAACTGCAATATACGTTGTATCTTATCGAGTGTGGCTGTGTAAACCGATGATAAGAGTCGATTCTGCTAAGTCAAATCACGCGACGTCTACGATGAGGAGAGATGATTACCCTCGAGTCACCTGGATAATACGTATTTATATACCTGATACGAACACTGTTTGGTTCCTGGTTTCATCTAGATCATCGTATGATCTGAAGGGATCAAATAAAAGAAAAAAAGGAGGAACTGAACGCTAGGTTCATTTATCTCTAAAATAATTCATTGCTATGTAAGATGTTACTGATAGAGAACTTCGGTATATTATAATTATGAGGAACAACTTGTAACAGCAAGATTGAGGTCGTACAGCGATTCTAAAACAAAATACCTTGTATCCTAAAGGAGGTGCCGTGGTTCGTAATGAATATTGAGGTCAACGACTGTCTAAGGATCCGATATAATCATGAGGAAACCCAGAAGGTAAGCGCGGACTACATATCTAGACCAAATACACGCGTGAACCATCTGGCAGTGAATCTGTTGGACAATAGTGGGGAGGTTAAACGACTAAAAAGTTCATAATGTATATATTAGACCTGGGTGATACACCCAGAATATTCTAATCCGTAGATAGGGATGACAACTACGGTATCAATACTTCTTGATAAATCGGTTTTCATATTCTATCTATCGTCTGAGATTTTTATGCTACAGTTGGTTACGTTACATTCATAGAGTGTTGAGTAAGGTGAGAATTCAACTATCATTTGAAATTATTCGACTTCAATGTGCTCATTAAGGAGTATTATTTGTGTACAATCGTACTATATATTAACATTGTTTAACTATTGATCATTTTGATATCTGTTTTTAAGTTTGATTCTATTATCTCACTTATTACTGTTATTTTTTATATTACTCATTGTCTCGCTTGTTATTCTTGTTGAAATTTCTTATTATTACTTAATTTTAATAATCTATTATTTTTATTTGTTCTGTTACAGATCATCGTGTTGATACACTCTCATTATGTGTAGTTATTGAGAAATAACGGGTATTATTAATGTTTGTATTCGACGATGAGTATCAATGGATGGTATTCATTCGAGTTATGATTTGAAAATCGATTTACTTACGGTTCAGAGTGTGCAGGAAACCGATTTAAATAGAGCGCAATAAAAAAAAAATCATATCGCGTATATTGTGTAAATTTTCTTGTAATGACGGTTTATTTTCGGATATTACGATCTGTGTAGATCTAAGTTGGCTTCGCTATCTCCGTTTATTAAAACTAACGAATCTCTTACGATTCATACCAGTCAGAAATATAATTATACAGTCATGCTCATAACTATTTATTTTTGAAACTTGTAGAATATAATGGGTTGGGGAATAGGTAATATAAAGGAATAAAACATAAAGAAACCTTTCTTTGTATTTTATTACAAAATTAAAACAAGATTATTTTTAATATTTCAAATAACTGTTTTATATTAAAACAAATATATATGGTTTTCATCAATCACCTTCAGTCATTTTTGAGATAAAATCATAATCCGTAAATGTAAAACCTCTGTGTTTTCTGGACGCAAAACTGTGATAAATGATTTTCACAAGTCAGAACTCTACAGTGGATGAATCAAAATTTCCCAGCCAAGCTCTCTCATTTTTCGTCGGGTCATCAAACATGTGTGGGGTTTGGCGTTGTCGTGATGGATGGCGACACCTTTCTTATTAATAAATTCTGGTTGTTTAATCTTTATTGCTAGGTGTAATCTCTCTGGGTATTGACAGTAGGGTTTGGAATCAACGGTTTGATCGGGTGGTAGCAGCTTATATTAAATAATTCTTTCCAATCTCATTACACACACAGCATCACTTTTCTCGGCTTTGTTACCGTGCTTCGACCAGGATCTATTCCATACATTATTTTCGTACATGATCCGTTTTTCACCGCCCGTAATTAACCGAACCGTTTTAAAACAGACGGTTTCAAAACGAACCCTTTCAAAAATGGTTCGATTTGGTTTCGTTTTAGTAAATATTTGCAATGGAAGCACGATTCATTAAATATTTCATCGGTAAATCATGTGGCACCCAAACATCAAGTTTATTTTTTTTATCCAGCCTACTTCAAATGATTTAAAACTGTTTTTTGGTCGATTTTAAGTTCGTTATCTCGACTTCTAATGTGTTCTGATATCTTAACTGCTAATGTGCCGGTCTTGGTTAATTTTTTCCACGTTTTCATCGACTTTTTCAGTCACTAGCCGAGCAGAGCGAGGTGAATTATCGACATAAGAATTTCCAGATTGAAAACTCTTGTAACCGCACGTACTGATACCGCATGATGTTCATAAACATTACAAATATTTTTAGCAACCCGAATCTCATTTTTCCGGTTTTGTAATAAGATTTCAAAATGTATCGAATTTCTTCTTTATTTTCACTCATCCTTGAGACGCAGTAATCCTTAAATAAATGATTAATGCAATCATAACCTTTTTAAAAAATACTCAAGTCACCTTTCAAAACATACTGGTATTACCAGTTTGATTGATGTTATCAGAGTTACGTGATCCTAAAGTCATCTACCTCGAGAATACAAAGAAAGCTATTTCTTCATCTTCAATATATATTCAATTCGCTTCAATTTATTTCCAAATTCTACATTAAAATTACAAATATTTAAGTACGTAATAATAAAATACAAATTTGAAGTAGAATGTTATTATACATATGGTGTAACCTCAAGACAGATTTATTAACTTACGAGTAGAGGATATTTAAAATTAAAAATATTAAAAGTGTTAAATATCTACATAAAACATTAAAAAAGTATAATTTAAATTTCATTAAATAATAATTATGGCACAGTAGGATAATAAGAAAAACTACAAGTTTGAGGGTAACTAAGAAAAGAGTCTTCAAAATTTCTCTCTTTGTCTTTGCCTGTTATGAGTGTTTTTAGATAGTTTTCTTTTTATGAGCTATTTTTCAAGTAGTTTCTATTTTAGCAGTGGTTATTTAAAATTATCGATTCACTTTGATCACTTTTGTGTAGAAAAATGTTCATAATGATGAAAAGAAAATATATTTTTGAGTATCAGATGAAGTGAAATTTAAAGTAAAAATATATCTTCACAGTATAGTTAACGTAAAACAACTTAAAGAAAATTATTCATCCTAGAGGGGGTACAGCGCCGCATGGCCCTCAAGGTGGCACCAGCATATGCCTTGGTGGTCGACAGAGGAGGTGCTGGTAATCACGGGGCAGCCACCTCTTCAGCAGCTGGCAGTGGTTCGAGTGTTGGGCCACCGGGAAGTTCCTAAGCGGGACATACATGCGGCCTTGTTCCGAGATCGGTAAGCTACGTGGGATGCGTCCACAAAGGGCAGGTGGACGCACCGCCTTATCGCGGATATAAAGCCGTGTGCCAGTCGGAGGTTTGGTGAGCTGAACTGGCTTACGCAATTCCTGGCCGGCGATGGGGTCTTTCGCGACTACCTGTGTGGTAGGAGGAGGCCGGATGACCCGTACTGCCCTTACTGCGGCGACCCGGATACCCCAGAACACATGGTGTTCTGGTGCTCGCAATGGGATGAATACCGCTTAGCTTACTCGGCGATTACCGGACCGCTCAGCGTGGAGAACATCATAGCCACCATGTTGCGGAGCCCCAAGAATTTTGATACCCTTGCAGGATTCGTGATGAGGGTTCCTCAGGAGAAGGATCAGGGAGCTCGGGGATGAGGGATAGCCATCTGCGGAGTTGCTGTTCGCACGTTCTTGCACGAATGGACATCGATGAGGCACGGGGACTCTCGCACCCTCGAGCAAAAAAGACCGAATCCCGGCAGGGATTCCCCACTCGGGGTGTCCCCGTTAGAGGAATTGGCATAAAGACCGAGTCCCGGCTCCTGGAGTGGGGATCCAAGGACGGCATAGCCGGGCCTGGTGGATCCTACTCTGGGGGTTTGAGGCGGGCGCAAAGTGAAATCCGACCGGCGGGCCGAGACGTTGAGGCCCGTTAGAGTAAAGGACACTCCTCTGGGCTGTGTAATAGTTAACTGCAGAATCCGGTCCGAGGGAGAAGGGGGAAAAAAATTATTCACCAGTTCCTTGGTCTTCTGATCAGCAGTTTTTAAAGCAGTTATAAATATAATACGCGTTATTGCGTGAAGTCATTTAAAAGAATTTTTCAAATGCCACTTCATTCAAATCGTATTATTGTTTTTGTTTTTAATTTATTGAAACAGAAATAACCATCCGTACCTTTTTTTAACTTGAATATTTTCAATTTTTATAAATAATCTTTGCTGACTTTTGTTAATTAGTCCTATTTCAGAAATGACCGATAACCGAAAAAGAGTTAAACCGTAAAAACTGAGAAACAATCAGTTACGTTTTCAATTTCATTACGAGTCACTGTTCTGGCAATTTAGAAAATCTAATTTACACCAAATCTAAAAAAAAAATACATATTTTTTGTCTCCAATTTAAAAAAAAAACACATTACTACAATTTTCTCATAAACTACTGAAGGTAAAATTTGGGATTCTTTTAATTTCTTTATTTAATTTTTAATTTCAAATATCATATGAATGGACTGTTTTTTCCACGTATTCACATCCATGAATTTTACTAAAAACATAGTTACTACATCCTACGTTGTAACCTTTTACATTTCATAAATTCCAATCTAGATTTTTTTCTACTGAATTTATCCGACACATCCGTCCCCGTGAACATAACTAAAACTGAATTTATATAACTATTTTTTTTTATACTGTGTTATAATTTTATTGATGTAATTAATTTTTCCGTAAAATATTTTTTAATAATAATTTATTGTTGAGCTTTGAATGTTATTTTTGGTTCTATTTCATTATTTCTAGGCTTTAAATTAATTTCAAAATTAAAAAGAGAGTCTTAATAATATAACTGTGCTTACCTCTAAAACTATAAACATCGAATAAGTTTATAATGATATAGACTAATATAATTCGTACTTCCCATTATACAGAAAATATAAAATAAAAATATTTGTCATTTTATTTCTCTACTTCTAATTGCAACGTGCTGCATCATAACATTATTGTAATATTCTTTTTGTTACATTTTTTGTTAAGGAAGATGATTTATGCCGATGTTGGACGCGTGCAGTTCACATTTTTGTTGAAAAGGTCAATATTACAGCAATTATTTATGCGCAAATAGGTACGAATGAATAGAGACAAGCTTTTTTTACTCGTATTTTTTTTTCTTTGTAATTTATTTTTTTTCTAAAATAAGAATAAATGTTTATTCTTTATTTGTCCCCTATCAACAATTAATATTAAAAAATTAATGAAAGACGTTACAGTAAGAAAGTAAGTGCATTGTAACAGTTCGAACATGAGGAAAAGTTTTGTAATAGATAATTGCTAATAATAATGTTTGAAATGGCGTAGATTGTTAAAAGCTAGCATTCCTGTTCTGTTGTTCGAATCTGTTATATTTTAATACTATCGGTTCCTCGATACTGCTGGTAGCCGTCATTTTGTTGTTGGCGTTTAATTAACAACATCGCTAGATACCTGGAGACTTAGGAAATATCATGAGAATAAGATAATTCTAATCAATTTCTAAAAAAAATTAAAAAAATTATAAACAGCTAACTTAAAGATATTTTTTTACAATATGAAATAATCAATAATGTTTTGATTAGTAACTCTAAACATACTAGGGAATACTGTGTTATTGTGTTTTGATTACTTGTTTTAGTAAAAGAAACTTAATTTTTAAATGATTAGAAACATCTGACAAAAGTGCTTTAAACTGAGTGTACCGTTGCACGGGACGGAGATATAAACAATACGGTGAATCGAATGAAGTTTCTAATGAAGTAATTCTTATATTCGTTTTACGTTTAATTTATTCTTATAATCTTTATGTTTAATTTAAGCCAAAATTTATTTTCCGAGCGAGATGAGTTGTGAAGAAATACAATGGAAAGAAAGTTCCGTCACCATCCACCGCTGTCAGATGAAAATGTGATATCCCTTCCACTCTTAATCCGATCTTCGCTACTGTGTAGTAGATAAACACGAAGTCACCCTTTCTAGCCTCTATTTACAAAAACCTTGAACAGGAATCGATCTCAAAATATTAATTTTGGGGTTGAGAAATAAACGAGTGTAATTGTTATCCCGTAAAAATCTAAAACTTTTATTTTATTTAGGATAAAGTTACTTCTCGTCTAGCGAATGGATTTTTATTACTTTCTTTAAGGCGATTGCAACAATACAACGTACATAAACCGATACGCGTTACGATTTGTAAAGTTTATTTGTATATACTTAAAAATATGTTAGTACATAAATTTTTGCTTGCAATGAAATTTTCAAGGGTAATAACATTTATAATTTTTTTTTTTAACCGACTTGATTTGATGATGCTTTATTATTTTGTAGAAAAAATTCTTCTAGCGGTCTCGATTTAAAATTGTTCAGACCAACTAAGTGAATTTCAAAATAAAAAATTATTTTATCTACGTCGATGTAGTGTTTTATAGAAATCATCGCTTAGTGTTAGAATGTTCTAGAGAAATAATACATATATCGATGTCATTTTGATTACTAAATATTTTTAAGAGAACATTTTTAAAAACTCAGAAAACTTTGAGTACTGCAAAAATTATGCACATCCCTGCATTTCTAGAAGGTGTTGGCTCACGCTCGTTATCAATCTCTGTATGTAGTTTCCTACTAATCCTTGTATTATTTTTGTAAACACTTATGCTTCTTTATTTTTTGCGTTTCTTGCTAGCGGCTTTTCTTCGCACAAACTTTTTTAAGACCGCGTTTTATATAAAAATTAAACGAAAAAATGTAAAGTAAAATAGGTATTTAAAAAAAATAATAATTACTTTGACTTTAAAAAGTTCTGCACTAAAACTAAAAAGGTAATGCTTTTTCAATTTTATTAAAAGTTTTGGCCGAATTGATATTAAATTGTTGATATTTTTAATTTGACGCCAGCTACATAGTTTAAATTTCAAGAATACTTGAAAAAGTACTGTTTTTGAGTGCAGAGTTTTTTTAAGGTAATTTGTTACTTTTGCTAGTTCGGTTACCCGGCGTTCCCCGGGGTTTGAGCAGAGGCTTAATTTAAGTAAAATATGATAGATTCTGTCATTTTAGAAAGGCTTAACTTACACTTGATAAAAATTTCTTTTTACAGGGGTCTATAGGAAATTCCTTTGCCAAGTAACAGCAATTGTTGTGGAAACTAATCTGCAATCGTTTCGCCTAGTAAGTGATGTTCGTCTTGAGATTTAATTTACGCACATGTCATTATAGTTCTGTTGACTTAAGAGGGGCGTTAAGTTCATTGTCTGGCGTAGACCACGGAATTACGGGCAGCTTTTTCGAAAATCTCCTACCAGAGAACAACAGGACTGTCCATAATTCGCCTATTATTCCGTACATCTTGCAAAGTGCAATCAAGCGCTTCCAGTGCTCTTTTGTGAGCCGCGGTGCATTCGTTCCAAACGATTAGTTTGCACTGCCTGAGCACTTGCGCTTGACCGGAGCCTTAGCTGATGTTGCAAACGGGTTGTTCTGAAATCTGCAGTTTCGATGGTAGTTTCAGAGCTGAATGTATCGTTCGACCGCCAACTAACGGTATAGATGGTATTCAAAAAGACGCCATATCCAAGGCGATTTCATGTATTTGGCGGATCTCGGTCAGCTTTTATAAAAAATTTTTTTCCGGTTCCCCGGGTCCAGGAAAAGACCATTTCCAGCCTGAATAAGACTTAGAAGAGTGTCATACTCTTGCATCTAGTCTGTGACCGATAGACAGTCTATTATCTTCAAGAAACGTTTGGAGAGTATTAATTTCGTAGTTCCTTTCTCTCCAAATATCCATATCTAAGATTTCTTTATCATTTCCATTGGGAATCTGTAAGCCGCGCTGCAAGAGAGTTTGCCATTGATAGAGATACCTTTGTCCTCAAGACGTATGACCGCTTGGTTAAATATTTCTGCAGTGTAGTCTTAAGTCGGGTTAGTCCTTTCGGCATCCCTGAGAATATGTTCAGTTGAATTTTGCTTATATTTCCATAGTAACGACTTTATTTTTCCGCTATATTTTTGTAAACTTAATCGCAAAATTTGAGGTTGGTTATTGGCTACACTGAGCAATGAAATGGGTGGTGGGCGTAGTTTTTTCGATATTAAATGTAGATAAATTTGTCTTCTTATTTGAAACAAGATATATATATATATATATATATATATATATATATATATATATATATATATATATATATATAAACAAGAATGTTTGTGTGTCCGTTTGTCTTTTATACAGATCTGCAGTTTTATTCCGACTGTGTTATAGTTCAATATAGACAAACGTATGTTAATATGACAGAAAAATATGTCGTTTGAGAAATATGTTAATTTATATTCAGTGACAAGAGTTGTTGATCCAGTTTCTGTGGTTATATAAGATTTCACACTTGTAAAAGAAATTACTGAATTACTTACCTCTTAATTATGCAGTCTGCATATAAGTCTGAAGTCATTAAATTTAAATAATTCATTTATTTTGAAGGCATTGTAAACGAAAACCAGTAAATGTACGTTAGAATATATAGATAACAAACCGTGATCAAATTATAAAAGATTTATGTAAAACGTTAACAGATAAACTGTTCATAATAAAGCATACGCGCAGATATTTTAAATTTGTATTTTTGGATATTCAAGAATTTTTATTACTTTTTGATTCTTGAAACGTATACCTAAGAGAACACAGCCTTTATGATTTTATCAAAACACCCTTCACACTATCTATAAAATACACTGAAATTCTGTATGGTTAAAACCTGTACAGGCGTCGCTAGTAAAAATAACCCCCTTGTCATTGTTCTTTTTACAATATTCAATCCCAGACTTCTAACTCCGCTCATTATTCTTAAAAATCTTCATTTCTTGCTTCATCAATGCTTTTAATTTTACACTTTCCATTTCTATTTATGTGCTATTTAAAAATCAACCAAGAAAGCTAAGTAGAAGCGTGTATTTTATGTTTTTTTTTGTTTTTTTTTTACAGAAACACACCCACATATGAATCCGAGTGGCGATTCATCCATATTGACCCAGATACTGTCATTCGAATAATCGCGGTTCAGATATCATAAGTTCTGCTTATTATGTTAAGGGTTTGCTACCATCGTTGATAGATGTTATAACACGTTCTCAAGTACGGGAAAAACGAAATATTGCTATACATTAAAAAATAATCTCACTAAATCTGTCTTCCACCACTCAGTATTGCAGCCGGTTACAGTTTTTGTGAGCGTAAATCTGAATGACGCATAAAATCTGAAGACATAGTGAAAGAAAACTATACAAATTTTAAAATTTAGGCTAAATAAGTTTGATTTCATTTTATCTATTACATATGACTAAAAATTCTTTAAGCAACATAACAGTATTTTCTACAAAAATTCAACAAAAAAATGAGTATTATTAACAAGGGTAAATAGTTTTTCTATAATAAACTTTGTTCTTTAGTTATTCAATCATTCATATATATATATATATATATATATATATATATATATATATATATATATATATATAAAACTGGCACACAAACATGCGCTCACGCTGATAAAAAAAATATATAAGTATACACATACAATTTTATGAAAAGTAAAGTTAAAAGTAATGAAATGATGCAAAACACCTATCACGTTTCTATATATTAATTAATTATAAACGGGATGATGTCGTTCAAAGCAAAGTCTGAACTGAGCTTTAAAAGCAAGTAAGTTATCATCGAGTCAAAGTAATCCGCATGCATACATTTCCTTCATTATATTATGCGAGTTCCGCATCGCATCGAGATCAAAGGACGGCGGTTTTCAAACCTAAAAGCTCTTAGATCTATCTGTAATTACATTTGGTGGAGTTCATCTCAGATGCTATCCTGAGCGACTTAGACACCATCCTTCTGCCTGTCTTAGTCGCATCGTTTTATCCCCGCTTGCTCTCCGTGATGAACTGATCTCTTCCTCTACTTTATTTTCCCCCGTTCCACTTCTTCTCTTTCTGTTGTAACTCTTTAAACATCGTATAGTTTGCATCATTATTTTAATATATATATATATTTTTTTTTTTTTCAAAGTAAGAATATTTTTAGATTCAGTTTACTCTTTCTATTCTACCGATTCAAACTTCGACCTTTCATTCGACTTGAATGTATTTATTTATTACAGTAATTAATATTTTTATGAACGTAATAAATCTACCCTCTTTTGATACTCCACTATTATTTTTACGTCAGTATAGATAATAAATAAAAAAAGTGGACCGCCCAGAATCCCTTACTATCATTAATATCACGACGTAGAATAATATGCTATTAACAGTATATGACAATTATATATCGGTTGATTTGTTCTATATATTATAAAATATACGAATAGAAAATAGCATCGTTATATTCTTCTTTAAATTTAAACTTTTAAAATCGATTATTTATTCGAAATAAGTAACTACTAACTTAGTAATTCTAATTTCCCTTATATAAATACTTAAAAAACAACATTAAATAACTATTGTCGAGCGTGAAGTAAGAGTTTCTAAAATCTTGTATCATCTATAACTTTTTTGCCGATTAATTTTTTGCCTGCGAAAATACTTTGAATGTTAGATACTCCATTATAATAATGACTAATTAATGATAATGAAAAAAAAAAAATAATTACCTTTTATATCGTTTATTTATGGTCTTATAATTTTGTTTTAAAAATTATTTAAATAAAAGAAAACTTACTAGGAACACCAGAGGAACTTTTTTTATGTATTAAAAAGGCATCGTCGCAATCGATCCGTTTGATGAAGAGGGGGCTCTAAAGTTTTTTTAACATCTGGGCCCGATTGAGAACTTTCTTCGTCAATTTAAGCCTTTAAAAAAGTTATCTATTAAGAATTTTATTTTAGAACCTTGATATTACTTAATCTTGTCACACGAACGTGTACGCAAAATATTAATTTTTAAATTCTTGAGAGGCTGCTCATAAAATATAACAAAGCTTGTAATAGGTACTAGGTGATAAATGTGAAATATTTGTCGATTTTTGGCACCCACCTGAAGGTTGTATTTTGTTTTGAAATTTGAAGGAAAATAAATTAAATTTTTTACTAAATTTTATTTAGTTTTTCAGAAAATGAGAAAAATTTTATACTAATTACTAAACTTTTAAGAAATGTCAAAAAGGATAAAATAAGTAAGAATTTAAATTTTAATAAATGTACAGACTATTCGTAAAAGTTCGAAAGTAGTTAATCTAAAAAACGATATAGGAAATTAAAAAAAAAAAATGCTTTAAAAAATGATCATCGCATTTGATTCTTATTTAAATTTGAACATTTTTTTAATTATTTTTTCAAATGGTATAATTTAATTATTCCTTCGTTTAGGTTAATCGCAATACGTTTATGCTTAAAAAGGGATCCGACTTTACCTGATTTTTAGTTTACCTATTTGTGAAGCCACCGGAAAGGAAACGGAGACAAATCTATTTACACTGACTCTAACCTACAGAGTCGTTCACGGGAACCGGATGTTTTTGAAGTGGGTTGTACTCGGGCGTTCGTGGTGGGAGGGGCACGTGGCTGGTGTCTGACGTTTCCTTTGTTTATAGCATTTACATTTTAGTCGTTGAGATGGAGCCGTGGACGCTAGACCAACGCCCGTACGCGTATGACAGTTTTGTGCGAAATGACGAATCCGTAACTGGTGTTCAGCGAGATTTCCGCCGTCAGTTTAATATGCATCGTAATGCAAGTGTCCCTTCTCGTAACACAATATTGCGACGGGTAAACAACCTTCGGACAAGCGGTTCAATATTGAAGAAAAAACCACCGGGTCCCCGACGAACTGCTAGCACTCCGGAGAACATCGAACGAGTTGTCAGAAGCCCACGCCGCTCTATTCAGAGGCATTCAGCAGCGCTTCAAATGAGCACAAGTACGGTAAGACGAATTCTGCATGCAGACCTGCATTTCCATCCTTACAAGATAGCCGTCGTCCAGCAGTTAAACGAGCAAGATTTCACGCAGCGATTACAATTTTGTCGACAAATGCTTACCGTTTTTGAAGAAAATATGTTATTGTTAATGAGTGACGAAGCCCATTTTCATCTGAATGGCTTCGTCAAAAAACAGAATTGCCGGTATTGGGCAGAAACAAACCCACATCAGCTTCACAAGAGACCACTTCATAGCCCAAAGGTGACTGTCTGGTGTGCAATAGCAAAGATCGGTGTTATTGGACCGTATTTTTTTGAAGAAAATGACGCTGCCGTAACTGTAACAGCTGATTGTTACATTGCGATGTTGAATACGTTTTTCATCCCTGAGTTACGAAACCGGGGAATCGATTTTCAAAATGTGTTATTCCAGCAGGATGGAGCTACAGCGCACACAGCGAGGGCAACGATGGCTGTTCTCCGTAACTTTTTTCCGGGACGGATCGTTTCCAGATTCGGCGACATTCCTTGGCCCTCTCGGTCCCCCGACTTGAGTAGTTGTGATTTTTTTCTGCGGGGGTTTCTGAAATCGCGTGTGTATGGCGATAAACCGCCTACATTGGAGGACCTAAAGATTGCAATTCGTCATCGCGTCACCCAGATTTATGTAGACATGCTGCAAAGAATTGAAGCCAGTTACCGTGAAAGGCTACAACAATGTATTGCCCAAAATGGACATCACTTGTCGGACATAATTTTTCGTTCATGAGTAAGAAACAAATGCTTTGATTTAACAAGTGTTTCAGTACCAATAAAACTTTTTTAAAGTAAATATTCAATTTTTTATGATTATTTTAAAAACATCCGGTTCCGGTGAATGACCCTGTATTTACCGTATCGAAACAAGGATGCACTAGTTCTACGGTCCCGATCATCTGCACGACCGTATTTAATACTCTCGTATCTAAAATGAAATTCTAGAAGCGTTCGACTTACGTCAACAGAACCAAAAATGAGAAAGGGAGGTTCAAGGGTACGGAAAAAGAACGGGAGGTAAGATTTGAAGATCTGCTGAGGAACCACAGCCACCCAAAGAAATCTCAAGACCGCCTTCACGTATCAGGAAAGCATCTCTCCTGCAATCCCGTGGAAGATCGAGAGAGTCGATTTTACGCATAACTGCCAGCGAAGAAAAACTATAGTATTTTTTAAGGAACTGGCACTCTCGTCCCCCGAATTTTATGTATTGCAGAATTATTCGACTAAACCGTAAACTTTTCACTCAAACCCCCACAGGAGGTTTCATTTTTGGTCTTAAGAGTACAGTTATCGCTTAAGCTTTATAATAAAATAACTTGCATTCGGATGATTACTTATTTCTCGTCACCGAATATTTAAAAATATTTGTCTTGTCTTAGAACGGTTTTGAATTTAAAATATAATAGCAATACATCTTCGTTTTTTTTAAGAAATTATTTTTTAAAAAATCTATTAAAAAACTATTAGGCAAACTTTGAAAACAAAATACGCAAAACAGGTTACTTAAATACTTATATAAAAAAGTTATAACAATTGTTTTGCTAAATAAAGTAATTAACATTACGAAAAGTTCTCTTTAGATCGTGATTGCTAGTGATGAAATACATCGCATACATTGATGAGAAGTTAAACGGCGTGACACAAGAATATGAATAAAAATATCGGGAGTGGGGAACAAATCTAAACGGGGTAAAATATCATGACGTAATTTTTTAACGGTCCTGGAATAATGATAATAATTATTAAATATTTTGCTTATGATGAAAACTGGTAGTTTAAACATGCAATTAAGCAGAAGAAAAATAATTAATTTATTATATGTCGCATATTTTTGAAAATAAATTGTAGCAGCTGATAATGTTGGTCGATTGTTTTAGACTTTGATTAATTTGACGACCCCGTTTATTTAATTTTTTTGAACTTAACTCATAACACAAGTATTTATAAATCATGACTAAATCTATAATCGTTTGTAAAGATTATATAAATATAAATAAAATGTATGTATAAAACATTCTATTATGTACGAGTAAATCGTAAATAACGAGTAGTTAAACAACAGACATTACTCATTTTGTACTAAAATTAACAAATGAGCGGAATAGTATTATTGAAGATTGAAGTGAAGATTAAATTGAAGATTGCTGTGAAGAGATGAATCGATTGTAATTAATTCTGGAACGTTTGGACGAAGCCAAAAACAATTTTAATTTATTAGCAATACCGTAAACACTGTTACAGGGATTCCTGAAATCAGCGGTTGTTGGCTTTCGAATAAGTACATCCACTGTAATCCATTTTCGTATTAATTCATTTTCTTTTTTATAAATTATTATGTACAAAGAGCATTTACCGGGGGTGATTTAATGAGTGAGGGCTAGTAGACAACGGGACTCTTTTCAACAGCTGTACAAGTCAATTTAAAAAGGAACAGTTTGTGAAAAATCATTAAATGTCATTTTACGCCTTTCGTAAAATAGAAAACAAAATTACTGTAAAATTTTATAAAAATCAGAAAACATGTTTGAACGTTACCGCGTCACAAACATAGACGCAGTCAAAGTACCAAAAAGGTTGAGTTAAAGGGTCAGATGAACGGTTCTCACTGTCTTCAAAATTTGTAGTCTTTTATTAGATTTACGTAGTTGAACCACTTATTCAAAACTGCTCCTTTGAAAAATTCTTTTATATCGGTGGAGTAGAACACCCGCTATTCCTTACAGATCTAGATCAGGTGGGGTAAAATTTACATCCCATTAAGATATGAAAATTAGTATCCTGTATTAAAACTGTTATTTTAGTATAGTTTTGCTATTTTCACTTCTTAAATAAACCGTCAGAATGTATTACATGCTATTAAGAAAACCTATCACAGTCAGCCGAATTTAACGTGGTTATTTGTTCTCTTGTTATAAAAGAAATCTTATTGTTATATATTCGTTATAAAGCGATTACGAATGGATTTTTGCTTTTAAAACACAGTAGTAAAATCACCTTAACGTAATAAATGTAGCAATAGGATTATTCACTTTCATTTCTCAAAATCAGTTCCTCGAAATCGTAAGATAGCCTACAACTTATGGACCGATTTTTAAGAGCATGTCTCTGTAATGAATTATTCAAAAATGGTAGACCTGAGACTATCAGGAAGAAAACCAAAAACATTTACGCGCAGTCATTCAGATTCCAAGAACATCTACAAGAAGTCTTATACTCGTATTTTTAATGTTATACAGAGTGTATCACAAAGTTCTCCCGGGACTTTCATAATCTATTCTAATCGTGAAAATAATGAAAAAAGCTCATATAAACGTATGTCCTAAAATGCTTCGTTTGCGAGTTGAAGCTAGTGAAAGATTTCGCTCGGATTTCAGCTACCCCGAAATGATTTACTACAATTTTTAGGACGTTAATTAAGGGGCAATTACCGAATTCTTATGGTTTACAAACTGAAAAATTGAATAAAATTGGTCTTAAAACAGTATCGGCATAAATGTTTGAGAAATATGGGTTTAAAACTAATAAATTAGGGTAAATAACCCTGTGTTATTTTTGTTTGACTTACAATAACTTTGTTAAATGGGTAATAAACACGTAAAACTTATAACAAAACTTTTTGTCACGACTAGTTACTTGTTATGTTGTTGAGAATACTAGAGAATTTAATGACGAACAAAATATTATAAGTTGAATAAAACAAAGAAAAGTCAGAAAAATTCGAATTTTATTTAGAAACAGTACACTAGATCAAAGTGCATTATACATACAAGTTTATAATAAATGTTCAAAAATGAGCCCGCCATTTTCAACATTTCTTGGCACGCTTATGTACCGCTTTTGTTGCTATTTTTAGTTCTTCAGAGCTATCCTTAAGTTGTCCAGCCGCATTCGTAATCCGGTTCATTAACTCCTCCTCACCAGAATATACTTTTGTTTTATATACAATATTCTTCATCCATCCCCTGATGCAAAAATCTAAAGGTGTTAGATCAGGTGATCTGGTGGTCAGGAATGTGGATTTCCACGACTGATTCATTTCTCAGAGAAATGATGATCTGAATGAGTGGAAACGGCTCAAGAGAAGTAGGATGCGAGGCGCGCCATCGCTCTGGAAGTATACGTTGCTTCTCAGCACTAGAGGCACATTTTAAAACGGCTTCAACAATTCTTCTTGAAGAAAGTGCAAATGGACCTCAGAATTTAAGTGGCCCTGTAATAAGAACGCAAACAGTTGACTGTGAGAAGGCCGCACCGTACATTAACGCTAAATCGGTGTTGAGAATTGCCTAACAACGTTTCATGAAGATTTATTCCTGCCGGTGAATAACCAACCGTTGCATAAATTGTTGACATCATCTCGAGTGAAATTTGTCTCGTCGGTAAACAAAACATACTTGTGCAGTTGTCAGTTTGTATTCCATCAGTTGCAGAACTCCAAGCGAAGCGGACCGTCTCCTGGGTGTAGATGTAAGGATAAAACTTTTTTTTTTTTTTAAGTGTTCTCCAAACTATCGAATGCGAAACTCGGAACCGCTTAGAAAGACGTCCTGTACTGACATTTGGACTGCGCTGAACTCTATCGGTAATAATTTCATTAATAACAGCCTCCTGCTGGACAGATTGTTCGTAACTGGTACGAATACTAAGTAGTGAACCTGTTTCTTAAAGGTTGCGAAAGGTCGCGCTGATTTTTTTTGGATCTGGAATCCTGCTATTCGGAAAATGTGTATCATATTCTACTGCAGCAGCTGTAGCATTACCATTATACACACCCAAAATGAATATCATATCGGCGTATTCTTCTCTTGTAGATCAGTAAGGTTTTACTTCAATGGCAAACTGATCACATTCAAACTAAACTTTCCAGAAAAAAAAAATTTTCGCTAACCACAGCACAGTTCCAGTACCCGGTTAATACTTAACGTACTGTTGCGTGTTCGCGGCTCGATCAGGATACTAAGAGATTGACAATTGAAAATGTTTATAAAATTATAATTTATTTTTATAAAAACATAAGTAAAACAAGACAAATGAAATTAATAATAATAATAATAACAATAACCATAATTGTAATAAGCGACAATAAAAAACTACTCACAATAATAATTAGAATAATAACTATAATGGCAACAAAAACAGTAATAATAATGTCAATAACAAACAAATAATCATGGTAATCACAACCACAATGATATAGAAATAATATGTCAGTAGTAATAATAATAAAAAAACAGTGACTGCATACAAACAGAATTTAAAATAATTTTCAGAATTTATTCACAGGTAGATAAATAATATTGAAACCAGGATTCAGTCCCATTGACAAAAGACCTTAGATGACCGCCAGTCTTAACACTTTTAACCACTAGTCTTGTAACTTTTAGTCTTTTAACCACAATGATATAGAAATAATATGTCAGTAGTAATAATAATAAAAAAACAGTGACTGCATACAAACAGAATTTAAAATAATTTTCAGAATTTATTCACAGGTAGATAAATAATATTGAAACCAGGATTCAGTCCCATTGACAAAAGACCTTAGATGACCGCCAGTCTTAACACTTTTAACCACTAGTCTTGTATTAACAACAATAGTGCAATAGATAAGACAAGTATAAAGTTCTTTCACCACAAATACCTTTGCTATTTACAAATAAAACTACCCTAAAAATTCATGAATGAAATTTAGTTCATTATCTCTTTCACTTATAGCCTTACAGTAACTCACCGAACCATTTCCTGTTTTCGTATGCTGGAATTATTTGTGACATCGCGTCGAACTTAATAGCGTCGAACTCGTATAATCACTCCTCCATTACGATAGAATTGTAATTATGGGAGTAGTGATAGAGCAGTAGCACTCTCGCACTCTCCTCGTCTGCAGACTGACGTCTCACGTCTCGCTTAGACTGATTGTCGACTAGTCCTTCCCCAGAGTATTTATACTCATATCCTATTTATCTACCAGACCGGACCCCAGTTGAGCGTGAGAACGATCGCCCGAGCTCTTTTTTAGTTTTCCACGCATTCCTGATCTGAGTCCGGTAACTCTTCTCACGGAAGAACATCTGTTTAGGTGTGTCAGTGGGCAGTATTACAAAAGACGATTGTTAAACGAACTTGTTATCTTTACTAAAAGGGTTCCTTTTAGCCCCTTTCTGAATTCCTCCCGTTATTATATTTTCTACTACTTCCTTCTTAATTGGCAGGAATCCGTTACTCAGGTCCGTTATACCGGTCTTGTTACAGTACCGTACAGAGTGATTTAAACACTAATACAGTACTGCGAAATTGTTTAGTGCTATTTTTATTTTACTGTCAACTTTGAAATAATAATTTTTCATATAATTTATTATATTTTGAAATTAATAAAAAAAACATTATCTTAAGTAATTTTTATTTTATAATTGGTGTAATTTCCAGTTTTTTTTAAATTTTAACAGTAAATTCTGTTTTTACAAAATTTTCACATCACCAAAAAAGAATTTGACTTTGTTTACATTAAATAGTACTTTTATGACAAACGTAGTAATGTACTATTTCTAAATAAAATTCGAATTTTTTTAACTTCTCTTTATATCATTCAACTGATACCATTTTTTTTCAGAATTAAATTCTCTACAGATTCTGTTTAAAAGTTTTATGTGTTTGTTACCCATTTAACAAAGTTGCTGTAAGTCAAACAGAAAAACAGGATTTTTTTACTCCAATTATGAGTTTTCACCCCAGATTCTTCAAAACACTGCAGAGAGAGTTCAGGGACCTATTTTATTCGATTTTTAAGTTTAAAAGCCATAAGAAATCATTAATTTTACCCCTAATTAATATCCTAAAAATCTCAGTATGACCTCAATTCACGGGATTGCTGAAATCTAAGCGACATTTTTCAGTAGCCGTAACTCGCAAAAGAAACATTTTACGGCATATGTGAACTTTTTCCATTATTTTCACGAGTAAAATAGGTTATGAAAGTCCCGGGAGAACTTCGCGATACACTCTGTATATCCCTATGGTCAGTAGCTAGCTATATTACGCGGTCGGTAGATGATTCTGATCGTAAGCTGCAGTTTTGGGTAACAATTTGGGGAAACATAACCTAATAAGTAAGGATGGCTGCCAGCATGGTCTATTAAAAGAATGAATATAAGCGAGTACGTAGTGACGCAAGTAGCCAGCTATCTATCCGAGAGACGAACTGAAATCAATACGGTGGATGGTGTGGTAAGTCATCAGATCTTCGGTGGAGTCCCGCAGGGGTCTGTACTCGGTCCCCTACTTTGGAACATCTTCTATGATGAAATTTTCCGACTTCAATTCCCGCCGGGGGTGAATGTCGTAGGATACGCAAACGACAACTCGCTGCTAGTGGAGGTCAGTACTTTAGATGAAGTGGAGGACAAAGAAAATGTTACTTTAGAATTAGTGAATGGATGACTCGTCAACAACAGTTTGGAAGTCTCTCCTTCCAAACGCAAGAGTATCCTCATCACTGATAGGAGGATACTCAGAAGATTAAATCTGCGCCTGAGAGGAGAGGCAATTGTCGAGGTGGAAAGATCTAAATATCTAGGGGTGTTACTGGATAAACACCTCAGATACTCCAGTCATGTGGCCATGATCTGCGACAGAGTGGAAATAACAATCCGTGCCGTGCAAGGTCTCTTTGCGGGACAAGAAATTCCAGGTGCGTCGAAGAGGATACTTATCACCTCGGTGATAACGTCGTCTCTGTTGTACGCCGCCCCGGTATGGGCCGATGCGGTTAATGTCAAGCACAACAGAACCAAATTAACTAGCACTCATAGGAAGTCGCTACTGGACATAGTTTCGGGGTTCCGAACTTTATCGTAAGATGCACTATGCGTGCTTTCTTAGGTGCCCCCGATAGAATTGCAGATTAAAGGACGAAAACTAAGGGCGTCCGGTGTAGCCAAAGATGAAACCAATTCTATAATACGGGAACAATGGAAGGTGGTATGAGCGGGTTCAGCAGTGGCCGCATGGACCAGAAGAATTACCCCGGACCTGGATGCTTGGCTAGATAGCTCTCATGGCGAATTAGATTACCACACAACGCAACTCATGTCGGGACATGGTGCGTTTGAACAATACCTGCATAGGTTTGGCAGGAGAGAATCACCCATCTACTGTCATTGCGATGCGGTTGACGATGCCGAACACACTATTTTCGTGTCCAGACGATAGGAGGAACATCGTATAAATGCAGGACTGATGCATACCCGACCGGAGCAGCTCTCGGAGTGGTTCTTGGCTATGTCCGGAAACTGGCATAATTTTGTAATATTTGCAAGAGCAGTCCTCAGAATAAAAGAAGATGATGCAAAACGAATGTGATAGTGAGGGTTTTAGTTTATAGCAGGGCAGGGTGGACAGCCCCGTTCCTGAGGGCTCACATGCCCTGGTGTGTAGGTTCCCGTGATGGAGCGGGGACTCCTGGGGTCCGTTAGGTGTGGGTTAAAGAAAAGAGACCCGAGACCCGGTCTCCGGCGGGGTGGCTGGGAACGGCATAGCCGGGCCTGGTTTCTTCCGTAGAGATTAGGCAATTAAAAGATCCGGAAAGGACACGTTACCGAGCCGAGTATACTTAATTGGATGTCCGGATCGGGGATGTAGGGGAAAAAATGGTTTATTAAACGAGCAGTGACAGGAGAGAATTACTTAAATATTAAATATAGGTTTGGCAGGAGAGAATCACCCATCTGCTGTTACTGCGATGCGGTTGACGATGCCGAACACACTATTTTCGTGTCCAAATTAATTACATATTAAATATGTATCTGTACTGTTCAGTGAGTATAAAAGAATTTCGATAATCTAAAATTTTGTATTTTAAATATTATAATTAACTATCTTATTGTGTCACTTAAATTAATGAAATATTTGACGTCAGGGTTTCGTAGAAATGCCAACCAGATCATCGAACTTTACTCTTATGGACTTTTGAAGTATTGTGAAAGATAAAACAAACACCTGAAACTAACCATAATTGAGAAATAAGGTACGAAACTATATTTGTTTGTCAGAAAAAACTTCAGATCGTCGACTGTATAAAACCGTTTTCTCATTGTTGTAGGTAGTACGTTAATGAAGAGAGAGACAATTTAAGCACAAACCTTAATCAACATAAATCATATCGTTTGTTTCAGTCAAGGTTTAGTAATGACTTTTCCGTCTCGGATATAATTATGTTCTAACATGAATTAAGTAATCTATTATGTTAATATTAGTTACTGATATTTAAAAAAAAAAATTTTTTTAATAAATTAATAATTTTCTTTATAATTTTATTTATAGCTAGCTACCTTCAGTAACAGATTGAATGATTCTTATGATAATTTGTAAATTTCCAAGATGTAAAATTCAGCTTTATTCAATTCCAAACCGGCCGTTGTTCATAAAAAGAACAACGATAGAGTTAATAGCAAAATGTCCGCACTGCCCTGCTATAAACTAAAACCCTCACTATTCCAGTCGTTTTGCATCATCTTCTTTTATTCTGAGGACAGCTCTTGCAAATATTGCAAAATTATGCCAATTTCCGTACATAGCCAAGAGCCACTCCGACAGCTGCTCCGGTCGGGTATGCATCAGTCCTACATTTATGCGATGTTCCTCCCATCGTCTGGACGATTAATTCTATCATTGATTCTATCAATGATAGAATTAATATATCAACAGATTCATCAAACCAGGATGTTTAGTTGGTTCAAAACCACGAGTTGGTCTAGTGGTGAACGCGTCTTCCTAAATCAGCTGATTTGGAAGTCGAGAGTTCCAGCGTTGAAGTCCTAGTAAAGTCAGTTATTTTTACACGGATTTGAATATTAGATCGTAGATACCGGTGTTCTTTGGTGGTTGGGTTTCAGTTAACCACACATCTCAGGAATAAGACTGTATAAGACTATACTTCGTTTACACTCATACATATCATCCTCATTCATCCTCTGAAGTATTATCTGAACGGTAATTCCCGGAGGCTAAACAGGAAAAAGAAAGAAAGGATGTGTAGTAAATCGGAACCGACAATAATCAATAATCTGTAGCTGTGATATACGAATATATAAGCGGGCATCCAATAGGTTTAAAGTTCAGTTACTTTGCCTCGATCTGCCTGCCGTTGACACAAAAGACAAAATTTGTACTTCTGTGTCTTCGTATATTTCTTATCCTCTTTAGTTGTCGCTTATCGCTGGAAATTTATGAAAATAAAGAAAACTGGTTATAGAATTGTTAATGTAAAATGTAATAAAATATAATTTTACCAAAATAAAAATCTCCGAGTTATTAATAAATTTAATAGTTAATATGACTGCCAAATGCAGTATTCCAAACGTTAAGATTTCGTATTTATTTACTTCATAGAAAATTATACATTTAAACTCCTTTGGATAATAATGTATCAATTATCGGGTTAAATATTTTCATTTTCACGGATAACAAATTAATATGTAGCAATATATTTAATCCAACAGACTGTGATTTACCGATTCATTCGTTATTTTCTTTTCTAAGTTCCTTGCTGAGCCCGGCACGGGATACTTGTTGACCTTGAGGATTATGCCGCTTTTGGAAGCGAATAGTGTCTTATTTCAGAGCGGCTATAGATGTTTAAAAAGTATAAAAAGTTTAAGCCGTTTAATAAAAGTTTCAAGCAATTCTACGTTTATTTTCAATATTTATTTTTTTCATATAATAATCATTAATTACTTATTCGTTTCTAGTTCCGGTATGAAATCAAATTTCAATATATCTTGCTGTAACAACTTTATTCAGTAAATTAAATCAGAATAAATTTTTTTTTTTGAGAAAGGTTTTCAGGGAAGAGCATTTACAATTCATATTTTGACAAATTAATCATACGGATTAATAGTACGGTAAAGTTCCTTAAAGTTGTTTAAGCACAAATAAACCTTTGATTACCCTTAAGAATGGTAGGCCGTCTGAAAATAAGCAGATGCAAATAACAAGAGCCGACTGCCCTTCTCGCCTTTCTATCTGAATCGGTTCCAACTCATTTCTTACTCCATTTAAAATAAATGTTATAAAAAACATGTACCGTAATAATTCTACAAATTAGATGAATAAAACGATGTTCATCACTAGTCATTCATCAATTTTTAATCGTGTTAATGTTCACGACAAATTCAAATAACTAGTTTTCAAACCGCAGTGTGTTTTTTAAAATAAATTTAGTTGCCAAAGGATTAAGAATTTGCCAGTTGATCTACGCCAAATGTTGTTACAATCCTCAGATTTCTATATTTCAACGGTACGTGTTATTTATAAAAAAATGTACGTAAAATTGTCTTTAAATGTAACTTCTATTTAGTAGTGATATAACTAACGTAGATCGACTGGAGATTCCAGTCGTCAGTCTACTTGGGCTAGCTAAGACAGGTTGTTAATTCTTTCTCGTCTCCATCCAACTATAAATTTTAGATGATGTAATGTCATTATAATGCAATTCTTATATTACATTACAACCGTTTTTCTCACGTTTAATAATTATGAAATAGGGATAATTACCTGTAAATGTACAAGTAAATAATAATAATTGCTTTATAAATTCAATTTGATTACCAAATCATCCGGTTTTGTTAGGCGCATCAGAGAGTGAAGATAACTGTTATTGTACAAATTTCCTTAGAAGGTTTAGACGTATGTTTGTAATACTTGTTGAGAAAAAGACTCTTTATTACGTGAAAATGAACAGTAATACGTAATTAAGGTTTTATTTTAATTTTTGTCTATTTTCCTTGTTCTATACATAATTTATTCTTTATTTAACTTATTTTCCATTTGTATTATGTAATATATAAATAAAACTGTATTCAGGTACAAAGAAAGGAGACGTTTAATTAAAGCAGCATTACAAGTAAAAAATTATAAATTAAGAAAAAAAGGATTATTTTATAGATATAGTACGATGCGAAGATTTTTTTTAATAAATTGATCAAAAGATTTTTAAATCATAAGTTAATTTATTAAACATTTTAAGTTTAATATAACTAAATATATGGTCCTTTCTTTTAGTTTGAGATAACGAGAAATAAATATATTACTTAGTTTGATGAAAAAAAAATAAACAAATTATATAAATATGAATATTATAAATAATTACAAAAAAAGTTACAATTTTTAATTTTATTATCATTATTATTTATTTATTTTTGAAAAGACAATTCGTTTGCAAACATAAACGCTTGGAAATGTCACGAATTTTAACTTATTAAAAATCGGCTAACGGAAACTTTATTTACCGGTACGTCAAGAAATGACGATCATATTTTTTATACTTGCAAACGCTTTCTGACTTTGAAGTCCACATTAAGGATGATAGTTATTTTTTTGAGACACCGAATGCCGACCGTTCTTGCGAGTATAAAAAAATTTGTGTAACTATCACGTATGTTTTCATGTAATCGTCTTATTTTTTATTCTTCTTAACAATTCGTATTGTATACTAAATTAAGTTTATAAAAGGTAACACGTTTTGTTACCGAATGATATCAGAAACAAAATTACAGTCGAGGTTTAAACAGAGATGAAACGTACGCGGATCGCTTCTTCAGGTTAAAGTTGAAGAAAGGTTAACATACCGATGAAGGAATCGCCGCACACGCAATAGTAACATTTTGTTTGTCAATTAATGGAGCTGAGAGGTTGAAAAGGAGGTTTAAATAATAATACAAATGAGGGTCGTCCGTCCCGCGTCCTCTTTGAGGAGTGTTGCTTTAATTGAGTCTGTACGGACGGGTCGGGAACGGTGACAGGACAAGGTAGGGGTGGGCAGAAGCGGTAGCCTGCGTGCCCGCCTGTTTTCCTGTTGCCTCCTGTCATCGCTTTGATCTCGGGGAATTGTTCCAAGTCGTGGAATATTATTAAAACACAAGCTTCTTCTCAAAGGAATTTTGTGAAAAGCAATTTGGATGATTCACTAAATGCACTGTGCGACGACATACTTCCTTCTGCCGCTCTCTTTCTACCGTTTGATGTCTTCAGTTATCATCAAAAAGAGAGAACACTTTAAGTGCCTTTTTTATTTCTACCTTGATGTCGTTTTCTTTAATAATATTCTCTTTGACTAGTTTTGTTATATGTACTTCCTTTTATCGGCAAAAAGAAAAAAACAAAATCTTTTCCCCTTTACGGGGAAAGGCAATCTTAAAATAGAGATACAATTTAAATGGAAATTAAAACATCAATTACTTGGAAATTTGAATAATTCTTTTCATTTAATGCTTTAAAGAAAAATATATACACGCTTTTAAAACGATGAAACCGTTTTCAATTATATTTTATAAATTATTAATTCGTGAAAAATTAACTACAAGAGTTCGCTCGCAAAACGTCGAGTTGTCCGAATCGCTTTTTAATGAACTGCATTTCTGATTTAAATATATTTCAGTAGTTTATTGATATTAACCGTTTTCCAGGTACACGATAATAAGAGACTAATTAGGTTGTCTGGTAGAGAATTACCCTATAACTTTGATCTACATATGCGACGAATCATAAACAAAGACTTTTAAATACAACCGCAGAACTCAACTGATGTTTATACATCAGTAGTTTTGCATATAATACTAAAATACGTAAAAAAGTATAAACATGTTTACTGTCTAGCAGATCAATATTTTAAAGCTTTTTTCTTCCTTTTTTTCGTATTTAATCCTTATCAGTAATACTTCTTTTTAACCTACTTAAAAAAAAGAAGATTTTCTATTTGAGCTGTATTTGTGTTTTGTCCACATACGTAAGCGAATTGGAGATCTTTTAATTTTTATGATGCTTAATTAGTATTAGTTCTTTACTGCCTAATTGATGATTGATGACTAATTAATGATATAGCCTAATGTTATTCTCATATTCAAAATACTCTCGCACAAAAATTCAAGATAATTAGTTGAAAAATTTAGGAATATTTCCATACATGCAGAAAATTACCTCGCTCATATATAGCAACAGTCTTATAAGTTGTTTCTTTGCTTTGCTTTTCGTATTTATATCAAGATACCTGTTCGGGAGAGCGGCTGTGTCCGAACACAGTCATCTTCGGGACATCTGCAGAGAGGACCCAACTCCGACAGTTGTAAGGAAGCGGCCTCACGCCGTACTGGACGAACCACCGTGATGGTGCGGTGCGGTAGCCGAAAATCGACAAACCAGGCTTAGGGGCCTCCATATCGCATGAGCCATAAACGGAATAGTGCGTCAGACGCTTTTCCGGGGTCGCGAGTGAATAGTTTTTTCGCGAGTTATATAGTTTGAAGACTTCAAATACGGTAAGTCGCGCACAAAACAAAAACGCGGTCTAAAAAGGGAAAAAAAAAAATAATAAAATTTTTTTTTTCTCGCGTGTGTTTTGTTCTGTATCTCTTGTTTCAGAAACGGGAGAAACGTGGATGTGGAACGACGCGTCGTGCCGTCTCATCCTGCCAGTCGAAAGGAAAGTAAAAATTAATTTTTTTTTTTTCTTTTTTTTCTTTTCTCGTGTGTGTGTTCTGCTTCTTTTGTTGCAGATGCCAACAGCCACCACAAAAACAAATGGTTTCTTCACTGCGGCCACGCGGTCCCCCCAACCCCTTCTCAGACACACGCGTGTCTGAAGGTTAATAATTACGTGGAGAGAATAATTACTGTTTACTTCTTTCCAGAAAATCGCCGCCCCAAAACCGCGATCGCGAATAGGTATCACCATCTGTAAGTTAAACTTACAGTAAGATAAAATAACCCAGCAATTGCGACTCCTCCGGAAAAGGGGACACATTGCTCCCTCCTTATAGCTAGTGCCCCGTTGTGGCGTATTCCTGCTAGCCTATTAAAGAGTTAGCACCGAAAGGACTTCAGTGGACGGTCTGAAGGGGAATTACGTCGGGAGGACAGGCTTTATAAGCCTAGCCTTCCGCGGTCGGCCCATGAAATGGGTGCGATAACGCTGGTTTAACAACGGATTGGAATGCAATTAAATCCGTCTTAAATTCACTAAAATAATAATAGACAAAACTTGAAAAATTAGATCCGAGATTAAAAAATAACCCTTTTAAAAACAAGCCCGATTAGAAAGATCCAGCAGCAAGGGACTCTGTCCAGGTTCTGCGATAAAGTAGGGAGTAATAGACTCCTGCCAACTTTGCATTCCATTCCATCAAGATACAGAAAACTCGTCTTTGTTGAGAATAGAATTTTACCGTACACATCGCTATTTATACAAACTTGTTTAATTTTTAAATAAAACTTAATCCAAAAAATAAATAAAAAATAACATAAGGTTAAAATGAGAATTATAGTTAGGTTATATTTAACTATATAAACTTAAATTCAGCGACCTTATTATAATTACACAAATTTTATCTTATTTTGTTTAAATGATAATAACTGTAGTATTTGTTTTGCATCGTTATCACTCGATTTTCAGCTCTACCCAAGGTTGTGTGTTCAGCCCCTATCTAGGAGAGACATTTTATAAAGATACTAATGATTTATAATATTCTAGCCGCGTTTTGAAGTTGAAAATAAGTAGAACAAAAGTTTTTTTCTTAGAGAATGTCGGTTTAAACAATTAAACCGAACTTTCTAGTATTATCACTATCTCTGTTTTAGATATATTATTTTTAGTTAAATATTTTTCACGATTTGGAATCTAATTTATTCTACGCTAGCTTATTTTAATGGAATTCAACCGGTTGGTACTCGAATTCATGTTACGTTGATACTATAGGCCGTAATATATGTATACGTTAAGTCTAATAACCGTAATAGTTTTGGGTCCCGGGTTCGAATCCCGGTCAGGCATGCATTTACACATCTCATCCTCTGAAATAATAACTATCGGTGATCCGGAGGTTGTTACTTCTGGGTCCTCTTAAAGTAGATGTGTTCTGAGTGGGAACCAACGTTTAGTGAGATGTTACCAGGTAACTGTGCGTAAAATAGTCGTACATATGAGCTAAACAGGCAGTTATAGTTTAATATGGACTAAGTTACAACGACGATAATTTTTTTCTGATCAAGTAGCTACAAATTGGCTCTATTAAATGTAGAACTAGGCGCGGGGCTCGTACTTCCGCGAACTCTGTTAGCTAGTTCAGAGAGCAACGATGTAGGACATTCAAGATGTCCGGATGAGGCCTGCAGTGAAGACAAAAACCGAGTTTATAAATCACTGTTGTAAATTTCTACCGAGGCATTTACATCAGTGGCATCCCAACGAGGCCTGGATTATTATTGTGAGATGTAAAAAATTAGAGGGGGAAAGACGACTCCTGTTAAAGCCCACCAGGGCTTGGAACGGGTGTGGGGGGGTGGCGACCGGAAGGATCATAAGGCGGGTGCTTTCCTTTCGGGGTTGGGATGATCAAGTGGCTGTCTAAGGAGAGAACAGAGTCTTTTCATTAATTTACTGTAAATCTAAAGATAATAATAAAATACCGGTCGATTAAAAAAGGACTTAACAAATTTAAAAGCATACAAAAATTTATTTAGAAAACTTACAGATTCGGATGAGTTCTCATTTCATAGAAAAATATATCAAGTTTTTACTCACGTAATTCATTAGTACCGAATCCGGCCAACAGTGCTGTCACCAATGTCGTTAAAAATATACTAGTGTGGAACGTGCTCGCTGTATGTTTTGGTTTCACGATTTGCAGTCAACAATTGGAGTTCAACGTAATTTTCGTAGAAAGTACGATAGGAAGCCTCATTTTAGTCGTTCAATTTACTATGGCACCAAACAATATTATATCCACACAAAATCACTTGGACGCCCACGCGTCTCTGAAGCTGCTTCGAAACAACTCAGAGAAAGCTTTGCATGTAGTCCGAAGAAATCAACTCGATGTGCGTCACGTGAGACTGGCATCACAAACGGCTGTTTGACGCGTAATACGTAAACGATTGCACTTGATGCCGTACAAACAAACCGTAGTTCAACACATTACAGATGACGACAAAGTTTCTCTGCAGCAGTTTTGTGTGGAAATTATGGATATAATTGTAGACAACGATACATTTTTAGACGATGTAATTTTTAGTGATGAGTCAACGTTTCACCACATCGGCAAAGTGAACACCCATAACTGCCGAATGGAGTGGAAAAAACAATCATTAAACTTTGCAGCACACTCGTGGTAGCCCTAAGGTCAATGTTTTTGTGTCCTAAGCGAACAAAAACTGTACGGCCTCTTCTTCTTCCAGGAGGCAACTTTAAATAATATCGTTTATCTGAACACGCTTCAAAGTTTTCTAATTCCTCAGTTAGGCGAGATGACCAACATGAATGTCATTACTATCAGCAAGACGGGGAACTACATCACTGATCCTAGAAGTCCAAGATTTTCTTGATACTCTATTCCCATGACGGTGGACGGGTCGTGAAGGTCCAATTGCATGGCCACCTCGCTTCCCAGATTTCACCTCGCTAGATTTTTTCTTGTGCGGTTTTATTAAAAATCGGGTTTATTCAGCGCCTTTGCCTGCCGATCTTGTTGAACTAAGACTTTGAATTAACCCGTAGCTGTAGAAGTAACTACCGCCTTGCTGGTTACAGTCTGGAATGAAATCGACTTCAGCTGGGATGTATTTCGCATTGCAAATGAAAGCCATATCGAACCAAAGTGAATAATGAACGATAAACTTGTGTTTTTCTATGAAATGAGATCTCAAACGAATCTGTAAGTTAACTCTTATTCTTTTAAAGTTGCGAAGTCCTTTTTGAATCACCCGGTAGTATGATTCTTGAGAATTGATCAGTCGTAAAAGTAGTTGTAAACACACACAAAAGCCTCGTAACCCAAAATTACCGCACTCGATCTGGTAATAGAAACAACTAATTTCAATACTTATTTTTAAACCAATAAAAAATTGCAATATATTCCACTATTCTCACAATAAATATGTCACACAGACACACACAATAAAAACTTTTTTTCGTTTTTTTATCCAGTACGACATAAACTGTTTTTCATGTATTAATTTGAGTATTTGAAATATTTCTATGTATTTATATAATATCCGAATAATAACTTAGTTTTTTTATCAGTAGCTAATTGAAGATAAAATAATTTTCCTTTTACGACGGATTGTTAAAAAGATTTTTAGCGTTTATTATTTTATATTTTTAAAAAAAATTTTTTTGTACGTTGTTCACAATCAATAATCTCCTGATTTTGATTCCTCTTGGCGCCCTGAGACGTATCCTAATTTTTTTTGCATGTCTAGAAAACAATATTTTCTTTGTTTTTTCAAATGTAAATGTTAATAATTAAAACGTTAATCTTACTTTTTTCCGTTGACATGTTATCTAACTATTCCACCAAAATTAAAATATTGAAATAGTCTTTGAATAAGAAAACTGTTACTTTTATTCCAAATAAAGTGCTTCAGATTTTACCTTAGAGAACATAATTTGAATGGTTTAATAATTTCCTCAATAAAAATATTAAACCGGCCACCATTTTATATTTATTTAACTAAAAAAAAAAGAATCACCATTTTTCATAGAAAATTTCGAGTTAAATATACACATAAATGTGGATTTTGATCTTAGTAGAATATTCGATCCGTGCTTGAAATTCATCTCTTTAAAACAAACAGGGAAAATTAAATATTTCTCAACACCTGCTAATTTTGCAGAACTTTCTTTCTTCTTTATACGAAGTAAAGGAAGTGTTGTGATTGCGAAAAGTTTCGGTTTTCAGATTTCAACGGAAATATCCATTTTGACCATCCCAGAATCCATTTTGACTAGTTTCAGCGTTACGTTTGTGCGTACATAGAAATGTTCGTATCTCGAGTAACTCAAAAACGATTAGCCGTAGGATGTTTGCATTTAGGACTGTTGTAACATCTAGTTGTGCACCTCCTCTTTTGATTGCAATCGATTGAACCAAAAGTGTCCAAAAAAAGTCCAAAATCTCCAAAAGTTTGGATTTTGGACTTTTTCTTAATTGCAGTAGTACGCCCTCATTCAGAGCTTTTCAACGATATATTATAAATGGTACTTATTTTCATTGGTTCCAGAGTGAAAGCCAAAAGCAATTTTAATTAATAAAATATTTGAATCTTACAAGGGAAGGCACATCGGTTCGAATCAGACTTTTTCTCCTTTTTTTAACTTTTTAATTTATTTTTTTAACTTTTTTTTTCATTTAAATATATTGATGTATTAACCCGTGATTATAAAAAAATACAATAATTAATTATTCAATATTAACAGTAATAAAAACAAAAACATGAAAAAATCAGTAGATTTGTGAAATAAAATTTTATGTACTTTTAAAAATGTGTTTGTGTAATTTAATAGGCATAATTACATATGTGTATTGTAATAGATTTGGGTGAAACATCTGATTATTTAATATTAATTGAAAATTATAATTTAGAATCGTATTATTTTTGGATTTTCTAGTTTAATTTTATTTAATTATTCTACATTAAAGTTAACTATAGAATGACTGAAAAATAGACCCTCACAAGAACAACATTTACACTGAGGCATACATTCCCGATTATTAATAAATTGCAAAAAAATTCTTATCTTTTAGTTCATTACTCCTCTGATATTGTCTAACTCTATTCTCCTTAAGTCGGAGTTGATCATCATTTCTTTATTTGTTTTTTGTTGCCTATTATTTAATCGCTCTTTGGTTTGATATAATACTTCTGATCTTAATTTGTGTACATGTTCTGTAGTTTAAAATTTTCTCTTTCTTTATATTCATCATCCTCTCTTAATCTTTTTATTCTTTCCTAGGTCTTAACATTTTCTTCCTCTTTATATTTATCATCTCTTAATCTTTTTATTCTTTCTTTGTTTGCAACATTTTCTTTTTGTTTATTTTTTTTTTTGGTTTGTAACATTTTCTTCCTTTTTATTCTTTCTTTGGTTTTAACATTTTCTTCCTCTTCATATTCATCTTCTTGTCTTGAGATATATTTCTTCATGTTATCTTTCTTTTTCCTGTATGATTGTTTCTTTTTCATTTTTGATTATTCACCAAATAATCCAATACAAAAGAACTGAATATTTTATACCGTGAGGTCAAAATTAACATTTGTAACCGGTATACAGAAGTTCAATAAACAGAATAGTTTAATTATTATTAACTTTTATTTATACGACACATCAGAAATCTGAAACTTTTGTTAACCAGCAACTCACTAAGATACGAATAATACTCATCTAGTAATACGAGTAATAAAGGGACTTTTACTCTGTCCTAATATTTCATGTAAGATTGTTGAATTAATAAACATATAAATATTTGATGTTAATAAAAACTAATATTTTAACAATTGCGTAACTGTCCACTTTATTAAAGAATTGGAGGATCGTATCTCACTTTCAAACGAAATAGGTTTAAATGAAATGCAGCAAAAAATGTGTACATGTAATTCAATAGGCGTATAAGGAAGTCATGTGATGTCCACATCAGAATTTTTTTTTAGTAAAAACCTTAAATCTTCCTTATAACAACTGTTTTTTTAATATCCTAATAAATGGATTAATTTTGTATTTTTGAATAAAAATATTCCGTAGTCGTTCGCCAATAAGGTTTTCATGAATCCATATACTCGTAATAATTTTCTCTATTTCAAAAGATCACATTGATAAATAAAGGAGTAAAAAAAATAAACATACCATATAAATATAGAAAATAATTGAAAGTGAAAATATAAATCGCACATATTTTTTTTTTTTAATTCATTTCCGCACGCATGTTTTCTTCATTGAATTATCTTACTTAAAAAACAGCCCCGTAGCAATTTCAATTACATATACTGACTACAAAAATCCAAATAGATTTTCTTTTTTAAAATTCCTTTGAGATGTACTACTGTTCTCAATCACTCAATTTTCCGGACGGAAGAATGAAATCCACCTATTGATTGTATTCTATACCCTTAGTTCTCGTTAGTTGACCCGTAAAAAAGGCTCCCTCTTCTTTCTATTCTATTTTTTCTTCGTCTTCTTTGTCTATTGACATTTGTAATGCGGTTGTTTGTTCTCGTATCTACTCTAGTAAAAATCATTATCTTGTTCTTTTATTTTTACTTGCAGATAGGGAATTACGTCAATTTTTTTTTGATTTGGCAAACGTTTTTTAGTTACGTTCATTAAAGAAATTTAAAAGTTACACGTATTAAAAAAAAAAAAATATTTTTTATCATAAGATCAATAAGAATATTAGTTGTATTATTGATATAAGATACAGATTTAAAAAAAAAATTAAACTACAATCAGGGTGTCATTTTTGTGATTAAAAGATGAGACCGATTAATATTAAAAAATATCTTCAGCAAAGATGATAACCTAAAAAAATTAAATGCTTTCATTCAGGCTTTTATCTTAATGAAAAAAGAAATCGCATATCGCTGATTTTTTTAAAGATAATTTTATGTATAAATTTTTCAATTTTTAAATAGAATATTTATTTGCATTTATTAGTATAATTATTGAAAATAAAATTGAAATAAACTGAAAAATAATCAAGTTATTTAATTTTCACGAACATTTCAATCACCAGATAAAAATTGATGTTTCCAGGGTGTGAGGAACGACTGCATTGTTATTAACATCAAAGGTTAGGGTCCCGCTGATAATCGGTAGTGTTGATTCTAATTTTCTGGAAAGGGTTTGTGACATCTCAATAGAAATTTGAAACATGTTTTCTGAATAACATCTACGATAAATCGGTACGGTACGCAGTCCATTTTAAGCTAACGATCAATCGCAAGTAAAAAATTCGTTATCGAAAAAATAGCGATTTATTGAACTTTCAAGGGACAGTCGACTTAAAATGCAATTTTAGGATCTTCGTTTGGCCCGATTTTGGATCCCACTTTTAGTAATGCGATTATCAACAACTTATCTTTTTGGGAAAATTTTTCAATCCTTCAAATAAAAACAAAAAACAGAGATTGTCTTAATGTATAAACTCATCGTGAGTTGACAATGGACATTTAAGATAATGGATATTTGAGACCATTAACTAAGTATACACCTTTATAATATTACTTTTTGCAGAAAATATGAAAATTTATTTCTACGGTATATGTCCCTAAATTGATAATTTTGAAATCAATTTTATATAAATACATCTAAGATTTGGTAGAGTTATGGATACAGTTTATATAAAATTGAAATTAGCTAATATTAGAGATGTAACACTCGTAAATGGCAAATGAATCAAATATGACGTAAAAGAATATTCTATGTCATTGTAATACTCTTCCAAATACTCCAACTTACTATATGCAGTGGTATAATAAATCGTTTTTATTTACATTTAGAGCATAAATAAGTTACTCTTATACAGACTGTTATATATTGTCGCCGAATGGCTTCGACGGCACGTGGCACTTACTAACCTTATGGTTGCCCTGAAAAGGGCTGTCTTTGTCGTCGATTGGCTTCGACAGCTCGTTTTAATTGCTAATCTTAGGGTAGCCCTGAGAAGAGCTGTTGTCGTCGAATGGCTTCGACGGTTCGTAATCCATAACTCTGTAGTGGCCCTAAAAATGGCCATTTTTTGCTTTAGTTCTGAGAAGAACTGTTGGTTTCGGGGAGTCGGGGAGTTGCGGCTCGTCCATTGAAGTCCGACCGGGCTATCCCCCAGCGGCAGTTGGGTTCCCACTACAGCGTGGCAGTGGTGGCCCCCAGAGCCCCGCAGTGTCGGGTTTACGTCGGTCGTCCTTCGCCGGCGCGGCCGAAGCGGTTCTCCGCGAGCGATCCCACGCTGGGCCTGCTATTGCTGCCGAGTCCGCCGGCCAGGGAGATTGAAGCCCGGCGAGCTGGAGTTGGAGCGGTAAGGTAGTTTCCGCGTCCAACTACTCCCTCGGTGGGTCGGCCAGGCCTACTGTTCCGGCGGGGATGTTGGCGTCCGCCGGGAGGTCCCACTTTGAGCCGGCCAGACAACTTCTTCTGTCTTTTTCTTCTTCTTGGTCTTCTCCAGGTGGCGGTCGATGATGAATTGCGTTCACACTTGGTGAACGTTCTTTTATTGGAGCCTGAAAGTGGTGGGGCTGCAGCGCCGCTACGGTGGGAGAACTTCGCGGTCATCTGCGCGGCGGTAGTGATGCTGTATCAGCGCGTCCGTATACTGTGCGCCACTTCGCATCTGAGTTGCTATACTGTGTTCGGCCGCCGATATTAACTTAGACATATATGTGGTAACAATATAAAACAGGTACAACACTTAGTCTATGCAAAGGTAATTTATGCTCTAAATGTCAATAAAAACAATTTGTTATACTGTTACATGAAGTAAGTAGGTGTATGTACAAGGGTATATGCATGAAATAAGATGTACTTTCATGCCATATGAAAGGTCCTTTATTACACCCCCGATTCGAAATCGGCTCGTATAGTTTCATAAAAATGGAGAGCCTTGCACCGTAAAGGTGAAAACGCGTACGTTAACTTAATTCCTCATGATCGTCTTTTTGGACCAGAAAGGCCTACTGCACGACGTTTTCCACAACCGCTGAACTATAAATGGTACTTATTAATTCCCGCTCTCGGACAAAGTGAAAGCCACCTATGGAAACAAGAGACACCGTCAGCCGACCGATCAGAGGTGTGATTCTTCTTCACGACTACGCCAGGCCTCTAATAGTCATTAGCGATCGGAATAAGCTGCGAAATTTACTGAGGAACCGTTAAAACATCGCCCGTACATTCCAGATCCTCCTGAAATTAGTGTTTGTTTAGGTTATTGAAAGATGCACTGAGAGGACATCGATATCGTAACAACGTAATAGAAGTGGTCGTGCGCAATTGTATCGTGTATAATACGATTTAACAATTCTGACAGCAAATTCCATTTTTCTTATTCATTATTTATATTTTTCATAATATTCCCTCAAAAACTGAGAATTGTTTTAGAAAATTTTACATAGTTCTTTCAAAGTTATTTAAAGCTTAAGTGTTATTCTGAGCAACTGTTATTCTCTCTCTCTCTCTCTCTTTCTCTTTCTCTCCCTCCCACTCTCTCTTTGTGTGTGTGTGTTTAAAAAAAATAAAAAAATAAAAATAAAAATATTTAAATTAAAAAAAAAAAATGAAATAAATTATCTGACATAAACTACAGCATAAACAGACATAAATAGACTAGCTTCATCTAATAAATATCCCTATATCAAACATTATTGAATGGTACGTAAGATTTACAAAGTTGAAAATGTCATTTTCAAATACTGATTGCTCATTAATTGATTTATTATTTGTTAAAATATAGGTATTGTGACGCGGTTCCAAATTTACAATATTAGAACTATTTATTTCGAAATAAAAAGTCTGATGTGGACACCTCATAAGTTCCTTGTACGCCTATTAAAGTATATATTTATATATCTTTAAAATGAAAAGTACATAAACTTTTATTTCATTAATAACTTCTGATATTTTTTCGTATTTTTGTTCTTTATTGTTATTATTGAATAATATATAAATTATTTAAAAGATAATTTTTATGTTGAATTACATTAATATCGGTTTTTATTTATTATATCCCCTGAAATATTTTGCTGAAGTGGAATGTAAATTACAAAACACATTTTTGTTGGTATCCTGGCAGAGTTCCGTTCAAAAAATTTATTTTTTTGGTATAATTTTACGATTTATTTATTAATATTTGAATAAGTACATATACAGAGTGTGAATACCCGAAATAAAACTATTTTTGATTAAATAGGGTCAACCCTATTAATTTTTAAAGTCGTAGCGAATATTTTAATCGCTGTTAAGTATATTCATGATGTTCATTAAAATTGATTCGCCTGTTCATAAGTGATGCCTGGCCAAACATCAGACATAAATCGATATAACGGGTTAATTGTTACATGAATTGTAAATACAGGGAGTTTTAATGTTCTTCGGAGTTTCGAAAATTCAGTAAAAAAAAACTACTTCACTCATAAGAATAAACAAGTCCTGTACAAAAGAGTACTTAAATAGTTTTTTCCACATATACTAGGCAGTTAGTAAACCATTTGCTCGCTAGGCAGCGACAGTAGAGAAAATGGCTGCCACGGGAAGCGAGAAGTCGTTTTGTGTGTTAGAATTTCACTTGTCAAAGTGAGTAATTTTTATGCAACGTGCGTTTCGGTTGAAATTTCATAATGAGCCACCAAGTTATAATTCAATTCGTGCACGGTATAAACAATTCAGTGAAACCGGTTGCTTTTGCAAGCGAAAATCATCCGGTCGTCTATCAACCTCAGAAGTCGATGTCGATGTCGAATGTGTGCGTGCAAGTTTCATTGCAGCCATGTAGCCCGTCAAAATTGACTGCGGCTGCAGGTAGAGAATTAGGAATTCTGAAAACAACAGTGTGGAGAGTTCTCCATAAACGTTTATTATGCAAACCGTAATGTCTTCAATTAATCCAGCGTCTTTCTGGTTGGGATAAAACAGGTAGGCTCTCTTTTTGTTTACAGTTACAGGAAAAGATGTTGTTAGATGAAGGTTTTCTAAACAAGATAATTTTCAGCGATGAAGCTACTTTCCATATTAGCGGCAAAGTAAACCGTCATAAGGTGCGAGTTTGGGGAACTGAAACACGCTTATGTGGAACACATTCGGGATTCTCCGAAAGAAAACGTTTTTTGTGCGATCTCTCGTGAGGTAGTATATGGGCCGTTCTTTTTTATGGAAACGACAGTAACCGGCATGATATACCTAGATATGTTACAATTATGGCTTAAGCCTCAGCTACTCAAGACTTCATTTTCCAGCAAGATGGTTGTCCTGCCCGTTTTCATAACGAGGTTCGACAGTACCTTAACACGTTACCTCGGCGCTGGATAGGACGTGCGTCTGAAGAAGACCAACACATTATGCTGTGGCCACCAAGATCACCAGACCTCACGCCATGCGATTTCTTTCTCTGGGGTTACGTGAAAGATAAGTTGTTTATCCCACCGATGCCGCACGATATCGCTGAGCTAAAGGATCGCATAATCGATGCGATCAACTCTATCGAAAATGGTATGTTAGAACGAGTTTGGCAAGAGCTAGACTTTCGTGTTGATGTGTGCCGTGTCACCAAAGGAGCACATATTGAACATTTATTTTAACAAAAACTGTTTAACAAAAACTGTTTGAGTCCCTGCATCATCTCGTACAACTTTCATTTAGGTAAGTGAAATACATTTTTGTACTGAATTTTTGTAACTCCTAAGAACATTATGAAACGCTCTGTATAATATAGAAAAGAATTAACGAATTTTTAATTATTTATTTATTATTTAAATAAGTACGTTTCACAAAGTACTTTTTAAGAAACACACACACTACACGCACGCACACATTTTAATTGGCATGTTTACATGTCAATTGTAGGTAAACATGACAGTTACGTATCATAATATTTAAAAACGAATTTTAAAACACACGCACACGTGCGTACGTACGGTATTAAATTACGATATTAAAACATATGCTCAGTTTAGCTGTGGTTTTGGTTTATACAATATATTTCTGGATCAAAATCAATAGGATGGGCGGGGGACGGGCGCGGCAGGCAGATTTAATTTATCCGATTGTCACGGACATGTATATGCATTTATTATATATAAGGGGAGGAGTTAGGTATAGGAAATAACAAAGCGCTTTATTGAAAATGCAGCTGATCGCTTCATCATGCTGAATATGAATGCCGACCGGTCATGAGGAAGTACCGGCGCACACGGAGGGAGGGCTTCTTCCATCTACAGTTGACTGGCCGCTCGTGACTGGTGGCCAAACAATTCAGCGCGGCCCATCCCAACCGCAATCCGTTAAATTACATTCCCATTAATTCTAGAACAATTCATATTATTTAAAAAGCTCATCTTTTTTTTTTTAAATAATGGTATTAAATATGGTATTAAACCCCAACCACTAAAATACATCAGCATCCACAGTCTTACATTCAAATCCGGTTAAAAGAAACTAATTTTTGCTAAAACTTTTATTTGAATTTCAGAAACTTCGACTTCAAAATCAGCTGTTAAACAACTGATTTGCGACCACGAGTTAACCCACATTAACTGTACTTCAAATTTTATACATTTCGAAAAAGTACGTGTCTTTTTTTAGATGATGTACTTATTTCTTGATAAATGGATTGAAATTCTTTCATGAGAATGAAATTAGTCAATTTCCATTCCGGTCACTTCATCAGATGAGAGTGTGTTCTCCAATATGAGATACATATTATTTTGTTTTTGTTTATGTGTATAAGAATTTCGATTATTGTCGGCAAACGTTTTACTTATATAATATTATCGGATTTAAAAAAATACATTACTGAATATTACTATTTCATACTTTATTATAAAAGGAAATTAAAAAAAAACAACAGCTATAATAATTTTATATTAATTACAGGAAGGAGAATAATTCTTCTCTTTTATATCATTTAGAATGTATATAGAATAGTATTCATTTAGAATGCAAGGAGTAGTATGCATAATATATTCAGAACAAATTTAATAATTCAAGACAGAAAGCAGATTTTAAAATCTTTTTATTTTCGTTTATGAATATCAATCAAAATGAAATAACTATTGTAACTATAAAGAGATAAAGTGGATATAAGGAATAAAAGAATTGATTCGTGACGAAGTAGGTAGTCCATTAATAATTTAGCGGCTCGCGAGCCGCCACCGCATTCTATTTTTAATCGACTTCAACTTATTGATATCTAGATCGTGAAATAAAGAGGAAAAAATTGTTTTATCTTATCTTTCATTTTTTTGTTCTTCTTTCTTAGGTAAGGTATAATTGTTCGTTCATCCGATTGAAATGATGTTTTTTTATCACGATTATATTAGAATAGAGATTATTTTAATGATAATTATAGTTACTACATTTATGAGGGACCGAAACAAATTCAAGTAAATATAAAAGAATATTGCTACAACAGTAAATTTCAGTTAGACTAAAACAAAAATCAGGAAATGGATCTGATAATGTTAATTGTTTTTGTAAGACTGTTTACCGATTTTTTTCTTAAATGTTGAAGTAGAGGGTTAGCTTTAGAAAAAGGGTGTAGAAAGAAAAATACATTTTTTACAAATATTTTAGGTTTAAGATTTAGGGTAGTTAAAAAATCTGTTTTTCAGTAAGCTTGGACTAAATGTACTTCATTTTTACGGTTTTGAATATCTTCATAACACTTATAGTGGAAACCACTCTTAACGCTCCTAAAATTCAGGAAGAAAAAAAACAGGATAAAACATTCTATACAGAACCAAATTAAAAAAATAAATTAATATCTAAAAAAAGTCAAAAAACGAACCAAACCGATTTACTTAGGGTTTAAAAAATCGACTGCTCTAACTGCAATAAATTCTGTATCGGACAAACAGTACGCAGGTTTTTACAATAATACAAAGAACAGATAATATGCCCTTCCTCTCTACCGCTAAATTTACTTTCTCAAATAAACTCGCTGATAAAAATAACATATGTAAAAATATCATTACTCCTAACAAACTGAAATTTTACACGCAAACAATAAAGGATGAACATTAAACATGCTTGAGCAGGTTAAAAATTTACAAAAACATAAAACCAGTATTTTAAATGTTAAAATATTAACATTTATTATCTATTATTTATATCATTACTGTATTATTATTTATATATAATTTATTAGTTTAACATTCATCATTATTTTAAAATGTTAAAATTTTAAATTACTCTACGCAAGCGCACACACACGCGCACGTCACAAGCAAAAAAACAGTCATCATCAAAACTTAATTTACAAGATTTTTCACTTTTGATTTTGCCTGTCTATGACATTTTCTCTATTCTTTTGCACAAGTGAATTTCAAAACTATCCAAAAACTTTTTTCTGACTGTCCACATTACTTTTGAAAAGCTCTTATCCGCATACATTTCCAGATTTTTACTTCCACCGCACAACTTCTGTTCTAACCGCCAATCTTCTTAAATTCTTGGACGACTAAACTTTTCTGTAGTCTTTTTTCTAGCTTATTTAATATAATAAAGTCACATTTCTCTCCTTCAACTCTCCTTATTTTCGCTTTCTGTATACTTAGTTTCATTTCAATTAATTTCTTACAGTATTTTACACTTTGGAATCGTTGATGTTTGAAATAACTAAATAAACAACGATAAAGTTTTTTATATTACAGCAGAAAAATAAATTCTATTTAATTTTAACGTTTCTTTCCTGAGTGAAATCTGTATACACAATTCTTTGTTTTCCTAATAAATACATATTTTATTATTATTATTATTTTTTTAGTTATTATCATTATGTAGTTATATTACTTTGTATTATTGGAAATGGAATGAAAAAGGATTTGGTTAGAGAAATCGATAGTGCGCTATTCCACTAGTAAAACAACGAATATATACATATATATCCATTGACACACACACATATATATATATATATATATATATATATATATATATATATATAAAACCTTTTATGTATTGTATCAAGAAGGCGTTAATGAAAATTACATGAGAGCTCTCATTAAATGAAGGTACAGAAAATGAGAGATTTTATAATTATTTTTTAATTAGTATTTAAAAACTCACCGACAAATTGATGTTTCCGTAAAAGAAAATCTTGTAATTTTATTTTAGATAAATTAATTGGAGGAATGGTCTTTAAATTAGAGGTGTTAATTTAATAAAATGGCAACGAGTTTAATAAGGCCCTTTCTTATATTCCAAAATATTGTGATAAAATAAACGAAAACAATCCTATGAGTACTGTGTTTTTTTTTTTAGGAATCAATTTATTTTGTTGTAGTACATGTGCCAATCCGTAAACGTAAACGTATGGACTAGTTAGAATTTTTTATTTAGATTCATAAGTGACAAAAATGTCCTGGTAGTTCATTTTTGTATGTGAAAAGAAAATCATTCATTTTGACAAAAACTGATTCTCATTATTTATATAGGAGCTCCAAATGATAATGTATTTCAGGTGAAAATCTGAGTTTGCAAAAGAAAGTGTAGTAAATTTCCCTATTTACTTTTCAGAGGTACTATACCTCTGAAAAGGTATACCTCTTTTTCGGAGGTGTATTAATTTTCTTCTTTATCCTATTATTTTTTCTGTTATGTCACATGTAAAGCACCTGTGGTGTAAGAAAACCTAGTCCAGATTACTTTCTCTGAGATTAGCGACAAATATTATTCATCCTACGGTGAAAAAAGTTGAATTATTACTTTTGCGGCTGAACCGCAAAATAACCTGCTTTTCGATGGAATTAACATGATGATTTTCAACAATATATTTGTTTCAGTGAAGGTAATAGGAAATCCCTTCAGATCTGTTTTCCTCAATATGCACGAAATGTTTGTTATTCTTGAAATACACTGATTTTTTCAACAAGACTCTTTTTGCATAGATAATAGGTCGCCTGAAACCCGTGTGGTTGGGGATAACTAACAGTGCATTCCAGGCGAGTGATTTGGAAGTCGAGAGTTACAGCGTTCAAGTCCTAGTAAAGCCAGATATTTTTACATGGATTTGAATACTAGATCGTGGATACCGATGTTCTTTGGTGGTTGGGTTTTCAATTAACCACACATCTCAGGAACGGTCGAACTGAGAATGTACAAGACTACACTTCATTTACACTCATACATATCATCCTCATTCATCCTCTGAAGAATTATCTAAACGGTAGTTACCGGAGGCTAAACAGGAAAAAGAAAGAAAGAAAGAACAGTGCATTCCAAAAGTAGATGCACACCTATATAAATACGATTTTATATTGAGGAATTATATTCCATGTGCTGCGAGTAATGATTTTTCCAAAGGTTGGTGATCCTTTGTTGTGTGCGCTTTGCTTCCGCGAATCAGGCTGATGACCTTGATGGGAGAAGGTGTGTAATTCTTTGTCGTTCATTCTGTGTTCATCGCCTTTGAACAATTGAGACTATGTGCTCTCAAAATGGTGTTCACTTTTAGAATAGCGAATATTTTTCGTTGATACGTCTTCCGTTAGCACGGTGAGTACACATAGACAGTGAAACACGTTAGATTTCCAGGTACACCGATTCCTAATCGACATAATATAACAACACTAATCGAAAAATTTCGATCGGTAAAGGACTACGAGCGAAGCGATAAACTATCAGTATTTGATGAAGAAAAACTGCTGGGCATATCAGAGATGATGCGCAACGTAGTCCTAACAAGTTCCAAGTCCATGCCAAAGTTGACCCGACAGAAAAACTTCAGTGTTGCAGCTGCGCATAAGACCGTTCGTAAGAAACGGTCGTAAGAAACTTTATTCTCGTATAAAGTGAAAACGGTTGAAAATTTACTGGCCATAGGCTGTGGAAAGAAAATTCAATAATGTGAATTTCAACAGATTTAGTGTGGTTTCAATACTTTCTAGAGGGCAATTCTGTCATATTTTTAAGTATTTTTTCTATACCGATGAAACATGGTTCCATTTATCAAGGTATATGTGCGCACAGAACTCACGTTATTGGTCTGCCAACAGTCCAAATACTGTACATGAAATTCCTCTGCATAACTAGAAGATTGGTGTGGAGAATGCGATATTCAGGAGCAGACTAGTCGACCAAATATTCTTTTTAGAAATATTAAATTCAGCCGTTATAGTGAAATCATTCAAAAGTTCGCGGGAGAGCTAACCGAAGCGAAATTAATAATTCTTGGATTCAATAAGACAGCGGGACTTCGCATACAGTACATGAGGTTATTGCAAGAGGATTTTGGAGATCGAATCAATTTTAAGGACTTGTAGCCATCTCGTTCTCCGGACTTAAGCCCAGCGGATTTTTACTTCTGGGGTTACGCAAAAAAATAATGTTTATCGAGGAAACCTTACCCTCCGGGAATTTCAAACTGCTATTCGTGATTTCACGAAAAATATTCCACGTGAACAACTTGTGAGAGTCTTCGAGAACAAGACGAAATGTTGCAGATATGTTTGGATATTCACGGAAACAATTTCCAACAACTTCTATAAGATAAGATGATGTTTCGTATTGTTGCATTAGTGCACAACATTTGTATGATTACTTTACGCACTGTACATATAAAAGAAGAAGACTGTTATAATTTATTTCATAAACTAATATTGTACAAAGATCAATATAATTCAATCCCATATTGACACTCTTTCCAAAAATATCATATATGAATATGAAACAACTCAAATTTGGCGCTGTATGGATACAAATTATCTTTAATAAAATATCCTCTCTGTGATAAAAGTTAAAATCTGTTAACGTTTCACTTAGAAAAATAGATGAATCATAAAACAAGAAAGAGTAAAATATTATTCTCAAAAATTAAATAATACCTACTACTGCACGTGGTAAGAGTTTATTGCTCACTAACTCTATACAGTTGCCGGCTTCCGTGGCGCGAGTGGTAGCTCTGGGCCTTTCATCCGGAGGTCCCGGGTTCGAATCCCGGTCAGGCATGGTATTTTCACACGCGTTACAAATCATTCATCTCATCCTCTGAAGCAATACCTAACGGTGGTCCTGGAGGTTAAAAAAAAATTAAAAACTATACAAAGTGTATTTCGATGTCAAAATCGTATTTATAAAAAAATAACTAAACATTTCAATAACACATGATGACATTAAATATTATATAATTCCCTTTTTAATTTGGTGAAAATCTATTAGTCTTAACTTTCAGATAATAACAGGAAATTTTTACAGTTTGATAACATTTCATTCTGAAAAAAAAAATTTACAAAAGTTCATTGAGAGTAAAATAAAACAATTTACAAAAATAAACTATGAAATATTAATATTTTTATGATTTTGCTTTAAAAAGGAATTTTAACTTTAATATTTCCAAAGGACTGTTTGGTGATTTTATTATTTTTTTTATACGAATGTGGATAAACAAATGATCAAAAGCACAACGTAAGGAAAGTTCTCATGCAGAAAAAGTCTGCTAGCATTAAATTTAAATCATAATGAGATCTGGGGTTACAAAAGAGTATTGAACATTAGATGCCATGATAATTTAGGACATAAAGAGATCTTTAAACGAATAATAAAAAAAGAACAATCTCTATCAAAACTTGTAAAGGTCGAACAGAATGAAACGGAAACGAGGCTGTACCATAACCTTTCTTTCTTTCTTTTTCCTGTTCAGCCTCCGGTAATTACCTTTCAGATAATACTTCAGAGGATGAATGAGGATAATATGTATGAGTGTAAATAAAGTGTAGTCTTGTACAGTCTCAGTTCGACCATTCCTGAGAAGTGTGGTTAATTAAAACCCAATCACCAAAGAACACAGGTATCCACGATCTAGTATTCAAATCCGTGTAAAAATAACCGACTACTAGGACTTGAACGCTGGAACTCTCGACTTCAAAATCAGCTGATTTCGGAAGACGCGTTCACCACTAGACCGACCTGGTGGGTTTGTTCCTACTTACTAATCTTTTCTAAGCAAACGCCATTTATATGTATAAATAGCAGAACTCTACTAAGCAGTTTATCATTCTTAATAGACGAAAGTAAGGTTTGCGTTCTTATCTTTTTCGATCGTAGATTTTTATTTAAATTCACATGAGGATGAGCCCAGAAAGATTCGATCGTAGATTTTTATTTAAATTCACATGAGGATGAGCCCAGAAAGATTCGATCGTAGATTTTTATTTAAATTCACATGAGGATGAGCCCAGAAAGATTCGATCGTAGATTTTTATTTAAATTCACATGAGGATGAGCCCAGAAAGATTCGATCGTAGATTTTTATTTAAATTCACATGAGGATGAGCCCAGAAAGATTCGATCGTAGATTTTTATTTAAATTCACATGAGGATGAGCCCAGAAAGATTCGATCGTAGATTTTTATTTAAATTCACATGAGGATGAGCCCAGAAAGATTCGATCGTAGATTTTTATTTAAATTCACATGAGGATGAGCCCAGAAAGATTCGATCGTAGATTTTTATTTAAATTCACATGAGGATGAGCCCAGAAAGAAGCACGGCTTGTTTGCATCTGTCTTTTTAATTCACAACAATTATTTTTTAAATATATTTTCTGAAAGCTAAAATTCAGGACCGAATGCGATTTTGTAGGAGTGCTTCTAATGAGATACTTCGTTCTAGTTGTACATGCACTTCTATACAACGAGACTGATATGTTATATATAGTTTGCTGATTACATATAACTAGTACCAGTCATGGATAGCTCGGATTGGGTTGGTAAAGAGGAGAAGAAGGAAAAGGTGAATGAACGGTAGAACCTCTTTATGTTTATTTTCTTAATACAGCGAAAACTATGTTGGTTACCCAAATATTAAGGTATCAAACATTAGTTAATTTGGTAATAGAAGGAAGTGTGGAGGAAGTACCCTGTAAATATATATAGAATATAATGTATCGTAGATATATTGATTTAACACAGAAAATTGGAGAAATTTATGGAGATTAGCATCGAATCACTTAATTTCATGATGATAAAAATAAATGGTTTTATGAAAAATATTTTAAAATTTATACAAAGTGTAACCTGCTTTATTGGGGTACATACCTCAATATCCACCAAAACTCTGTCATCCGATTTTTTTTTTTTAATAGCTATATTCAGCCTCCATTAATGTACGAAGAAACACAGCAAATTTCTCCTTTATTAATATTTTCCTGTATTAAAAAAATAAACTCAAAGAAAAGACTACCTAGAAAAAATAAAATACAAATTTAGAATTATTTTTCACATTCAGTCACACTTTTCACAGTGTGATTATTTTATCAATAATTTACTTCGTGTTAGATTTTAATTTTTTTAATGATAAACATTAATTATGCACAGTAATTTGAAATCCATCCGCTATATTTACTGCACCGGTATTTATAAAATAATAATAATAAAGCAAACAAATCCATTATATTGCGTAATACATGGTATTTTCACGCGTTCGCACCACTTACACGTAAACAATTTTTAAAGAAAGTGAGAAAAACATGTGCGATAAGAATCTATGACTGTTGAAGCGGTTGCTTAGTTACTTTTTAATTTTCACGTCTGCAGTGAGGCAGAACTGTAGAGTTACTCCTCAACAAGGCAGCTATTACAGAGCGGCAAGATCAAAGGTTTTATGTGAAAGGAAGGGTGTTACGGCTGTTTCACACTTAACGATAAAAAAGAACTATCGATCTCATCCGGATAGGATAGGGAGGTACATACGCGGTAGAGTCCTCTCTCTGAGGGTTTGTTCGCTCTGATAATTTTTACAAATTCAGTCAGGGTGTACTTACGTTGTTGTAGATTTGTACTAATAGTACCTTTCTTTCCTTCCCGCTAACGATGTTTCATCGCTTACTGCTCCTAAGTCTTACGCATCCTTGATAATAAGCGTTAGGTTTACCGCACAACACGAGTCTGTACCGAAATTCATTATTTTGTTTTTAAGTTAATTCATCTTTTCAAAAAAACAAAGGTATTTTATTATTTCCTTTTTGTAGTACCTAGTATGAATTTTTTCATTAAAATTTATTACGGGTACTTTTAAAACAGCATTAATGAATGTCTGACGGAACGCTCTCTAATTAAAAGTAATAATAAATAGTATTAAAAATAGTAATAATAAATAGTCACAAAAACAGCTGGCAAAAAGAATGCTGAAATTTCCCGGAAATTTTCATTACTTTAAAAATGTAATCTTTCCCCGATGACAAAGTTGAAAATTAATCTTAATTAATATTTATTTATCTTATGAAATAACTTAATTTCCTATTTATTATTTACTTATATTCTCACTAAAAGAAAAATAATCATTTATTTCACAAGAAAACGTTATAAAAATTAACTTGAATTCAGTAAATTTATCACTTTTTTAGGTGGTGTTATTTTAATCTCGGATTCAAGCTAAGATTTTACTAATCATAGTAACGTTCATTATATTTGGTTATCGATTTAAACTTTATTTATAACTTAAAAGTTTAACCCTATCGAATTTAATACTATTTTTACTCAAAGTTTCTTTTTTTTTATTTTACGGAGAAACTCTTTTTATTCTTTAACTATTATTCATATTGTTCTCTTATGTTACGTCACTCGAGTAGCACTTAAAATAAAATGGTGATAAATTAATTGTAATTAACTTAATTTTAAAATGAAAATGTGTAATTAATGGTTTGAAATATTTAGATAATTTTTCAAATTTTTTCAATACCTTATCGGAATAATTGGCTAAGAATTCTGTTTAATTTTTTTGTTGACATCAGTGTTTGATTGGTTTGATGGTAATTTCCATTCCCTTTTGTTTTGCGCTAATACTTTACTACGTAACGCGACTACTCCATCGTAAGTCCTTATTTATCTATCTGTTTTAGTTATTCCACGATTAAATAATTATTTATATTACATTCGATTTAATAAATCTAAATCGGTAAAGTATCTAACATCCTGTGTAGCGTTATTTTATTAGGTTTTTTCTACAACAAAGAAATAATAAAAATCTAAAATTAAAATATAATAAAATAGATTATAAAGTGGATGCTAATGAATTTCAGTTCAAATTTTTAAGGCTTTCCCCACCATATTTTCATAAATATTTTCAAATAAAAATAGTAGAAACGGTTAAATATAATGATATTTATAGCAGATTAAAAATAAGAAGATTCTCAGATCGACCTGTTATTTTTTTATATGTTCGCTTCAAGCCTTACTCTTGGTTGTATGCAAGGACTTTTGTAATTCTGTTTTATTTTGTAGAAAAAGATCTAGTAGTCTTGTAGTAAAATTCTTCAGGAAGTATCAGTTAAAGAGTTTTTGAACGAAAAATTACTTGGGCTCTACAACATTAAAATATATGTATTTTTTAGAAATTCAGTAAATAATTTTCCCTGAATTCAAATATTCGAAAATTAAAGTCGAATTAAATAGTATTATTTTTGTTTAGATATTTTTGAAATCAGTTTTTTATTATTTTTTTTAAGTTAAATTTTATTTTTAATTAAAAAAAACAGCTACCCATTTGAAAAAAAAAACGTTATTACGTATTTCTATCGAGCTGAGCTAATGCTGTTTGGAATGCAGGAAATTTATTATTTTTTTTTTATCCCAACTTTAAACTTATATTGATGTTACATGGAAATATATATATTTTAGTGTCGGACTAAAATCAGACTGTTTTATTATAATATTAAAATGCAAATCCTAAAAAAAATTTTCAAATCGTCTGTATCGATGTTTCGTTTATAAATCTTCTATTGATGTTATCTGGAGGAAACTTACAATGGGACCACCGAAGCAAATTTCTATAAACCTTATAAGACTTGAAATAATTTATAAAAGACCTTACTGGCCTCCAAATAAAATAAAAATCTATCTCATTTGTTGTCCGTTCTGAATAATAATTTAAGAAAGCTTGAGGTTATTAATTACAATTTTTTTTTAGTGAACTATCAGAAAATCAGAATTATTATCACAATCCGCACAAAAAAAAAAATTACTAAATTAACATGTTTTTACACGACTGCCTAAAAAAGGAGTGTAATGTATTTAAGGTATACGTATGTTTATTCTACCGTAGCAGTTGAACGGCTGAACCGATTTAGATGTATGACTCCGCGTTGGAATCCTTACGTTACTGGGAGTACCGTAGGCTAAATATATATATATATGTATTTAATTAAATTTAAAATAATTGAAAACAAAATTTTACTATATATAAATAATTTATACAAAATTGTCACTCGCACTCTATTTATCCTATATTAAAGAGCGATGTTTTTATGCAGCCATCTTTTTTAATATTTATCTTTTTTTATCAATTAATACAAAGTATATTTTTACCGCTAACTCTTAAAAAGTAATACAAAAAACTTTCAAAGAACGAAAAATAAATTTAAATTGTAGTTTTAAAAATAAAATGCTCATATTTAAAACATTATGCTGTTATTCGCGAGCATTAATTTAATAATTGGTTAACGAGTGTAATTTATGTAATTTATTTAAAACGGATTAATTAGGGATTAGATATCATTTAAAACAACGTAAGATAATCGTTTTACGTATCGAATATTTAATTAATTAAGATAAATCTTTTTATTTTTTTATATTATTCGCTAGTATAACATTCGACTAAAATATATTAAATTAAATTTGCTTAAGCCTATTGGTAGATGAAACGAGGTGTACGACTCTGGGAGTTTATTATGAATAGTATAGAGTGATGGTAAGAGGTGGGGAAAATGTAGGGGAAATGTGAACAGCTAATGAAACCTCAGTGAACGGTGATCTTGTACGACTGTATTTCACGGAAACGGGAACGGCTTTATGCAAAACTGTTGAGAGGGTGAATCTCGACGCATACAGTCTGCCTCTCTTGAAGGGTGTTTTGGAGAGAGAAAAAGATATATAGAAGTTGGAAGGGGCCGACAGTCGGTCTCTTTGATCTCGGCACGGCCCGCCCCGCGGTTTACCATTGTAACCTACTTTAGATCCAAACAAAGACATCAAAGGGAAATCTTGGAAAAGCGACCGAAAGTCGAATTACCAAAGGGCTCAGGATCTTCTTGTCTATCAAACAAGGATAAATAGCTACGGGAGTGTACTAATGTATTTTACTGCTATTACGAATGCTAAGACTAAACTATTGTTGTTAACGATAATAAAAATAGTAACTAAGTTAGAAAGCGATAATTCCTCGTCACTAATTGCGGTCTAACACGAGAAATACTCGATTTCAATATGTTTTAACAGATTATTTAATAAAATGACTCTCAACATAGGAGTCGGAAAAATAAATAACGCTATCTGCTTGGAAATACAAAGCTTCGATTTTACTTTACGTTTCATACTATGAAAATTTCATTTTATCGAGGACTACTGTACCGGTTCATATATATAGCCCGCTAATTTTTTTTTTTTTTACAAAAAAAATATTGGACTCTGCGTATCATAATTTCATATAATAAAAGCTGTGATATAAATTAATGTATATTACTTAGAAAATAGTAATAAATTAACGTTCATTTTTAATTACCTTTTATTTAATCGTATCTATTTTCAGAATACAACTGTGTATTTAAATTCTGAATTTTGAGTTTTAAGTTTAATTTATTAACAGGATTACCTTGTAACATATCTTTCTTATAATAAAATAGTACTAAAATCTAGTAAAACGCTCAAAAATAGTTTAAGAAAAAAAAATTAAATAAAATTTTTCAATTAGATACATTTTACTTTTTTTAAATTATTTTCGTTAGTTGCGCTCCTGATGAATTAATTATTAATGTGTTATATACACTACCCGGTGGTTAAAGTATTCAGTGTACACATTGTTTTACATCAGAAAAGGGATAGCCTACACATTAATTTATTTCTTTATACTATTAACCTCAGCCTTTGTTGTAGCTGTAGTATGTTCGAAGGACCTAAAGTAGCAGTCAGTTTTCTCTTTTGTCTGAGATTACTGACTTTTTGTCACTTTTTCTTCTTTCTTTCTTTTTCCTCTTTATCCTCCGGGAATTACCGTTCCGGTATTAGTTCACAGGATGATATGTATGAGTGTAAAGTGTAGTCTTGTACAGTCTCATTTCTACCATTCCTGGTATGTGTGGTTAATTGAAACCCCACCACCAAAGAACATATTTACGATCTAGTATTCAAATCCGTATAAAGGTACTGCCTTTACTAGGACTCGAACCCTGGAACTCGACTTCCAAATCGGCTAATCTGGGAAGAGGCGTTCACTACTAGACCAATCCGGTGGATACAATTGTCACTTTTTCTAAGAGTAATGTTGTTCACTGTATAACCGGTTCCTCTGGTGAACAATGTAAAGGTATTAGTCGTAGGGTTAAATATAATTTATATTTCGGTCGGCCTGAGATGCTGATTTGTTATTCGGTTTGGTGAAGTAGGCGATAGAAAACCGTTTCGTTCCTCGGTTATTTAACCTTCAGAAGGGATATTTGCTACTCTTGAAAATTTGTCTTTCTGCTTTGCAATTTTCGGGAGTGACACACGACTCGTATCAGGCCACCAAAATAAAATTGATTAAAAATGATCGCTTTAGGCATTTCAACTCGAAAATGAACCTTAAATACTCGGATAATTTACGTCTAAAACTCTCCGCTAGAACTGACCTCAATGCTTCTTGTGTTAGGGTAAGATACAAATTTACCTCGCTAAAGATAGTTAGTTTTCAATCATCATAAAATTATCTCCTGTGCTATAAAAGTTTTTAGACAAGATAAATGTTTAATATTTCTACGATAGAAAAATCCATTAAAAAATGTTTCAATGAATTAAAATTCTGTATCGATATTATATTTGTCAGCTATTCTTAACTAGTATTGAAGATTCCTCATCGTTGATTATAAAGTTATTTCAAAACAATTAAGTTCCTGTTTAGGAGGTCCTACATGGACTCCCTGCAAAAAGTGAAGGACAACGAATCCCGAGTGAGTCTGGTGTCCTCTCAGGGTCAGGGTCAGGGGGAAGACCTTCTCCTTCGAGTTCGGACCGGGGGGAACGATGGTGAGCGGCTCCATAGGGAGATTACCGAGAAGATATATATGGTGTTAGGAGGTAGGGGAGGTAGGCGAGTCCATGTCCTCATAAAGGATATGGATGCCTTAACCACAGAAGAAGAGTTCATGAGAGATCTTCGTCGTGTTACCGGTGACTTTGTTACGAATGATTTAATTTCGATGAGACGTTCATACGGGGCCACTCAGGTAATGACGTTAATCCACCGGGTTGGTTTAGTGGTGAACGCGTCTTACCAAATCAGCCGATTTGGAAGTCGAGAGTTCCAGCGTTCAAGTCCTACTAAAGGAAGAAGTTATTTTTACACGGATTTGAATACTAGATCGTAGATACCGGTGTTCTCTGGTGGTTGGGTTTCAATTAACCACACATCTCAGGAACGGTCGAACTGAGACTGTACAAGACTACACTTCATTTACACTCATACATATTATCCTCATTCATCCTCTGAAGTGTTATCTGAAAGGTAGTTACCGGAGGCTAAACAGGAAAAAGAAAAACGTAATGACGCTAGCTTTGCCACCCATCCTGGTGGATAGATTGCTACACGACGGCTAGGTGCGGATTGGATGGGTGCCCTCCAGAGTAATGCGCCGGTCGCTGGAAGAGCGGTGCTTCCGTTGTTAGGATACGGGGTACCGGGTGAAGCTGTGTAGTGGTCCTGACAGGACCGGCCAATGTTTTAACTGCGGGGAGGTTGGCTATGTCAAGATGAATTGCCAGAAGGAAGCCCGCTGCACTTCCTGCACTTCCACGCTTTGGGGGGCCGAGGTTGCAGAAATGTATACCAGAAGTGAGGTGTACTCGTTGTGGAGCTAGAATTACGGTGGCTCCGGCGCGGGATAGCCTCGTCCAGGAGTGATGGGACGCTGGAGAGTCCAACCTCTCCTGGACTTTACTGAATTAATTCGGTAGCTATTAAAGTTTTAGTTACGATTTTATTAGAATGTGATAAATACGTGCGTATGAGTTTCCTATGTCTGAATTATTTTTTAGGAAGGGAGTTACACAAACAAACATGAAGTTTTGTTTAGTAAATTTAGCAGCGAACGATTCAAATAAATTTAAAGAAAAAATGTGTGGGAGTGAAAAATTATTGACGTGGTGTTACATCTCAACGATGGTTAAAATAATGAAAATGATATTTCTTCGTAAATCTGGTTTACCAGAAGAAATTTTGTAATGATTTTGTTTAATTTTTTTCATAAAAGATATTCCACCTCATAATATTAAAGTTTTATTTATTTTCCAACGTTTAACCATCTCTCATTACCGATTTTTCATTTTCATTTTTTAATATGATTAATCGAATTCATTTATTTAATCGAATAGATTTGAACTCTATATTACAGTTTGATGTAATTTAATCTAATCTTTAAAAAAATTTCCTTTCAAACTATCGACTTGACGTATTTTTATTATTTATTTTAAATGTGATATTTTTGGGATGGGAATGTTTTCAATCATATTTTACGGTTAAAGGTAAATTTAAAAAAAATTTCAACAGTTAAAAAAATAATAAATAACTTCAAAATGTTTTCGCCAACCTGTTTTTTTAATAAATTTAGCAGTCATATCGCGAGATTTATTGCTTCAAATTATTAATAATAATTCATTTAAAAGTTATGGTTTTTATTTGTTTCCGAACCCGTTCTCATAAATTTTCAAATCATTTACCTTGTTAAAATTTAATTACGATAAGATCTACAAATTTGTATGATATAATACATGAAAATATTAATATTTTTTTAAATATGCGAAATTAATTCAGCGCGTCATAATTTGTCATAATAAAACACGTATCAACAACATAATCTTTCCACATTCTTTCAAACAAATTTTTTTTTTCTGTAAAAGTATAGCTTCTTACAAAATACATATGAAATACGTCTGTTTCACAGTTGGGGGCTTATGTAATGCAAATACATTAATTTCAAACGATAAATATTTATTAATGTCATTAATGCTGTCGTATAAATTAATCACAGAATCCTCAGTTCATGCCGCCTTACAATGCGGTTATGCGACCCTAAATAATAATAGTTGGTAGGGCTGCTGTATATGATATAAAAATCGTACATACCTGTGATTACATACGCGTGTTTCTCATTTAAATAAAAGAACACCTTTCTGAATATAGTAAAAAGATAAATCTTTATTCCCAAACATAAGAACATGTGTACTCAGAATATTAATTACGTTTTATCTTTGTCGACGAAGTTTTAAGGTTAAAAACTCGCTTTATTATTACGGTAAACAATCTGGGTGGTCGTATTCTATCGTTCAGTCATTCTTATGTTAAATTGTTCGATATCATTTCATTAGCGAATTTATATATTTTTTAATAAATTGAAACAACTAAAGAAATGATCTGCTTTGAATACTTTATAAAATGAATCGATTTTACGACAGTGAAACGCAAAAAAAAACAAATTTTAAATTATATCCTATTAACTGTTTAATAGTTGATATTTTTTTCATCGGCATTACCCGATTTAGATTTTTTCAAGCAGTGATTTTTTAGTCACCGTCTGTTTTCAAAATGGTAAGTAATTCAATCAGAATAGGTTAGTTTTGAAAATAAAATCAAAATTGAATCGTTCGTATTAAAAAAAAAAAAAATAATAAAATAAGAAAATGTGTATAATAATTACAAAAATGCCGTCTTCTTCGCGGATGAACTGATATTTTTAAATAAAAAAGTGATAAAATATTTTTCTCCAGAACGGGAGATGTACTCGTAAGACAACCATTGTGCATTATCTTATGAACAACTGCTCAGATTAGAAATAATAAAATCCGTATTGTACAGCGGTTGTTACAGTAATTTTTCTTCTCTGCATCAGTTAATTCGACAACTATTTTAAAATATTTTTTCAAATACCACTTCATCCCCGCTGTAATAATAATTACTTTCGATTACTGTACATCTTACCTTATTCCTTTTATATAAGAACTGTGAGAATTTTTAAATATTTGTCAATGAACAGTATTAATAAGCTTCAAACTCATCGGCGTAGATGTAGCAAAGAGGAAAGTTATAAAATAAAAATTAAAAAACGCACGGCAAATTAATCCGAAAACAGTTTTTATAAATTAAGTAGCTATTGTGTATAGATACATAAAAAATTATTTATTGAGCGTATTTAAACTGAAATTATACGTTTAAAAAAAAATCTAAACTTTCCAGTAACTAAATACACATGCGGATCAAATTCGATATTGCAATAATTTTACGGGATTAATCTTTCCTGATCGTATTTTAATACACTTTTCTTAGAAGATTTTGATCAGTCGGTGTTGAAATTTTGTGATTCGTTTCTTACCGTGGGTTAATTTAGAATATACCTGTTTCCCTTTCTAAAATGAGGCAGCGCTTATAAAGTGTACACTGGAGAGTGGCCGACACAGAGCAATAAACCTATCTCAGGGCAGATTTTGGGATGATGATACAAAATAATATTTTATACCATAAAAAACTATATGTTAATTTGTTCCTTTAAATTAATTTTCACACTCTTTTTCTTTGGGTACGACTCAAGAAAAGCACTTGGAATACAGTCGGTACTGTACTAGTCAGAGTTACACTCTCTGAAAGTAATGATACTTGCTTCGCATTCAGTTAGTTCTTTTGGTGAACAGAGTAGTTTATCAACTGTAGGGCTGACTATCATCAGCATTTTAGTGAGGTTAAAATACCGATACCCAATATCATGCCAGGTCATTGAAGATAGCAGTGGGAAACAACTTCATTCTTCTTTCAATAACAAGCCTCATATATATATATATACATACAATTGTTACAGTTATCTGACCTAATAAAATAGATCATTAAGTATGAAAGAATTACTATTAAACCCTGTTAGTTACAATCAATTTGCCTCTGAAAGATTAGGGGATTGACATATTAGCGTTAAACAATATTCCTGAATTAAAATTTCTACATAGCATTGAAACTTTTCTACCGTTTTTATTTCTTATTAAGTTAATAAAAATTCTTTCACGCTTTCTGCAGGACTTCAAGGACCACATTCACTCTTAATAAATAAATATTTAATAATTTAGATTATCTAGGTTACTTTGTATATATATATATATATATATATATATCCTATAATTAACTAGTTAATTATAATACTTGTGCAGACACCTAACACACATTAGCCGACGTTATTAAGAAGGATATCGATCAACCGCATACTACCACTTGACATACCATGGTAATCAAGCTGGCACTGGCAACTGTACATTAACCCTGTTACATAAAGATGGTATCTATCATGTTTAGAATCTTTGTATTTCTACTATATTCTTTGTATATCAGATATTAATATTTTTTCCTGATCTTACTTGATTATTTTCGCTACAGAAATCAGTATCATCCAAAGAAATCATTACCTATGTGTACATCAATAGTAGTACGGAAATGGGCATACGAGCGCCAAAATGACGTCACGAATTTAAGACGGCAAATTAAGATGGAAGCCTGTTAGTGTTGCCAACTTGATTTTTTTTGTGTCAGTGTTGCCAACCTGGTTATATATTTTGTATTAAATTATTGAAGTAATATTTCAGAGGTTGGTAGCACTGTTGAAAAGCTGTTGTGTAGCGGTTGGTTTGAATTAAATAAATAATATTTAAAGTGAAAAAAACCCTGGTTAGCTAGGACTCGAACCGCGTCATGACGGGACGCGACTGACTGACGTCTTAACCCAATCGGCTACAGGGTTACAGGGCTACAGGGTATTGAGTGTAAAATGTTGTATATAAGTTGCGCGCGTGAGAAAAATGAAATATATTGTATGTGTGAATAAAAATTTAGATGTACCTCGAGGATGATCCTGGTGGCCGTTGTACCGGGAGGCTTCACCCGCCACTCCAGGACCCCAACGTGGTTCGTGCACCAGGAGGCGGCGACTGCGTGTGTGTTCGCGTGCGTTCGTTGACGTAACGGCGCGAAGTTGTTGACAGTTGCGAGTTGTGGCGCGCGACTGAAGAACAGATGACGAACATGGCCTAAGGTTGAGCGTCCTATTTTAAACTTTAATAATAAATCGATAAGATAACAATCAGTAATTCATAAAAAAAATAAAAATATAATCTAACAAAACGCAGCGATATCCAAAAATAATTACAATGAAATTGTAAACCGTACGGTAAGTCTTGCTGATATAATTTCTTCCACTCAAAAATTTCTGTAATACAAATAAAACTGTTTTTTTTTTTTTTTTTTTTTTTTTTTTTTACAAAATGATACTAATATTAAAGAAGGTAAGACACTAAATTTCTGTTATAAAAATCTGTTATTAAATTAGAATTTTATTTAAAAAAATACATTTTTAATATATGTTATAGAGGATAGATATACAATAATAGATAATAAGCAATGTTTAAGCGTTCCATATAATAAACAAAAAATAGAAAAATTTATTAAAAAAATCTTGCCGGCCCGATTTCATTTACTCGTATGTGTAATACGTATCATATTTACAGAAATAATAGAATTCTTATAATTATTCGTTGTTTAATAAATGAAATCGGGCTGGTGAGAGCTTTGTAACATTTTTTTCTATTTTTTGCTTATTATATGGAACGCTTAAACATTACATGTTATCTATTATTGTATATCTATTGTCTATTAAATATATTTAACATGTATTTTATTTTAACAAGTGTCTTACCTTTTTTGATATCAGTATTATTTTGTGAAAAACAGTTTTATTTTTATTACAGAAATTTTTATTTTTTGAGCGAAAGAAATGATATGTGCGACACTCTTACCGTATGGTTTACAATTTCATTGTCTTTTTTTTTTTAATGTAATATTCAGATTAAAATATATGCTTGGAACAGCAATAAATCACTTTTATTACAACAAAAAAACGCATATATATATATAAATTACTTGTAATTTGATAAAAAATTGTAGTAATATAAAGTCGCCCCCTGTAACTTACATCGTCACTCTCTTTGCTAAAGTAACCGACTGAACATCATTACTCTCAGAAAAAATAACTTGGACTAGTGGCTGTTATACCTCAAATACTGTTTATGGATTAGTTATAATAAATAACGGGACTAAAAGTGCAAATAATTTAATATACCGACGAGTGATTTAAATCGACAGAATATACGAGTTGTCTATTTAACCGGTATTTTTATAAATTCTAAAATCATATTTTTTAGTTATAAAAGAAAAACGTATGTTCTGTTTTTCTGTACATGTAATTATAGTTTTGTTTTCTTTGAATATGAGCCTACAAATACCACTGAACTAGGAGCAAGTAAGATTGTAGAATAACATTAAACTCGTGCCCCCCCTCCCTTCCTGAAACAAAACCTAATCGATATGTTTTATTGTAACCTCGAACGATGTTGTAACAAAAGTAACTGAATAATCTCATCGAGGATAATGCATTGTTTTTAACAATAGATTTTTTAATATATTTCCCAGCACGCCTTGTCATCTTCAGGTATCAGAATGTAGAAACTTTGATATTTCATTTCACGCTGAACAATTTACATTTACTACTGTATATGTATTTCTTTGTATCCAATCGCTGAAGTAGACGTATTGTTTTGTTTTTTTGCGACGATGATTAATATTCGAAATAAGTAATTTGGATAATAATTTTGTGAAAAAATAATTTTATTAGTATGTATTTTATTTATTTTATTTCTGGGGCTAATAGTTTGAACGGTCGAGATGGTATTATCCATTCCTCGCTATTCTGTGTTAACTACTTACCCTCGCATACATTTTACATCCTAGATCCACATTCGTTTCTTTAATTTACTATAATCTTTGGCCGCCTTTATTGTTCTTATCCTCCATATTTTCTTCTAGAATCAACTTCATTAACCCTGGATGCCTTAATATATAATTACGCCTCACCGACGTAGTTTTTCATATTGAAAAATTTCGATACGATTTTTCTATTCTACAGTTAATCATATAAACCTGTATATTTAACAGTCCATCGATACATGTAATTTCTAATTTTTCCCTGTAACATCAGTTCTCATAAATTTTATTCTTTGACATACTTATTATCCATTATTCCCTGGATTAAAATTCTACAAATATTTTAAAGAATATTTTTCTAATTTCTAACATTTCCTTTTGTTAATTCCGATTTATTTTTTGAATAAAGTCATTCGTGTGCTTTTTTTTATAAATTTTCTTTAGATATTTGTTTCACCTTTACAATTATGATAAATTAATACAGTATAAAAAACTAAAAGTTTTGATATATATTTTGATCCCCTATCTTAATTTTAACTCATTGTTATTCTCCTTTCTTTTGCGTTTCATTAGTTTTGTTTTACTCTTCTATTTATAAATTTAATAATACCTTTCAAATAAAAAATCCGTATTATTCATTAATTCTTTTATTAAAGGCTATTAATAGTTACAAAATTTCTTAATAGTTAAATAACCCGTTAAAAATTAGTCAAAATCAAAATATCATAAACGTATCTGGCCGAGTTACACAGTCGCATCGTTTATAATTATACGGCAAAGTATTAAGGAGATTAAAAAATCATAATACATCAAGGTTTAATTAATATCGTAATCGGTAAAGGATAAAACTGTAAAGGAAGACGAAGACTATAGTTTATAAAACGTAACTGAGGATGTAGAGTGTAGAAAATTATGCGAAGGTTAAAAAGATTAAAACTGAATTCAAAAGAATGGAGAATAACATCAAACTAAACTAACGACTACCGATTAAAAAAAAAAAAAATGTAACGTAAATAGAAGCGTCAGGCCTGATTTTCCCTGAATTTTTAGAGAGAGAGATTAAAATTTACTTCTTCCCCCAAATAAAAAAGGAAAGTAGTTATTACCCAAATTTCCCTTTTTATTTACTTATCAAAAAAAAAAAACTTTTTATAATTAGTAAAACCAGTGATTTTAATGCTACCGAAGCCGCAAGAAGCCTACAGAAACTACAAATACCTTGGAATAGTCGGGTAACAAATAACGAAGGAGAACGAAAGAAAACCGCACTTTCAGAGAAGCGATGTTCAAGATCGCTGAGGCTTGTCAACTCGTCCGCAATCAGTTCAGCGATGCAGCTAATCAAAAGACATTTCGTAAAAGGATACAGATTTAAAACGATTTACTGTAACACGAACATATTCGTGTGATCATTTTAAATATCTTTTACAAATAAATAATTAATTGTCTTTGCTATTTTAAGATTAATTCGTTATCTATTTTTAACTTCAATAGACTTCAAACATTGCAGCGATAGCGTTTTATTTCCCGGTTTCTCTTACGATTCTGGAGAATTATGCCTCTTTTCGTTAAGCATTCTTTAATATTAAAGTTCGTTATTGAAAAACTCAGAACTGCAAATTATGATAATTTAATAATAAAATCATTTTCTTCATTATAATAGTTACTGTAACTTTAAGCGTATTTATCGTGTTTCTAATTTTTAATTATTTTACTAAATTATTTGTTTTGATGTAACTCCGTGTGTTTTTGGTAATGTATTAAAGAAAAGAGTTGTAGAAAAATTTCTTTTGATAAAATCATTGAAAAAAAAAAGTTTAATATCGAAGCTGTTTTGGCTAAAGTAGCACAGCTTCTTTATAAACAAACCCGAACATCAGAGAAATAGACTTCACCGGGTGAACAAAGGACTAAAAAGGATATTAAAAAGAGAAAACACCGGTTCCTTTGATCTCTTCTGTTTCATACTCACCTTATCATCCTTAAACCTCATCTTCTTATATAAAAAAAGAAAATATAAAGTATAAGGAAACAAGGAGGAAGAAGATCGGAAAAATACGAATAAAAAATATTTAAATAAATGGTAAACATTTCACACGAAATAAAAACGGTGAAAAATATTTTACAACATCGAGCAATCTCTAATTTTATTTTAATTAATTACTTTATCTGATAAATGGCTATATATAACGATAGATTAGTATAAAACCACTAAGTATTTAAAAAAACATTTACACTGTAATGAAGGGTATACAAATCATTTGTTGCATCTAGGATCTTGGTTTCGAAAGTTTTCCTAACTTCTCTTCTTGATCAATATAAATTACGAATTATATTTAGCCGTATGCATAACAAATACATAAATTGTTTACTTTTCTACTTTTTTTAATATTTATCACAGTAGGGGAAGTTTTACAGTAAGGTAAAAATACTCTCTTCGATTTTTCGTATTTATTTAATTTTTAACATTTCTTGAACATTAAAATTAAAAAAAAATTAATTAAACGTAAGAGTTACGTAAGAGTTTATCTATAAGCATTTTATTGCTTTATATTTCATCGTTAGTGTAAAATCATGACATTAGGTACAGGGGTCTCGAAATCGAGATTCCAGCGTTCAAGTCCTAGTAAAAGCAGTAATTTTTATACGGATTTGAATACTAGATCGTGGATACCGGTTTTCTTTGGTGTTTTTTTTTCTTTTTCCTGTTTAGCCTCCGGTAACTACCGTGAAGATAATACTTGAGAGGATGATATATATGAGTGTAAATGAAGTGCAGTCTTGTACATTCTCAGTTCGACCATTCCTGAGATGTGTGGTTAATTGAAACCCAACCACCAAAGAACACCGGTATCCACGATCTAGTATTCAAATCCTGTAAAAATAACTGGTTCCTTGGTGGTTGGGTTTCAATTAACCACACATCTCAGGAATGGTCGAACTGAGACTGTACAAGACTACACTTCACTTACACTCATACATATCATCCTCTGAAGTACCTGAACAGTAATTCCCGGAGGCTAAATAGAAAAAAAGAGATAGATACAGGAGCTCATTTATTGGGATGATTTATTGAATAAAAAAATTTGAAAATATTGGTTGAGGGTGGAGAAATATTGAGTGGATACAACATCTCAAAGAGATTTTTCCTATTTCTCAGAGAAGTTGAATTTTATGAAAATTTTACTCGTTTATTATTTAATTCGTAAGAAAATATTATAATTACCATTAAATTACTTAGATTAAAAAAAAGCTGACAACACAGTTGTAGGACTATCGGAACACGGCTTAGCCGCGCGTGGTGATGGGTTGTTTCTGATGTACAGCTTACACACACACACACACACACACACACATAATTAAAAATATTTATCATTTTATTTAAATATTATATTTTTTCGTTTATTTAATTCAATGATTCTAAATAAAGCGCGCGTGCATACCGTATTTAATTCGCGAGGGTGTGGTGATACTAGCGGTGACGGTCGGCACTAACTAAACTAATGTAATTTCACAACTTACGTAGATAAATTTCGTTTGTACGGTCGGCAGACCGGTGCAGCTGCGAGCTTAACGCCCCAGGTAAAGAGTCAATCGGGCGATCGAGTTCGGTGTGGCTAACACCAAAACGAGCTACGTTTTACACTTTAAATATTATTTATTTAATTCTATCGGTCACCTGTCACGTCACAACATAGCGGACCACTACAACAGCATTTTTGGGGTCGAGGTGCGATTTTGGAAAAATTTTTTTTTGCAAATATTTTTTTTTTTTAATTGCAAACAAATGTGTCTTTTTTTCCTGTTTAGCCTCCGGTAATACTTCAGAGGATGAATGAGGATGATATGTATGAGTGTGAATGAAGTGTAGTCTTGTACGTTCTCAGTTCGACCATACCTGAGATGTGTGGTTAATTGAAACCCAACCACCAAAGAACACCGGTATCCACATCTAGTATTCAAATCTAGTATTCAAATCGGTATAAAATTAACTGCCTTTACTAGGACTTGAACGCTGGAACTCTCGAGTTCCAAATCAGCTGATTTGGGAAGACGCGTTCACCAGTAGACCAACCCGGTGGGTTTAACAAATGTATCTAAGAAAACTGTGACCTTAATTAGGCAAAATCTCGAGATACTCAGGGTGACCTTGCTTTACAGCCTCACCACCTTGACCTTTTAATTTGAAAATTTAATGTCATCAATACCCCATATGTAGATGTAATCTGACCAAGACACCGAACACACACATACATACGAATATTAACATCCGAAAAATTTCCATTCGGTTTTTTGGGTTCCTTAGGGTCAAAACATCAAGATCCGGTCCCTGATTGGACCTATTACAATACTTTCCTTTCTAGAGCTATAGCGCTCTCTAGACGGGAAAGTAATAATAATAATTTTCAGGTATAAGCAACCTCTAAGTAAAATCTAAAGTATGATTAATTTTTACAAAAATCGGAAAAAAATGCTGATGAACCGTTTATAAAAAAAATAATAAATGAAAATTGAAAAAAATATCTACGCTTTGCTTATAAGCAGTCATTTTAGCATATATAGATGAAGTTAAAATGAATTTCTTTAATGTAAACAAAGAAACGCGAAAAATAATCTTTAAATAAGTAGATAAGAGAAAATATTCGCAAAATAATAAAAAAAAAAAATTATTTAAGAACACAAGAAAAACTTACGAACTTACTTGTTCCCTCTCGTTAAATCTCTTAAATTTTTTTTTAAAAAATCAATATAATTTAATTTCGATGATATCAATTTTATGAATCGCATAATACAAAGAGGAAAATTAGTTTCTTCCCTAAAAGTATTTTTATCTGAATTATTAAAAAAAAAAAAGTATGGAATAAAAAAATAATTCATTATCTCTTTAAATAGTCCAAGTCGGAAGTAAAGATTAAAGTAAATATATTGTCGCATGTTCGCGGTTCGATCAGGATATTGAGAGATTGACGATTAAAAATATTTAAATGATTACAATTTATTAGTTAAAGAACATAAATAAGCCCCGAGACTTCCGGGGTCGACCCGGACCCTGGATGCGTTTTTCAGGCAACCATTTCCACACGCTACAAAAATTTCATCTCATCCTCTGAAGCAATACCCAGCGGTGGTCTTGGAGCTTAAAAAAAAAAACTAATTACAACCAAAATAATAATAATATAATAATAAAGAGTGATTACATATACAAAACAGAATTTAAAGTAATCGTCAGGCTTTATTTACAGGTAGTTAAATATAATTCAGTCCCATCGATAAAAGACATTAGCGTGACCGCTAGTCTTAATACTTTTAACCACTAGTCTTGTATAAACAACAATAGTACAATGGGGTAACACAAGTAATATAGTTCTTTCAGCGCAAATACCTTATCTCTTTCACATATAGTCTAACAGTAATTCACCAAACCATTTCTTTTTTTCATGCACTGTCCACACTGGAATTCCTTGTGATGTCACCTTAATCGTGTCGAACTTAATTCACACTCTCTTTTTCTGTTCAATTTCTAGAACCACCGTAAGGTATTACTTCAGAGGATGAATGAGTATGATATGTATGAGTGTAAATAAAGTGTTGTAGTCTTGTACAGGCTCAGGTCGACCGTTCCTGAGATGTATGGGGTTAATTGAAACCCGACCGCCAAAGTACACCGGTATCCACGATCTAGTATTCAAATCCGTATAAAAGTAACTACGTTAACAGGATTTGAATTTTAGAACTTTCGACTTCTAAATCAGCTGATTTGCGATGACGAGTTGACCGCTATACCAACCCGGTGGCCTGTACTTAATTCACACTAGAAATTCTGTCCTTCACTGTCCTCGAAGAATACTCTCGCTTCAAACTCGCATAATAACTCCTCTATCATAGCACTCTCTCGCAAACTCACATCTCGCAGAACTGACCTCGCAGTCTGACATCTCGCGAACTCATCTCGCAGACTGACATCAAAACGTCTCGCTTAGACTGATTTCAACTGATTTTCCCCGGATTATTTATACTCCTACCCTCTTTACCTGTTTGACCGGACCCGACTCGAAGCGTGAAAATGTTCGTATCCTGGTCTGGTAACTCTTATCAGAGAACAATATCTTTTTAGGGGTCTCAGTATTACAAAAGACGATACCTTTTTCAACTAAAAGGGAATTTTCTAATAAAAGTTTCTTTTAGCCCCTTTCTAGATCCTCCCATTATTATATTTTCTACTACTTTTTTCTTAATCGGTAGGAATCCGTTACTGAGGTCCGTTATACCGGTCTTGTTACAATATTAACACGATTAAAACAGAATAATGTATAGAATACGTTTTGAGGTATTCTCTTTAATTTTTTATTAATTGGGCTAACCCAACCTGGACTAACCTATCCGAATGAAAAGTTGAAATTTTTGAGAGTATGTTTGAGGTAATCTTCATTTTTGACTGTGACTATAGAAAGCAGTATGAAAATCTTTTAGTCGATAGTTATTATTTTCCTAGCTTCATAGCTCTATAGTTATGCTGCAAGAAGGAAAATATGATAATCAGTAAAAATGGGGCATTGTTTTTGTTGCATTTCTTGACGTTTCATGAACCAGCGACCCTAAAAAAAGAAAAAAAGTGAGGGTAATGTTTGTAAGAACTTATGTACGTGAGATGGCATTTGGAGCTTAATAACTTTTGATTGGATAAACCGATTTTGATGAAATTAGGCATACGGACTTTTTTATATGGGATAATTTATTGGTAAACGTTTGGGGTTAATATCGCCAGGGGATGGGGTAGATAGTTTTATGAGATCAATATTATCAAAATTTTGGCAACATAACCCCACTTCATATTAATCTATATACGTAAACATACAAAAATGCATGCATACCTTCTTCAATAATCTACGTTATTAGTCTTCATGGTAAGATAATCAAGTATATGCGTACTTATGTTACCATTTTAAGAAAAAATTTGCCCTCAAATTCTGTCCTTCCCCAAAAATCGAAAAAAGATTTTTTTATTTGTTGCATTTTTTTAACCGATTTTTTTTTCTTCTAAGCATAGTAATAGTGTGTAACCCCCCCCCCCCCCCAAAATACTTTGGGAGCAATATATCGAGTGGGGGCAACGATTAAAGTTTAAAACTATCGATTTTATGGAATCTTTAAAATTCTTTTTTTGTTTTTTTTTTAACTTTTAATAATAATATTACAATAAAATATCATCATAATTCATTCCCATCCCCAATAAAGAAATCTTTGATAACTTTTTATTTGTTGTATCATTTTTCTACTTTACAAGAATCAGTAACCAGTACCAACTTCGGTATCAGATTTTTTTATTTTAAATTTAAATAAAAGTTGAGTAATTATTTGATGCTCATTAACTCTGTCCCACTTACGCCTTCATTTATTTATTTTAAGTTTCCTTTTGCGTATACTTTTATTTAATTACTGATTATGATTATTTAATAATCAAAATGATTTATCTAGTTCTAGATTTTTATTTTTGTAAAATGTTTTTGAACATTTTTCTTTGAAGTTTTATATCAGAAATCGTTTATCACTGCTCATATTTTATTTTAAATTATTAATACTTCTAAATTTTACGCTTCTTTTCTTTAATGAATCTTATAGTTGAATCGTCCTATTCATCATAAGAATAATTCACTCTTACTTCCTCAAAACAAAAGAATATATTTTATATATATAAGGAAGTTATGGTCAAAAATTAATAATATATCTTTATCTTGTAACAAGATTTCGCTATGAATATTTCTCTTTTCTTACTGATTTTCATTTCATCCTTTACTTAAAACTTCTTAATCAAAAAATCTAATTTTCAAATTCTTGCTTTAACATAGTATTTAAAAAGTTCGCGTACGCTTGTCTGAGATAAGTCTTTGAAATTTTAAGAATTTCTTTTTCAATAATCCTCTTATATTCGTCAGCAGTTTGCGTTATGGAAGTAGACTACTAGTACACGTTCCGTCAAACAGCTCCATAAAAAAAACCGTCACAAACAGTTAAATCCGACGATGTTGGTGGTCAGTCCAAAAGTTCACTACTCCGTCCGACCCAACGATCAGGTTCATCATTTAACAAGAGATTTGGTGAAGGTAATTTCATGCAAGTTAGCAATATTATAGCTTATTTTACTCTTTATTTCTTTTCTTTCTTTTTTTTTTAATACGGAACAGCTGTTTAATAATACGCTGTATAGCTATACCGCTGAATGGTAGATCATATCACCGTAATAACAGATGATTTTAGGTAGTAACTAAAGTGTTTGAAAACTAGTGTTTCTTTTTAAAAGGTAGCCGTTGTTTTGTATATAGTAAAAAAAAAAGACTGATATCTTACGGTATATTTTTACTGATTTATTTTGTTGACAGTAAGAAATTTCAGCCAAATCGATTGGTAAACAAAATACCTGCAATCAATGAATTACATATCATAATAATAATAAACATAATATTTTTATTTATTAATTTAATTTTTCTAATTATATATTTTTGAACTCAGTTTAACGTGATTTTTCTGTTCTAGGGAGATGTTCGTTTTAGAATTGTTCGCTTTATTATTCATATAAGTGTACAATTATCATTTCCTGATTTGATCTTTGTATTACGTAATTAGTTATAAATTATGTAATTAATATTTTATTTACTGGTAAACTATGTAAATAACTTTTAGTGTAGTGTAAATAACACTACAGTTACAGCGAAATTCGAAAATAAATCTTTTTAAACTAGATTTTTCTTTTACAGAATGTATTAACAAAGAATATTTGTTAAGGGAGTTTAGGAAAGTGATATTGAGAAATTAATAAAAAAAGCGATCTATAAAATAAAATAAATTTGAAATCCTGTTATTTATTTTTTGTTAGTCTTTTACTTTCCAGGATGTTATATAAAATAATTCCCTTGAAAACCTTGCTACTGAACACTGAAATGATCTATTCCACACTTTTTTTTCAATTTTTGAAGTCATCCGAGTTTAAAAATACTAAAATGAAAATAAAAAAAATTCTGCAGATTTGTTTACACCCGCGCGCGCGCGAACACACACACACACACACAAAGAAAGAGAGAGAGACAGATCTGTGTATATAAAAGAACACAAAATATTCAGATCCAAATGAGTCGCTAGGCAAATAATAGAAATATACTGATGAAATATTTAAATCACAAATATTCCATTTTATAATTCTGGTAAAAAACAACCATTTAAAATATTACGATATTATTACTTAAAATAAAATACAAAAGTAAAGACAAAGAGAAAATAAAAGAAAGAGTTTGACCATAATATTGTAAAATGGTTGTGTTTACCTAAGAATTATAATATGGAATATCTGTGAGCTAAATATTTTATCTGCGTATTTATATTTATTGATATTATTTACGTATATCTTGTTATTTGAAAATCCAACCGAGAAGTTATCATTTATTATTATTATTATTATAATAACATACATACGTACGTATATATATATCTCGTCGCCGAATGGCTTTGACGGCACGTGGCAGTTACTAACCTGAAAAGGGCCGTTTTTGCCGTCGATTGGCTTCGACACTTTGTTGTAGTCACTAACCTTACGGTAGCCGTGAGAAGGGCTGTTGTCGTCGAATGGCTTCAACGGTTCGTAATTGATAACCTTGTGGTGGTCCTGAATAGGGCCGTTTTTTTTTTGTTAGCTCTGAGAAGAGCTGTTGGGTCCGTAAGTTGGCCTCTGGGAAAGTCGGGAAGTTGCGGCTCGTCCATTGAAGTTCGACCGGGCTTTCCCTCAGCGGTAGTTGTGTTCCCACTACAGCGTGGCCCCCAGAGCCTTGCAGTCTCGGGTCGGCGTCGGTCGTCCTTCGCCGGCGCGGTTCTCCCCGAGCGATTTCACGCTGGGCCGGCTCCTGATGCTGAATCCGCCACCCAGGGCGATTGAAGCCCGGCGAGCTGGAGCTGGAGCGGGAAGGTAGCGTCCGCGTCCAGCGGCTCCCTCGGCGGGTCGGCCAGGCCTGAGAGCGGTGGGGCTACAGTGTCGCTATAGTGGAAGAACTGCGCGGTGGGAGTGATGCTGTATCAGCGCGTACGTATACTGTGCTGCGAGCTCACATCGTTGCTTCCGGGTTCGCTCCCCGATATTAAATTAGGCCTATATATATACAAACATATTTGTGTACATGTTAACTTCTATTTGGTTTTTTTTTATTTGCGGAGCGGTTTAAACTGCAAGGATCATATTAGATGTAAACTTTTGTACTAGAAGTATTGTGTAAATTTTTTATTAAAGGATCATATTTACGAAAGAGGGGCAGTAAAGATAGTTGAAATTATGAATATTTTATTTGTAATGTTTTATTAAATAATCATAATTTTTTATTATCAGAAATATTATTAATTATACAAATAAAAAATATTTATGAAAAGATATTTCATAAATGTTCTACTCCTAAAATTTAACTGCATCACGCTATGTCTTCATCTTTTAACCCGGGTTTTATTTTGATATTCCTTTTTTTTAATTAAAAATTCTTAATAGTACGGTGTAATAAATAGTTGAAACACAATCCACTAAATACATAATACTGTTATATAAACATAAAAAACACATACAACAAAAAGGATAAATTAAAAATATTTGAAACAGGAACAAAGACCTATATTTTGGATCTAACATTATATATATTTTACCTCATCGTAAATAAATAAATATAATTCTTGAACTAAAAAAAAAACAAAATGTAAAAAAGTTAAAGGTATTGTCGCGTGTTCGTGGTTAGATAGGGATATCGAGAGACTTACAAAGTAAAAAAAAATTATAAGATAATTTATTACTCTAGATATATATAAACAAAATAAGTAATAAATAATAATAAATAGATATAACAAAGAATAGCAATTCAAATAAAAAAACAAGATTTATTTAATGACAGTTAAATTACAAATACCAGAATACAGTCTAATTTACTAAAAACGTTAAAATGACTGATAGAAATATTATTAGATTAATAACAAGATAACAACAGAACAGTCCTAAAGTTCACACAATTCAATTTTCTAAAAATATTATTACTTTTATTGTTTACAATACAGCTACCTTACACTTTATGAATGAGTCGAATACTGTCACTTTCACTCCTGATAACCAATAACTCACCGAACAATTTCCTGCATTTATCCACTGTCCACGTTAGAATACTCGTGATATTCTTCACTCGTTACCACACGCTTATTGATATCGCCGTCATCGTAACCGCGTTGAACTCGAGCTTGCGAAACTACTCTTTTATCGCTTGTTATCACGACTGCTCCGGATACGGCTTTGCAGAAGTATATTAACTCTCTGATCTGGTCCTTGGCAGTGTTTATATCCCCTGGCCTGCAGAACCAGTACCCGCTTTATCCCTTTATTTGTTAAAACTTAATAATTTTCATAGTTTGCGCCCTTACGTTCTTCTATAAATTCTTATTTCGGTCCGGTAACCCTTCTGCTCGAGCAACAGCTTTTGGAGGTGTCATTATCTGTATTATAAACATCAGATGGTTAAACGGACCCGTTACTCTGAGAAAAAAATCCCTTTTAATTCCTTCTGAATTCTTCTTTTCCTTTTTTCTTATTCCATTCCTTTTTAATCCTTTAAAAAAAATCCTTAATCCTTTTTTTTCAATCCGTTCATCTTAATTCAACAAAAGAACATAATGCAATTAGTTAGAAAATAAATATACAAAAAATATCAAGTGATTGATCATACAAAAATGTGTACAAAATTTCATTAAAAGAAACAGATTTTAATATATTAAGAATTTATAGAAAAAAAAGAAAGAAAACTCTTTCTTTCTCTCTGATATATTTCCTGCAAACTTCAAGAAATTTTTGGAAAACTTAAGGTAAAATAATATTACCTATTCCCAGAAAACATAGTTCCTTCTAAAAATTACAATCTATGCAGTTTCTCTGCATCTTTTTCATTATTTATACCTCCTGTATATCTCCTGTAAACACCGTTTTTATTTTATTCGGATATCGTTTTTTTCTGTGGATCTATAAAAAGATTTTAAAATGTTTAAAATAACAATAAAACTGATTAAAAACATCCCCAAAAATTAAAACTGTTACTTTGCTGATTTGATTTTTAACGTTAAAATTTTTTGTATCGGTAGTTAAGGGCTAGTAATTTTTTTAAGGATAAGAATATTTTGGTAAGTACAGGGTTTCCCGTATAAAACGCAACCCATCAATCACTCATCAATGAAATTTCAAAAGTCAAGCTTACTCCCTTACTCGTTACTGAAATGGACTCGTCCAACATCTGAACATCGCGGCGATGCAGTAGAACACTACCGATAGTAACAACAATGCAATAATAACGTTCAGTGTATTGCTAGAGACAAGATGGTGTTTTCGCTAGATGAACGTGTTTTCATTGTTGAGTCGTGCTTCAGTACGAAATCAGTGGTTGCAGTGCAAGATTTGTTTCGCCATAAGTACCAGGATAAACCAGCTCCTAACAAAACATCAGTATTAAGGTTAGTTGCAAAATTTAGAGAGACCGGTTCTGTTAATAATAAGGAACACAAAAGATCTGCGTCAGTGTTGAATACAGATACAGTCACTGAAATCAAAGAACGATTACTCGCCTCGCCAAATAAATCGATCAGACGTTTGTTTGCTGAAATTAATTTGTCTAAATCAACTGTTCATCGGGCGACCAAACGATTACAATTACGACCTTATCGTCAAACGGTTCATCGACTTCTTGAGCCCGACAAAGAAAAACGGCTACAATATTGTCAACGGTTCCGTCGATTTCTGCGTGAGGGAATTATTGTTATGGATTGGTTATTTTTCACAGATGAAGCACGGTTTCATTTGGACGGCTACGTAAACAGCTAAAACAATAGAATTTGGAGCGCTGAAAATCCCCACGTTTACCACGAAAAACAATTACATCCGCAGAAGTTGGGCCTGTGGTGCGCGATATCGCGGAAGAAAATAATCGGTCCTATTTTTTTCGAGTACACCATTAATACAGAACGATATCAGGATATTTTATTTCAGTTCATCGCACTCTTGGAAGAGGAAGACTGCCGGCTACAACATGACGGTGCGACATCGCACTACGCAGGTTCAACTTCTAATTTCGTCGAGGAATTCTTTGGTAATCGTGTTATCCGTCGAGGCTTGTGGCCACCAAGATCTCCAGATTTGACTGCGGCGGATTTTTTTCTACGGGGTTACCTCAAAGAAAAAGCCTACAGCAACAAACCACGAATACTTGAACGATTGAAAGTCAATATTGAACAAGCTGTATTAAATATCCAGCCACAAACTTTGAAAAAAGTTGCAAGAAACACTGTAAAAAGAATCGAAGCTTGTATTCAAGAAGATGGCGGCCACTTCCAACATTTACTCCAAATGTAAGGTAATGGATGGTAATAATAAAAATTACATTTACATTTTTTACACATGCCTTTTTATTATTTCAATACCTACCAATATAAGGTTGGGTTGCGTTTTATATGGGACACCCTACCTTGGCACTAGACTGAAGTTTTACTAATTAAATTTTCTTTTTAAATTAATGAATGATTTTTAAAAAATCTTTCAAGAACGATTTTAAAATTATTTTCCCGCTTAAAAAAATAAGTAAATAAATAAGAAAGTCAGTTATGTCATAAGAGGAAAAATAATTTTCAAATTTGTCACCGGTAAAAGGATTCGATTTTAAAATCAATACAAATACTCGAAAGGTATCATCTTTGGCCGACTATCTTTTTTAACTTTGTGTAATACACCTTATTCTATATCATTTTTATTTAATGAAATATTAAACTAAATTCCTAAGGCGTGTTTATTTCATACGATTTAACAACTGTAAGCCTATCAAAATCGATATTACTATAAAATTTAGAATTTAGACCTGTCATCTTTTTGTCTAAATAGTCTTATAATAATCTGCTTTGTGATTTTACAACTTGTTGCACCGGTTGTTCAAAAGTAAAGTTTACCAAAATATGTAATATATTTTAAACGCATCCAGTTTATTCTTTATACATAACAAAGCAGTAATGTTTGTTAAAAGCAAAAGGGTAAAGTGTGAAGCAAAGAAGATTTCTTGCTTACAGGGATATGAAGCTTACATTTGAGTCCTATATTACTTTTGTATACTCAATATAATATTACTCCTGTAAAGATTTGAGCGAGATGCTTGTATCAAAGGATAAAAATCTTCTGCTGCTCTCCGCTTTTTTATTACCAATTCAAGGAGTCACGGGGGCTTTGTGTAATGTCAAACATCAAAGGTATAGCAGGATGAAGGGTAAATCTCTTGAAAGAAAAAAAGTGAGGTTAGGTGAGCCCTCCCGACCGTTCTTTCCCGTCCCTACATGAAAAGACGGGAGCTCCTTGTGCTCCGCAGAAACAAAGGAAGAGGTTACAAGGAGATAAGTAAAGAAAAAGCTTTTTGTAGTTTCATTTTTTCCGACAACGACTACGCGTTTTTGTCTGGAGAGCTGAGTATCAGCAATAAGGGATTTCTCATTGCGTCCTTTTGTCTTTATGTTTTAATATAAACCCCCTTTCCTCCTAACATCTACCGCTCTCTTAGTCGCTACTTCGGAAACTCCATGACCTCTTAAAGTGAAAAATCTTCTACTTACATTTCATTTCTACAGTTCTAATTGCTTATTTATTTATAAAACATTAAAGTGCACGCAAACTCCTGTGTGTATGTTTGCGTGTTTTTTGCTGTATGTATGCTGCTACTGTTTCTTAATCTGTATCTAATACTGTTTCTTAATCTGTATCGTTCGCTTAGTTGTAAAATAAATATGTTCGAGTGACTTTTAACTTATATAGTAATAAAAATTCAATTTATATCGTTACTTTTTCATATCTATGGCAAAACTTTTATTTATTTATTAAAGAAAATTTGTATTTATTAAAACGTTATTTTTATATGTTAATATTGTTTTAAATTTGTTAGTTTCTCCTCCCCACATAATTTGACTGGCTTAATGCTTTTTTACATACCTTTCTGTTCAGTGCTAATCTTTTAATTTGAAAATAGTTTTTGTACATTAAATTTCCAGTAGTTTGTTTTATGATTGTAACGTTTATTTTTATTTATGAGGAAATATTAGCATTTCTAACATATGATATATATATATATATATGTGTGTGTGTGTGTGTGTGTGTGTGTGTGTGTGTGTGTGTGTGTGTGTGTGTGTGTGTGTGTGTGTGTTGTGTGGGTATGTGTTTTATCGTATTAAACTATAATTTAATTTGGTTATATACTTTGCTATATTTATAATTAAGATATCATTTTACGTGTCTATGCTATCTGTTGACATGTTAAGACATTAAGTTATAAAAACCTCTAACTACGTAATAGAAAAACTAAAATAGATTAGACTGCACTTAATATTTTGTTAATAATTTTTTTTTTTCTGGACGAAAAACGCTTTGCCGTTATCATCTCCTGAATACGATGTATGTGTTTAAAAAAAAACTAAATGTTAAAAATTCGCAACTAAAAATTAATTAAAAACACTTCTTAAAATGAAAACACCTTTAGCGTATGGTAAGATAAAAATAAAAACACAAAGATATTGTTCAGATGCAACTCTGTACCATTCACACAGCCCCTGACGATTCACTCGGCTCCATCTACACTATATAAGTCGGCTCCGCATTAGATTCTGGCAGTCTCTGACCATCTTTCTAAGATTTATTTGTGTGCGTTACATTTCTAATATTTTCGGCCAAAATTTACACTTCATAGAGTTAACATGTAAGTTACACATATTCTTCAACAATGTATCATAAAAATTAAATTAAATCTAAAATATGCTAAAATATAATAATCATTATAAATTACGAAAATATATTCATTAAATATAACCGAACAATGTATTTTATTCACCGTGAAATATGAACCGGCAAGATTAATAGACAGAATAAATACACCTATCAAATTATGGCACCAAGGCGTTTTTTATTCTACATATTTTTGGTCCTCCGACCGAGGATATTGAAGGTTCTACAATTCAATAGTTTAATTTATAATCAATACCAGAGAAAGGAATTATTGAAGATACGGAGATACCAACATTATTCAACACTGGATACATATATAATTTATATTTATTAATATTATTGTTAATAATCCCTTTAATATTGGAGGGACAGGTAGAAGGGAAAAATTGTGCAGGCAGGCAGCGTTTGGAATATCTAAAACAAATTTTTAGGGATGTAGGAGGTATACTGAAATGAAACGACTAGCATTAGATAGGGAATCTTGGAGAGCTGCATGAAACCAGCCAAATGACTGAAGACAAAAAAAATATATATTATTGTCATCAAAGAGCAATTGCTGTACAGAGACGTACTTTTCATTAGCTTTAATTTAACTTTGAAATAAGTGAAGAAGGATACTGTAAAACTTAATATTATTTCAACTGTTTTATCCAAGAGTTTTTCAGGTATTGCAGAGATAATATTAATCAACTAGTTTATAACAATACAGAAGCAAATACTACCGTCAAAGCGTTATTTTAAATTAACTGTCCTTTCTACAATAGTTATTTATGCCATTGTCATTATTGTAATGTCAGACATTATAAAACAGAAACAAATATTTCTTGTTATAATCACATTAAACAGCGATTCAAAACAAATTAATAGTAACTAATTGAGACAGGATTTCTTACGTGTAACAGAAAATAGCTTACATTAAAATGAAACCAGGTGTATTAAGAATGGACGTAATACAACGTCCTCAGATATTATTTGCAAACAAGTTTTCTTCAGACAAGTTTATTTCCTTCAAATATTCCATATTATAATCCTACGCCTATTTAGAATTAAAAACATGGTTCAAACGTGGTTTAAATAAAGAGAATAGTTTGGAATTTCAACATTTTGATCAAGATAGAAAAAATAAATCGCAGAGAAGATATCTAAAAATGTTAATGTTGATTCATTGATTTATACATATACACAGTAAATTGTCTAATTTGGGCAGTCAGCACATTCATGTATTTGATATTGATAGAAATGGCAAAGGGTGGCTGAAATGACTTTATCGAATTCTATTGCTTTAAGAAAAAAGTATTATGAAGATTTTAAATGTCTTATATTGATTAACAATAAAAATAAATTCAATTTTTCTGATGAACACAAAACAAATCTTATTAAATTTACAAATATTTTTTATGATGAAAATAGTATTTTGAGTTCTCACATATTTACAATAATGTAACAAATATTAACGTAAGGTTTTTATTGAATTTACCATTTTGTTTCACTTCACATCATTTTCAACTGATTACAAAGAATGATATAAACATTAAAGAAAATAATCTTTTATCTGCTTGAAAATTTAATTTAAAGCATAACAAGTTTTGGCTATGAAATATTTAAGAATGATAGGAGTATCAATATAGGTTTGCTTATTTATTTAGATAAGAATAAAGAATAAACGTTTTTTTGGAGATTCAATATGGGCAAAAGAAAACAGTTATAATAATGAATTAACAATAAGGTCAACAATTAATGATGAAGGAGCATTCATTCAGAAATGAATCTGAACAGATATAATCATGATCTAGAAATACAATTTATTTATGATTTGAGTGAAAGCTATCATTTGTACATTGATATGCCAAATATACTATTTTTTTAAAATCTGAATTATCACAATCATTCTATGGATTACAGATCAATGATCTAACAACAAATATACTAATGAATACTACAAGATTTTTGTCAGATTATTTTCAGTATCCAACAGAGGTTTATAATAGTTTTACTGAAATTATTTCAAATGACTATGAAAGGGTAAAGAAGATGTTAACTTTAATCTAAGATTTAAAATTTGAAATAGGTATTGTGTTTGACGACATAAAGTAATTCAAACATAACTCAAATTGCAATTTAATATTTTTCAGGAACAATATTGAACTTTAAGTCAATCCCGAATGGGAGTGTAAATGAGTTAAATATTAAAACAACAGTTCCAAAACCAGTGCTTTATTTTGAAACAAATAACACAGTAGTAGATGAAAAATGGACGAAGTAAAAACAAACAAAGCAGTTATTAATAATACCAATAAAAATTATAATAATAGATTTACATTTATAAAGAATATTTGTCCATCTATTAAGCAGATAAATTTAATACTTTTTCAGAAATTGAGAATAATAAAGATTATGATTTTGTAATGCAATAATACATATTAAGTTGATTACAGAAAATGTGAAATTATTTAGATCTAGAAGAAAATAGTAATTTTAATTCAAGTTATTTTACTTCAAATACCGGTAAAAATATAAATCCAAATGCATCATTAGTTATCAGAGATGAGAATTGGATCACCTAATTTGACATAATCTATTTAATTTGGGTAGATCATATTTATTTAATAACAACAAAAGTTATTCTGTTAATTATTGTAATAAAAAATAAAAAAAAAACTTGTGAAATGAATTATACAGAATCTTTTTTGAGAGTTACAATGGTACCTCTGAAAATAATAGCAAAGAAAAAAATAAATTGAATTACAAAAATAATATAGTAGAAATATCAGGTTGGATTTATATATTAATAATTTATACTACATTTTTAATGTTAATATTCAATAGATTCGTCAATAGCATAAGAAGGATAAATAAATAAACCATCATCAATAAATGAACTGGAATCATTAATAAAACTATTAGCTCAATAGATTGATTGGTTTAAAAACTGAAGACTGAACAACTACAACCATTTAAACTGTTTGGAGCAGATTTGTGCTGAAGATGTCCAGTTGCAATCTGATGAACATAAATAATTCTTAATATTACATCATTTACTGTTATTGGCAATTATGATACATAGAAAGCCATCCTATTGCAATAAATGCTATCAAAGGATTTCTTAATATAATTGTAAAATTTATTACAAGACAAAATGGTTTTGTAATAATTCAGGATTAATAGAAATATTCAAGAAAGCTTACAGCAGTTGTTTGTTTGTTCATTAAAATATCATTGACATCTATAAATAACATTAAAGAAGAATCATTTTTTCAAATATCATCACATTACACTTCTGTTCAGTTCATTCAAGACTTTTCTACAAATTGAAATTTGCTTGATAGCTTTCCTAATTTTCACCTACCTGATTGTCAATTTTTTCAGTGCTTCTAAAACTTATACAACCACATCAGAGAATACAAAAACAAGAATGATGGTGATCATGTTACAGATTCGTTGACTATATTAATAAGATATTAGATAATTGTAGACTTCAGATTAGAGTTAGTGATCAATGATAAACAATTAAATTGCCAAAACTAATCAAAGAATCTTTAATAGTATACAGAGATGGTAAGTTTTATAATAAAACTGTTACTATAAATATTACATACCACTATAAATTGCAATATGATTCTGTTGTGTTTAAAATTAAATTGAATGGTTGGTATTTTAGTGATTCTGGACGTTTACTAGGTATTGACAATAATGAACATATAATGATTTCTCATTTATAAATAGTACCATAATTCAGTCTGTCCAACTGTGATTCCTCATGGTGGGCAGAGGTCTAGACCCAGGTTCAACAACTTACTTACCGGGTTGCTCTAGTGGTAAACGCGTCTTCCCAAATCAGCTGATCTGGAAGTCGAGAGTTCCAGCATTCAAGTCCTAGTAAAGTAAGTTATTTTTATATGGATTTGAATACTAGATCGTGGATACCGGTGTTCTTTGGTGGTTGGGTTTCAATTAACCACATGTCTCAGGAACGGTCGAACTGAGACTGTACAAGACTACACTTCATTTACACTCATACATATCATCCTCATTCATCCTCTGAAGTAATATCTGAACAATAGTTACCGGAGACTAAACAGGAAAATGAAAAAGGTTCAACAACTTGGTCAGCTAACACTTTTTATAGTCATTTCCTTACCAAACATTCTCTTCATGTGCAGTTGACCATAGCACCTCCTAGACAAGTCTTTTCTCACAACAGCTTCAATTTCTGTTGCAGTAAAAATATTGTTCATAATTTATATCAACTTTTAAATTCAGAATCGCCATCACCGGGACACTGTTTCATTGTATGTCCATTCATGTCTTTACATGAACCCAGTTACCAAAAATGTCCAATTAACCTCTTAGGCTGTTTGCAACTACTTCACTACTTCACTCTGATTACCGCACAGACTAGCTATAAAATGAACGTCATTACTCTCATAGAAAGTAAACTATTCTTTCGGTTAAACAAGACATTTTAAAGAGATCATTGCCGCAGTCTTAAAGCCTTAGGCTGCTTCGCTATCTCCAAGAACTAGATCAGCCTGCCCTGAAAATCCTTGAAAAGGGAATAGGATGCGGTACCCCTTGGTTACGCTCGTCTCCAGAGATCGTATACTTACAATCTGGAAGTCGTAAACGGGACCCAGGTTTCCAGTCTGCTAGAGACCAATTTAACAACATGGCCGAGACGTATAATGGGTACACTCTCATCTACACAGACGGCTCTGTCTCGGCCGACGGGTGTGGCTGTTCTATTGTACTCCCTGACACCGAGATATTATATAAGCTTAATGCCTGTTCTTTTGCGAGGCCTATGCAATTTACGCTGCCTTGAAAGTTATCGAAACCCGTAGCGATGACAGCTTCCTAGCAATTACGGACTCTAGGAGTGTACTTGAGAGCTTGAGCTGCAGACGTTCTGAGTCCAACGTCCAGATTATTCACGATATCCTTTCACGATAACATTCTGGTACCGGTACGGGTTCCTGGCCATTGTGGCATCCTAGGCAACGAACGGGCCGATCAGGCTGCCAAGAGAGCTACAATAAACGGCATCCGAATGCAGTCGACATGTGAGAGAGATATGAGATCAGTCCGTGTAAAATTGCGGGCTCAGTGAGTGGAATAGGTTCTGGCTGCTGAGTTCGCTCATAGCATTACATAACATCCGGGAGAATGTTTTCGAGAAACCTCTTCCTCGAGAGACAGAAGAGACCAGGTCATCTTAACTCGGATAAGGATTGGATACACCACGCTTACCCGCGTTCATATATTTGGCTCTCCTCAGAAGATCTGTGAGACTTCCGAGGTCAGATGGTCCGTGCACCATCTGCTCTTTGATTTCCCAATCTTTGGAACCATCCGACAAAACTTAGACCTGGGTTCGGATTGAAATTTCTATTAAACCAGAACGAAGGTGTAAAACGTCTGTTGCGGTTCCTCTCCTACTGTGGAATGAAGAATACGATTTAGTGATTTTTGTGTGATTTATGTATTTTATTTTGTATTTATTGTTGTTACTTGTCTATATTTATTCTTTATTGTTCCTGTTTCTTTATTTTTATTTTTGTTGTTTTATACAACACTACATGGTAGTTTTAATTTAGGCGCTAATGGCTATAAGTGTTGACGCGACTGTAAATAAAAGCATTAAAAAAAATACATTTTTTCTATTTTCTCAAAAGTCAGGAAAAGTATAAAAAAAGAGCGATAGCTTTAATCATTAATTATGCTTAAAAAAATGAAAAATTGAAAACAAATTATTATTTCATTCAGAATATTTGCACGATAAAAAAATCTGTTCTGGGAAAAATAAATAAGCGAGCCGCTAGTGTATGTTTGTTTTCTTTATGATTTTTTGACAAACTTTTTTTTATTCGATGAGACATAAGCAGCCAATTAAAAATGTTAAAATGTACTGTTACGTATTTAAGAATTAAAATGAAAATATTTTATTAAACTTTAAAATGAAATTATTCATTTTTAAAATAAAAACATTATAAACTTCATCGAGAATAAAATGTTCGTTCTCTGAAACCCCAGGCTGAAAAAAAAACGTTTTATAAGATATATGAAAACATTAGAAATGCTGAAAGAGTGCACAACGAGAGAAGTTTCAATTTCGTAAAGTAAAATATTGTTCCGACGTCTAACGAATATTTCGCTTCTTTCCTGTTGAGATATGTGTTTAGAATTCAGATAAATATGTTTTATGATCTAGATGTTTTAAATAATAAAACCTAAACTAAAAATAGTTTTGGGCGTTTATTTTTCAGATAAAAAATCTTGATTGCAGCTAGTTTAATACAAACTATTCTTGCTGAATAAAAAATTTAAGCACGTTATACATACAACGTATATTTATTTACATAAATTTGTTAGAAAGAAAATTGTAATTTTATTCTTGTCCAGTTCTTTAATATAAAAAAAAAATAACAGATAATAAAATAAAGCCTATACTTTCGTGGAGTAAAACGATTTTAACAAGATTTTGTTTTACTTTTCTTTTTTTAATTTTCTAATTTGCAGGTTGTCTCATATTATTTCACCTTACAGATGTACATAAATACTTTATGGGACATAAATGCATATATTTATCGCAAAAGTATTCTTCAATAAATTTTGCAATATCCGTTCTAAAAGTTAAAATGCTAAATATTTTTAATATTCTAAAAATCCAAGTTCATTAAATAAATATTTAAAAAAATTAAAATAAATCTTTTAAATTAAAGTCCATCGTGCTAACCTCAACGGTGGAGAGGTAGCGTCACATCCTCTTATCCAGAAGATAGAGCCTGGGTTCGGATGCCTAAATCCCTTTCATTTTTTATTCATTACAAAATTTCCATCCCATATTTCCACGTCAAGCTTAGATCTAATATGATGAATTAATCATTAAATAAAAATTATTATTGATGTATGTATATATTATAACTTGAATGTTTAAGTCTATAATACTCTTGTGTATAGGTTTTTTTTTAAAGCGTTTGTGATACATTCAGTTTACTATATAATCAAATTTATGTAGTGAATTTTTTTAAAGAAAATGGTAAAAATGACGTAAATTGAGTATTCACCGGTTAAAACACAGGCGCAACCTATTGACTTCAGGAAACATGACGTGCTGTCTTTAGAGGAAATAGTAACAGCAACTCCTACCAGATAGCGTTAGTAGTAAATGTTATAGTTTTAAATTCATATTATTTCTATAGCTCATTCTTTTTTCACAAGAGTACATTTCTTATTTTAAATTATTGAATACGTTTGTTACCGATGAGGGTTTTGGTTTATAAAAGATGTATAAAAGAAGATATTATTTAACAGCAGAAATAGGAAACATGTAAATATTTCTTAATTTAACAATTTTTTATTTAAGCAAATATTTCCTTTATCTCTGGTTTAACTATTTTGCAAGGCTGAAAAGGGATTCAGAGTAGATTAAACCGTAACTGTTGAATCAGGGTGATCATCTTAGTCGTGCTATATTTATGCCAAAATAATAACCTAATAATTATAAAATTTTCACAGATGTTAATGAGAATGAAACGATTCCACAGTACATACTTTTCTATTTACCTATGTAATTTCATTTCATTACTTAAATTTTTCTTTAAAAAACCTGTCTCAATTGAAACAAAAATTTTCTTAATTAAACCAATTATATTGTTTCACATAGCTGTGCCTAACTTCTTTTCTTTTTCTGTTTAGCCTCTGGAACCACCATAAGGTATTACTTCAGAGGATGAATGAGGATGATATGTATGAATGTAAATGAAGTGTGTAATCATGTACAGTCTCAGGTCAACCATTCCTGAGATGTGTAGTTAATTGAAACCCAACCATTAAAGAACACCGGTATCCACGATCTAGTATTCAAATCTATATAAAATAAGCTAGCTGTGCCTAACTTATCAAAATTCAACTGTACAAGTCACTGTGTTTATCACAAGGACTTGTTGCATAATGAACATCATAACACTTTTATACTTGTATCTCAGATGCATTATGTGCGTCACAACCGTAAGAAAAATTGACAGATTAAAAAAAAACAGATGGGATAAAACAAACAGTCATGCTTATTTCTGTGTGGAGAATGCATTAAAGTATTGCATCTACAAAGTTGAGGAGGTAAAATATGCAAGTTAAATGACAAACATATTTAATATTCTTTAATAAAATTGAAAAGTTTATTTGTCTATTACACTTTTTTTACAGTTTTGAAGTTTTCTTTTACAAACTTCTCCCATAAAAATGGTTTCCAATCTAAGAATCAGTGATATAATTTGAAAGAAACCTTTATTGTGAAAGGTTGAGAGGTAAGTGACGAACACAGTGAATGTTTCCATCAAGACATTTCAGTGATGGTAAAGGGAAATGGAATACTAACATGCTGCCAGATTACTGTTGGACATTAATTTGGGATGTGCCTAAGGCTATTTATAAAAGTAAAGCATCAGCGAAATCATTCTAACACAGGTATGGCCATGCAAAACTATAAATTTTACAGATTTCAACTATATTTCTCTTCATTTTTTTGAACCGTAGTTTATTTAAAACTAAGGGTTATAGAAAATTTGTATTTATAGATCAGTAATGTATGCAAAAAAGCAGTTCCAAGTAATAGTATCACACTTACAGAAACATTAAAAAATTTGTTTTTTGTCTATCAGTGTTATGAAACATGATTTGTTTTGCTTGTTACTATCTATTTTCATGTTATTTCTTAGGACTTATCCTTTTACATAAAATAATTCCCCCTAAGTAATGTGTTTAATAATTTTAATTTATACAGAGCACGAATAGCTAATGTATTAGAGGCAATTAATACACACTTTAACACACACACACACACACACAGATAGAGAGAGAGAGAGAGAGAGAGAGAGAGAATAACAGTTGCTCAGAATAACACTTAAGCTTTAAACAACTTATCTTTGAAAGAACTATGTAACATTTTCTAAAACAATACTCAGTTTTTAAGGGATTATAAAAAATATAAATAATGAATAACAAAACTGGATTTTGCTCTCAGAATAGTGAAAACGTAATATGCACGATATAATTGCGCACTAACTCTTCTGTTACGTAGTTACGGTATCGATGTCCTCTCAGTAACTCTTTCAATAACCCAAACACTACTTTCAGGAGGATCTGGATCGTACGGGCGATGTTTTACGGTTCCTCAGTAAAGTTCTTCCAGCTAATTCCGATTGCTAATGACTATTTGAGGCCTGGCGTAGTCGTGAAGAAGAATCACACCTCTGATCGGCTGATGGTGTCTTTTGTTTCCATAGGTGGCTTTCACTTTGTCCGAGAGCGGGAACTAATAAGTACCATTTACAGTGCAACGGTTGAGGAATAAACGACGTGAAGTAGGCCTTTCTGGTCTAAAAAGACGACCATGAGGAATTTAAGTTAACGGACGCGTTTTCACCTTTTCGATACAAGACTCTCCATTTTTATGAAACTATACGAGCCGATTTCGAGTCGGAGGTGTATTAAAGAACCCATGTCTCACCATTTGAAATCGTAAAACCTATCTCTCACAGACTTTACGGAACTCTAGGTGCTTTGTATTAATGGAATGGGCACTTTCATTTCCAAAGCGGTTTCATCAACGATAGAATTCCGATCATCTTCAACAAGGTCACAGTTCAATCAATATTCTCGTCTTTCACAGTTGACCTTGAACACCTATTGCGACTCATTTTCTAGAGCTTCTTGCCCTTCATTAAATGGGCTGACTCAGTTGTAGAGTTGGGTACATGTCGTCATATCCCCAAACTACGGACGAAGTATGTCAAAATTTAAAAGATTTGAGCCCTCATTCTTGAGGAAATTCTCGGTAATAGCATTTTGCTCCGACAAGACGCTGCTGATCACAATTCGGAAGCTGAGACTGCTGGAATCTTCAGCCTCAACTTACATTTCCCTTTGCACCAGCTCCCTCATGCTCGTATACGAGCCTTAAAGACAACACTTGTGTTAAACTTGGGTATATATTCGGTTTATATTTGACTCTCGTAAATATTGTTTAAAATGTTCTATGTTATTAATACAAAGCCTAATGCAATATTACATGCGTAGGTATCTTTCATAATATTTTTAAGGTATTCAGGTGCGTCAAATTTGATCAGTTCTGTTATTTTTTAAAAAAATCCTAGTAATTCTACTTCCCAAATAACAAAATTCTTTTACCTTCGTAATCTTTTCTCTTTCTATTTTTATATTTAATGGTCCATCTACATTATTTCTATTACATTTCATTACTTTCGTTTCGTTTGAATTGTGTATTTTCATGCGGGAGTTCTTGCGTAGGACTTCATCCATGCCGTTCATTGTTTCTTCTAAATCTTTTTTACTCACAACTAGTATTACTATATCATCAGCGAATCGTAGCATCTTTATCTTTTTGCCTTGTACTGTTACTCCGGATCTAAATTGTTCTTTAACGTCATTAAATGCTAGTTGTATGTAAAGATTAAAAAGTAACGGGGATAGGGAACATCGTTGTCGGACTTCCTTTTTTATTACGGTTCTTTCTTATGTTCTTCAATTATTACTGTCGCTATTTGCTTCCTATAAATGATAGCAATTGTTCTTCTATTCCTGTACTTGAGCCCTAATTTTATAAAAATGCTGAACATTTTATTCCAGTCTACGTTATCGAATGCCTTTTCTAAGTCTATAAATGCCAAGTATGTTGGTTTGTTTTTCTTTAATCTTCCTTCTACTCTTAATCTGGACGCTAAAATTGCTTCCCTTGTCCCTATACTCTTCTTGAGACCAAATTAATCTTCTCCTGGCACTTCTTCCACTCTCCTCCCAATTCTTCTGTACAGAATTGTTCAATATTTTTGATGCATGACTATTTAAACTAATTAAATTAGTCATATATTATGACATTATATCTAATACTGCCTTTTGTTATGGATGCGGTGAGTTTACCATAAAATCAAATAGAAAAACATTACACCATTAATTAAAAAACATATCGTTTGTACTTTCAAGTTAAAATTGGTGATCAGGATAAGACCATGGCTCCTCATATAGTATGCACTAATTGTTCTGTTTATTTAAGATGATGGCTGAAAGGTTCACGAAAGCTTTGCCATTTGGTGTACCTGTGGTTTGGTGAGAACCAAAGAACCATGAACCCGACTGTTACTTTTGTTTAACAAGTGTGTCTGGAATTTCTAAAAAATCAAAATGTACTGTAATGTATCATTAATTGCAATCTCCAATCAGGCCTGTACCTCACAGTGAAATTATTTCCATTCCTGAGCCCATCTGTGAATGTATGTTTCAAAAGCAGCGATGAAGAATCATACACTACTGAAGAAGTTAACAGAGTTTTTGATTTTGAATTATCTTCCAATAAGCCACATGTTATATATCACAAAGGTGAATTAAATGACATTTTAAGGATTTAAATTTATCAAAAATCAAGCTGAACTGTTAGTATCAAGTCTGCAAGTTTGGAATTTACTTCAAAAAAATACAAAAATTTCGGGCTTTCGAAGCGGACAAAAAGAACTTTCTCTGTATTTTATTGATGAAAATAAGTTGGTCTATTGCACAAATATTGATGAGCTTAAGTACTACTTAGGACAAGTTCATAAACCTGAGGACTGGTGCCTTTTCATAGACTCGACCAAGTATAGTTTAAAAGTGGTTCTACTACACATCGGTAACAAATATCCTTCGATACCAATCGCTTATGGTATTAATTTGAAAGAGAAATAACGATGTGATGAATGACGTTCTTGAAAAAATAAATTAAAAAAACATAGCTGGAACATATGTGGTGATTTGAAAGTTGCAGTCTTTTTGTTAGGCGTGCAGTTAGGCTGTATAAGTACATGTGTGGTCAATATATATATTGACGATACAAGGAGACAATAGTGTAAGAGATGTGGGCACTAATCAAATACCCATCAAGAAAGCCACACCGCCGGCGGATCAGAGCCGCACTGTTGTTGTGAAAGCTGAAGGCAAGTCATACGCTGAGCTCCTTAGGTCGATGAAGGGAGCGGTGTCGAGCGAGGAGGCCAATAATGTCATATCGTTGCATAAGGGCCGCAATGAGGAGCTACACGTTAGGATCGAGGGCGTAAAGAATGCAGAGAACTTTACCACTCTACTCAGGGACAAGGCGGCTGATCTGCATGTGGATCTTAAGAGCAGAGCTGGTAGGAGAGCGGTAGTACACATCAGGGATGTGGAGATGGATACTGCTGAACAGGAGGTGATGGCCGCAATAGCCAACAGGATTGGCCCTAACGAAGATTTTAAGATATCATCAATCAGAAAGGGTTTTGGCGAGACTAGAAATGTCACGGTTATCACCTCTTACAGAGCCGCGTGTAAGTTAGTCGAACAAAGGCTGAGGATAGGGTGGATAAGTTGTAGAGCCTACATACGCGAGGATGAGGAAAGGTGCTATCGATGCTGGGGAACCGGGCACAGGAGGCAAGACTGTAAGGGCCCGGATAGGTTGGAACTCTGTTTCAATTGTGGAGGTCGAGGCCATAAGATTGTAGACTGCCAGGAGCCGAAGCGGTGTCTTGATTGCGGTAGCAAAGATCACAGGACTGGGGCATGACTTTGTAAACAGGAGTCATCTTGCACATGATTTGATCGCACGAGTAGTAGCTGATAAAGAGATAGACCTTCTTGCAGTTGCTGAGCCTAACAGATACGAAGCCGCTAAATCTAGTTGGATAACTGATACGGAGGGCGATGTTGCCATAATGGTTACTAGTAGCAGTATTCACTGGAGGCTCAGGTTCAGGGGTAGGGGTGTTGTTGCTCTGGAGAACGAGTCTATCATGATAGTGGGGGTGTACGTGTCACCAAATATAGACTTAGCTGAATTCACTCGCTTTATTGACTTCTTGCAGAATGTAATAATTAATTCATCGAAGAAATTGGTCATGCTGGGAGACTTCAATAGTAAAATGGTGAATGCTTGTAGTAGCTACACGAATAGGAGTGGACAAATTCTAGCTGATCTGCTGGAAATAACTGGGTGTCTCTGGGAAGACGATTGCCTGTGCTGTACAGGGAAAATGCACAGATACAGGTGGCGAATTTGTTCCCCAGAACGATGGCTGAAGACAGTGGATCCACACCCTGTGAGGGCAGTAGGTTTACATCGACGAATTACTACTGGCAGCCAAAAGTCTGGCATTAAAGAAAAACCCCGGGCCGGATAGGATCCCGCAGCGGTAATAAAGGGTTTGATCAGGAAGAGTCCCTGGGAATTATTAGAGATCGCTAGCTATGGCTTAGAGAGGAAGTTTTTCCCTGCATGTTGGAAGCCAGAGTGGTCTTCCTCCCTAAAGGTGCACCTACGACTGAGGACGCCACTTATAGGCCGTTGAGTCTGCTAAATACCATGGCAAAACTTGTAGAGAAGATGCTAGCAAGCAGAATTAGAACAGGGAGTCAGGATCAGTGCAAACCAATATGGTTTTTGGCAGGGGCGGTCCACGGTGCAGGTCATCGGTAGAATTTCGAACTAGGCTGACGAGGTCAAAAGAGGAATTTGGCGTACTAGACGCATACCGTTGATAATCTCACTTGATATAAGGAATGCCTTCGGATCGGTTAGCTGGAGACATATAAATAGTGCGATGACCTCAAAGGGGCTGAGCCCTTATTTACGTAGACAAATTGAGGATTATCTCTCCGATAGAAAATGTAGCATCGAGGCCCAGGAGGGAAGGATACATTTCGAGATGCACTGTGGGGTGCCGCAAGGATCAGTCCTGGGGTCGCTGCTATGGTTGCTTGTCATAGACGACCTCCTGCTTAAAAGTTTCCCTGATGGAGTGACATTGCTGGCTTATGCGGACGATCTTGCAGTCCTGGTGGAGGGCAGAACGGTTGATCAGGTACAAGAAAGAGCAAACGCGGCCACCCACATTATATATGAGTGGATGGACTCTAGGGGTCTGAGTTTGTCATATGAAAAGTGTCGGTGTATTGCCATAACAGGCAGAAGGGTATTAGACCTCATTGCTGTATTTATCAACGGTTATGTCATTGAGGAGGTTCACAGTCTGAAGTATTTGGGTGTCACCCTCCAGAGGAATGGTAAATACACTGAACACATAAATAACATCTGTAAGAAGGCCGAAAATATGGTGAGGAGTCTCAACATCATAATGTCAACGCAGAACGCCCCTAGGGCATCCAAGCGCAGACTGTTAGCATCAACAATAATATCTTCACTCATGTATGCGGTACCTGTATGGCATCAGGCGATAGACATTGGTCGTAACAAGGAGAAACTTGTCAGAATACACAGGAGGATACTACTTGGCGTGGTGGCCGCTTATAGGACGGTGTCCTACCAAGCACTCAGTGTGCTTGCGGGGGTGCCACCGATCGATCTTATCGCGAAATACAGGGTTGAGAGGTCTAAGGGAAAAATAGAACAAGAGGCCAAAGAGGAAATCAATACTTTGTGGCAAGAAGAATGGACCAATGATGGTGTGGGTCGATGGACGAGGCTCATCCCTGAGATTAACCATGGGTAAGAAGAGGATACGGTGAAATGGATCATTACTTGACACAATTTTTCTGTGGACACGGCGTATTTAATTATTATTTAAATAAAATAGGCAGAAGGGAAGAAACAACCTGTATGTATTGTGACCAACTTGACGATGCGGAGCACATCTTTTTCATGTGCGACAGGTGGGCGGTCTTGAGATTTAATCAGAACATCAATGGTTTAACACCTGACAATATAGTGCAATTTATGACTAGCAGTGAATATATCTGGAACACAGTAGCAGGTTACGTTAGGCAGATTCTAATCCAGAAATATGTTGATGAAAGAAGCCAAGCATATTAGTATAGACTAGGGTAGGGAGGACAGCCTAAGCGGGGAGGGCCGACATGCCGAGGTGTGTCGGTTCCGATGAGTCGCTGGGGACTCCAGGGGCTCTAAGTTAGGAATATTGAAAAGGAAGATCAGTGAAAAGACCCGACACCGCGCCACGACAAACCAGGTATGGCATGGTGTCAGAAATGGGCAAATCTAAATAAGGAACTCTTAAAAGAGCTGAACCGACACTGTCATGCCAGACGTACAGCCGGTAGGTGAGGAGGCCCATTAGAGTCAAAAGACACTACCCTGGGTGGCGTAATACCAACAAGTCGGTCCGGTCCGGCCCAGGGGATTTGAGAGGAAAATAAAAAGTACATGTGTGGTAACCCACCGGGTTGGTCTAGTGGTGAACGCGTCTTCCCAAATCAGCTGATTTGAAAGTCGAGAGTTCCAGCGTTCAAGTCCTAGTAAAGCCAGTTATTTTTACACGGATTTGAATACTAGATCGTGGATACCGGTGTTCTTTGGTGGTTGGGTTTCAATTAGCCACACATAATGGTCGAACTGAGAATGTACAAGACTACACTTCATTTACACTCATACATATCATCCTCATTCATCCTCTGAAGAATTATGTAAACGGTAGTTACCAGAGGCTAACCAGGAAAAAGAGAGAGAGAGAAGTACATGTGTGGTAGCGTCTTGGCCTTTCACCCGGAGGTCCCGGGTTCGAATCCCGGTCAGGCATGACATTTTCACATATGCTACAAATCATTCATCTCATCCTCTGAAGAATGCCTAATGGTGGATCCGGAGGTTAAAAAAAAAATTTCTACAAATTGATGTTCATGTAATTTGTCTTAAATATATTTAATGAAATTCCATTCATCACAAGCCACCATCTTATGACCCTTAGGATAGCCTCCATGTCATTTTTAATTCCAGATTGAGAGAATGACACATAACAAAGTGACAATGTGTTCTTGAAAGAAGCTTCGACATAAATCATTAATATATACAAGAAATAGCACCGGCCCAAGTACAGATCTGGGGAACCCCATAAATTACCTCGCCTCCCCTTACTAAGTACATTATTGACACTGATTTGTTGGTATATCTACTACTCAAATAACACATAAACTAGTTATTGTACATGCCTCTAATTCCATCTGCCCAAAGCTTTTCCTATAACTTCTCCCATTCAGTTACATCAAATGCCTTTTTGAAATCCAGGAATAAACCTGCTATCCTGCTGCCTTTGTTTTTATTATGAATCGATTTAGATATAAAGATCAATAATGCATTTTCAGTACCTTTCCCCTTTCTAAACCCAAACTGATTCCCACTAAAAAAATGTATATTTTCTAAATAATTTACTGGCGTTTTTTAATATGTTTCTTCAGTAATTTTGAAAAGAATGGCAACAACGCAATAGATGTATAGTTAGCTAAAATTTTCCTATCATTACTTTTAAAAATAGACACTACTATAACTTTCTTCATTTGAGAAGGGAATACTCCTGATTCCGTACTTAAATTAAATATATAAACCAAAGGATGACATTTTATATTCACCACATTTTTTATTGTATTTACTGCCAACCCATCTATTCCAGCGGATTTCTTATTTTCATAAATTTTATGACATCAAGTAATTCATTAGCATCAGTTGGATAAAAAAACATAGAATTCGTAAGAGACTCCTCCCTAAAAAATTTACTGAAATCAATCATTTATGTTGTCTAGCTCCGCTTTAATTTTGTGTGGCATTTCTAGAAAATTCTTATGAAAGCACTGGGCTTTCAAAAAATTATCACTCCCAATACTCCCCTCTTCAGATATTTTATCCCCTATATCCTTACATTTATCTGTATTAATATTATTAATAAGCTTATTTACTACATTCCACTGGGAATTAGAATCCTTACAACTATCTAGCATTTCATTAACATACATCTGCTTAGACTTTTTAATTGGTCACCTTAAGATTTAGTGTATTTAATATAATACTGGAGTAACCTATTATTCCCAGGTTCATTCCTTACCTTCCTATAAAAATATTCCTTTTTTCTTTTAACTGATTTTCTACCAGTTCTCTTTGTTATGCCTAAGTTTGCTTCTGCTGGTTTAAGAATTTCCTGTTTAACATTCTCCCATTCTTCTTCTACATTTTCTACCTTATCTTTTTTACTCAGATCTCTTGCGATGTCCTCCTCAAAAATCTTCTTTACCTCCTCTTTCTCAAGC